>NC_138770.1:538039556-538639556 GCF_965119305.1 Pelophylax lessonae | reverse complement strand
GTTACCAGCACACGTCCATAAGCAAAGACAATTCCTTAATTCTCCTTGGCTCACACTCCAATAATCAGTCCAGGGGTATTTGGTTGTTTTTGTTGTTTATTGTAGAATGGGGATAGGAGAAGGAAATAATGGGATACTCCAATTTTAACTATTCACAATGTTTGAGGACGCCTATCTTCTCTGCTTTGTAATAGATATGGAACAGCCAGGCTGTTGATTCACCCTGCCACTTTGGAAGAATATGGATTAAGTCTCTTATCTTTAAGACGACTTGATGAACAGTTAGTTATCTTCAGGACACTCTCCCTAGTATCCTCTCTCTTCCTCTGCTGACACCTGTCCACTGACTATCCTATGTGCAGGGGTGGCCCCCCTCAGGTCAGGCCCCTTGACACAAGTCCCTGTACTCAAGATACTGTAGTCCCAGAGTCTCCAGTGTCTCCCCTCTCAGTCAGCTTCCCTGGACCTCTGGGTTCAGCTCCTCTCAACCACTCCTCTGGCCCTCAGGACAACCTCCAGCGACCGCATGACACCTCTACAGAGGAGGAGGCAGCCGCCCCCTCCCTCCCGGTCTCCGCTCTCCAGCCACAGACCCCATAGCACATGTGCTCCTGGCTTTTATACAGTATCCCAGAATGCACCGAGGCAACCTGCCCTCTGCCAATCATCAGGACTGTATCAAAAGCCTATGTACCCATCCGTCAGGTTTCCTTCCACTGTCCAACATGCCTCCCTATTAGACCAGCGTGAAACACACTTCAGACGGAATGAATCGCATACTGAGCACAATGAGCAGACCTTACTAACAGATCCTGCTATCTGGTAGGCAGAAAGCAATATCGATTTACCTGCAGCCCCTCTGGTAAGCAGACAGAGCTCAAAACTATACTCTCTCACTAGCACCTACCCAGGAGGGTGCTACATTTACATAGTTACATTGGTCTAGAACTTTGGAATTTTTTATGCACCATTTATCATCTGGCTGATGCCCCCGGAAGCTCAAAATCACAGAAGTAGTCACAGTTACTCCAGTGATAACCACATGCTTCTGGGTCTTGTGCCCAGCTGGTGGCCTGCAGCACTCTGAACACAGGAGGTTGACCGCTCAACAAAGGCACCATTAAGAGAGTGCTTTGTATCCATTAAATTAATGTAAAGCATTCTCTGTTTCAACAAGGTGGAGAGGCAGGGTGGTGACACCATGGCCTATACCAGGGATCCTCAAACTATTGTCCTCCAGCTGTTGCGGAACTACACATCCCATGAGGCATTGTAAAACTCTGACATGCACAGACATGACTAGGCATGATGGGAATTGTAGTTCCCGAACAACTGGAGGGCCATAGTTTGAAGACCCCTGGCCTATACCATGCTTGGCCGATGCCCCTGAAAGCTGGAAATCACTGATGTGGACATTGCTACTCCAGCAATCTCCACTTGCTTCTGAGTCCCGCACTGAGCGGCTGCCCTGCTGTATTCTGAATACAGGGGATCAGGTGCTCAGAATAGATGCCATTCAGAGAATTCTTTGCCAAATATGGTATATGCATAATTACATTGGTCCAACTATGCAAAAATATCCATACCTGGAATTCATCTTTAACCACTTAAGCCCCGGAAGATTTTACCCCCTTCCTGACCAGGGGGTATTTTGCGATTCGGCACTGCGTGACTTTAATGGACAATTGCGCGGTCGTGCGACGCTGTACCTAAATGAATTTGACGTCCTTTTGTTTTATGCTACATATGTTTGGTAAATTTTGATTGGTTTGCGCAAAAGTCATCGCGTTTACTAACAAAGGGAAAGATTTTTGTAATTTTTGTTTTTTTTTTGCGGGACTGCGACATTGGGGCAGACAGATCGGACCCTTGACTGACATTTTTGACACTTTTGGGGTTACCAGTGACATTACTACAGTAATCGGTGCTATACATATGCACTGTTACTGCAAAATGACACTGGTAGTGAAGGGGTTAACTTTTTTTGAGAGGGAGGGGTGGTGTGTGTCCCTAGGGGCGTGATTCTAACTGTGATTGGCTGTGGCTTTTGCTGTAGGAACAGTGATCAACGGTCCTACATAGTAGAACCATATGATCACTGTTTCTACACAGGGGAGAATGACAGGCGGCTTGTTTACACTAGCCGCCTGCCTTTCTCCCTCTCCACCGATGATCGCCGAGTGACCGGTGGACATCGGGTCCGCCGGTCACGCGCGCGGGGGGGTCCGTGACCGCGCGGGAGCGTGCCTCCGGCGGCGCACGCTCGCTCCCCAGAGCCTCACAGGCTAGTGACGTACTGGTACATCACTTTGCCTGTGAGGGGCTGACCGCCGCAGTATATGTACTTGCGGCGGTCGGCAAGTGGTTAAGCTGCACATGCATCCAGGCAGCAGCAAAAATTTCTACCCCCTGCCTTGTTCGGCTGGCAGTACCACCACCGAACACAACCCTTTAACTAAATGGAACTACCCTGCAAGCTCCCTGCAATCACATATAAAGCACACAGTTGCCACTAAGGAGGTCACCTTCCTAGAGATAATAGGCCGCACCCTTAACCTCACAGAGAATCTGTACAGATTCTGAACACACAATCCAGTCTGCGGGACGCCGCATATCCATCCCTTGTACAACTATTGTATACATGCCTGGAAGCCTATGTATATTGTGAGTACCTTTTTTATTAAACAAGATTGTTATTTTTAAACGGGATCACGCTATGGGCCTCGCTTTCTTTTTCCTTTCATATTTCAATTTATGATCGATGAGAAATACTGAGAAGTGCTCCTTTCCTGCTTTGATCCCATGAATCCTGAGAAGTGGTTTATTTTGGAATAAAGCATCCATGTAACATCAGATCTCCAGTGGCCTTGATTATATAGCTGGGAGAGGCTGAGTCATTAAGTTGATCAGCCATGGAAATCTGGTAAGCTGCTGCTTTTATTTCATCACTGAGGTGTGCCCCTTCCTTCACATACCCTTGGTGTCATGGGAAGAAACCCTCCCCTTTTGGATTATCTTGCATGATTTTGGATTTGATTTCAGATCAATCTGTTTTTGGGACTTTATCAATTGGACACTATCTTCCCTTTCACTATTGTGATTAATAGTTTTTCCATTCAGTTGGACACTATTCTTTAATAATTTTTTTGTTATAATCATTTATTGTTTTTAGCGCTACACTTTATGTTTTAATATCAATGTAGTATATCAATATAAATCAGCAGTGTATAGGGTCCAACAGGACCAAGACCGCTAAATAGCCTGAAAAGATAAATAATATAAATGGCTGTCACCATATTGTGGCCGCAAGAGTTTACCGTGATCCCCAAAGAAATTACTTTCATTACCTTAATGGAGCATATCCAGAGGGCAGGATTATATAGCCCCCTCTGCCCGATTGTTTGGTGCCAAACGGGACCAACATCCTGTGGCGCTCCGTGGAGAGCTTCCCCCAGAAACACATAGCACAGCATCACCTCCGTGTGCCAACCGGAACCGGAAGTGAAGGGACAGAGCAGTGGGCGGAAGTAGAAGCGAACCTCCAGATGGAGGGACGCAACCAGGCCAGTAAAAACCCAGGACGAGAAACCAGGGACACCGCGCAGGTCAATACATCCTGCTAATCATCCGCCAAACACCCGCCTCGACAAAAAAAGCCCAAATCACAAAATAATTCAATGGGGAGCATGCAACACAAATGCCCCATTTATATAACACCCAACGTAATATAGAGTATCCCACAATATAAAACATATAGTACAAATGTATTATGTCAATATAGTACTATGTAAAAGAGTGGAAGTGGAGTCTACATTTACTTCTAATAGGAAAGATTTGAAACTCAGCATGTCATTCAGATCTGGGGGATGGGTCGCCCTCAGGTCAAAGATCCAGCGTGCTTCTCTAGACAGCACTTTTTTATCTATGTCCCCCCCCCTCTGCCATCTTGTGGTTCTATAAACAAATTGACTCTTTACTTCAAGATCCAATCATATATTATGTTCATTGACCCCTGATAAAGAACATACAATATATTTTGAAACACGTTGGGTCTTCCACTACCCTTCTCCCACACTGTCTGTGGATAGTGGATATGAACATTGGTGATTTATGTTTTTTGAATCGCTGTGTATTTTATCCATTGTATTGTCCCATATTTTTTGTGCTCTTTTTTGTGCTCTTTTGAGCTTTTGCAATGTTGTAAAAAAACTTTGATACACATTTTATACTTACCTATTCTTGAAATCTCTCTATCTCACACTATTGCCCTGTAAAATCCCAATCAGAGGGAATTGGTCTGCTTTTTTGTTTATATTTAGGGATGTGGGCATTTCTTTAGTTTTTTTGTTCTATCCATTGGCCCGAAATTTTCAATATACATAATACTGTATATCAGTGCCTCTCAACCTTTTTTCAGTCGGGCGCCCTTGAAAAGTATTTTCAGTCTTGAGGCAAACCTGCCCAAGGTTTGATTCATGTTACTGTGTATCGCAGAACACGTGCAGAATCGTGCTGGTTCCTGACACACAGACAAATGCTCTGCTCTTTAGGGGTGCCATTAATTTCTAATGGCACCCCACACTTTGGCAAACAGGGGGTGCTTTGGGTGCGGCATAAGTTTAAAAAAAGGTCAGGGACTTCTTTCCCTGCATTTCTGCTGGTAGGGAAGCCCATTGAAGCCCTACACGCAGCACACATACAAAACACAGGGCTTGTTTCACATGTCAGGTTGGAGGGGCAGGTTGGAGGGGCAGTAAAATCACATGGTTGAGCTGTCTTTACTACCCTCAGCTGCTCCCCCTTTAGCCGCAGAGGCAGCATCTGGGGATGTACACATGTGGTGGCTGCAGCTGGAGGTATACCCAGGGTGAATGGGGCTGCACTGCAACCACCCTGCAACTGTGTGCATGGTTGCGGTGTGGTGGTGCTGCATTTCTGGGCTTAAAACAGAAGGTGAGAAGCAACATATTGCCTCTTTACCGCCTGCCAAATGCCTCTGAAAAGTGATCTAAGCAAGGATTGATTTCTGACAGTACAGAAATGGGGGGTCAGGATTAAAAGTAACATACATACACACACACACTCATATATATATATATATATATATATATATATATATACATACATACACACACACACATACACGTACACAAAAACATACAAAAAAAATGTACAAACACGCATGCGCACACATACAGACACATGCACACACACACATGTACAAACGCACAAACACACACATACAAATGCACACACATGCATAAACATGTATACATGAACACACACAGACACATGCACACATACAAACGCATGTACAAACACACACATGTATACATGCACACATACAGACACATGCACACAAACACATGTACAAACACACAGATACAAATGCACACACATGCATACACATGTATACATGCACACATACAGACACATGCGCACACACACATAGAAACACATGTACAAACACACACACACACACATACATACAAATGCACACACATGCATATACATGTATACATGAACACACACAGACACATGGACACATGCACACACATATAAACACATGTACAAACACACACACACACACACATGCATACACATGTATACATGCACACATATAGACACATACAAACACACACACAAACACATGTACAAATACAAACACATGTATACATGCACACATACAGACACATACAGACACATGTACAAACACACAGACACACACACACACATACACGTATACATACACACACACACACACATACACACAAACTTTAAAAGCTCTAGTACAATACTAGTACATTCTAGTACAATAATACAGTAATTCTAGTACAATACCTTTCCTCACACAGCCGGGTACTGCACTGTAGGGGGAAGCAGAGAGCACAGCACACTCTCCCTCCCTTTTCACTTTCCTGAGGCTGATGGAACTCCCTCACAGCGCCGATGCACAGTTCGGCAGGGAATCGGGAGATCGGGCTCATCTGACAGCCCTTCTCTACCATGATCCCGCGGCACACCTGAGGACCTCTGGCGGCACACTAGTGTGCCGGGGCACACCGGTTGAGAAAGGCTGCAGTATATAATATAATATAAACATACAAAACATTATTTTTTCCTTATTTGCTATTTTTCCCCACAAAAGTGGAGTTACCCTTCAATTCAGTTTTGGAATGTTGGAATTGGTCTTGATTCAGTTATGGATTGTTTTTCTTTAACTTGTATCTTTATTGAGATATAAAATGTATAAGTGAGGAATAAACATACATTTTGCATAGAAATGATATAGCAGCTGAGTATTTGTTTCTGTGAATGTTTACATAGAAAAAGGCATAGGTTTTGTTACATATGTCACATATGACGGTAAGGTACTTAAAATGAACCATTTTGGATGATATCTAGCCCAAGTAAAAGGGGAACTGAGTGCATATTAGAAAAAAATAAAAGAGAAAACAGGGTTGAAGTGACCTCCAAGCATACACAATAAGATCGGGTGTATGACCCAGATGTCAAGGAGCGATATAATCTGAAACATGGGTACCAAAGAGGTTACAATTTAGCTAGTATGGGGATTAGAAAGCATCCATATGCTAGGTGTGAGGTTTTGTTCTCTTTTAGGGCCAGAGAAAAAAGCTTGAGGTAGGGTCCTACAAGATGACACAACGGGATAGACATGATCCTCAACATGTAAGGTGGGTTGCTAGTACCATAGAGCATATTGTTAGTAGTATGCTTTGTAACCAAGGGGCCCAGTGAGTAAAAAAATTTTGTAAGGTATAATGTGATTTAGCCTACTTATATTCCATATGCAGATTTTGATTCAGAATGGATATGCAAAGCTGAGAGGTGGGGGGGTGAATTGATTTCCAGTTCCAGGCAATGGTTAGCCATGCAGCTATCAGAACGTGTGTAATTATAGGATGGAATTGTACATGCCATGCTTATAACCCTAATCCCAGCAAAGCGATTTGAGGAGTTAATGAGATATGCAAGTCTGTGAGTTGAGATAATAGGGTATTCACGTCTTTCCAAAATTTTTCCAACATCATTTTGATTGGGCTGAGTACAAATGCAACAAATTATCTGGTGTGTAGTACCAATAGTGAAGAATCTTTAGGGCTGACTCCCAATGTGTTAGGCATTTGTAAAATTTTAGCGGGTATGTTGCTGCTTAATGCCAGCTCTTAGGTTCTTCTGTGAGTTGGAGGTAATGTTCCCATTTCTCCATAGAAGGGCGTTTTTGATGCTCTTTGTTGGATGTTAGTAATTTTTAGATAGAGGAAATCCCCTTGCAAGAGCTGGGGGGATGTTCGTAAGATTAAATGAGCTGTTGAGGCAGGGTGGAGGTGGACCAAAGAGTGTCCCGCAGGGCATGTCTGATGCGTAAATATTGATAGAAGTCTTTGTGACTGATTTGCAACTCGGCCTGTAGTATATAAAAGGGAGATAAAGTTTTGTTTTCATATAAGTACCCAACTGTTTGGATCCCAGCTACCACCCAGGAGTCAATCCCCAGGTCTAACACAGTAGATTCATTGCAGTCAAGGGGAGCAATTTGAGGAGTGCTTTTGGTATACCATGGGTTGCTTGCAGGATGGAGTTCCACACTCTTATTGTAGCAGTGATTGTGTCAAGATAATGTTGCAGGGGAGTCATTTGGAGCCATAGGGCTGCTAGGAGTTGCTTAGGTGGAGGTCCACAATCTCCTCAACTGATCTAGGAGGATAGCTTTGTAGTATCTTTTGACTTCGGGAGCACTAAGTCCAGCTGTGCTCGTAGGGGGGTATAAGGAGTAGTGACGGACTCGAGGGGGGTCTACCATTCTAGATAAACAAGTTGAGGATCCTTTGAAGCTTGGACAATTGATCTTGCAAAAAGGACATGGGAATGGAGCAGAACAGGTAAAAAATGTGCGGCATGAGGAACATCTTAACGAGGCAATTTTTCCAGCCCATGATGCTTTTATGGAGCTCAAGCTGAGGGATGTATCCTGTAATTTCTTAATGTCCCCATCTAGATTAATCCTTACTAGATTAATTGAGGGTGCTGTCAATTGGATGCCAAGATACATTAATGATGAGGCTGGGGCCCAGGGGAAGAAGGATAAGTCAGAGATTCTTTGTTTTAGTTGTGGGTCCAAGCATATTCCCAACATGCTTGATTTGGAGCAGTTGACTTTATAGAGGGAGACATTATCAAATTGAATGAGAAGGTCGGTGAGGGCTGGTAGCGACTGGGTCGGGTTGGTAAGTGCAACTATAATGTTGTCGACATAAAGTCTTATCTTATGAGTAGTGTCACCTATTTGAAAGCAATCAATGAGGGGATGTGACCTGATTGCCTCCACCAGTGGTTCCATCACTTGTGTGAATATCAATAGTGACATGGAACATCCCTGTCTGGTGCCATTGGTAATATTAAAGGGCGCAGAGGTAACACCAGACGTTTGAACTCTGGAGAAAGGGGAGGAATATAAATTTAAGATCGCAGTAGCAAAGGTGCCGTGTAGACTGAATTTCTGTAGGACCACTGAAAGGTAATCCCAATGCACTCTATCCAACTTCTTCTCTGCATCTAAAGATAGAAGCAGAGAAGGCATTTGGTGATGATCAGCCCACTGAATGAGATGAATAAATCTCCTGGTGCCACCTTGAGCTTGCCTGTGTGGGACAAAGCCCACCTGATCAGGGTGTACCAAATGCATGATATATTGGGAAAAACGGGTGGCCAAAATTTTTGCATAGATTTTGGTATCAGTGTTGAGCAGTGAAATAGGTCTATAGTTTGCTGGGTCTGCGAGTGATTTACCTGGTTTGGGGATGGTGACAATCACTGCCTCTAGGGATTCCTTGGGGATGTGCCCTGATTCTGAAAAGTGAAAGAATGTCTTACAAAGTTGGGGGCTAAAAAGGGCAGGAAAGGTTTTGAATTATTCCTTACAGAAGCCATCTGGTCCGGGGGCTTTGTGTGTAGGGAGGTCACAGATCACGTCCTCAATCTCTTTTTCTAGGAACGGTTTGTTAAGTTTTGAGATTTGGTCCATCGTAAGAGTAGGCAAACGAATGAAGTCTAAAAAGGTATTGATATGAGTCAAGTCAGGTGAGTGTTCAGTAGTGGAGGCACTGGGGTTACTGTATATAGTTTGGAGTTGGAGTAAAATTCGCTGAAGCATTCAGTTATATATTTGGGTTACATACTCTGCGTCCCTGACTGGTGAGCATAAAGGGGATCCTGGCTATCGCTTCTTTTCTTTTAACTTGTTGTGCTAGTAGGGCACCAGGTTTGTTGTTATGCGAATACCAGGTGAGGTAAAGTTTTTTTAATATGATGGTCATACGTTGAGTGTACGACCATCTTTTTTGGACCATTTAAATGGTTTTTACAAATGTAATAGGTGCCAAGTCTGCCGTTTAAATCACATTAGATGTAAAAACACCAAGTCTTTCAGATCTACCAGCACTGGTAAATCTTTTAAGATCAAACCTTTCATTTCCTGCACGAGTACTGGGGTAGTTTATCTCCTCCAGTGCTCGTGCGGATTTCAATATATAGGAAGAACTAAGCGTCCACCGTCAGTACGTTTAAATGAACACATAACTAACATACGGAATGGGTACGATAAACACTCGGTGTCCAAACATTTCTTGATCAATCATAATAAAAATCCGTCTAATGTCACGTTCCTGGGCATTGATAAATTCACCCCAAAATAGCGGGGGGAGCCTTTTGTGAGGGGCCTTTCTAGGTTAGAAATGGCTTGGATATTTAAAGTTAAGACCTATATGCCTTTTGGAATGAATGTGGATACCGACATAAACGCATTCATTAACAATTCTTGATTTTTCTGCTTTATGTTAGGTTTTCCTTTGGACTATAATATTCGTTTGATGTCTACATATTTTTGGACTTTAGTGGAGAATTTCACTTGTATTAGAGGCTAGTGGTGATATTCTGACATCCCGTTATGTTATATTATATTTTTAAATTTTTTTTTTTATTTTTCATTTAAATACTGTTGGAGTCTAGAATTGCACTTACTTCATGTGGTGTGATTTGAGCTCCTTTTTTATTGATTAAGCAAGTGGTACTATTATTATGATTCGGGAGCCCACCTGTCCTTAGTATCTTGCTACGACCATTGTATTGTATGACTCATACTTTATTTGGAGACCGTTTGCTGATTCTAACATGGTATTGGTCCCTATGAGATCCAAGGATGTGGCCTGTCAAAGGCATGCTGGGGATGCTAAAATCATTATTCCAGTTTGTGTATATGATATGCAGCCTAAATGATTAATACTTAGAGTTGTTATTAATTAATTTTTATGTAAGGGGACTCTCTGTGGGATCTGGGAGTGTTATTTGCCCTTAGTAAGTTTGTTACGGTCATTGTAACATCATATGGACAGTTGTTGTTTAATGTTCATTTCCATTTATAGACCTACATTTAATTAGTAATGGGATATTAGTTGTTAAGAAATCGAGATTTATTTGGACTAATCCCAAAAACAAGATCAATGTATATGGTCTGGGATCCGCTCTTTTGACCTTAGTCAAGATGGCGACAATGGCTTCAACCCCTCGGTCCCATAAGGAGGATCCTCTATCCTATGTGCTTCTATGTGTTACTATATAAGAGGTGGCATCAGCGCGCCGCCCGTACCTTGAGAACGTCATTCTTTGACGAAACGTACGTCGGTCGCGGCGTGCTGACGTCACCTCTACGAGACGAGACGCTCAGGCGGGTGTTTGGAGCTGTCCGGCCGGCAGCTCCGATTCAGCGCATTTTATAGTTTCTTTATGTAAGTGCAATACTTTATTCTTTATTTTAATAAATACGGGTTCACACTATGGATATCTCCATCATTATTTTCATATGATTGTCGGAGCCATATCTGTGGGTCGGCCTCTACACCACCAGGGACAGTTTTTGTCATTAGGAGATTGGATATTTCCAGGGACATCTGGATCCAGGATTTGGCATATATTTGGCTTATCTCTGGTAAGCAGGTCATTTTGGTGAAGCTCCTCAGCGGGTCTTCAGTCCATCTGAAGTTACCCTTTATGCTCGTTTATTTTTAATATCTGGTAATTACACTAAGATCAAGGTGGTGGTTTATCCTACGGCCTTTTGGGATTGCTGCATATTGATTTGCCTTCACTTATCATTTATCTGGTAATTACAACACGTTAAAGGTGGTGGTTTACTTAAGGCTTCTATCATCCTTTGGATTGCTGTTTATTTGCCTACATATATCATTTATCTGGTAAGCAGCCTGTGTTGGTGGTGGGTTGTATTAGCACCTTCCTTTTCTTTCTGACACACTCGGGAGTGATCCACTCGAATTTTATACAGTATCACGCTATGTTCTATTTGTTTTTTATCCCTACACCCATTTAATCGTGATCCTGGGACGGCCATCGCTGGTAAGGAATCCTTCACAGAATTTCATCTGGCTCGGCTAATTCTCATTCAAGGCCCATTATACTGCTACTTCTGGTAAGCAGTTAATTTACTCATTCTTCTGCACGGGTGGATATTCGTTTGAATATTTTTGGACTTTCTGATTTTATTATTTATATCAAAACATTGGGACTTTTTGGACTCATGATATATGTTTTGTGTCACTTAGCGCAGCTTCCCCCTTTCTAATGTTTATTTGATGTTTGTCACATATTAAGTTGCTGCTACCATAATTTTAGTTATTTAGCGCAGTTTCTTCCCCCATTTTTTAGTTGAGTGTAGGTAAGTACGGAGTTCCTCCCTAGTTTTACCCAATAATGCTATGAGGGTGTCATTGGGACTTAGTTTGTTAGTCTGTTTTAACTGTCTGATTTGCCCTGAGAAAGCATTAATACATTCCGACCATTTACGCCTCTCCTGTACACCCAGCTTAGGGAAGAGGCCTCTAAATTAAGCTTTATACGCATTCCATAAAATAGATTCGTTGGCAACACATCCTGAGTAGTGTTGAGTAGGGTTGAGCGAACACGGACTGTATTATTCGTGTTCGTACCGAATAATTGGATTTTTGTTACCCGAACACGGACCCGAAAACTTTACTGTATATTCGGGTAAAAATCCGTGTTCGGTCATTTTATTTCCGGGTTTTGTATGCATTGGCGTGCTTTTCATGGCGGGCTTTCAACAGCCAATCAACAAGCGTTTAACTGGTGTGCCTTAAGCCATCCCAGCCATGCCTACAAATGTATTAGTAGCTGTGATTGGCCATCTGAAGCATGTGACCAAGTCTTTATAAGTTCGAGACGGAGCGTCGCTGCGTCATTCTGCTGTAGATTAGGGAGAGAGCACACATCATACGTGCTGGCTGCTGATTAGGGACAGACAGGCAAAAACCATTTGAGTCCGGATAGAATTGAGGGACAGGTCAGAGTGTGTTAGGCAGGGCGAGTTGTAGGGCATTTTAGGGCGAGGCTGCTGATTTTTAGGGTCAGTGTGTTCTACAATCGATATTGCTGTGTTGGGGGGGTTTGCAGTGACCGATCTTATCAATCCTTTTAGGGAGAGGCTGGAGATAGGCAGGTGTCAGTGGTCCACATCGATTTTGCTGTGTGTGGGGTGCAGTGAACACAATCTTTTTTGCCCACTGAGGAGGAGGGAGAAAAGTCTTTTTCTATCAGTCACTGTGTGCAGCGTTTTTCCTTCAGTGCTGTGCTGTGCTGACTGTGATCATACACTGCTGTGTTCAGTGTTCACATGTGCTATTATTGAGAGATTTCAAAAGTTATACACTTTTTTCTATTCCACTATTCAATATACACCCTTGGGTTAAAAAAATTAAATTGTGGCATAGTCTGTACTAATCTAGTTAAAAATTACAAACTTAAAAGGGGAATTTTTTTTTTCCCTCCATAGCCTGCAGGAGAGCTGGTCCCCATCGATTTTGCTATGTGTGGGGTGCAGTGAAAACAATATTTTTTGCCCACTGAGGAGGAGGGAGAAAAGTCTTTTTGTATCAGTCACTGTGTGCAGCGTTTTTCCTTCAGTGCTGCTGTGCTGACTGTGATAATACACTGCTGTGTGTGTTCACATGTGCTATTATTGAGTGGTTTCAAAAATCATACACTTTTTTCTATTCCACTATTCAATATACAGCCTTGGGTTAAAAAAAATAAAATTGTGGCATAGTCTGTACTAATCTAGTTAAAAATTACAAACTTAAAAGGGGAATTTTTTTTTTTTCCCTCCATAGCCTGCAGCAGAGCTGAATGATATAAGACACTGCTGTTCACATGTGCTATTGATAAATCACACCAATTTTATATCATATTTTCTATTCCGCTATTCAATAAAAAACCTTTGGGGATAAACAATTAAATTGCGGGATAGTCTGTGTTGGTACGTGTGAGATACACCTTTCCAATTTTTGGGGTTCATCGCATACTTCTGAAGATTTGAGGGTGCTGCCTGTTCCGTACTCCTCCTACTCCTCCTCCGGCCTTTGGGGGTACAAAAAATAGTAATTGGGGCCTAGTCTGGTTCTGTACGTGTGAGATACATACACTTTTTTTGATAATATTTTCTATTCCGCTAATCAATAAAAACCTTTGGGTATAAACAATTAAATTGCGGGATAGTCTGTGTTGGTACGTGTGAGATACACCTTTCCATTTTTTGGGGTTCATCTCATACTTCTGAAGATTTGAGGGTGCTGCCTGTTCCGTACTCCTCCTACTCCTCCTCCGGCCTTTGGGGGTACAAAAAATAGTAATTGGGGCCTAGTCTGGTTCTGTACGTGTGAGATACATACACTTTTTTTGATAATATTTTCTATTCCGCTATTCAATAAAAACCTTTGGGTATAAACAATTAAATTGCGGGATAGTCTGTGTTGGTACGTGTGAGATACACCTTTCCAATTTTTGGGGTTCATCTCATACTTCTGAAGATTTGAGGGTGCTGCCTGTTCCGTACTCCTCCTACTCCTCCTCCTGCCTTTGGGGGTAAAAAAATAATAATTGGGACCTAGTCTGGTTCTGTACGTGTGAGATACATACACTTTTTTGATAATATTTTCTGTTCCGCTATTCAATAAAAACCTTTGGGTATAAACAATTAAATTGCGGGATAGTCTGTGTCTGGACGTGTGAGATACACCTTTCCAATTTTTGGGGTTCATCTCATACTTCTGAAGATTTGAGGGTGCTGCCTGTTCCGTACTCCTCCTACTCCTCCTCCTGCCTTTGGGGGTACAAAAAATAGTAATTGGGGCCTAGTTTGGTTCTGTACGTGTGAGATACATACACTTTTTTTGATAATATTTTCTATTCCGCTATTCAATAAAAACCTTTGGGTATAAACAATTAAATTGCGGGATAGTCTGTGTCGGTACGTGTGAGATACACCTTTCCAATTTTTGGGGTTCATCTCATACTTCTGAAGATTTGAGGGTGCTGCCTGTTCCGTACTCCTCCTACTCCTCCTCCTGCCTTTGGGGGTACAAAAAATAGTAATTGGGGCCTAGTCTGGTTCTGTACGTGTGAGATACATACACTTTTTTTGATAATATTTTCTATTCCGCTATTCAATAAAAACCTTTGGGTATAAACAATTAAATTGCGGGATAGTCTGTGTTGGTACGTGTGAGATACACCTTTCCAATTTTTGAGGTTCATCTCATACTTCTGAAGATTTGAGGGTGCTGCCTGTTCCGTACTCCTCCTACTCCTCCTCCTGCCTTTGGGGGTACAAAAAATAGTAATTGGGGCCTAGTCTGGTTCTGTACGTGTGAGATACATACACTTTTTTTGATAATATTTTCTATTCCGCTATTCAATAAAAACCTTTGGGTATAAACAATTAAATTGCGGGATAGTCTGTGTTGGTACGTGTGAGATACACCTTTCCATTTTTTGGGGTTCATCTCATACTTCTGAAGATTTGAGGGTGCTGCCTGTTCCGTACTCCTCCTACTCCTCCTCCTGCCTTTGGGGGTACAAAAAATAGTAATTGGGGCCTAGTCTGGTTCTGTACGTGTGAGATACATACACTTTTTTTTGATAATATTTTCTATTCCGCTATTCAATAAAAACCTTTGGGTATAAACAATTAAATTGCGGGATAGTCTGTGTCGGTACGTGTGAGATACACCTTTCCAATTTTGGGGGTTCATCTCATACTTCTGAAGATTTGAGGGTGCTGCCTGTTCCGTACTCCTCCTACTCCTCCTCCTGCCTTTGGGGGTACAAAAAATAGTAATTGGGGCCTAGTCTGGTTCTGTACGTGTGAGATACATACACTTTTTTTGATAATATTTTCTATTCCGCTATTCAATAAAAACCTTTGGGTATAAACAATTAGATTGCGGGATAGTCTGTGTTGGTACGTGTGAGATACACCTTTCCAATTTTTGGGGTTCATCTCATACTTCTGAAGATTTGAGGGTGCTGCCTGTTCCGTACTCCTCCTACTCCTCCTCCTGCCTTTGGGGGTACAAAAAATTGTAATTGGGGCCTAGTCTGGTTCTGTACGTGTGAGATACATACACTTTTTTTGATAATATTCTCTATTCCGCTATTCAATAAAAACCTTTGGGTATAAACAATTAAATTGCGGGATAGTCTGTGTTGGTACGTGTGAGAGACACCTTTCCAATTTTTGGGGTTCATCTCATACTTCTGAAGATTTGAGGGTGCTGCCTGTTCCGTACTCCTCCTACTCCTCCTTCTGCCTTTGGGGGTATAAAAAATAGTAATTGGGGCCTAGTCTGGTTCTGTACGTGTGAGATACATACACTTTTTTTGATAATATTTTCTATTCCGCTATTCAATAAAAACCTTTGGGTATAAACAATTAAATTGCGGGATAGTCTGTGTCGGTACATGTGAGATATACCTTTCCAATTTTTGGGGTTCATCTCATACTTCTGAAGATTGGAGGGTGCTGCCTGTTCCGTACTCCTCCTACTCCTCCTCCTGCCTTTGGGGGTACAAAAAATAGTAATTGGGGCCTAGTCTGGTTCTGTACGTGTGAGATACATACACTTTTTTTGATAATATTTTCTATTCCGCTATTCAATAAAAACCTTTGGGTATAAACAATTAAATTGCGGGATAGTCTGTGTCGGTACGTGTGAGATACACCTTTCCAATTTTTGGGGTTCATCTCATACTTCTGAAGATTTGAGGGTGCTGCCTGTTCCGTACTCCTCCTACTCCTCCTCCGGCCTTTGGGGGTACAAAATATAGTAATTGGGGCCTAGTCTGGTTCTGTACGTGTGAGATACATACACTTTTTTTGATAATATTTTCTATTCCGCTATTCAATAAAAACCTTTGGGTATAAACAATTAAATTGCGGGATAGTCTGTGTCGGTACATGTGAGATATACCTTTCCAATTTTTGGGGTTCATCTCATACTTCTGAAGATTGGAGGGTGCTGCCTGTTCCGTACTCCTCCTACTCCTCCTCCTGCCTTTGGGGGTACAAAAAATAGTAATTGGGGCCTAGTCTGGTTCTGTACGTGTGAGATACATACACTTTTTTTGATAATATTTTCTATTCCGCTATCAATAAAAACCTTTGGGTATAAACAATTAAATTGCGGGATAGTCTGTGTCGGTACGTGTGAGATACACCTTTCCAATTATTGGGGTTCATCTCATACTTCTGAAGATTTGAGGGTGCTGCCTGTTCCGTGCTCCTCCCACTCCTCCTCCTGCCTTTGGGGGTACAAAAAATAGTAATTGGGGCCTAGTCTGCTTCTGTACGTGTGAGATACATACACTTTTTTTGATAATATTTTCTATTCCGCTATTTAATCAAAACCTTTGGGTATAAACAATTAAATTGCGGGATAGTCTGTGTCGGTACGTGTGAGATACACCTTTCCAATTTTTGGGGCGCATCTCATACTGCCAAGGATTTGAGGGTGCTTCAGTCTGCCTTCTGCCTGTTCCGAACTCCTCCTACTCCTCATCCTGCCTTTAGGGTACAAAAAATTGTAATAGGGGGCCTAGTTTGTGTTTGTACGTGTGAGATACACCGTTTTGTAAAATTTGTCCTATTCAATATACACCCTGTTTTAGTGTAAAAAATTAAATTGCGGGATAGTCTGTATCGGTACATGTGAGATACACCTTTTTAAATTTGTTTGGCGCATCTCCTTCTACCGCCGAGGATTGCAGGGCGCTTCAGTTTGCCTCCTGTTCCCAACTCCTCCTACTCCTCTTCCTCATCCTGCCTTTAGGGTACAAAAAATTGTAATCGGGGCCTAGTTTGTGTTTGTACGTGTGAGATACACCGTTTTGTAAAATTTGTCCTATTCCGCTATTCAATATACACCCTGTTTGAGTGTAAAAAATTAAATTGCGGGATAGTCTGTATCGGTACATGTGAGATAGACCTTTTTAAATTTGTTTGGCGCATCTCCTTCTACCGCCGAGGATTGCAGGGCGCTTCAGTTTGCCTCCTGTTCCCAACTCCTCCTACTCCTCTTCCTCATCCTGCCTTTAGGGTACAAAAAATTTTAATCGGGGCCTAGTCTGTGTTTGTACGTGTGAGATACACCGTATTATAAAATTTTTCCTATTCCGCTATTCAATATACACCCTTTTGGAGTGTAAAAAATTAAATTACGGCATAGTCTGTATCGGTACGTGTGAGATACAACTTTTAAATTTGTTTGGCGCATCTCCTTCCACCGCCAAGGATTGCAGGGCGCTTCAGTTTGCCTCCTCTTCCCAACTCCTCCTACTCCTCTTCCTCATCCTCCCTTTAGGGTACAAAAAATTTTAATCGGGGCCTAGACTGTGTTTGTACGTGTGAGATATGCCGTTTTTTATCCTTTTTCCTATTCTGCTATTTAATATACACCCTTTTGGGGTAAAAAACATTAAATTGCGGCATAGTTTGCATATTTGACTGTGAGATACACCCGTGCGATACTGTTGTTGTTTTGTTCCGCTATTCAATAAACACCTTTCTAGGGCAAGATCTTAAATTACAGAAATATGAGGAGACCGTCAAATAGGGGCCGTGGCCTGGGTCGTGGTGCTGCTGGTAGAGCTCCTGTTGCAAGGAGAGGACGTGGTCGATCTGTGCCAGCTACACGCACAAGTGAAACACCTTCCTCAAGTGTTAGTAGGTGACAGAACCTGCATCAGTATTTGGTAGGGCATCATAAGCCTCTAGAAGTGATGATGCCAGAACACGTAGAGGCGATAGTAGATTGGTTTGCTGCTGACAGTGCCTCCAGTTCCTTCACATTGTCTCCCACCCAGTCTACTGCAGAAAGGTCAGAGTTGGCACCTGCAGACGATGTCCAACCGTCTTTCACCTCACCCCCTTGCAAATCAGGCAAGCAGTCTGAGCCCCAAGCCATACAGCAGTCTCTTCTTCTTTTTGATGACTCTGTCAGCAGGGTTTCCCAGGGCCACCCACCTAGCCCTGCCCCAGAAGTGGAAGAGATTGAGTGCAGTGATGCCCAACCACTTATTTTTCAAGATGAGTACATGCAAGGACCATCGCAGCACGTCTCCGATGATGACGAAACGCAGGTGCCAACTGCTGCGGCGTTCAGAATTGTGGAGACCGACAAGGAGGGCAGGGGTGAAGACTGGGTGGAAGATGATGTGGAGGACGATGAGGTCCTCGACCCCACATGGAATGAAGGTCATGCAGGTGACCTGAGTAGTTTGGAGGAAGAGGCGGTGGTCGCACAGAGCCACCAGCACAGCAGAAGAGGGAGCAGGGTGCAGAAGCGGAGCGGCCGTGCCCTAGACACTATGCCTGCTACTGCCCAACGCAGCAAGGGAACGAGCGCACCAAAGCCAGCTCAAAGGAGTTCTCTAGCGTGGAAGTTCTTTAGAAAATGTGCTGATGACAGGACACGACACGAGTGGTTTGCACCCTGTGCAATCAGAGCCTGAAGCGAGGCATAAACCTTCTCAACCTGAGCACAACCTGCATGATCAGGCATCTAAGTGCAAAGCACGAGCTGCAGTGGAGTAGACACCTTCAAAACCAAGAAACGTCTCTGGCTCATCCTGCTTCCTCTTCTGCTGCAGTCTCGGCCGCTCCAGCCACATCTGTAGTGATACCGGCACCTGCCACCCCGCAAACAGACGATCTGTCAGCAACACCACCACCTGGGTCACCAACCATCTCCACAATGTCCCGTGGAAGCGTTCAGCTTTCCATCTCCCAAACACTTGAGAGGAAGAGGAAGTACCCCCCTACCCACCCGCGATCCCTGGCCCTGAATGCCAGCATTTCAAAATTCTTGGCCTTTGAAATGCTGTCATTCCGTCTGGTGGAGACGCACAGTTTTAAAAACCTTATGTCGGTGGCTGTCCCACAGTACGTCATGCCCAGCCGCCACTACTTTTCCAGGCAAGCCATCCCTTCCCTGCACAACCAAGTGGGGGAAAAAATCAGGTGTGCAATGCGCAACGCCATCTGTGGCAAGGTCCACCTAACTACCGATACGTGGACCAGTAAGCACGGTCAGGGGCGTTATATCTCCCTAACGGCACACTGGGTAAATGCAGTGGTGGATGGGCCTGAGGCGGATAGCAATTTGGCGCATGTCCTTCCACCACCGAGGATTGCAGGGAGCTTCAGTTTGCCTCCTGTTCCTAACTCCTCCTACTCCGCTTCCTCATCCTCTACCGCCTCCTCATCCTGACAGCGTAACACCTTCACCACCAACTTCAGCACGGCCAGGGGTAAACGACAGCAGGCAGTTTTAAAACTTGCCTGTTTGGGGGAAAAAAACACACACCGCCCAGGAGTTGTGGAGGAGCATGGAACAGCAGACAAATGAGTGGTTGCTGTCAGCGAGCCTCAAGCCCGGCCTGGTGGTGTGCGATAACGGGCGAAATCTCATAGCAGCTCTGGGCCTAGCCGGTTTGACGCACATCCCTTGCCTGGCGCATGTGCTGAATTTGGTGGTGCAGAGGTTCCTTAAAAACTACCCCGATATGTCAGAGCTGCTGCAGAAAGTGCGGGCCGTCTGTGCGCACTTTTGGCGTTCTCACCCTGCTGCTGCTCGCCTGTCAGCGCTGCAGCGTAACTTCGGCCTTCCCGCTCACCGCCTCATATGTGACGTGCCCACAAGGTGGAACTCCACCTTGCACATGCTGGAAAGACTGTGCGAGCAGCAGCAGGCCATAGTGGAGTTTCAGCTGCAGCACGCACGCGTGAGTCGCTCTGCGGAACAGCACCACTTCACCACCAATAACTGAGCCTCCATGCGAGACCTGTGTGCCTTGTTGCGCTGTTTTGAGTACTCCACCAACATGGCCAGTGCCGATGACGCCGTTGTCAGCTTAACTATCCCACTTCTATGCCTCCTTCAAAAAAGGATTCGGGCGATGATGGAAGAGGATGTGGCACAGGAGAAGGAGGAGGACGAGGGATCATTTCCAAGGCTTTCAGGGCAGTCATTCACAAGTGGCTCCGAGGGTGGGTTCCTGCACCCACAAATGCCAGGTACACAATTGTCCAGCAGGGGCACAGTTCTGGAGGATGAGGAGGAGATGGAGGAGGAGATGGAACCATGTTCACAGCAGGGTGGCACCCAGGCCAGCTCATGGCCATCACTGGTGCGTGGCTGGGGGGATACAAAGGACACAGATGATACACCTCCCACAGAGGACAGCCTTTCGTTGCCTCTGGGCAGCCTGGCACACATGAGCGATTACATGCTGCAGTGTCTCCACAACGACCGCCGAGTTGCCCACATTCTAACTTGTGCTGATTATTGGGTGGCCACGCTGCTGGATCCCCGTTACAAGGACAACGTACCATCCTTAATTCACTCACTGGAGCGTGATCGCAAGATGCGCGAGTACAAGCGCACGCTGGTAGACGCGATGCTGCTGGCATTCCCACCTGACAGCGGGGCCACAGTGGAAGCACAAGGCCAAGGCAGAGGAGGAAGAGGTCGCCAATGCAACTAGGGCACCGCCAGCACCTCAGAAGGCAGAGTTAGCATGGCCGAAATGTGGAAAAGCTTTGTCAGCACGCCCCAACAAACAGCAGCACCAGCAGCTCATATGGAACGTCTTAGCAGGAGGCGGCATTTCACCAACATGGTGGAGCAGTATGTGTGCACAAGCCTACATGTAGTGAATGACGGGTCTGCCCCCTTCAACTTCTGGGTCTCCAAATTGGGCACATGGCCTGAGCTTGCCCTTTACGCCTTGGAGGTGCTGGCGTGCCCTGCAGCCAGTGTATTATCTGAACGTGTATTTAGCATGGCTGGGGGCGTTATCACAGACAAGTGCAGCCACCTGTCCAGAGACAATGTGGTCAAGCTCACATTCATTAAAATGAACCAGGCATGGATCCCACAGGACTTTTCCGTACCTTGTGCAGAATAGAGATGGACACCGACCTTACCCAGCCATTGTTATATTTTTGATCTTTCTCACTCTTTTGGGGTGTACCCTAATTTAAAATGACTAAAAAAAAGCAGTGTTTGCTACCTCTTCCCTATCCACCGCCGCTTCCACCTACACCGCCACATCCACCGCCACCTCAACCTCCCTCCTACTCCATATGGGCCTCGTCCTTCACAGATGAAGAAAATTGTTTTATTTTTCTGTTTGTTTTGTTGTTTTAAGTTATTTCCCTATCCACATTTGTTTGCAGAGCACTTGCCATGCTCTTAACTACATTTTGCTGCCATTTGCAGCACTCTAGCCCTTTCCATTGGTTTTTTAGAGCCATTTTAGTGCCTGAAAGTTCGGGTCCCCATTGACTTCAATGGGGTTCGGTGTCCGGGTAAAGTTCGGAAAAAGTCTGGGTCACGGACCCGGACTTTTTTTTCAAGTTCGGCCGAACCCGCCGAACACGGACATCCAGGTGTCCGCTCAACTCTAATCCTGAGTTCATGTCAAACTATGTCTCTTTTCCCTCTTAACCTGTTCCTGGTACTCCGGGTTTGAGAGAATGGCTGTATTCATGCGCCATCAGGAATTTCAAGTGACCCTAAGTTAATGAACAAGCTTCATGGTAACCGGGGCATGGTCTGACCATGTGTTAAGTCCTATGGTTACCTGTGTTACAGACTGTAAGGTAGATTTGTGTACCAGGAAGAGGTCAATCATGGAATAGGACTTTTGAGCTGCCGAGAAGAATGTATAATCCTTCTCTGTGCCGTGTAGGCAATGCCAGGGATCATTGAGGTCTTTAGATAGTATCAGGGAAGACAGAGTGGTAGACTGTTGCCTAGTGGGGCTGGAGGTATCCAGGGCCCTCTCAGCTATATCATTAAAATCCCCACATCAGATTATTTGCTCTTTAGCAAACGGCTGCAATTTGGATTTAAAGAAGGTCTTATGTTTTGTGTTGGGAACATATATGTTAGATATCTCTAACGGGGAGTTATTGTAAGAAGTAGAGAGAATGAGGTATCTGCCCATTGGGTCAATTTCTATGTGATGGAGTTGGAATGCTATCCAGTTACGTACAGCAATCATAACACCCTTGGTTTTTTTAGGCGCATTAGCAAATCATTGATGGGGGAAGAGCTTGCAGGGGGAAGTGGGAGCTCTGTCTTGTGTGAAATGTGTTTCTTGAACACATACTACATTCAATTTTAGGGATATTGTTTCCCTCCAAAGTCTGGATCGTTTGAAGGGACTGTTCAGCCCCTTCCCATTGATAGTGGTGATGTTAAGTGGCATTATGTGTAGGAGCTGGCGTTGCCTACTAGGCTCAGAGTAGGAGCTCTAAGGGTACCATAGTTTAAGTAACTGTACAGATGTACAAGTAACAGGTGTAACAGCACCTAAACGATTCTAAGGTAGAAGAATAAAGTAAGAACAATACTTTGGATGTGCAGTACAATAGAAAATAAAACAAAAACAAGCAATGAAATGTTTTCTTAGCACACTTCGTAATCGGGGTTTGAAAAGACTGTATGGAATGGCCAAGCTTCCAGGGTGAATAAAAATAAAGTGATTCTCCCAATGTGGTAAGCCCGCCGGGTATAGCTGACGCTGACGGTTATGGCGAAGAAGATCTTTGTTTACCTCTCTCAGGCTCGTTGAGGGTTATGTGGAGCATTCTGACAGATGGCATGTGATGAGGGGGTAGTAACAAGCCTCCAGTTGTAGAGTTGTTTAAAACCCTCTTTTGGGGAGGTGATAGCCAGCTGCTGACTTTGATGCATGACGAGTAACTTGGTTGGGAAGCCCCATCTATAGATCAGCTTATAATCTTGCAGAACCTTAGTGATGGGGTGAATTCCTTCCTTGTTTGTGCAGTAGCTGCTTAAATATCTTGATAAAGGGTCACCCCTGCGTATGGGGGAGGAAGTGTGCGAGCATTTCTCGCAGCCCTGAGTTGCTGATCTTTGACGTGGTAATAGTGTACCCGTGCCAGAATATCCCTAGGGACTGTTTCTGGAAGGTGCGCTGGTTTCTTTATTCTGTGAGCGCGATCAAGGAGGAGATCCCTAGGCGGTATGTCTGCCATTAATTTCAGGAAAAGCTGTTTCAGAAATGGAATGATTTTATGCGAATTGACCACTTTCGGAATTCCCCTGAGTTAGATGTTAGAACTTTATGTTGGGCATGGAAGGTTTTAGATAAATTTACCTGCCGCTGGTGTCAAAAAGGTTGAGGATCATTGGTCTATGCCACCATAAGCCCATGTCTGATTCACTGTTGTTAGCTGAACTTTTTTTCCTTGTGGTGTGCCCACCTAATGCCCTCTCAACACAATACTACTTTCAGGGAACAGTGAAAGCCTGTCTCTCATTATTTTATATAGACTGAATAGTTAAATCAGAAGAAAAAGTTTAGTCCAGAGTAAAGTGAGAAAGCGTTTTCTTTAAATTTTCCTGTAAATTGTTACTGGATTATCACTACAGAACTGATAAGGCAATGTTTTTTTCTTAAGAGTTCATTTTGTCATTTTGTGAAGTCTTTTTAGATTGTAAAGAAGATTTTATCCTAGCATATAGCAAATAAAGGATTGTTTGGAACAAACAATACATCTGCTACCAGGTAGATAGAAAAACACATGAGATGCACATGTTGCTTTGCCAATGTACCTTCTAGGCAAAGTAAATGATTGATCTGAGCTGATTTTCTGATTAAAATTCTGATTCATTCTGCTTGTTCTCTGAGCAGACCTGACTGAATTACTGAGCCATACACAATAGCTGTACTGTGATTATTCAGTGAAGTGGTATTTCTCACATTGCCAGCTTATTTATCAATGGTGACATAAAGACATAAAAACACACAAAAAAAGTATTTCTTTTTTTGTACTAATTGAATGAAAACTTTAGAAAAGCCTTCTGCATGCCTGTTTTCCACCTCCATAGATGTAGTCATGGCCCTTTTACAGCATTTAAGTGCTCTAGGCTACACACTTGTTCCCCCTCCGACATAATCACACTGTCATTTAGGTCTATCCCTAATCACATTAAAATATTAAAAATTACCTTCTTCCATACTGATTAAAAAAGAGTACATAGTTACATAGAGACATAGTTAGTCAGGTTGAAAAAAGACACAAGTCCATCTAGCTCAACCAATTAAAAAAAAAAAAACACAACCATATGTAGCACCTTCCTAAGTAGGCGCTAGAGAGAGAGAGAGTTTGGATCTTTTCTCCTTACCAGAAGGATTGCCAGGTAAATCTATATTGTTCTCTGCCTACCAGAGAGCAGGATCTGCTAGTGAGGTCTGCTCATTGGGCTCATGTACAGCTCAGTTTGTCTGAAGTGTTTCACACTGGTCCAATAGGGAGTCCTTATCAACTGTAAATAGTTAAAGTTGGAGTATCCCCCCCCCCCCCATTCCCTTCTCCTATCCAAGTTCCGCAATAATTACCAAAAACCAAAACCCCTGGACTGTTTATTGAGCAACGAGCCATTGGGAGTAAGGATGAATGTGTGAACTGTCTATAATTGACTGCAGGTAATCAGAGGAGGCCCAAGTCATCACTCAGCAAGGCCTACAGGGATATTGCTATATTTGGGGGCTTGTCCAGGATTTCATCTGAGTTACAGCAGTGGTTGCTACTGGCAACGGCTGAGTATTTGCCAAAGTAACGCTATGTCTTCTCAAGTATTGTGCTGGAGTGTTGGTGGAGAAATTAATGACTGCTTTAAAGTGATCAGTGCCAGTGTGTTTCCAAGTCATGGTCACAGCAGGGGTTGCTATCAGCAACGACCGGACATTTACCCAAGAAACATTATGTCTTCTCAAGTAAAGTGCTATAGTGTCGATGGAGAAAGAATGTGCTGTTTTGTAGAAGAAAATTGTGTCTGCTTTACAGTAACCTTTGTAAGTGCACTTTCAAGTTAGGGTCAAGAAAGCAGTGACCTGGGATGTGTGGATTGGCGCATCAGGGGTTGTGTCAGTACATGTGCTGTGGAATAAAATGTGTGCTGTGCAGCCAGTAACAGCAGGGCAATTTCTAACAGCAGAGAGGGAGTTTGGTTGGCTTGTGAAAGGAGAGGTGCAGCTGGAGCTCAAGTACAGACAGAAGAGGCAGATGTATGTGTATCTGTGGCAGGGAACAGAATCTACATTGCAGTACCATTCGTGCAGGGTGGGGAGTGATTATGGCAGCAGCGAAGTGGTTACTGCACCGCAAGGGAGAGAGTGGGCCAGAGATCTGCCTTGCAGGAGGAGCCAGCGCCGGAGAGTGAGCTAGTCTTGGGCCGTGGGCGGAGTTGTCGTCCGCGGGCGGCCAATGCGCATGGAGGAAGGGAGCTGAGACGTAACTTCCACCGTCAGGTGTAGCTGAGCAAACACGTGTGTGGAGGAGCAAGATGGCAGATGCTGGAGTGAGTCAGCTGCTATCCCACGTGTTGGTGGAGAACCTGCAGAGTGGACTGAATCGCATTGTGACCTGGGAAGTAGGAACCATTTCAAAACTGCTGACACCCATACCGGCTGTCCCTTTTGGGAGAGGAGTTCCGAATGTACCGCTGGAGCTGGGACCAGTGATGCAAATCAGAATATTGTACTCATATTTTTGATATGTTTTTGATATAACGTTTTTCTAATTTTGAATGATCACTTTGTTGCACTAGCACTTTAGGTAGAAAGATAATATTTATATTAACTGGGGGAGCATAAACATGCGCTGATTTATTTTTCTATTCACCTCTGATGTTGGAAAACCTATACAACCATCTGCCAAATCAGGGAGACCCACATCTCAGTTGTCAGAGCTGAGCAGCAGTCGCAAGGTGCATTGGTAGCAGTTACAGCAGGAAGCAGTCCAGCTCTTAAAGAGGCAGAGGAAAGTCAATGGGCCCAGAAGTTGAAGTCCTCCAGTTTGTCCAGTGAAGGGTAGGCAAGGACCATTGATTTGGGGTCCCCCAGTTTCCAGTATTGCTATGGGTTCCTGAAAGTGGGAATCGACTTGTGGTCATACGTAGAGGCTGAGTGGGACTAGGGAACTGAAGAAAGAAGTCCTGCAAGTTCCAGTTCACTCAGTGAAGAAACAGAGGCAGTAGTTGTTCAAATGAGGTGCACAAGGAACTTGGGGTTCTGTGGGGCCTATGCCACTAGGGTCCCATATCTATCCCCACCTCAAACCTATGCCCAGGCTCTGGCACAGAACAAAGCTTACTCACTCTAATCTGATCCACAAAGTGGAGACCCTTTACACCACACCTGGGAGAGGAGACAGGCAAAAACTCCCCAGGTTCTCACACTTTCAACGTCTTGTCCAATGGAAGGTGGCCATGAAGCACAGGTACGAAATTGAGTGCAAGAGAGGGGCCTGTTGTTAAAAAGCCGTTTGGGACTTCCTGTTTGTCCCTAAGCCCCATCGGAATCAATCCAAGCCTCAATTATGGGACACCTTCCTGTCAATCAAGGTGAATTGGAATTTGGGGTGTTCCTTCTACATTGACCAGGTAGAGGTCTACCGCCCATATGAAAAAAGGTCAAGATCATCTGGATATTCCACCCTGCTAAAGGACACTTTGTGAAGATCCTTTTGGCTATGTGCCACCACCATTGCTAAGAGAAATATTGAGAAAGGACACTTTGCAAAGATACTTTGTTTAAAGAACACATTGCAAAGATTCTTTGGGCCAGTGGGCAAGGGTAATTAAAGCAGATCTTTACTGCACCACAAACCAAAAACGCTATTTAATTCATTTTTAATATTCAAAGCCAACTCCCCCATCTATCCATAATTCTATGCTTTATTTCGGTGAGAAATCACTTTGAAAAACACCCCCTAGCATTTCTGGCCATGGCCATCTTGAGTAAGGGCAAATGATTAATGTAGCATTTACTTCCTGCCCTTAGCTTAAGTATGCATGTAGGAGAGTGTGCTGAGCTGTAAAAACCCCTCCCGAAGACTCCTGGGATGTATGACATCATTTTCCTAGGCATGAATCCAGGAAGTAACTGAAGAAATGTAAAAAAAAAAAAAAGTTTAAAACAAGTAAAAATGATATACTTTCCTATCTATTTACTAATGCAAACAGCATGAGGATTAAAAATATTCAATGTTGATTGAGAGAGTGAAGTTCCACTTTAAGTGCAGAGAAAAGGACACTTTGTGAAGATACCTCATTTAACGGACACTTTGCGAAAATCCTTTTGGGCCAGTGGGCCAGAGTAATGTTGGGAGAAACTTTGTCCGAGTCGCTACCCGGGGAGAGGAGGGTAGTGGCTCATTGCCTCTTCAGAGAGGGGGATGCCAGAGTGAAGGATCCCTTGAAGAGTTCTTACAGACACTCACAAGTAAGGCAAGCTTTGCGCAGGCTCCAGCAATATTAGCCTGCCGCCAGGAAAAGATGTGTTGCCTCAGTGTTACAGAGGGAAGGACACTATGAACACCAGTCAGGGGGACTCCGCACTTCTTTATCCTAACTTGTGGGTGTGACTCTGACTAAGATAGGAGAAAGTCAGTGCCCTGGTGATTGAAAGGGACTGTGCCTATTGCTAGTCTTACGGTTCCCAGATGGAACACATACAGATGTAGTGTTAGTCAGATTGTCAGGATTGTTCTGTTTTTGTCTATTACATGTGCACAACAGAACGATGAGTCAAGCGTGCCCTTAGGGCGCCGGATGCATCGGAAATCTCTACAGGAATATTAGAGTTAGAGATTATGCAGGTGAGAAGGTCGCCTCTATGGAGAGGGAAGTCTCAATGTGAGTATGTAGGATGTACCATTGCTATGTGCTCACCCTTTCCTTTGCAGGCTTGTAGAGGATCATCGGGCCTTGAAAGGTCATTCACTGTCCATGTCATGTACTGTATAAATGTACAAACATTATTTGTAGCATAGTTAGTCAGGATATTTACCCTTTCCTGTCAGACATATTTTTTTTTGATTGGCGGGGGATGCATTGGTCTAAATGCACCTGAAAAAGTCCTATGTGTGAATTTGTAAATATTGTACAGCAGAGATTTATTTTTTTCACGGAATTTATTGTATCTACATATGGGGTATGCCCCATGGTCCTGTACATATGTTATTTCCCTTTTCCCCCTTTCCAAGTTTGTGTTAATTTTTGTACAGGTATTTTTGTAGGAGCGGATTGCCCAGAACCAGTGAGGGCATGGCTCAGTTTGGTGGGGGGTGGATGTAGCACCCTCCTAGGTAGGTGCTAGAGAGAGAATATAGTTTTGGAAATTTTCTGCTTACCAGGAGAATTGCCAGGTAATTCCTTATTGTTCTCTGCCTACCAGAGAGCAGGATCTGCTAGTGAGGTCTGCTCATTGTGCTCAGGTGCAGCTCAGTTTGTCTGATGTTTCACACTGGTCCAATAGGGAGGCAAATTGGACAGTGGGAGGAAACCTGGCAAATGAGTGCACAGGCATTTAGTACAGCCCAAGTGATTGGCAGAGGAAAGTGCCTCGGTGCATTCTAGGATACTGTATAAATGCCAAGAGCACATGTGCTTGGGGTCTTTCAGTTGGAGAGTCCCAGAGGGAGGGGGCAGCTGCCTCCACCTCTGTAGAAGTAGCCATTCAGCCTCAGGTGGTCAACCTGAGGGCCTAAAGAGTCAGAGAGGAACTGAACCCGGAGGTCCTGCAGAGCTAACTGGAAGGGAGACACTGGAAGGATCTGATTCTGCATACAGTGAGTACAGAGTACAGATCTGTGTCAAGGGGCCTGTCCTCAAGGGGGGGGGGGGGATCCCTTCAGCTAGAAGAGTCAGTGTACGGGTGTCAGTAAAGTGGATGGTAGAGAGTGTCCTGAAGATCATGTAGTTCACTAAGTCTTTCGCTGGGGAGAGAGCAAGAAGACTTAACCCTTTCCATACAAGTGGCAGTATGGTTAAAGCAGGTGACTGCTCCCACAAGTATCCTGGTGAGGCCAAGTGAGAGTTGTCCTTATCAACTGTAAATAGTTCAAGTTGGAGTATCGCACTATTCCCTTCTCCCATCAAAGTTCCACAATAAATTTAAAAAAAAACCCTGGACTGTTTATTGAGTAACGAGCCATTGGGAATAAAGATGAATGTGTGAACTGTCCCTAAGTGACTGCAGGTATTTAGAGGAGGTCCAACAAGTCATCACACTGCAAGCCCTACGGGGACAGTGCTACACTTACAATTCCATATACACAATCATATACCCACAGTTGATTCAGAGGAAGGCAAAAAACACCAGCAAAGCATGATCCAGTTCGCTACAGCAGGGTAGAAAATTCCTTCTGATCCCCCAAGAGGAAATCAGATATTTCCTGGATCAACATTACCTATAAATGTTAGTACCCAGTTATATAATGTACATTTAGGATAGAATCCAGGCCTTTTTTAAATCTATCTACTTTACTGAGCTGGCCAGAATCACCTCTGGAGGGAGTCTATTCCTTATTTTTACAGCTCTTACTGTGAAGAAACATTTCCATATTTGGAGACAAAATCTCCTTCCGTCTAGACATAAACAGTGCCCCCTTGCCCTCTGTGATGACCTTAAAGTGAATACCTCAACTCCATGTTCAATACATGGACGGACCCCTTATGTATTTGTACATGTTGATCATATCCCCCCTGAATCTCCTCTTCTCAAGAGAAAATCAACTCAAGTTCCCTTCAACTTGAGTTCACAGCAGACCCCACAGATTCCCATTCTGGACAAACTCCAAACTATTGGCCAATGAATCATTAAAGCTGAATTACAGGTATGTTTTTTTTTTGCATAGTTACATTGGTCCAGCTTGGAGCGATAAAAGTATACATATTTCATACCCAACCGAACCCTGTGAAAGCATAGAATCACTGTAGTAGCCAACGCCACTGCAGTGATCCTCGCTGTCTTTTGAATCCATTCAGGGTGCCATTCAGAGAATACCCTTTTCTTAATGAATGCAAAGCATGGATGAGGTGGGGTGGTAACGTCACAATATCCACTTTGCCCAAATGGAGAATATCTTGTATTCCTTGAGAAAAATGCAAGGTGTTCTGCTAATGGCACCCATGTCAAGCAGATGAATCTCTGTGGTTAGTATGCAGCAGGGCAGCCACTCAACATGGGACATGGAAGATAGCGAGGATCGATGTATTAGCAGCAGAACACTAGTAAAGCTGAACTCCAGAAAAACAGCTAAACCAAAACATAAAATACAGTGAAACTGTTTTACCTACCAAAAGTTTCTGATTTATAGTCATCCAGGTGTTATCTCAGCCATCCAGGTTAGCACATCTCTGCCATTCCATACAGTTTTATCTGGCAGGGGATAAGACATTTTTTTAGAGGAGCAGTAGACTAATGATCTCTTCTCTTCATCACTCTGCTCTCTCATCCAACCAGCTTGCTCCTTTCGCTGCAGTACAACTTACTGGTTTCTTTTGCTGTTTCTCCCGCCCCTACTCTAAGCTCTGCTGTACCAGAGATTACACAATTTCATGATGCCAGGATAAATTCAAATATTTACACTGCTTATATTTAAAAAATACACTTAAGGATGTATAACCGTGAATACAAAGCTGCAAATAATATGTGTGTTTTTATCTGCTGGGAGTTCAGCTTTTGGGTAAATGAACCTCTTCAGTGCTATGGATTTAGTAAGAATAGGTAATGAACCAAAATGATAATGAAACAGAGTTTTACAGTGACTGTAGAAAGTATACTTTTGTATTTTTTCAGCTTATTAAAGAATACTGAAAAATTCTAATTACCCATAGTTAAAGATTTTTACTTTAAATGGTAATCACACTTTTCGAAAGCAGACGTTTGAAATTTCCAATGCAACTAATGATTTAAAGAAGGTGCAGATAAAAGGTTGGTATTTCTAAGAGAGAAGTGGCTGTCCTTGTTACTTCACAATCAAATGAACGCAGTAAAATGTCAAGTTCTCAAATTAGGCACTGTGACATTTTAATACATATTCACTATTATCTCTTCCCAATGCAAAATACATCAGGGAGAGTATTTAAATTCTGCTCATTTATTCAACAGATAATCTGTAATGAATTTTTTTCCCTTGAAGATAATTCTTAATCAGAGTAGAGAAAAAAAAGAAAATATGGATACACTGTTTTTGCTCGAAAGAAAATTACAATAAAAGTATTTGCGTAAGAGATTGAACATTTAATGCGTTGGAGATTACACAACAAAACACATCCTAAGAACCTTTGTGAAGTTAGTTTGGTAAAAAAATAAATTCTTTTGTTATATAATAAATTCTACTGATATGAAACTTTAAAGCTTAAGTGCAGTTTTACACATATTTTCTATGCTTTAAAGTCTTGTACTCTTACATGTTATGATTTCTAACTGATTTCCTTTTGGAAATGTATTAAAATACCTTTTATCTCTTACTGTAAATGGACTCTGTTTTCCCACTCCAGTACCCTATCTTGTACTCCCAGCTTCCACTGAATTGTAAAGTATTTTAACATTATCTCAGCACCCTGTGCATCTGGGCTGTCTTAGCTTGTTCCAGCACCTGGCTGCAGGTGGGCAAGCCCTGGACGCGTAACCTACATTATCTCCTACAGTAGCCACCTGAATCAGTGCAGGCTAGGGCCTTACTCAAAAGCCACACACAGCCCACAGTCCTCCCGGTGCTTCATTTCACCCGCACACATGCAAAATATGGTATGCCTGAAATGGGGAATGCCCTGCGTGACTGTTCACCATTCTCCTGGTCCCCTGCAGCAAAGACACTTTTCCAGCTGGGGACACTTCTTGTGTCAGCCCCAACGTCTTCACGTGATTACAGGATAGGGCTCCTACGCCCTTATTCACTACCACCCCCTAGCCCAACTGGGTTTGCCACAGTTGGTTCCACCAGGATCTCACTTCCACATGTGTGTTCCTCATGAGATGTACAGTCTCATCGAGCCACACCGGTGATGTAACCTGGTGGTCCCACCCCTCATGATGTCACCGACCCAGCATACCCCAGTCTGTGACATCATGAGGGGGGTGGGACTGCCCGGTGACATCACAGGTGTAGCCCCGCCTGGTCCCTATATAAGAACTGTCAAACCGCGAACAGGCAGACCGCGGGAATCGTTACACAAGAGTGGAGGTTTTTCTTTCTTTTTTGGGTTGGTCAGGTGAAGCAGGCGACATGATTAACATAAAATTTTCACTATTTCACAATTTTTTTATTTTTGAATAAAGAACTTATCAAAAACTGTCTTGTGTGTTTAGTTTTTTTTTTTTTTACACTTTTTTGGTGAATGGTTAGGGATACTATGTACCCGATACCCATTCACATAGAGGGGGGGCAGGATCTGGGGACCCCCTTGTTAAACGGGCCTTCCAGATTCCAATATGCCCCCACTCACAGGCCACAAAAAAAGTACAGCCCAGGCCGTTGTCCCCATCAACATGGGGACAAGGTGCTCTGGGGTGGGGGGGGGGGGCAGAACTGTTTTTTACTAGGTATTTCTGAGCAGTGAGAAAAGTAGACTGTAAAGACTGGGTTTGGGTTATAAAGATTTTGCTTCAAAATGTGTGCTCCACCTGGTGACTGCAAGAGACCCTGAGAAGGAATGATATTAGAACTATGTTTTGCCATGTTCATGTAAGTGTCTGATCTTTGAATGAAGATGTTATTATTCTTACCACCCCTTTTCAAGTCACAGTAAACTTTTAAAGTCAAGAGCAGTAGCAGGGTTCCATGTGTCTAGTAGTGATATAAAAACATGTGTGCGGGAGTGAAGTCAGTTCTGAATGATAAGGAAAACTAGGCCAGGCAACCACCCGACATTGAGCGCAGTGTTCTGAAAAAATGTGCATATGGGGGATTCCTGCTTCTCACTTCGTAAACAGGATCACCTACTGTACTGTAATTTTCTATACTACACTATACTGTTGCAGGTATTCCCCAAAAGGCCTTCTGGAGTTGGTTTCATGATTGGACCCAATGCAGATCCTGGTTTTAACACTCCAGGGGATTATGGGGTGAGAATACTCAGTCCTTGTGCTCTCATAAACAATTAGAATACTTTCTTATTAGAGCATACTTTATCATGTTTGATGTAATGCTACTAAAGGAGTTTGCCCCGAAAGAAGTCCTATGGTGACGAAATGCGTAGGTAGGAGCGGCTTGGTCACATCATCTCACTACCCAAAAGTGAAGGTGGACACCGTCTTGTTTGGCCAGGATTGTTTTGATGGAGACATGCACATGTTCTTTTCATCTTTGTGAGTTGCACTCATTTTTAATAAAGGATTTGTTTAAAGCTTTGCACTATATAGTGTTTTCTTATTCATATGTACAACTTATTTGGGAGTTGGTGGTATCCACGCTGAAATATATCCTGAGATGTTATCCCCGTGGCTGTTTGATTCCGGCTGGAGCAATGCTACAGGGAGAGAGTCCCCAAAGCGTGTTCGACCTACCTATTTTCAGAGAGTCCTTGAGTTTTGGTAAGATAACATCTTATTTGGTTGTTGGTGATTAGCCTCTATGGTGGAGGGAAGGTGATACCACCCATCTTCAATCTCTGGATGTTGGAACCATTCACTTTTTCATAATAATCCTAAGGGACTACTTTTTCACATTTATATGTTTATGTTATCCTATAATTCGATTTTAATTCATTGATTATTTTTGACTGTATACACATTCGATTTGGTGACAAATATCTCACTGTTGTGTTTGCAGTTTTTACTTGTTCATCAACACAAGCACAGTATATTTTTGATTTTCACTAAAGGAGTGTGACCACCCTGCTCAGACTGGGCAGAAAAATACAGAACAGACCTTTTTATAATTCTAGGATGTTACCATTGTCATTCATTGACTTTCTCCCAGTAGTGTCATGTCATGTCTCAGTTTCTGAGTCAGTGTGGTTCAAAGGGTATTCCTGTTCAAATAAGTGGGAAAAGTACATAACTCACACTGTGGACAAGTAAAGCAAAAGTCCGTAGCATGGGGTTCATAAAAATGAGTGTATTGCTGTAAATTTCAACTTTATTTTTAGTTGTTTGATTTACATTAGGTGATAAGCCTAGTTGCATATATTACCTTAGAAAAAAAAGAAGCTCAAATGATTGTTTTTTAAGTAATGCATTCTGTTCCTTATTCCCTACTGCTGATTAATGTCGGGAAACTTGAACAGTGACTTCAAAACAAGGTTGAGCTTATCTACAGTTTCTTCTCCTCACTTTTATTGAACTTCTTAAAGCTATGGAAACGTCACGTCACTTCCCACACTCAAAAGAACGAGACAGTTCAGAGCACTGAAGAATCTACAACAGTCAGAACATTGTATAAATGTAGCATTAAAAAAACGAATATGAGCTCCAAGAAGAAACTATTCCAAAGCAGCAAGCTTGCCCCCTACAGGTTATCAATGCACATATTAATGCGTCTTTGTATGCCTCATGAAAGTATTCCGATTTTAATTAAGAATCGTATTCTCTATAATCATCAACTGGATTAACTTTGAATACATTAATGTAATAGGAGCTGATATAGATTAACCTGTATCAGTTGCATATTTTCAGAAACAATTTAAAATATCTCCCCTATATGGTATTGGATTATTTACTTCTGGTGTACAGGTTTTGGTGCAGGTTATTTTGTTTTTGTGATTTAACATGTTAAAAATAGGTTTTTAAGCTTTTATCGCGAGTGTATTTTTCTATGCTAGTTTTATCCGTTTAGATATTACTTAATGTACTGTATATCTAATCCCAGGGCTTTTCTTCTCAGAAAATATGTGCAGAAACTGATCCATAATGCCTAAACCCCCCCCCCCCCCACACACACACCCTCCAAACTGCACCACATAGTGGGTGTGGTCAAATTTCACTAACAGTGAGAGGGTCTTAAAGGGGCACTAAATGCCAGGAATGCATTTCATACATAGAGTGCAGGGTTTCTTTTTTTTTTTTTTTTTTTGGGGGGGGGGCGGGTTACACGCAAAGTGCAGAGTTCAAGAGTGTGCTGCATACAAAGTGCAGAGTTTAAGGTTATGCTGCATACAGAGGGCAGAGTTTAAGGTTGTGATGCATACAGAGTGCAGAGTTTAGGGGTGTGCTGCAAACTGAGTGCAGAGTTTAGGAGTGTGCTGCATACAGAGTACAGAGTTTAGGGGTGTGCTGCATACAGAGTGCAGAGTCCAGTGGTGCGCTACACAAAGAGTGCAGAATTCAGCCTTCTTCCACAGCTACTTTCCTCTACATCCCCCATCCACATCTCATTTTCACCCCTCTTCAGGTCTGACCTTTGCATGAAACCCTCCCTTCACTGCCCCTATCTTCTCCCCCCTATTTAAAAGCTCCACCATCTTCCACATGTCCTCCTTTTTTTGCTGTATCAGGCTGAAGCACCCAGCTGGCTCTAGTACCTCCCTGCACTCTGTAGATGGCTCTGCCTCTCTCTCACTAGCAGGGAGATCATCCACTGGGGTGTCAGCATCCACATTCCCCCCCCCCCCGGTCACTTGCATCTCCCTTGTCCCCATCCTGAACTCAGTGGGAGCTGCTCAAGAGATCAGACCCAGACTTCTGTGTTTTTACAAGTGATAATGGTAAGCATGGAGAAGAGGGCCTGAGCCAGAGGTGGCAGAACTGAGTTCCACCATGTTCCAGCTGAAAAAAAGCCCTGTCTAACTCTAAAGTGGCCCTTCACCCAAGAAAGGAGGGGAACTTATGCTTTTCCTCAACAGTACAAACAAATGGCAACCACCCAACTTATAACTGACCTTTGCAGCAAGAAGCACATGGAAGGGCGATGCATGTCAAAAAACAACAAAGAAAAATTTCCAGCTCACTTACAAACCAGTCTGTAACAAACCGAATTTTCCTGTGTAACATTTCACATTAAAACCAGAGGTTTACAGTAGTTTGCACACATTTGCAAATATAAGCGTAAGCTGCAGGTCCACTTCACGGCACCCTAGTTTACTGCAGTCCTAACTCTAGAAATTATGAGTGTCCAAAGTTGGAGCACATATAATAATGGATTGTTTAAAGGCAGTTATGCCTGGAGGGTGCCCATCCCTCCTTAAAGGTAAAGGAACGCCCTGGGCACCTAGCAATAGCACAATGGCAGGGAAGATATCCAGTGCACCACCACACCAATTCACCAATAGTACAAACAAATGGCAACCACCCTGACCTATAACTGGCCTTTGCAGCAAGAAGCACATAGTAGGGTGACGTATGCCAAAAAACAACAAAGAAAAATTCTCAGCTCACTTACCAAGTAGCCTGCAACAAACGTAGCAGGGAGCAGGTATCTTTTTATGACATGTACCCACTCCCACTTCCTCAATCCTTGCCTAAGCAGGAAAGACATCAGTTTGGCTTGCCCTATCCTTCCCACAGTTTCCTGGGTATCACATGTACCAGAAGGCTGCAGAACCATCTGTGCCTCCCATATGCATTGTGAAGATCTGGCTGTGAGACTTCAGGAATTAACAGTTGGCTCCCAAATTCAACTTAGTAGTGCTGGAGAGATGAAGCCTGGCCAAGAACCAGCTGCAGGGAGGGCAGCATTGGACTCCATGGGCTGGTAAAATATTAATTTCTTACAAGCCAGTATCTATGCTATCTGTAGCCGACTGACTTTTATGTTTTTGCAAACTGGCTGTAGTTTCTCTTTAAGAGCCGGTTCACATATTAGCGATCCGACTTGCCGGGGCGACCTCACAGGTCGCGGTGCGCAGCTCGCACCGCGACCTCGGAGCGGCCGGCATGGACTTCATATCATTGAAGTCAATGCAGGTCGCTCCGGGTCGCCCCAAAGAAGCTCCGGACCCTTTTTCTAAGTCAGAGCGGGTCCACAGCTTCTCTATGGCAGGCGACCTACGGCGACCTGTCAGGCGACCAGGTCGCCTGACTGGTCGCCCCAGTGTGAATGGGGTCTTAAGCAATATTAAAGCCTTGTTTATTTATTTTTTTGAATAACAAACTTGTTATACTTACCTGCACTGTGCAATGGTTTTGCACACAGCAGCCCAGATCCTCCTCTTCTCGGGTCCCAGGTCAGCACTCCTTCTCTGGGGGCACCCAAGCAACCGCATTCCTGAGTCGCGTCACTGTGTGTCCATTTACACACAGAGCTGTGACTTGGCCCTGCCCCCTCCATCTCCTGATTGGCTCACTGGCTGTGATTGACAACAGCGAGAGCATCAAGAGTGCAAGTCCCTGGAGAGGCAAGGCTCTCGTGGACATCCCTGGATCGAGAAGGGGTCAGGTAAGTATTAGGGGGGGGGCTGCTGCACACAGAAGGTTTTTTACTTTCATACATAGAATACATGAAAACCTTGTACCTTTACAACTACTTTAAGAACAAAAATGTTCAATATTGCAGACTACCAGTGCTTAGATGCAAGGGCTACTTTGGTTTGCTTTGTTAAGGTTTAGTACATTTTCTGCAAGTACTGTACTGAAAAATACTTGTTGATCCTCTTAGAAATCTGGTGTCCTTATAAATTCATGTGTATTGAACTGTTAATTCAAACAATATTATCAGAATTCTCAGCTATCTTCTATGAGCCACAAAGCAGCAACCCTCTATGTAATAGAGATGTGTAGAGAGGGAGGTGTTTGTAGTCCAAACCAGGAAAGCAGCTGATTATGGCTTAGGTTGGGGATAGAGTTAAAGATTTGGGTCAGTCAATGACTATTGTTTTCTTTTTCTTTTTTTTTACCTTTTCTAAGTGTCATGTGTTTATAGGTCCTGCAATAAAACTCTTATGCAAATTCTGACTTTGTTAAACAAAGCTGTGCCTTGGCCTGCCCACTCCCACACCATACTTTTAAGTAGAGTAATGGGTGGGATTAACAACCAATAATGAGTAGCAGGAAGGAGCAGTCCACGGCTGCTTAAAGATATGAACTGATACCAATAGACCGCTACAGCATGTTCTGCTGCGTTAATTTTACTACTGTAGGTAATGATAATGACACATTTGCTTAAATTGTGCTGAAGGTCCTTCTTCTGAATGAAAATGGAAGGAGGTCGCAGCAAGTGATCAAATTCCAGGAAGGCTACATAAACTCTACACTTTTTTTTTATAATTGCTTTGTCCCTTTATCCTTTTATCCCCATTATTTTTTATTATTGCTTTGCCTTATCCAGGGAGGAATCATCAATCATTTAATTATCTTTTATTTTAGTGCACTATGCTTTAGAGTAGAGTATATGGAATTGGAAAACATAAATTCATAAATCTGACTATTATCAGCAGGTGTATTTATATCTTGTCACTGCTCTAAAATAGCTACTCTCTCAGTAAATGTGACAATAATACAAAGTCGGACACAGTCAGACACAACATCCATCTGTTATAGAAGCCACACATGCTTGGCAAGTGCTGTACTGCCCTATCCTACAAACAGTGTAGGTAGGAATTCTAGAATGGCACCTTTGCCGAGGTCCACCTTGTCATTCATCGTTTCTGTTGATCAGCTCTTTCTTTCCTAGACTCCTGCTTTATTGACACCATGACTGCAATCCAAAAATAAGAAGCAGGAGTGGGCATAATTTGGCTTGCAAATTCCTGATAGGCTACTTTGAATCAAGAATAATGGAAGGTGCCTAGGCACTGTGTGGAAGTGCTCTGCTATTTGTTATGTGGTATAGGTATATTTTTGCTGATTGCTTTATCACATTAAACTCTGCTTATGTGTCCCTGTTAGACAGCCAAACTTTAAAGCCGAACTCCAGTAATTTAACCACTTTGATAAATGTGCAGGCATACTATAAGTTAAGTCCAACGAGGTGCATGCCACCTCTTAAACTAATTTCTTTCTGACCAAGGTATAGTGCTCCCAGAGGATACACTCTGGGGCTTTGAGAGAAGAGACACCATGTCCTCATACACAGCATCTCTGCCCTCCCCTCTGCTGCCCATTTAAAGAAGCCTTTATATTTTGTGAACTCATTCATAAAATACAAAGGCTTCTGTGAATGGGAAGCAAATAGGAGGGGCAGGCACAGCGGCTGCATGCGATTCTGTTGTGGAAATAGCTGAGACCAGAAGGGCCAACAGCAGAGCTCCAGAACCATAGTGAGAGCTATCCTGGAGCTCCATAGAACTATCATATATAAATTATCCCCTTGCCAACCGCCAGTAGTTCCCCCAGGCACACATCATGCCTGTACACCACTGTGCACATGTGCACCGGTGCTCCCCCTTGAATTGCGGTGCTTGGTATCAGGCTGCTGTGAATGACCCAGATACCACATGATCGCTGTGCACTTACATGACACCTAGTAAATAATAGTCATGAAAAGAATTCATTTATGTAATCGTTTACTACTATGCGTGATCTGTCATTGGTCACCAATGATCACCTGGGCCAATGACAGCACCCTGTACCATGTAATAGCTGTGGGCCAATCACAGCACTACTATAGAAAACAATGAGTCATTAATGAAAGCCATTCAAACATTTGCTGTTACAGTGATCATCACTGTAACAAGCAATCACAGTGTAAAAAAATAAATAAAAAAATCCCTGAGTACCCCCCCAGGGTAATACAGTGTCACTATGGTGACACTGAACTACTCTGATGACAGTATGTAAAAAATTGAACAAAATAAATTATTGTGTTCTGCTGTGCCCAATCACAGCGACAGCGGGCCACTGGCACAAAGCTTGCACGCCCCAGACCCAGAAGTGCAGAGACAGGTACAGGTATGTAATTCTGCACAGGAGAGCCATCTTGCTGCCATATATGTACAATATATACAGTCGGCAAGCGGCTAAATTATACACTTTAACTTTGGTTATTTTTACCAAAGAAATGCAGACTACATTCTAGCCTAAATTTATGAAGAAAGATTATTTGTTAGCAAAACTGCATAACAGAAACTAGGGAAAACTTTTTTTTTTTTTTTTTCAAAAATGTTTGTTTTTTTGTTTATATAGCAAAAAATAACACTATGTTATATATACTGCTCAAAAAAATTAAAGGAACACTTTAAAAACGCATCAGATCTCAATGGGGAAAAATATCATGCTGGATATCTATACAGATATGGACTGGGTAATGTGTTAGGAAGGAAAGGATGCCACATAATTTGAATGAAATGAAAATGATCAACCTACAGATGACTGAATTCAAAGACAATCAGAAAATCAAAGTGAAAAAATGATGCAGCAGGCTAGTCCATTTTGCTGAAATTTCATGCAGCAACTCAAAATGGTACTCAGTAGTTTGTATGGCCCTCGCATGCTTGTATGCATGCCTGACAAAGTCAGGGCATGCTTCTAATGAGACGATGGATGGTTTCCTGAGGTATTTCCTCCCAGATCTGGACTAGGTCATCACCGAGCTCCTGAACAGATTGAGGTGCAACCTGGCAGCATTGGATGGACTCAAACATAATGTCCCAGAGGTGTTCTATTGGATTTAGGTCAGGCAAGCTTCGGGGCTATTCAGTGGTATCAATTCCTTCATCCTCCAGGAAATGGCTGCCTACTCTCACCACATGAGGCAGAGCATTGTCATGCACCAGGAGGAACCCAGGACCCACTGTACCAGCGTAGGGTCAGGCAATGAGTCAAAGGATTTCATCCCGATACCTAATGTTTGTCCCTCCCTGGATATGCCTCCCCAGACCATCACTGACCCACCACCAAACCGGTCATGTTGAACGATGTTAAAGGCAGAATAACGTTCTTCATGTCTTCTTCAGACACTTTTTTCATCTGTCACATGTGCTCAGGGTGAACCTACTTTCATCTGTGAAAAGCAAAGGGCGCCAGTTGCGGACCTGCCAATTTTGGTGTTAAATGGCAAATGCTAATCGAGCACCATGGTTCCAGGAAGTGAGCACAGGGCCCACTAGAGGACGTGGGACCCTCAGGCCACCCTCACGAAGTCTGTTTCTGATTGTTTGGTCAGAGACATTCACACCAGTGGCCTGCTGGAGGTCATTTTGTAGGGCTCTGGCAGTGCTCATCCTGTTCCTCCTTGCACAAAAGAGCAGATACTGCTCCTGCTGATGGGTTAAGGATCTTCTGTGGCCCTGTCCAGCTCTCCTAGAGTTACTGCCTGACTCCTGGAATCTCCTCACTGCTCTTGAGACTGTGCTGGGAGACACAGCAAACCTTCTGGCAATGGCACGTATTGATGTGCCATCCTGGAGGAGTTGGACTGCCTGTGCAACCTCTATAGGGTCCAGGTATCACCTCATGCTACCAGTAGTGACGCTGACCCTAGCCATATGCAAAACTAGTGAAAAACTTTCATATACTTCTTTGGTCGACCATGGTGAGGCCTGTTCTGAGTGGAACCTATCCTGTTAAACCGCTGTATGGTCTTGGCCACTGTGCTGCAGCTCAGTTTCAGGGTCTTGGCAATCTTCTTATAGCCTAGGCCATCTTTATGTAGAGCAACAATTCTTTTTTTCAGATCCTCAGAGAGTTCTTTGCCATCAGGTGCCATGTTGAAATTCCAGTTACCATTATGAGAGAGGGAGAGCGATAACACCAAATTTAACATACCTGCTTCCCATTCACACCTGAGACCTTGTAACACTAACAAAGTCACATGACACTGGGGAGGGAAATGGCTAATTTTGCCCAATTTAGACATTTTCATTTAGGGGTGTACTCACTTTTGTTGCCAGCGGTTTAAACATTAATGGCTGTGTGTTGAGTTATTTTGAGGGGACAGAAATTTTACACTGTTATACAAGCTGTACACTCACTACTTTACATCGTAGAAAAGTGTCATCTCTTCAGTGTTGTCACATGAAAAAATATAATAAAATATTTACAAAAATGTGAGGGGTGTACTCACTTTTGTGACATACTGTGTATATATATATATATATATTTTTTTTTTTAAGCAAAGACTCTGGAAAATAAAACCAAAGTCGTTGCAATATTTTATGTCACACGGTAATTGCGCAGCGGTCTTTCAAAAGCAATTTTTTTTTAAAAAAATACACTTCACTGAATTAAAAAGAAAATAAACAGTAAAGTTAGCCCACTTTTTTGTATATTGTGAAAGATGACATCACGCCGAGTAAATAGATACCTAGCTTGTTACAGTTTAAAATTACGCACATTTGTGGAATGGCGACAAACAACGATACTTAAAAATCTCAATATGCAACGCTTTATTAAATGTTACAGTTACCAGTTTAGAGTTACAGAGGAGGTCTTTTGCTAAAATTATTGCTCTCGCTCTGGTGGTCGCGGCGATACCTCACATGTGTGATTCAGACACCATTTACATTTGCGGGCGAGACTTACATATGCGTTTTCTTTGGTGTGCAAGCACGCCGGGACGGAGGGCACTTAACATTTTTTTTTTTTCCTGTTTATCTTATTTTATTTTTTACTGTCCCTTTTAAAAAAAAATAATAATAATCTGATCAATTTTCTTGCTGTCACAAGGAATGTAAATAGTAATAGGCAGTGACAGGCAGTGTTCCCTTTAAGGTGCGCGCGTGCGCGGACGCGCAGTGGAAATTACGTCCCGCGCAAGCACCTAGTTAGACGGCGCAGCCGCAGACGGGGCGGCCAGGGAGCAGAGCGTGCGCCCCGAGAGCACGCCCATCGTGTGACAATAGCGAATGAAAATTCGCTATTGTCATACGGATCCTCCTCCTGGCCAATCAGGGAGCGGGTCCTCCCGCTTCCTGATTGGCCGAAAGGCCAACTTCATGCCATTGGCCGAGGAGGAGGCGCCGGGACTTGGGAGGATGGAGACGCGGGAAGCTGGAAGCCGGGGACTGAAGACAGAGTGCCGTGACCGTCCGTGAGGTAAGTGCACGGGGTCGCGGGGGGGCCATGCGACGGCTGGTCAAACACCAGAAGATCCACTCAGGAGGTCAGAAGCTGTTCATTTGCTCGGAATGCAGCACATCCCTTACCCGGGCCGCAATGCCGACTTCCTGCTCCACCAGCATGTTAACGCAGGAGAGAAGCTGGCATCTCTGCATTTATTGGGGGCATTGCTGTGGCACTCTGCAGTTTATTGGGGACATTGCTGTGGCACTCTGCAGTTTATTGGGGGCATTGCTGTGGCACTCTGCAGTTTATTGGGGGCATTGCTGTGGCACTCTGCAGTTTATTGGGGGCAATGCTGTGGCACTCTGCAGTTTATTGGGGGCATTGCTGTGACACTCTGCAATTTATTGGGGGCATTGCTGTGGCACTCTGCAGTTTATTGGGGGCATTGCTGTGGCACTCTGCAGTTTATTGGGGGCAATGCTGTGGCACTCTGCAGTTTATTGGGGGCATTGCTGTGGCACTCTGCAGTTTATTGGGGGCATTGCTGTGGCACTCTGCAGTTTATTGGTGGCATTGCTGTGGCACTCTGCAGTTTATTGGGGGCATTGCTGTGGGCACTCTGCAGTTTATTGGGGGCATTGCTGTGGCACTCTGCAGTTTATTGGGGGCATTGCTGTGACACTCTGCAATTTATTGGGGGCATTGCTGTGGCACTCTGCAGTTTATTGGGGGCAATGCTGTGGCACTCTGCAGTTTATTGGGGGCATTGCTGCGGCACTCTGCAGTTTATTGGGGGCATTGCTGTGGCACTCTGCAATGTATTGGGGGCATTGCTGCGGCACTCTGCAGTTTATTGGGGGCATTGCTGTGACACTCTGCAATTTATTGGGGGCATTGCTGTGGCACTCTGCAGTTTATTGGGGGCAATGCTGTGGCACTCTGCAGTTTATTGGGGGCATTGCTGTGGCACTCTGCAGTTTATTGGGGGCAATGCTGTGGCACTCTGCAGTTGATTGGGGCAAAGCTGGTCACTCTGCATTGACGTCCCCCCCCCCCCATTGCTCAATCTAAAGGTTTGCGCTCAGAAATTTTTTTATTTGCTCAGCACAGTAAAAAATTAGAGGGAACATTGGTGACAGGTACTCTTTATGGAGTGATCTGGGGACTAAAAGACCCCAAATCCCTCCTTTGCACTTAAACGTTTTCAAAACATCAAAATTGCCATTTTTGAATATGGTATTTTTTTTAAATCTGCGCCATTGGCAGCCGAGTAAAGCGGAAGTGACGTTGTGATTTCCCTTCCTGGTTACTACATCGTAGACCCGCTCAAAGCCGAATACAGCTTCATTCGGGACTCCAGCTGGCTGTCGGATGTTCCAGCTGGTCGCTTGGGTCTCCCGGTGGGACAGGAGAACCAGGCGTAGCGGCGGGGGGGGGGCGTCCCCTCCCATTCCTCGTGAGAACGGCCCGAGCGGCTACTGAGCCGCATCCATTGCTATCACTAGAAAGCCAACCGTCTGCTCTAAAAAAAATGGTACCAGAGTGATTCCCTTAGCTGCAGGCATCACTCCAGTATGATCACTTCCTCAGATCCAAGTAAAGGCACGTCCGTTTGGGAGAAGTGGTTAATACTTGTTGTACAGATATAAGATGAAAGTAGACAGACAGACATCTTTTTATTTAGGCACTTTGCAAGCATACAAAGGAAAGAGATACACCGCTCAAGGTAATGGGAAGCTTGATGACCAACAGCGGTGCTCGCCCCGGGTCGCCTCCGTGGACAGTCAATAATGAAAAGAAATGGCTGCACTCAGTTGTGGTCAAAATCCAGGTTTATTGGAAATCCCAATTAGGCAAAAAAGTGGCAAGGTAGACGCATTTCACACACTAAGATGTGTGCTTAATCATTACTTTGCAAGCAAATTTTTTTTTTCTACAGAATATTGTTGAATAATATTATGCTTAAGGAATCGTCCATCTGACATCTTTCATAGCAGTGCCCTGCAGGTTGACAATATAACATTAAAATTTATTCTTACTGCAAAGTAAGTAAAAAAAAAAAAAAAAATGACATTGATATTTGCAACTCTTTTTTAGGTAAACATGCAATATATAGTTGAGAAAAAGTCTCTATTTCTGCAGCATAGCTTTGAAAATACAATCTGATCTTTATCTAAGTGATTACAACAGGCTTATATAATAAGAACATTTTACATTTCTATGTCTTTTTTTAACAAACATTTAAAAATTAATATTAATCTATTTTGTTGAATTGGAGTAAGGTGTTCCAGCCAAAGTGTTCCAATTAGTTATGATATTTTATGGCAAAGGAAACACAATTTCCATTACTTTGACAACAAAAATGTTTTGAAGTGTAGGATAGCATACTTCTGTTTGGACAAAGAGTTGTCACTAGGAAAATAAGCTAGTGGAAATCTCTCAAACAAAGTCTAACTAGCTATAAAAACCTGACAAGAATTTGAATTCTTCCTCACACTTTCCTTAACTAAAAGAAAATAAAAATTTGGCAGTACATATACTTTAACCCCCTTCTGCCCGGCCACTGCATATAAATGGCCAGGCAGTGGCTTCCTAGATTTGGCAGGATGTACCCATATGTCCTCCCACCCCTTGTAACCACCGTCTAGGGAGTGCAGTGGTGGTATGTTCTTCGGACACAATGGATCACCGACTGTTAAAGGACCGATGAAATAGACTCTGAACCATGTGGTCACTGTGTATAATCACAGCAATCACACTTGTAAACCAAGGCTGCATCTTTGCAGCCTTTGAAGTATTTAATCTCAAAGTGATTGGCACTGTAGTAAGTGTGTGAAAAAATGACAGCCTCTTGAGCAGTGCAGTGTCACTTTAGTGATATTGTACTGCTGTGGCTAGTGTAAAGAGACACTAACTGGCTGCACTGTTGACACTGTTTGCCTGGAGTGTCAGCCAGTGTCTCTGATTACTAGCCAGAGCAGTGCAATGCTGCTTTAACCCCTTGGACCCCACACAAGCCCCCCTATTCACTTGAATGGGTCATGATTGGCGGGCACTACGCGAAATATGACAGGGGGTATAATGCTTGCCTTGCTAAGCATCACAGCCACAGCATGTGTACACCACTGACCACTGCCTCTGTAGCTAAATGGGGTAGCATTTGAGGGGGAACGGTACCACACCAGTCACAGTATCTCTGATCACCCCGACACCAGTCACATTGGGGAAAGACCAATGTGTCTAGAAGCAGTGTTCCTGATCCCCACCATACCAGACCAAAGCAGCCAGCAACAGTTTTCCTCATAACTGCCACACCAGAAAATACCTTTGGGTGTTTACACTCCAAAATGTGGCCATTTACTGGGCGTTTCTACTGTCCTGGCAAACCAGGGCCTCCAAAAATGTGAAAGCTATTAGGAAATGAGATGCATAATTTATGCCCCTAGAATGTCTGAAGGTGCTTCTTGGATTTTGGGCCTCGTGATGTGATAAGGCTGTGAAAAAATCTCAAATACATGTGGTATCGTCATACTTGGGAGTAGAAGAACATGTTTTGGGGTGAAATTCTGAGTATGTCTATGCTGTGTGTTATAGGTATCTTATTATTTGACAATTCTGTAGAGAAAAAAAAATAATTCTTAATTTTCTATAAAATTGTGACAACATAAAAAAACCTCACTGTGCCTCTTGCTAAATACCTTCGTAATTTTGTGGGTCTTTTTACTTTCCTGACATTTTACAGCCTCAAGAAATGAGAGGCAGTCAGAATATCAGGATTGATCAATTTCCAAATATACACTGCGTACCATGGTTTGTAGGCTTTCACACACACTCAATTAATTTACACTGATTTGTTTTCTTTTCCATTTAAAGAAATATAGGAGAATACATTTTGGCCTAATTGCATGAAGAAATTATTATTATTATTATTATTTTATAAGTTTAAATTTTTTAAAGGTTTTATAACAGAATCTAAGAAAACGGTTGCACTTTGCTCCAACCTATGTAGCATTATGCTGTGATTTTTGTTTAGGAAGCTCAGTCTTCATTGTATAAATACTTTCTATGTGCATTGCAGTGCATTCTGAACCACTGTAATGCTGTATACAGTTCTTTTTCCATAATGAAAAATATGAAAACAAATAAAATTATTTTTTTATTTTCGAAATGTTCTGTCTTATTTCCCTTACATGGGGAAAAAACAAAACTCAGTGGTGGTTAAATATCACCAAAAGAAAGCTATATATATAAAATTCATGTGGGTACAGGGTTGCATGACATGTTTAATTGTCATTAAAAGTGCGACAGTGCTGAAAAGTGGCCTGGGCAGGAAAGAGGTTAAGCATGCTGGTCTTCAAGTCATTAAAAAACACTAGTTAAACTGCTCAAATTAATGTTTAGGCTGAGATAATATAATTTGTCTGTTGAAAGTAGGAGAAAGCATTTTCTAAGTTAAGTCTCCTCTCCCTCAATGATAACATTTTTTGTAACGTTTATTTACAAGGCAAGAGGCGGCACCCAGTGGCTGATATATTTCAGATATTTTTGAAAACATCCAAGAACTGCACAGGCACCAGGATTCATGTGGATGTATTACCTTAAGCAGGCATCTCAATGCAGGAAGTAGATGCTGACCCTCAATGATGCCTGAATAAATATGCCTTCATCCTTCTGGTCTGAAGCTGATAAAGACATTGTCAGAGTGAGAACTGTGATCTCTGTGAGAGGTAGTGAATATACGTGTTACAATTACATCTTACTTAGCATGCATGCATATACCTGGAAAAAATGTATATTGGATGCCAGGACTACTAAATGCAGTGGACGACGGTAATGCTACCATACTGATTGTGCAGTCTGACAGGGGTGCCTGAATCAGAGCGGCTAAAGCAGTGGTGGTCTTTAGTGTGGCCACTGAAATAACCAAAGTTTGCACACAATATTAGGTAGATATAAGACTACAAAAAACTGTCAAAGACTGCAGACATGCTACAATAGATGGTCGCAAACTACCAACATGTTATACTGTAGAAGTTGTTGGAGACTGGGGACATGCTGCAGGAGACAAATGTAGGCTGAGAAAAAAAAATGTTAACCTCTCAAACCACTTTTGTTACCTGGCAAGGTGTACATTTCACAAAACAATACAAAACATTCATTTCCCAGCACACTTACTACCTTGTCAGGAAAAAAAAAATATGAATTTTTGGAAAATTTTGATTGCATACATTTGCAAATATAAGCCACATCAAGGCCCCTCTGCAAAGTGTGGTCCTAACTCACATGTAACAGAACTCCCACCTTGAAAGACTAATGCCATAGACATACGTTGAAAAAAAAAAACACTAGGCACTAATGCATTTTTATTTTAATGCTGCTACCTGCTGTTACTCCACCTGACCACCTGGAGCGCCGCCCGGGCTGAAGGCTTGGCTTGGGATGAGGGAGGCTCTGGCTGACAGTACTCTCGTCTGTCTGCTCTGCCTCCACACCTCCTCTCTAGTCCAGACTGAGACTTCAGAGACATGTCTTGACTTGTCCAGCCAGTTGCAGAAGCTTCCAGGAGGACAGCAGCACTGAGAGCAGAGCGGGAGGGAGCAAGCAGCACCTATTCCGCCCACTGACACATATGATCGGCTCCTCCTCTCTTCGAGCTGCCACTTCCTGCCTTTGGCTGTCGCTTGGGGAAGGAGCTGCCTGAGTCTGAGTGCTGTTAGCTCAGCTGAGCCTGCCTGCCTGCTTGCCAGTACCACATGGAAGGATCATCTCAATTTTCTCTGAAGTGCTGCTGTGCTGGAGTCTTGACCTTAACCTTAACTCCAGGAGGACAGGTCACTCCAGGAGGACCACCAGGTGTGTCTCTCTCTGTGTACTGTGTTCTAGATCTAAGGGCTGCTAGAACAGTTGGAGTTCAGTTTTTTCTTCTGTTCTTTTATAAACTCTTTCATAATATCTCTTCTTATCCTCCTCTTATTCCATGCTTGCAATGCATACCTCAGTCTCAACATCAGAGTGTAAAATAGGTGTAAGATTGATGATCTCTTACAAAAGCCAATCCTGCCTTTCGGAATGTAAGCACAGTGGGCAGGATAGATTTCTTTTTTTTTATTTTTGCTCTTGTGTTATCTATTTTATGATTAAGATTGGCTCTGAAAAAAGGAAGGAGACCTATAAATGAACAGGCTCTCTCTCCCCATGTGTGTGCTATCTGCACATTCACATAACAGTGGGAACATTCTGAGATTTACCCTTAGCTGTATGGAGTGCTGTGCTACTACATTTGAATGCTGCCCTGAAGGTTATTAATCCTTATTTAAATGTATGCTGCTAGCCTGCTACATTGCAGTCCTGCTGAGGAAGTTGTTGACCCTTTCCATGCGATGCTAGGCCTACTGGTCTTAGCTTAAAGTGGTAGTTAACCAACAAAAAATCTTCTCCCTGAAAGTTAATGGCATAATGTGCTAGTATGCATCGCATACATTATTATTATTATCTCATTATTTTTATTATCACTTTATTTTTGCGCGGCTGCTTTGTTACATATATGAATGTATTCTGTGTTAATTATCTCACAGCAGAGCAGAGTCACTGCTTATATCACCAATTAGTTGTGGTTTTAATAATTATGTTTTCCAAGCGCAGTTTCAAATTTTGGATTTATATACACATTATATGTGTGTGTGCGTCTCAGGCTAAAACTGCAGTGCAGAATTTCTTCCTGTCATTAATTCATACTATAACTAGGTATCTGAGATTGTGGGACCTGCTGGCAAAGTTTGTTGATTGAGGTGCTGGGTGCTGAGTCTTCTATAATTGCTGTTGTGTTAGCCTGTTAGGCCCTGACTGTTCACATGTAGCAATTTGGAATTGTGGGCAGAATATCCCTGTGATTTCGCCCACCTCCACACCCAGATTCCAATCCAAATTGCACTGCAATGCTGGTAAAACGCAGCACATGTGTTTGTGTTCTATTCATTTTTAGTGACACCAAAATTTGGTGTGGTTTTGCTGTTATTGTTGAGCAATTTATCACACAAGTATCAAAAACCACACCATGTTTTGGTGCCACTGAAAATTAATGGAACACAAACACACGTGTGCTTTGCTGCTTCCTTCCACAAGATGGTGCCCATTGCATCTGCCCAGTAAAGATCCCAAATTGCTACATGTGAAAAGTCAGGGCCTAACAGGCTAACACAATAGCAATTATGGAGGCCCCATCCTCAATGTATTTTATAGGTACAAGGGAGCCCAGGTTTTGTTTAACTATGTCTCTTAGACCCTCCCACTCAAATGTTTTACCACACCCACTTTTTTGCTGCGCACCGCTACGCGCGCCGCAAGTCACTTCCTGCCTTTAATGTCCCTCATTCTCGGAAGCTCGGAAGTTGTGAGGTATGTTTTGTATGTATGAACAATGCACAGTGCCGCTTCTCTTGTCTGCCATGCCAGGTTAACAAAAAAAAAACAGTGAGTGCTTCTTTCCAAAAGATGGTCCCCTTTGCACCTGTCCAGTAAGATTGGTTATTACAGTGCACCACCCTGTGGGCAGTCCAATGGCTGAGGGTACTGTGTTCTGAAACACAATAGCACAGCTGGGGAGATCGCTGTACTAACACAGCGAGTTTTAGTACAGTGATCTGTCAGTTTTTTCCTTCAGCCATCACCCAGCTTTAGGCTGGATAATAGCCAACCAAACTGGGCAATGATCATAAGAACTGGAAGAAGGCAAAACTGAAATCGGGCTCAATTTTCAAGAGAGGATCTGAGAAAATAGAATTAAGAATTCTTACTATGAGCAACACATAGTTTTTTCCCTTTTGCAGCTTTTTTTAATTTGGCGCAATTTTTTTTTTTTTTAAAGACTTTTACTTAGTACCTACTGCCCCCCAGAACAAAAATGTATCTACGGCCATGACTGCTAGAGATGAATTTTGTCACAACCCATTTACAAGCCAATGTTTCCACATTTGTGCTACCCCCACTAAAAGAATTGTGTCACATTTGATATATAAGATTAGAATAAAAATAAATAAATAGAGGAAGCTGAATAGATGGATAGCAGAGAAAATGAAAGTAAAAGCATCTTATGTTGTCTAATGGCTTTGATGTGTACTGACCTCGTTGGGTGTTGCAATATCTATGTACCATTCTGCTAAATGTGTTATATTTTGCTGTACAATAATTGCATATGGCAATACAAAAAAAATAAAATAAAAACATCAAACTATAGAAGCCAGTTTAAGAAATATCAAAGTACAGGTTGGGCAATATAGAACTAAAGTGAATTAAAACTTTGATATACAGATATATATATATATATATACACACACACTGACACACTGTATATATATATATATATATATATATATATATATATATATATATACTGTATATATATATATATATATATATACTGTATATATATATATATATATATATATATATATATATATATATATATATAAAATAAAAATAAGCCTGGAATTTAGCTTTAATGACACATGCTCAGTTAATCTTTAAATACAGAAGTACTGTTGTGCAGTTTATAGCAAGTAATCTTTGTCTCTTTAGAAGATCAAAAATGACTTTAAATATGTATCGCAGGCACAAAGCAGCCGGAGGCTTTTGCATGCACACTGTTCTCACTAGTTAAGTATTCATTTGATAACTCAATTACTGCTGTTGGCATTAGAGCCCAGCAGGCATTTCATTAACAATTCAATATATGGGTCATTAGACCCTGCAAAGGCTTGATTTGACCTATGATGTGTCTGTATTACAGTCCTAAATTGGAAATTACACTTTATGACAGTATTCATTTCACAAGAGGATAAAAATAGTGAAGGGTCTTTGGCAAATCCAATGCACCTTACATGTTAAAAGTGAAATCCTTAAAGTCACAATGAGAAGGTCGGCAAATAAAATACATGTCTTTTGAACAAGCAGGAGGTCAAGCATGCAATTGATGAAGGTTAAATAATGTTAGCTCAGCACAGAACACATTATAATCAGCTACCAATTTAAAGCGGAACTAAACCTAACGATTTAACTGTTTACCAAAACAGTTACATTCAGGGCATGCTGTGAATGATAATTGTCAAAGTTGCTTGTGCTCTCAACCAAACTGTCAAGCTATTAGATGGTTGATCTTATAATTGATCACATGTGCAGCATTATGGCAATTGCAGAAGCTAAGATGGCTGCTTACTTGTCTGCAAATTAAAGGGAGGGTTTAGCTCCGCTTAAGGGAGGGTTTAGCTCCGCAGTAAATGATGAAGCAGCACCTTGCAAAGGCTCATGTTGATAAGCTCTGTTTTTAAGTGCTAAGTTACATCGCACAATGCGTTTGGGCTCCAGATAGCAGTGGATTTGAAAATACACTAGGAAAGATATTAATTACAGAGAGTAAGATACACTGCAGACATAATATATGGAAGACCGTATTGAAGTTTTAGACCAAAGAAAGATGTCCCCATAACCTGAGGATGTAAAGATAACAAATTAACCAGACAGTGAAAGATTGGGTACCAACAAGGTCACAGACATTGATGAAATTACCTGACAATAACCTGAAATAACTGACAAAGTTAAAAGAACAGAAAATAGCATAAAAGAAGAGCTTGCTCAGATCAAAAGAGGCATTTACCAAAAAGAGCAAATTCCTTTAAAATGTCTGAAAACCATTTTCATAGTAATCCTGAAAAAAAAAGGTAAAAACCACAAAATGTGCGGTGTGTCCAACATTAGCCCTGATACCTGTAATGAAGGTTTTATCAAAAGTCGCATAAGCTGAAAACTTCATGAAAAAATCAACCTAATGCAATATGGCTTTTTGCCAAAAGTTGGCACCATCAAGAACATTACCACACCGAAAACCCTTATAGAAAATCAAGAAAACATATTTATGTTTCATTGACTTTGTCAAGGCATTCAAACGAGTCAAGCATGACATCCTCTTAGAAACACTCTTCTATCTACACTATCTTCTATAAATACTATCTGTAACAAACAGGAAGGGTTTATGAAGATAGATACCAAACAGAACATGAGATAGCAGTAGAAAGAGGCATGTGCCAAGGATAAGTTCTATCTAAAATACTGTTTTAAACCCTTACAGACTAAGGTTTTTATACTACAGTAAACCCCCGCTCCATCACGGTTCAGTTTTTGCGGTCCCGGTATAATGCGTTTTTTTTTGTAATGTTATTTTACTATATAAATCATTGAAAATTAAATATTTTTGTGTTTTCCATAGCTCTTGATATGTCTCTCGGTATCTTTTATGTGTTTAAATGAGTTTCTATTGTTTTAAAAGTGTGTTTAAAGACCTTTTACACGTACAGTGACAGTAAATAAAATCATGCCTACAATGCATTTTAATAGGATTTTTCTATTTCGCGGATTTTCACTTTTCGCGGCTGGGTCCGGAACGTAACCCCCGCAATGGAGGGGGGTTTACTGTATAGTAAATTCTTGGATTGAGAGTAACTTGGTTTGAGAGTGTTTTTCAAGACAAGCAATTTTTTTTTTATAAATTTTGACTTGATAAACAAGCGATGTCTTGATATAAGAGTAGCATCATGTCACAACTGAGTATAAAAGTGTAGCAATATGGTTACATTTAATGAAGGTACAACATTTCACCACTCACATGGTTGATGACTAAAACAGGCACATCTAAGTATGCAGACATCAGGGGTAAAGCACTCCACAAAGACCATCCTCCTCACCGCCATCAACGTCATCCCTTCCACTCCACGAGCGCTTCAAGCCTTGCTTTCAGTTCGCTCTACTGCAGGGTAGTCTTCAATTGCAGACTGACAGCGGTGAGATCCGGCAGTGCGGAGGATGGTCTATGTGGACAGCTTTATCCCAGATGCCTGCATACTTAGATGTGCCTGTTATAATCATCAACCATGTGAGTTGCTAAATGTTGTACTTTCATTAAATGTAACCATATTGCTACACTAAGAGGCACCTCTCTTCTCTTTTATACTCTGTAGCTCCTGCTGGATTTTGCTCCTAATCCCCTTGTGGAGGCGCCATTTGTGGATGGACATTTTATGGTTACACAACCTATCGCAATGCTATAATCTTTTTATATGAACTATAAACTGAAGGATTTATGAATAAATGGTTGTGTAATGAATCATCTGAGTTTCCATTATTTCTTATGGGGAAATTTGCTTTGATATTTGAGTGCTTTGGATTACAAGCATGATTCCGAAATGTATTATGCTCGCAATCCAAGTTTTTACTGTACTTTCATACTATGATTCCAAATGTATACAGAAAATAAGCTAAATTGTTAAATTAAACAGGTAAACTGATGGGTTTGGTTATACTTTAAGTCTTTAAGCCAGCCTGGTAGGTAAATACACCACATCAGCTATTTATTGAGTTGGAATAAAATTAAATGAAAGACATACCAAACGTTTTTAAGTGTTACATGGATGTTATGCACATACAAAATGTTTCATACTAAAAATTTTCTTAACACAATTGAAGTAACCATACGACATAAAAATTTCTAAAAATTTTCAAAAATTGTTTTACAATATCCCTTTTCCACAGTTTTACCTTGGTTACAGAAACCATTAAAGCGAACTTAGGAAATCAATCCTGCCAGTGTGCCATCTAGGATATGATCTCTAAGTGGATAGCTAGTGCTTAGTTTATCTTGTTCTGTTTGGGTATGAATAAGTTAACAAGCACTTCCTTTTTTCCACGCTCTCGTAATGCAGTTGTGTGAATGAAGCTTTAAGGATTTATGTAAAAAACCAATCATACATTATTACAAAAGATTTTTGTGCATATAATTTAAAGGGGAAGAAACGCCTAACACTATCTATTCTTAAAAATGTTGCCTCCCCCCTCCTCCTTCCTATCCTAACTAACCTGTATGAAAAAGATTCATGTACTTATCTATTTTTATTTTGCTCTGGTCCGGTCTTGTCATCCCACAGCTCTGGCTCCCCTGTGTCAGTGTGCAGCTGCTACAGGGGAGAGGAGTTAGTGCCGACAACAGTTGTGCCATGGAAGACTATGAGTGATGTTGTGACTCCCTGAATTTACAGCTGCTGTTGAGTGATCCTTGAGCTGGTGCTGCAGGATCACAGACTGGGCCAGAGCAGATTAAAAACAGATAAGCACACTATATTACCAAAAGTATTGGGGCACCTGCCTTTAAACGCACATGAACTTTAATGGCATCCCAGTCTTAGATCGTAGGGTTTAATATTGAGTTGGCCCACCCTTTAAAGTTATAACAGCTTCATCTCTTCTGGGAATTCTGTCCACAAAGTGTAGAAATGTGTCTATAAGCGCATTTGTGAGGTCAGGCACTGATGTTGGAGAGTAGGCCTGGTTCGCAGTCTGCCTTCTAATTCATATGAACAGACAAGGACTAACTGCTCAAGGTGTTGTAATTGCCTGATGACTCACACAGGTGCATGCCCCGGCTCGCCTCCGTGAAAACTTGATAAAAGAAAAGGAATTGGCAGCACTCCAGGTTGAGTCAAAATCCAGATTTATTAACTGGACATCCAAATTATGGCAATCGTGACAAGGTAGACACATTTCACACACTGACTGTGTGCTTAATCATTGCCTTCATCAATGCCTTCTAATTCATCACAAAGGTTTTCTGTTAGGTTGAGGTCAGGACTCTGTTTCGGCTAGCCAAGTTCCTCCACCGCAAACTCACTCATCCATGTCTTTACGGACCTTGCTGTGTGCACTGGTGCGCAGTCATGTTGGAACAGGAAGGGGCAACCCCAAGCTGTTCCCAGAGAGTTGGGAGCATGAAATTGTCCAAAATATCTTGGTATGCTGACGCCTTAAGACAGTGATGGACGAACCTTGGTACCCCAGATGTTTTGAAACTAAATTTGCCATGATGCTCAACTACACTTCATAGTGCATGAGCATCAAGGGAAATGTAGTTCCAAAACATCTGGGGTGCCAAGGTTTGCCTGCACTACCTTAACCACTTAAGCCCCGGAGGATTTGGCTGCTAAACGACCAGAGGGCATTTTGCGATTCGGCACTGCGTGACTTTAACGGACAATTGCGCGGTCGTGCGACGCTGTACCGAAACGAATTTGGCGTCCTTTTTTTCCCACAAACAGAGCTTTCTTTTGGTGGTATTTGATCACCTGTGCGATTTTTTGATCACGCGCTATAAACAAAAAAAGAGCGTAAATTTTGCAAAAATAGCAATATTTTTCCCTTTTTTTTATATGAAATTCCCCCAAAAAAAAATGTAAAAATCAAAATTTTTTAATATTTTCGGCCAATTTGTTTTATGCTACCTATGTTTGGTAAAAAAAATCGCAAAAAGCGTATTTTGATTGGTTTGCGCAAAAGTTATTGCGTTTACTAACAAAGGGAAAGATTTTTGTCATTTTTGTTGTTTTTTTTTTTAACGCGTAATGGCGGCGATCTGCGATTTTTTTTGCGGTACTGCGACATTGCGGCGGACAGATCGGACCCTTGACTGACATTTTTGACACTTTTGGGGTTACCAGTGACATTTCTACAGTAATCAGTGCTATACATATGCACTGTTACTGTAAAAATGCACTGGTAGTGAAGGGGTTAACTTTATTTGAGAGGGAGGGGCTGTGTGTGTCCCTAGGGGCGTGATTCTAACTGTGATTGGCTGTGGCTTCAACTGTATGAGGAGTGATCAATGGATCTACATAGTAGATCCATGTGATCAGCTCTCATACAGAGAGGAGAATGACAGGCAGCTTGTTTACACAAGCTGCCTGACTTTCTCCCTCTCCCCCGCCGATCGCAGAGTGGCCAGCGGCGATCGGGTCCGCCGGTCACGCGCGCGGGGGGGTCCGTGACCACGCGGGAGCGGGAGCGCGCCTCCGGCGGCGCGCGCTCGCTCCCTAAACCCTCACAGGCGAGCGACGTAGACCTACGTCACTTTGCCTGTGAGGGGCTGACCGCCCACGTAGATAGTCGTGCGGCGGTCGGCAAGTGGTTAAGAGTTCCCTTCACTGGAACTAAGGAGCCAAGTCCAATCCCTGGAAAAACAACCCCACACCATAATCCCTAATCCCCCTCCACCAAATTATATGGAGCAGTGCACAAAGCAAGATCCATAAAGACATGGATGAGCAAGTTTGGGGTGCAGGAACTTGACTGGCCTGCACCTCAACCTGATAGAGATGAATAAGAGCGCAGACTGTGGGCCAGGCCTTCTCTCCAACATCAGTGCCTGACCTCACAAATACAATTCTGGAAGAATTGTCAAACATTCCCAAAGACACACTCCTAAAGATTGTGGACAGCCTTCCCAGAAGAGTTGAAGCTCTTATAGCTGCGAAGGGTGGGCCAATTCAGTACTGTACCCTACGGAATGAGACTGGGATGGTATTAAAGTTCATATGCGTGTAAAGGTAGGACGTCCCAATACATTTGGTAATATAGTGCAGTGTTTCTCAACCTTTTTCAGACAAGGCACCCTTTAAAAATCATGGAAATCTCAAGGCACCCTTTAAAAATTATGGACAGTCTCGAGGCACCCCATTCTAAAATGTAAAAACTATTCTAATATATAGCAGCAACATCCAAGCATGTAGAACACCCAACGTTAGAGGGGATTTATTCTTCAAATGCAAGTACACTTTTGCAAACTGGTCCTCATTAGTACTCCAATGTTTCTCTTAGGCCCCTTTCACATGGTTAGACTTAGGCCCCTTTCACACGGGCTTTCCGATCAGGTCTGCCTGTCAGTTTTTCAGGTGGACCTAATCGGATGTTCCATGTACCTCTATGGAGTAACAGAGGTGACATGTCCGCTGACACCTGCTGCTATCCGATTCGATCCTGTCCGTGAAATACAGACAGATGGAAACCCTATTTTCCCTCCGTCTGGAGGATCGGATTGAATAGGATCGAATGAAATCGGACAGGAGGTCCGTTTTCATCCAATCTTCCATAGAGGAGAGCGGGGCTCTCTGCACAGTGAGTGGAGACGGACATGTCATCCGCCTGCTCAACTTTTTTTCCACTTTAATGTAAGTGTATTGATGAGTAATACACATTCTATGACTGTGTGAAATTGTGGTCTTTGTTAGTAATGCACTAACTGCCAGTAACAGGAAGAGTGCAGTAAAAAGAAACATTTCAGTAACCAAGAAGTTCTCACTAACAAATAGCTCTTCTTCCTGTACAACATTTATCAGTTCTGATCACTGCAAAATTTTCACTACTATCTTCTCTATGAACACGACGACATGTCTGCTCTGCTGGTTTTGGTCATCTTGTTAATGTTAGGAGCGAGGACTCAAGCTGGGAACAACATTGGTAGGCATAGAAATAATTTCTGCATGTCTTTGTTTTCTCTATTATTGCAGATTATTTGCATAAAATGGTTCTCATGCTGAGAAATGTCCAATCGGGGGGTAAATTCACAGTTTCTCACTTATTTTATTTACATAGCAGTTGTTTCTTCTGGTTATGACATTAGTGCCATGTAATTTACATAGATTCCATTTAATGGAAGATACACAGAATATATATTTAAAGGGATACAGCATGTACATTAGCAGAGACAGAATCCAGCCTAGCACGACGTATCTGTGTTACCTCTGCTTTCTGAAAGTTTTTCTTTAAAGTTGACATCTAGGCAGATATAAACACACAAATTAATGCAGTTCTGTATTCATAGATTGTAGATTAATAAATAGTTTTTTTTTTTTTTTTTTAATGCAAACAGTGTAAGTACCTGAATGCAATGGTATCAGGCCTTTTGCATTGTTTTTGTACAGCAGAGCAAAGATTGGAATAGAAAGAGAAGCAGAACCAGCTCTCCCAGTTCATGTGCTGACAAGGAGCACGCTGATAGAAGCAGAGTACAGAAAGCAGAGTGACAGAGAGTGAGCTCACTACTGTACTGTTTATCTTTAACCACCTCTGGACCGGAAGGATTTAACCCCTTAATGACCAGGCCATTTTTTTGCGAATCGGCACTGCGTTACTTTAACTGACAATTGCGCGGTTGTGTGATGCTGTACCCTAATAAAATTGATGTCTTTTTTCCCCCACAAAAATATCTTTCTTTTGGGGATATTTGATCATCTGTGCAATTTTTATTTTTTGCGCTGTAAACAAAAAAAGAGTGACAATTCTGAAAAAAAGAAAAAAACAATATGTTTTACATTCTGCTATAAAACATTCCCAATAAAAAAAAATTAAAAATCAAATTTTTGCATCATTTCAGGCAAATATGTATTCGGCTACATATTTTTGGTAAAAAAAATATCTCAGTAAGTGTTTGCGCGAAAGTCATAACATCTAAAATCTAGGGGAAAGATTTATGTCATTTTCTTTTTTTTTACTAGCAATGCCGATTTTTAGCGGGACTGCAACATTGCGGCAGACACTTAACTGACATTTTTGACACTTTTTGGGGGGGCAGTGACATTACTACAGTAATCAGAGGAATAGGAGGAACACAGGATCCCTGTGTCCATCACTGACAGAACAGCATTGTGCCATGTTTACAACGGCACACCGCCGTTCTGTCTCTCTGGGGAGCGATCACAGTTGCCCGGTGGACATCCAGCTGATCGGCTCCCCTTGTGGAGAATAGGCGTGCGAGCGTGCTGCCCTGCTAGAGGTCCTGCGAAGCGATGTACAGGTACGTGGTTTCGCGGGACAGAGCCGACCTCTCCTCGCTTGTGCCTCCAGTGTTCTCTGTCCCACACCCTGCACTCCCACCTGCCTCTTCACCACTGCTCCTCTTCTGCCTCCAGCTCCCCTTTGTACTTTGCATCACCTTAAACTCCCCTGTTTTCCCTGCACGCTGCTCTTCTTTGGGCTCCAGTGATACCCCTGTATCATGCTTCACCTCCCTCTCCAGGGTCCTCATCAGCACTGCTTCTCTCTTCTGTCTCCACCACCCTCTTCTTCCACTGTTCCCCAGCACTTCTGCTCCCAATCGTGGGTGCCCGGCGGACATCGCGGCCGCTGGACCAGCTGATCAGCTCCCCCCTGTGGCGAATGGGCATGTGAGCGCGCGCACCCCCGCTTGCAGTCCCACGAAGCAACGTATTGGTACGTCATTTCGTGGGACAGAGCCTACCTCTCCTCTCTTGTGCCTCTGGTGTTCTCTGTCCCACACTCCGCACTCCACCTGCCTCTTCAGCACTGCTTCTTTTCTGCCTCCAGCTCCCCTTTGTATTTTGCATCACCTTTAACTCCCCTGTTTTCACAGCACGCTGCTCCTCTTTTGCCTCCAGTGATACCCCTGTATCATGCTTTACCTCCCTCACCAGTGTTCTCATCAGCACTGCTTCCCTCTTCTGTCTCCACCACCCTCTTATTCCACTGTTCCCCAGCACTTCTGCTTCCTTTTGCCTCCTGTGTTTACTCTGTACAGCACCCCATCTCCCTCTCCCAGAATTGCTCCTCACTTCTTCCTCCAGAACCCCTCTGTTTCCTACCTCTCTGCCCCCTCCAGTGTTTCCCAGCACTGCTCCATTCATATGTCCACAGTCTTCCCCCTCTACCATACCCCAACCCCCCTCCAAGTGCCCCCACTGTACAATACCACATCTCCCCCTCTAGTGACCCTGGCACTGCCTCACTTTTCTGCCCTTAGTGTGCCCTCTGTACAGTGCCTCAGTTGCAAAAGACGTAAAAGTCACCGTTGTTTTTTGACACCTATTTCCAGTTATTAGTAATTCTGTGGTGTAGCAAAATGTGGTTTCCCTTTGTTTTGAGGAATGTTCTATTGGTATATGCTATTTGTAGTATTCAAGTAGGTCAGTTGGTTTCATATGCAAACAAGCCAGAGATACACAAACTTTATTCTTGGTTTACTGGATATTTTTCAGGGTACACAGCAGTCATTTTTATAAATATTACCCATAGCAAAGTTGTAATAACATTGAATTAGCCTTATGGGTGAACTTTTTACATTGAGTATTTTTGAGTAATCAATTTTACCTTAGGGGTAGCATGGTGTTTTTTCAGGGAGACCTTACATTTTGGTATTGTTGTAGTGTTTACCTTAAAGTGATTTTTTTTTTTTCCAAAAAGATAAAGTGATTTTTTATAGTGACTTTCACATTTAACAGCATTGCATTACCATGAATTTTTTATTGCAAAAAAAAAAAAAAATGAAAACTGTACTTTCATTTTACTGTCCCTCCTGGGAGTCACATAGCCATTGCTACTCTCCCACCCAGGAATCTTCCTTCTTTAGCGCATGAGCAGTAAACATCTTATTAATTTCTAGGGCAAGGTCTTTTATCTTGAATGCCAACAATAGATGATCCCCATAGAAACAAGCAAAAACAAATGAAGCACGACCCCCTTGGGGGCTGCTGGGTAATAGGACCTCTTCTGCACTCCCTGGACCCTGAATGAACTCCGACGCGCTTGGCACTACAGGTTCAATCATTTTTCTGTGTATTAATACTCTTAACACCTAAGTACCAGTGTAACTGTTTACTTGACAAATCAAATGCAATAGGTACAAGAATAACACACCAGAATATGTAATCAAGAAACAGAGCGTTAGTCTCTCAAATCCCAATATCATACGTGGGACCTGAGGGACAAACACCAATCCAGATCAAACACTTAGCAATATATGTTCACATATATATATATATATATATATATATATATATATATATATATATATATATATATATATATATATATTATAGATAAGAGTAACTGCAATGTAATATTATGGTATCCACTACAAAGCAACTTAGACTAGATATCCTTAGCTATAAACTGCTACTTCCTCTTTAACTGATAGAATCAGTCTAGATAACTGGCATAAACACGTTAGAACTGGGGGCCCCCTTTAGGATTAACAAATGTAGTCTCTACACTAGCAAGGCCTCGCCTTTCTTCACTGGCAGTTGGACCTCTTAATCACTTATTTAAGTGATATGTGTAATCCACAAAGGGGTAGTTGTTATCAGGATCCTAATGGCGGATATATACTGTGTACAGCTATATTTATACTTGCGGTTTCCCAAAGATCACCAGGCACTTTACTGCAGTGTCAGTGTCTAGCAGTGATCCTCTTGTCCTCTTGTAAGACTGCTCCTTTTGGTACTGCTTCACAGCACACTCTGTATTAAGCCACTCTCTCAGCGCCGCTCACTGTCTCTTCCTTCTCCACAATGGACCGGTCACCTCTCCGTGACTCTCTCTGTCCTTCTCAGTCAGGATGCGCCCTCCGCACTCTAGGCATCATTCTCAGGCCTCTCTCCTGATCAGTCTTTCTCCACAGCTCTTCTCCACACACCCGCACTACACGAGTTCCCCGAAGCAAGAGAGCGCGCATCCGACTCCACCCCAATTTATCTCTCCTCCCATGATCCTCCGCAGATCCCTCAAAGCTCCCTGGGAGTGTGGTCCAGTCAATCCCTCAATGCATGGTCTCCACCTTCATTCAAACTATATCCCCCATAATCCAGTTCGATACTCCATGGGGGAAACAGATCCTTCTTACAAAGTTCTTAAAGGAGCAGCCAAACATGACCTAAACCGCGACTCAGTACTATGACACAGTAATTCCAGCATGGCTACAAAGAGAACAGGGCTCAATTACTTTTGTGCATTAAAACAGATAAGAGTATTAAAAAAGAACATTAATATTGCGCTCACACAGAAGGAGAGGTGAATACACCCATACATGAGCCTCTGGAGTAGATAGCATCTCACAGCCTTCTATGGCCAGCAGCAGGGAATGCCATGCTAGGTCTCCACTAGATGAATGTTACAGATCCTCCATGTAGTGGAGAATAACAATGTCCTTGTGGCTCAGAGTGAGCCTCATTTCTTAGTAGCATTGTTTGCCATGGTGACGTGTTTCAGGGGCTCCTATCCCTTTGTCAACTCTGGGAATCTCAGGTAGTATGGAGATTTAAATTGTGTCTACCAATATTGGGCAGCCACACTAAAATGCATAAAGTATACTGCTGCGCCAGGTGGGTCTGCCACTCAGTCATTTCAACCTCCTATAGATTCAGGTGCAAACGTCCCTTTTCCAGCTATATAAGATAATACAATAGGATCCAAAAAGGCTGCACATCCGAAAACAACATCCACTTTTTTTGTTTGTCTGCATAATGCCATGTACAGCAAAAAAGACCCCGTGAAAATTACATTATGAATAAGCACTAGCAGTGCAAAACGCGTTCACTTTGTTTTCCTGCTCCCAATTATCAGTTTTACTAGATGTTTTATCATGTTATTGCATATGGTGATATTCATTAATATTGTATGTATAAATGCAAAAATGAGAGATTTTAAAAATGAGTTATTCCAAAGAGAAGATACATTGCAAATATCTAGGGCTTGTTTTTTATACACAAGGAAAGGGAAAGAAAAAAATAATATATAATAAATTAAAAATAAAGTGGTAAAACTTAGCCATAAAACATATAATAAAAAATGTATTTATTTATTTATTTATTTGCCTAGTTAGATCACGTATATAACAGTAGAAATACCCTATAATGCAACAATATATATAAAAATATAATAAAATGTGTAAAAAAAAAAGTGTGTTTGTGTGTTTGTGTGTCTGTTTGTCTGTGTGTGTCTTCCTTATAGTATAGTATAGTCCGTATAGTCTTCCTTAGGTTTATTTATGCTTGAAAATGAAGTGACAGCTTGTAAGATGTTGAAGCAATGTTCTGCAAAAAATGGTTCTGCATAGATGAAGTGACCCACAAGGACAAGCAAGCCCATCAGTACATGGTCTGTGCAGTAGTTGATAAATTGCGTGATACGATAGGCTCTAATGGCCCCATGATAAAACATTGTTTGACCATAAGTGATGTAAAAACAAGTTTTACGTTTGAGTTTTCTACACTGTAAAACTCCTTTGATACTCTTTAGAAATTCTATAAGAGAAACTGTTAACCTTGTAATCTTTTTTTTTTTTGCTTTGTGCTTGCAAGATTGGGGACTTTTTATTGAAAATGACTTTGGAGCTTGCAGGTAAAATGGGAACCTAGCTTTGGATTTTGTTTAAAAATATGCCCATTCCTCCTAATGGTTTTCTCTATCAAGTGGTGTTGTGTATTGTGTTTGGTAATTAAATTCATCCCTGTTGCATCTGACTGACAGTTTTTGAAGGTACTGGACTGGTTAATAATAGCTCATAGACATCCTCTAATAGCATTTTTGGAGCATCAGCCCTAAAGAAATTTCTTTTTGAGGGTTATGTTTTGCATAATATAATCTTTTGGCCAATATGCAAAATTTTCTAAGTTTTGGGTAACGGTAAAGTCGAAAGTAATGTTATTGCTATATTAAACAATAGATATATACTAAATATTGAGCACAATGACAAATTATAATGATATCATATAAGTACGATAACGATACCATGTATCTTCTAAAGCATGGGTACTGAATTCAAATTCACGGGAGTCCGGTCAGTAAAATTTTCTTCCAGCAGAGGTCTGAGCGTCATATTAGTGCTATGACTCACATCCTTCACATCACAGCCTTCCGTGCATGTCACAGTCCCTCCCCCTATACATTTAGGGGCCAAACATCCTGATCCTTATGGTAAAATGCAGGGTTCTACTGTGTTGGCACCTGTTAGTGTGAGGTCAAGAAATTGGTAGGGCAGTACACATTTATGTGCCTCGCACTTTGTCAAAATTACATTTCATTCATTTTTATGCACCACGGCACAGTCCTGGTGCATAGAGACAGACTGTACATATATATTAACTAAGCTTCAACTTTAAGAGTCCCCCAATAGCCCATGATCAGATTCACATAGCTAAGAGCATAGTTTGCTCCCATAGCAGTCCCTTGGATTGCAAAAGTAGTGATCCAGACATGTATAATTGTGCTCCAGAGAAATATGGGTGCTTTCTAGTATAACTTTAGCTGTGGGTTTAACATCCGTTTCTTTGCTATGCTGTTAACTTAATGCTATAAGGCCTATTTGGTGGGGAATGGATGTACACAGTGAACATACATTTAGGGAAAACCACGTGTACTGTATGTGGGTTCCTATTTATAAATCTAAAGTACTTCCAAGAGTTGGTTGAAATCCTTAATGTAGGATAGTAGGGGTTTACCTTTAGGGCCAAAACATCCTGACCCTTATGGTAAAATGCAGGGTTCTACTGTGCTGGCACCTGTTAGTGTAAGGTCAAGAAATTGGTAGGGCAGTACACATTTATGTGCCTCGCACTTTGTCAAAATTACATTTCATTCATTTTTATACACCACGGCACAGTCCTGGTGCATAGAGACAGACTGTACATGGAGCCTTCAGATGAGCTCCAATCCATTGCAGAAAAATACACGCACTATGTACTTCACACTGCACTGCTCGGCACCGAGGTACACTGTTCTAGTGTGAACAGGACACATAGAAAACAATTGTTTTCTATTGCCCTTGCACAGACCAGTATCCTCAGGCTCCCCTCACATCACAGACTCCCTTTTAATTCAGTGCCCTCAGTCCCTCTTTCACAGTACACCCCCCCCCCTTTACGTCACAGACCACTCCATCACAGACCTCCCATCAGAGACCCCCCCTATCACAGGCATTCCCATCACAGACCTCTCATCCCTATTACAGTTCATCCCATCACAAACCGATCCATAACAGACCATCCCATCACAGACCCCCCCCCCCGACCCACAGCCTGACCCATCACAGACCCCCCCCCCCCCCATCACAGTCCTCCCTCAATATTACAAACTTTCCCTTTCATAACACTGCAGTACTCCCCCCCCCCTTCCCCACACTGCCCTACCTTATTCACATAAGACAGGAAGCATGACAGGTCTGAACAAAGGGGGGAGGGGAATCTTCATGGTAAAGGCAGGTAATAATTTGCTGGGACCACCCCTGCCTAGCAGCCAATCACCCGCTTCTTAAATTGAAAAGCCAAGGCCTTTGTCCAGACTTCCCGTGTTGTGTGAATAAGGTAGGGGAGGGGAGGGGGAGTGCTGCTATATTATAAAAAGGGACAGAAATGTTGCGCCTCCCATGATAGCAGCAGTGGTGGGCTGGCAAGCCGGCGGCGGGCAGTGGACACTCAGGCAACTATTTGGCGAGGCTGTAGTCTGGATAGGACTGTTACTGGGTCAAGATCCGGGCCGCAGTCATCATTTAGTGATGCCTGTTCTATAGCATACCATATTACCATAGTCAGGGTTATGTTTCCATATGTTAAAGTTGAAAGGATAAGTTTATTTTTGGAACATGTTACATGTTCCACCCATATTTAGGATGGAACATGTAACATGTTCCAGCTCCTGTGGCCTCTCCCCCCCCCCCCCCCGATCTCCCTTCCCCGTGACAGTGGGCAGGGTTTTTTTCAGCACCAAACACATTAGGTATCTGTAATGGTGTGTCTCCCAATAACTGCTTCTGCTTTTACAGTGTCTCCTTCACAGCCACTTGATACGGCTCTGAGCAGCTGTTTTCTGGTGCTGTGAAAATTAATAGTGCTTACTGCCCTTTACAGAACTCAAATTACTACACACCCACAATGCATTATGTTATGTGAATGGAGGGGAGAAGGAGCAGTTGAATGACATGATATCCTCCGGCCATTCACAGAATGTGATGCATTGTGGAAGTGTAGTAATTTGAGTTTTGTGAATGAAGAGGAAGAGGGAGGATGGCGCAATGTTTCTCTGTAGCTGAGTTTTAGCAGAAGTAGCTGCCTGTTGGTAACGGCATTAAAACAATTACAAATACCTAAGTGCTCTATACCCCCCAAAAAATATATATTAACTAAGCTTCAACTTTAAGAGCTCCCCAATAGCCCATGATCAGATTCACATAGCTAAGAGCATAGTTTGCCCCCATAGCAGTCCCTTGGATTGCAAAAGTAGTGATCCAGACATGTATAATTGTGCTCCAGAGAAATATGGGTGCTTTCTAGTAAAACTTTAGCTGTGGGTTTAACATCCGTTTGTTTGCTATGCTGTTAACTTAATGCTATAAGGCCTATTTGGTGGGGAATGGATGTACACAGTGAACATACATTTAGGGAAAACCACATGTACTGTATGTGGGTTCCTATTTATAAATCTAAAGTACTTCCAAGAGTTGGTTGGAAACAATGTAGGATAGTAGGGGTTTACCAGGTTTTAGAGAAAAATGTATGTATTATAGGCCAATTATTGGTCTACCTGGCTACCTGAGGGCGATTTGTTGATTTTATGGATTTTGGGAAATAGTAAAAGTAAGAGGTTTAGAAAAAAAAATATTTGTATATAATGCACTATTCTTTTTTGTTCATGATTCCATCTAATATGTCTGATCTACCAGATGTTTTCATTTGGATTTAAATTCTGGTAAAGGGTCTTTTTATGAGGTTGGTATGTATTTTGATACGATAATAGTTGTAAGACTTCTATAATCATTTTTTATCCTGAATTCAACTCCGCCACCTTGTCCTCTTGTTTAATCACAAGCTTATTACACTATTTGAGACGTTTCAGGAATTTTTTTCTTCTCTACTGAGAAAATCGCTCTTTTCGGTTTTATTGTGGACTGGCAGATACAGTGCCTTGCGAAAGTATTCGGCCCCCTTGAACTTTGCGACCTTTTGCCACATTTCAGGCTTCAAACATAAAGATATAAAACTGTAATTTTTTGTGAAGAATCAACAACAAGTGGGACACAATCATGAAGTGTAACAAAGTGTATTGGATATTTCAAACTTTTTAACAAATAAAAAACTGAAAAATTGGGCGTGCAAAATTATTCAGCCCCCTTAAGTTAATACTTTGTAGCGCCACCTTTTGCTGCGATTACAGCTGTAAGTCACTTGGGGTATGTCTCTATCAGTTTTGCACATCGAGAGACTGAAGTTTTTGCCCATTCCTCCTTGCAAAACATCTTGAGCTCAGTGAGGTTGGATGGAGAGCGTTTGTTTACAGCAGTTTTCAGTTCTTTCCACAGATTCTCCATTGGATTCAGGTCTGAACTTTGACTTGGCCATTCTAACACCTGGATATGTTTATTTGTGAACCTTTCTATTGTAGATTTTGCTTTATGTTTTGGATCATTGTCTTGTTGGAAGACAAATCTCCGTCCCAGTCTCAGGTCTTTTGCAGACTCCATCAGGTTTTCTTCCAGAATGGTCCTGTATTTGGCTTCATCCATCTTCCCATCAATTTTAACTATCTTCCCTGTCCCTACTGAAGAAAAGCAGGCCCAAACCATGATGCTGCCACCACGATGCTTGACAGTGGGGATGGTGTGTTCAGGGTGATGAGCTGTGTTGCTTTTACGCCAAACATAACGTTTTGCATTGTTGCCAAAAATTTTAATTTTGGTTTCATCTGACCAGAGCACCTTCCTCCACATATTTGGTGTGTCTCCCAGGTGGCTTGTGGCAAACTTTAAACGACACTTTTTATGGATATCTTTAAGAAATGGCTTTCTTCTTGCCACTCTTCCATAAAGGCCAGATTTGTGCAGTATACGACTGATTGTTGTCCTATGCACAGAGTCTCCCACCTCAGCTGTAGATCTCTGCAGTTCACCCAGAGTGATCATGGGCCTCTTGGCTGCATCTCTGATCAGTCTTCTCCTTGTATGAGCTGAAAGTTTAGAGGGACAGCCAGGTCTTCGTAGATTTGCAGTGGTCTGATACCCCTTCCATTTCAATATTATCGCTTGCACAGTGCTCCTTGGGATGTTTAAAGCTTGGGAAATCTTTTTGTATCCAAATCCGTCTTTAAACTTCTCCACAACAGTATCTTGGACCTCCCTGGTGTGTTCCTTGTTCTTCATGATGCTCTCTGCACTTTAAACGGACCTCTGAGACTATCACAGTGCAGGTGCATTTATACAGAGACTTGATTACACACAGGTGGATTCTATTTATCATCATTAGTCATTTAGGTCAACATTGGATCATTCAGAGATCCTCACTGAACTTCTGGAGAGAGTTAGCTACACTGAAAGTAAAAGGGCTGAATATTTTTGCACGCCCAATTTTTCAATTTTTTATTTGTTAACAAAGTTTAAAAATATCCAATAAATTTCGTTCCACTTCATGATTGTGTCCCACTTGTTGTTGATTCTTCACAAAAAAATTACAGTTTTATATCTTTATGTTTGAAGCCTGAAATGTGGCAAAAGGTCGAAAAGTTCAAGGGGGCCGAATACTTTCGCAAGGCACTGTATTAAAAAAATGAATGAAGGAAACTTTAACTTGGTGGGGATAAAATAAGATTTTGGGTCTGAAAGAAATGTGTGTGATCTCAAGTGGTTATAAAGCCTAAACATTTTTACCTTCGGTTCTGGTACACACTGGTGGGATGTGGGAAACCCTGCCATTCAGTGTGGGTTCCCACATCGCACCAGAAACGCACATTGGTTCACACTGAGATAGGCTGGGGGTGTCAATGTAAAGTTAATGACACCTCCAGATTGGTTTGCAGATCACAGTGCAAACTGTGAAATGGTGTAGGAATGGGATCACATAGGTGTGAACACCCATGCGATCCGATTCTAGTGCGAACCAAAAAAGGGTCCTGCACTATTTTTTTTTTTAAAGCATTTGCAATCACTTTAAGTCTTATAAATGGGGGACTTAGTAAGAGATTCCAGATTATTATTCTCCATAAGAGCTGATAGAACTTTTTTGCACCTGTGCGAAAAGCAGTAAGGGTCCTTTCACACGAACGATCCGATCAGATCCGCCTGTCAGTTTTTTAGGCGGATCTGATCCCATGCATCCCTATGGGGCAGCGGATGTCAACGGAGACATGTCCGCTGACACCCTCTGCTATCCGATTCTGATCCTGTCCATGGAATCCGGACAGATGGAAACCCTATTTTCCATCAGTCCAGCGGATCGGATCGGGTGGGATCAGATGAGAATGGACAGGCGGTCTGTTCTCATCCGATTCCCCCTTAGAGAACAGCGGGGATCTGACAGCTCCCTCTCTGCACACAGAGCGGAGATGGAGCTGTCATCCGCCTGCTCAGCGTGGATCGGCGGATCGATCCCCGGCTGAGCAGCACTGAGTTCGTCGATGGAGGCGGACCGTGTGAAAGGAGCCTAAGGGTCAGGTTGGGAAAGTCCGCAGCAGTTCCTTGTAAGCCACACAGTGTGAATCTAGGAAAAGCATGGGCCGGTGAGTATGAGTCTTCTGGAAGGTAGGGGCAATACTGTGGGAGATCAGGGGGAGTTAAGTTAATGAACATATTTACAAAAGTACAGGCATAACCCACTTTTAAGTACACAATGGGACCAGAGCATGTACAGTATGTAAAACGAAAATGTACTTAAAGTGAAGCAATACCTTTTTTCATTTCTCAATGCATGTAAATACACTAGCTCCATAGGAAATCTTGGTCAGCTTGACATGGCATTGCTCCCAAACCATGTGACAAGGACACCAAGCTTGGGGAGCATGTTAAGGGGATCCAGGACTATGACATAGTAGATTACCTAGGCAAGCTGGCCAGCCACAAACAGGATATGTTGTAATCCTGGGTCCCCTCTCGGTGCTCCATAAGTTTGGTATTCCTGTCACTTATGGCTTGGGAGCAGTGCCATGTCAAGCTGACCAAGATTTCCTATAGACGCCAATGTTAAAAACCCGGGAGTAGTGTCATGCCAAGCTGAACAAGCTGTGTCCTTACTCGCGAGTGTACTTAAAGTGAGTGTACTTAAAGCGGGGTATGTCTGTACAGTGTTTCTTTAGATATAGAACTTTGCACAAACAACAGCATAAAATTATAAGATTAAATTGATCCCTTTTATTCACATCTGAGACAGAGAATAATAATTCTATATATTATATTAAATAGAGATCAGCTGATATACAATGTACATATATATACTGTATCTGCTCACATATACACTATATATATATATATATATATATATATACACACCGGTATATATATATATATATATATATATATATATATATATATACACACCGGTATATATATATATATATATATATATATATATATATATATACATACATACACACACAGTATCTCACAAAAGTGAGTACACCCCTCACATTTTTGTAAATATTTTATTATATCTTTTCATGTGACATCACTGAAGAAATTACACTTTGATACAATGTAAAGCAGTGAGTGTACAGCTTGTATAACAGTGTAAATTTGCTGTCCCCTCAAAATAACTCAAAACACAGCCATTAATGTCTAAACCACTGGCAACAAAAGTGAGCACACCCCTAAGTGAAGATGTCCTAATTGGGCCCAAACTGTCAATATTTTGTTTGGCCACCATTATTTTCCTGCACTGCCTTAACCCTCTTGGGCATGGAGTTCAGCAGAGCTCCACAGGTTGCCACTGGAGTCCTCTTCCACTCCATGATGATATCACAGAGCTGGTGGATGTTAGAACCCTTGCGCTCCTCCACCTTCCGTTTGAGGATGCCCCACAGATGCACAATAGGGTTTAGGTCTGGAGACATGCTTGGCCAGTCCATCACATTTACCCTCAGCTTCTTTAGCAAGGCTGTGGTCATCTTGGAGGTGTGTTTGGGGTCGTTATCATGCTTCAGTAAATCACAGTAAATGTTGGCATTCATGGTCCCTCAATAAACTGTAGTTCCCCAGTCATGGCAGCACTCATGCAGCCCCAGACCATGACGCTCCCACCACCATGCTTGTCTTTGTACTCCTCACCTGGTTGCTGCCACACACGCTTGATACTATCTGAACCAAAAAAGTGTATCTTGGTCTTATCAGACCACAGGACATGGTTCCAGTAATCCACGTCCTTAGTCTGCTTGTCTTCAGCAAACTGTTTGCGGGCTTTCTTCTGCATCATCTTTAGAAGAGGCTTCCTTCTAGGACGAAAACCATGCAGACCAATTTGATGCAGTGTGCGGCATATGGTCTGAGCACTGACAGGATGACCCCCCCCCCCACCCCTTCAACTCCTGCAGCAATGCTGGCAGCACTCATATGTCTATTTCCCAAAGACAGCCTCTGGATATGACCCTGGGCACATGCACTCAACTCCTTTGGTCGACCATAACGAGGCCTGTTCTGGGTGGAAGCTGTTCTGTTAAACCGCTGTATGGTCTTGGCCACCGTGCTGCAGCTCAGTTTCAGGGTCTTGGCAATCCTCTTATAGCCTAGGCAATCTTTATGTAGAGCAACAATTCTTTTTTCAGATACTCAGAGAGTTCTTTTCCATGTTGAACTTCCAGTGACCAGTATGAGAGAGCGAGAGCGATAACACCAAATTTAACACACCTGCTCCCCATTCACACCTGAGACCTTGTAACACCAATGAGTCACATGACACTGGGGAGGGGAAATGGCCAATTGTGCCCAATTTGGACATTTTAACTTAGGGGTGTACTCACTTTTGCTGCCAGCGGTTTAGACATTAATGGCTGCGTTTTGAGTTATTTTGAGGGGACAGCAAATTTACACTGTCATACAAGCTGTACACTCACCACTTGGGGTGTAATCACTTTTGTGAGATACTGTGTGTGTGTGTGTGTGTGTGTGTGTGTGTGTGTGTGTGCGTGTGTGTGTGTGTTTATTTATATATATATATATATATATATATATATATATATATATATATATATATATATATATAGTGCATCTGGGAAGTATTCACAGCACTTCACTTTTCCAAATTTTTTCATGTTACAGCCTTATTCCAAAATGGATTAAATTCATTATTTTCCTCAAAATTCTACAAACAATACCCCATTATGATAACGTGAAAGACGTTTGTTTGAAATTATTTAAAATTTATTAAAAATAAAATAACAAAAAAAAATACCATGTACATAAGTATTCACGGCCTCTGCTCAATACTTTGTTGAAACATCTTTGGCACCAATTACAGTCTCGAGTCTTTGATGATTTGAGTATGATGCTACAAGTTTGGCACACCTATTGACTTCTCAGGCTTCATCGGGTTGAATAGGGGGCGTAGGTGCACGGCCATTTTCAGATCTCTCCAGAGATGTTCAGTCAGGTTCAAGTCTGGGCTCTAGCTGGGCCACTCAAGGACATTCACAGAGTTGTCCCGTAGCCACTCATTGGCTGTGTGCTTAGGGTCGTTTTCCTCTTGGAAGATCCACTCCAGTCTGAGGTCCAGAGCACTCTGGAATAGGTTTTCATCAAGGATGTCTCTGTACATTTCTGCATTTATCTTTCCCTCAAGCCTGACTAGTCTCCTAGTTCCTGCCGCTGAAAAACATCCCTACAGCATGATGCAGCCACCACCATGCTTCACTGTAGGGATGGCATTGGCCAGGTGATGAGCGTTGCCTGGTTTTCTCCAGACATGACTTTGTTTCATCAGACCAGAGAATTTTGTTTCTCATGGTCTGAAAGTCCTTCAGGTGCCTTTTGGCAAACACTAGTTTGTGATTTGACATGCACTGTTAGCTGTGGGACCTTATATAGACAGGTGTGTGCCCTTCCAAATCATGTCCAATCAACTAAATTTACCACAGGTGAAATCAAATCAAGTTGTAGAAACATCTCAAAGATGATCGGTGGAAACAGGATGTACCTGAGCTCAATTTTGAGTGTCATGGCAAAGGCTGTAAATACTTATGTACTTGTGATTTTTTCTTTTTAATACATTTGCAAAGATTTTAACCACTTGCCGACCGCTCACATTGAGCGTACTGCGGCAAAGTGGTTCGTTATCGTCCAGCGATGTAGGTCTACGTCGCTGGACTCCTCCACTTGTGGGCGGCGCGCGCGTGCCGCCAGAGGCTCGCTCCCGCTGTATTCAGTCACAGCGGGAGTCGGGCCAGGGGAGGAGCGGCGGTGATCCCCGATCGTCTGGGATCGAGTGTGGAGATCCGCCCGCTTGTGTAAACAAAGTGGGCGGATCTCCTAAGTGACAGGCAGGGACAGATTACAGGATTCAGCATAGCTGAACCTGCTATCTGCGCCTGTGTCACACAGTCCCCTCCCCTCACACACGTCAGTAAGCACCAGGCATACATTAACCCCTTGATCACCAATAAAAGTTAACCCTTCCCTGCCGGTGTCATTTTTACAGTAACAGTGCATATTTATAGCACTGATTACTGTAGTAATGTCACTGGTACCCCCAAAAGTGTCAAAAATGTCAGTCAAGGGTCCAATCTGTCCGCCGCAATGTCGCAGTCCCGCAAAAAAAAAAACGCAGATCGCCGCCATTACTAGTTAAAAAAAAAAACAATAAAAATGATTACATTTCCCGTAGTTAGTAGCTGCGATAACTTTTGCACAAACCAATCAAAATACGCTTATTGTGATTTTTTTTTTACCAAAAATATGTAGCAGAAAACAAATTGGCCTAAAATGTTAAAAAGTTTTGATTTTTACATTTTTTTGGGGCGGAATTTCATATAAAAAAATTTGAAAAATATTGTTATTTTTTCAAAATTGTCGCTCTTTTTTTGTTTATAGCACAAAAAGTAAAAATCGCACAGGTGGTCAAATACCACCAAAAGAAAGCTCTATTTGTGGGGAAAAAAAGGCAATTTATTTAATTTGGGTACAACATCGCACAACCGTGCAAAAGTGCATTAAAGTAACGCAGTGCCGAATCGCAAAATATGGCCTGGTCAGGAATGGGGTAAAATCTTTTGGTCTTAAAGCAGTTAAAAATACGCTCATTGAGAATTTTTTTATCAAAGACATGTAGCTAAATACATTTTGGCCTAAATATATGACAAATATTGAATATATTGGATATTTTTTAACTGTCAGAGTAGAAAAATATTGTTATTTTTTCAAAATTGTTGCATTTTTTTATTAATATCGCAAAAAATGAAAAGCGCTGAGGTGATCAAATACCACCAAAAGAAAGCTCTGTTTGTGGGAAAAAAAGGACCTAAATTTCGTTTGGGTACGGCGTTGCATGACCACGCAATTGTCAGTTAAATTCGCACAGTGCCGAATCGCAAAAAAGTGGCCTGGACGTAAAGCAGGAAAATCCTCCGGTCCTAAAGTGGTTAAACAAACTTCTTTCACAATGTGGAAAAGGAGAAACGCTGTGAATACTTTTGGGATGCACTGTATTTATTTATATACAGAATGTACACTTGAAACTTATACATGCTATATGCTTTTACTCCATGTAATAATAAAATGCTAGTTTGTGTTTTAAAGCGGAGTTCCGGGCACATAAGTCATTTTTTAACAAACATACCCCCGGGACAGTCAGGGCTAGTAAATTCCACAATGGCTAGCCTCTGATCTGTCCCGGTTCGCACTTACCTTTTAGAAGAAATACTCACTTATAAAATTTCTTCCACAGCGTTTCCATCTCTCTTGTGGGCAGCTGAAGCCGGCGCGGTCCTCTTCTGCGTCTTCTTCCGCGTCTTCTTCTCCCAGAATGCGCCGCACCGGCCCCGCACGTCACTTCCGGTGCGGCGCCGCATTCCTAAACAGCTTCTGGGCATGCCCAGAAGCTGTTTAGCAGGGGAATGCGGCGTCGCCCGGAAGTGACGAGTGGTGCCGGTGCCGTCGCATTGATTCCTGGGAGCGATGACGTTCAGCTCCCAGGAATCATCGCGAGACAGGAAGTGACAGCGGAGCCGCGGCGCTGAGGGAGGAAGTACCCTGAGGTGAGTATTTACGATCTTCAATTACAAGGTGAGTTTAAAAAAAAAAAAAAACCTAACTATCCAATTCCTTTTCAGGTGATGCAGAACTAGCGGACGGGCACAAAAAAAAAATTATCGATTTTGTGCCCGGAACTCCGCTTTAAGTGTGGTGCGCTGCAAGGGAGCATTTTCAGATTTCCCCCGAGTTGCGCTTTAAGGGAAACTTTTGGAATTTGGAGCACCACAATGTAAAATATAATATTTGACAATGTTTGTGATTTTAATCCAGGTATTAAAAGTTATATTTTATACAAAAACTGTTTGCTAATTCCCCTTTCACCTTAGTCTATCTAGATCTCAATTGTTTATGTATTCTTTTTAATATAAAAAAAAAAAAAAAACACCCAAAATAATTTGTTGTCTCTGCCCACATTAAGAAAACTTGTTGTGTCTCTCCCCCCCCCCCCCCCCCCCCCACCCAACCACAACAATTAATAGATAAAATGCTGAGGAAGAAGAGCAGTGGCCAAAAGGCTGTTTTTCTTTCTCTTTTTTTATTCTCACTTATGTGTATGACAGAACCCATTAAAAGTAAGCTTCCACGTCATACACTGTGGTGACTGCGAAGCCCTTAATTCTGGATTCATCAGGGATAAATCAACAATATCAAACTACTTTACTGCAAATTATGCGAATTACTACAGAATGCAATGACTGAAGAACTTGTACTTGTCAATGTTTCACTCACTTGTCTGTGACAGACAGTGGTCACTGACCTGTAGATTTTAAATTTCTCCTCCAGCCATTTTTAATTTGTATTACTGCCGTCAGCAAAAGAAGCAGTGGAGTGCTCTGTGATTGTGGGCAAGGATCAATGATTTTCTTCTTCTGCAAGAAAACACTGCATTACATACTGACACTGCCTGTAAAATAATTTCCATTTCCTTTGCAAGTTCTCCATTTAATTCCATTTGATTACATATGGCCTTTAGTCAAAGGGGAGTTGTGTGTTACAAAATCTTAAATTTATTTACAATAAATATGATCACAATTAGGCAGTCTGTTATATATGTAGAGCACAGACCCTTGACTCGTCTCGCTGACTTGTCCCAAGTTCCCTTCTCATGTGGGTCCCTAGGCAGCCAGGCACAAAACACCTGAATAGTCTTTCTCTCAATAACCAGACAGTGGATGTCTTTTTAGGCTTTATTGTCAGTTAAAATTGGACGGGGTGTGGGGACGCTTTAGGATACTCCAGAATTTAGTGTACAAAGTATTTGAAGGACTCTCTGTATTCTGTCTACTCTCTTCAGGGATACTCAAGCACAAGCACTTCTGGGACTTCCAGCAGGGCAAATCCCACTTTGGCAGCACTAATGCAGTTGCACAAAGGTGTTAAACAGCAGACAGTCACTAGGATTCCACTACTAGACCTCTAGTCACTGTGTCTCCAGATACTTGGATACACTGTTGTCCAATATTGTCTAGACACTGTACCATGAATCTCCAGACCAGATCCTCAGTGCACCCCCTTGACTAGGCTGAAAACTGCTTCCAGTAAAAATAGGCCTCCCAGCTCCCATTGAGCTGGGACCTCGATACATTTTCTGCGATAGGCTCCCTCTGAACAGGGATCTTGATGAGCTCTCTGCAAGCTTCAGCTAGTCTGCACAGAAGGGCAGTAGCCCTTCAGGCTGGAAACTCCCCCTCCCGGATAAGAACCCTGCTGCTCTAGGCCTCAGATTAATTAACTGCTTCTTAGCCACCTACTGGGCACTACTCCCCAGGGATTGGATGAGACCATTTAAATATTCAGGCCAAGGGTCTGTTTCTTCCAGACCACTACATTCTAGAACCTACCAAAAGGCATGGAGAAGTAGTTGAGCCTTCAACCAGTGAAACCCAGACCAGCCAAAACGAATCACACACTGCTCCACTATTTAAAAAGAAGCCAAATGGATTCAATTTACCCGAACCTCTCTAACAACCTATTCTGGGAGGGTGCTACACATGGATCTTGTAACATTCTATACAGGGATAATTCTGATATAATTAGTTGTCTTTTGTAACCCCCAGTTTTGGTGGTGCTGTTCAGAATATAGGGCCCTTTCACTAAGCTGAGTGATTTTAGAAGTACTATCTCATCTTTTCTCATCAACACATGTTTTCTCAACACATTAGTTGAAAAAATGATAATTCTGCCTACACATCTGCAATCTATTTTTCATAAAATATTTATTGTAAGCTGTCACATTGGAGAGATTTCTCTTAAATTTCTGACCCTGAGATACAACAGTAAGTGGGAGGACATTTTTGGAAAAAATAAGGAGATATTCCCTCTTAGACATTTGTCATCAGAACTGCTTTACCCTTTTGGAAGATATCCCCCTTTTTTTCTGGCAACAGCTGTATTTATGTATAACCAATAAGGCAAAAGAAAAATCTGACAATTCTTCACTCTTTCCATATGTAAAGAAAAATCTGACAATTCTTCACTCTTTCCATATGTAGCCTCGCCTTACCATTAGGCGCGGTGGAAGACCCCCAGCTGGGTTGGAGGGCTAGCATTTGAAACATCAGAGTGGAATGCTTGACTCTTTGTGGGGCAAAATAAAAATTAATAGGCACAGTAAAACCAGGAAGAGAAGGTTTGGTGCACAGGACACCTGAAAGGTGACCAAAAAGGGAGACTCCAGGCCATTACTTACAGCCTATCAAGAAGAAAAAAAAATTAGGCCAAAACTGCCACTCTGTACTTTGCACAATTTAGAGTCACACTTAGGCAGCACATGTACCCTCTTCATGAGCCACCAGAACTTCCTGCAATGTCCCCTGGAAGTAGGTTCTTCCTTGCTCTCCAGGACACTATGCAGCAGCTACATTTCCTCCCCTGGTGTTCCAATCCTGGTAATCCATAATTCTTGGGCCTCCGACCCAAGTCTCTCCTCTGGCGAAGGTTCAGACCTCATACATAAAGCCTCCTCTTTTGGCAGCAGCTTCCAGAAAATCCCCCACAAATATTAATACCTTCCCACAGCATGCACTGCTGGCAATAAATCTTGTAGTGTTTGGCCGGGGATATAAATATTCATAAATCATGATTATTTTATCTTCACACACTAATGCCAGACAATCCACGACAGTAGGCAGAAGTAAACAATAAAATTGAGTTTAGAGCAAACCTAAGAGCAGAACTATAACAACCCATGCTCAGGCCAACTACAGCCCAGCAGCACTATATTTAGGCTAGGGATATCTGTGGTTAGGACAGTGCCCCTACAGATAACAAAAACATTATTTTGGCTAGAGATGCACTTTAAAAAAAGTGTGTATTTTAAAATTGAGAGCATTTACCCTTTTTGCTCTCTCCTTACAAATGTGTCTACGCTTTTTATAGTACCCCTTCTTTCCTCTCCGCCAGTGCATACTTACCTCCATCTGTGATCGTAGCTTCCTGCAGTACTTCTATCCCCTGAGAAAAAAAAGATCCGGCCATGCCTGCAAAGAAGATCCCCATATACTTCTATGAGTCCCTCTCCCACATGTCTCTGTTTTACAAGCATAAAACAGTCAAGTACTTATATCTAAATGTACCACCTTTAATTGGTGTATACTCAGTAAGCCCAAATTGAAAAGCGCTAACCTTAAAAGTTATTTGAGTCACAATATGAAGTGCACTACAGCATGAATGCTTAATCATGTGTAACGCTGGTATTGAGTTGTTGTATTAGTAGATTCATCTACTCTGTCTACTAAGTCACTGGTGTTAGCCCTAAAGGTACACACTGGGTAAAACCTTTCCAATACTATCACCAGGTAGATGGAAAGGCAACTTTATTTGCGAACATAAAATCAGATGAAAAGCCAAATAGACTGTATGGAAACTTTCAGGAGATCCTTTATCATAAATGTTCCTGAAACAGAGGACTGTCAATTGCATTGTTCAGAATATTCATAGGGAATGATTCATCAAATGCTAATAAACTCAATGGTGTTCCTTCTGTAGAAATCCATCTGCAACGCATGCTAATTAGCACTTGACTACTGAACTATGACTACAAATCTTACTTCACTGCATTCCTAGGTTACCATTCATTTTAGGAAATTTCTGGGCTCAAATGCACAACTTGCCAGTACTGATAGTATACCCTAAAATGTGGCTCAACCTACAAACCATTCTCCCACCCTGAGGCGCCTGCCTGGGGAGAATTACAAAATAGTTAAATCTATAAGTAGTGATATTTCAGTTATTCAGTTCTGTAACGGATCTTTGTACCCCAGCTGGGCATATCCGCCGGACCTCGGTCTCCTGTCTTCCAAACGCACCCACAGCCTGCTGAGAAGCCATACCCAGCCCGTAACCCCTCAATCACGAGACAATCCACACAGGTGTTGAGGGTTAACCATCCAGAGCTTAAACTGTTTATTACATTCCAAGACACAGTTTTACACACAGTTAGGGAAACTCCCTTTAGCCTTGCAGGGGGGGGGGGGGATGAGACAAGGACCAACCAAGGAGAACTGAACATTTGTACATTGAAAAAGGCAGTCTTAATACACACCCCCTGCGGAGAGATGTCTCCAGCCCGACCATTGTCTGTCATGAATCCACACCCTTAGACACAGAAACAGGAGGGGGGGGGGGGGAAGAAGGGCTGTAGCATTACATTACAAAACACTTGGTTCTAAACTGCATACACATGTAATAAACGTAATGCATACATGAAGGACAATATACAGTGGCTGTGTTTGCCACACTGCTCCCCCAGAACCAAGCCGGCATACACAGTCTGATCCTAACGGATCGGCTTGGGGATGTCCAGGGAGTACTCACGGATCATTTGTCAATGTCTGTTTGCCTGGATAATTCGTCGGCGTTGCCGTTTTGCTTCCCGGGGCAGTAGTGGACGGTAAAGTCAAAAGGCTGCAGCGCCAAACTCCAGTATCTTCTGGCCCATAGTCTGTCGGTAGGAGGCACGCACACAGTCCCCTCCAAAACACACAGTGACAGTGGGTTCTGTCACATTTCTCCCCTTTTAAAAACAGACTAACAAGGTTCCTGACCCTCAACTGGTCTGGACCTGCGTTAGTCACAAACTTCCACCCCAGGCAACCAGGAAAAGTAAAAGTACGACTCTGGCGCTGGGGAGCAAAACCGCACATAGGGTCTCCCATGAATAAAAACAGCCGCTGCAGAGTGGGAACAACTGTCTGCACTCCTCTGATCCAGGGCAGGGTTGCAGATATTGGGGGGAGCTGAATAATCCTCTGCCCTGATGCCAGCGCTCCAGCTGGAAGGGAATGTAGGCTGGTAGGACTATGCATTTGGGGAGAAAAAGGTACTTGCTTTTCTCCTGGTGTAGTTACCAGCCGCTGAGAAGGTATCTTGCAGGGACTGTCTCCCGGATTCTTCATCTCTGGTTCTGATGCTGGGCAGAGACCATCAGCGCTCTCTCCTGTAGCCAGCGCTTCTGCCAGGGGGATAAACACTGGGGTAGTGTCCAAGTGCTGGGGAAACGGCTCACTGAGGTCATCCCTCGGACTCCCTGGATCTAACTCTGAGGGTGGGCAGAGGCCAGCGGCACTCTGCCCCGTAGCCAGCGCTTCTGCTGGGGGGATAAACATTGGGGTAGTGTCCAAGTGCTGGGGAAACGGCTCACTGAGGTCATCCCTCGGACTACCTGGATCTACCTCTGAGGGTGGGCAGAGGCCAGCGGCACTCTGCCCCGTAGCCAGCACTTCTGCTGGGGGGATAAACACTGGGGTAGTGTCCAGGTGTTGGGGAGGGAGAATTGCTTCCTCTACTCCCGGTGGGGATATCTGCTGTTGGGAAAACAGCTCACGCAGATCCTCTCTCAGACTATCTGGATCCAACACTTTTCCTGCTGCTGGGCAGATGCCAGGGGCACTCTGCCCTGTAGCCAGCGCTTCTGCTGGGGCACCAGATGAGATACTCTGGACTTGCTGCTGATCATCATTTCCCAGCCTTCCAGCGCCTGTCTCAACTCCCCCTTCTAAGACCTTCATGCTATTAGCTTGTCTCGCTGCCTGGGGGACCTCCGGTGCGTTCCGGCATTCTAGCGCTCGCAGTGCCCTCTGTATCATTGCTGCTTCTTCCATTGCAGTTAGTACGGGAAAACTCAGGGTCACCCCTGGCCCCATTTGCTTCTCATCTTCGTGACTGTCTGCTATTTCTCTCGGACAGTCCCAGGCAATGGGAGCCATGCCAGGCTGCTGATCACCGTCAAACAGCCGCTTGTAGGCAATCTCGAGCTCCCATTCCTGCTCAACCAGGAACTCCAATTCCTCCAGGTCACACGCCTCATCGGGGAGGTCCAGCACCTCATCTCGGAAATCCAGAATGTGTTCCAGCCGCCACTCCTCATCGCTCCCAAAGTCTGGGTCTCCGTACATTTTTTGATGGAGCAGCCCCACGCCGCCATAGCCAACGCCTTCTGTTGGGCTGCCATCTGCTGTACCTGGCCACAGTTGAGCCGCGAACCACCGGAGGGCTCTGTAGCTGGCGTCCAGCCTCATTTCCTCCTGGACCAATCTTCCGAGCTCCGTCTTCCCTTCATCTCGCGGTCGTTCCCTCAGGAACACCTCTCGCGCACGGTACTGCTTCCGGTACATCTCTGTGGAGGAGGGAAGGATCTTCCCCTGATGGTGCCGCTCGTGGCTTAGCGCCTCATGCCAGAGTTGCCGGCGGATCACATCCTCCCAGCCGAGCCTGGTGTGCTCTGTCGCTGGTCCCCGATGGTGCTTCCGCATGCCTTGCAGCCTCCTCCCGAACTCCGCTCTCATGCTGGCTGGTCCCTGTATCACTCCTCGGCAGCTGCCCAGATCTTGAATCCTGGTGGTGGTTTGGATGTCCTGGACTGCAGGAGACATCCCACCACTGCCACCAATGTAACGGATCTTTGTACCCCAGCTGGGCATATCCGCCGGACCTCGGTCTCCTGTCTTCCAAACGCACCCACAGCCTGCTGAGAAGCCATACCCAGCCCGTAACCCCTCAATCACGAGACAATCCACACAGGTGTTGAGGGTTAACCATCCAGAGCTTAAACTGTTTATTACATTCCAAGACACAGTTTTACACACAGTTAGGGAAACTCCCTTTAGCCTTGCAGGGGGGGGGGGGTGAGACAAGGACCAACCAAGGAGAACTGAACATTTGTACATTGAAAAAGGCAGTCTTAATACACACCCCCTGCGGAGAGATGTCTCCAGCCCGACCATTGTCTGTCATGAATCCACACCCTTAGACACAGAAACAGGAGGGGGGGGGGGGGAAGAAGGGCTGTAGCATTACATTACAAAACACTTGGTTCTAAACTGCATACACATGTAATAAACGTAATGCATACATGAAGGACAATATACAGTGGCTGTGTTTGCCACACTGCTCCCCCAGAACCAAGCCGGCATACACAGTCTGATCCTAACGGATCGGCTTGGGGATGTCCAGGGAGTACTCACGGATCATTTGTCAATGTCTGTTTGCCTGGATAATTCGTCGGCATTGCCGTTTTGCTTCCCGGGGCAGTAGTGGACGGTAAAGTCAAAAGGCTGCAGCGCCAAACTCCAGTATCTTCTGGCCCATAGTCTGTCGGTAGGAGGCACGCACACAGTCCCCTCCAAAACACACAGTGACAGTGGGTTCTGTCACAAGTTCCTAAATAATGCTCAAATTGTAAAGTATGAATTTACATGCCATGTTTTTTACATGCCACACATCAGTCTTCCTCCAACAAACTGAAAATATTGATTTTGACAGCATCTACAGCCCACTTAAAATAAATTCACAACCACTGCCTATGTGGTCACATTCATTACTGTTTTGTCACCATCCAGTATATTATTCTTTGTTGTAGATATTCACTCCACTACAACGAACCCTGGGTTTCCCAAAAATGCCAGCACAAATGACCCAGAAGTCAAGAAAGCAGTAAGGATAACTGTGTATGCATACAACAACATGTCTAATGATGCTTTCCTATTTAAAGATCTGGAGATAGAGAAAGCAATGATACAGGTAAGAGTACTGGACTGTTATTTCAATCAGTTATACAAATTAATACATATGTCATCAGAACACAAAGTCAGTATCTGGTTTTCTTCTGTAGGTTGTGAAAGGTATAAAATACATGCTGAGGACTAAACTAGCAAGGACAGTTTGTTACAAGAGCATGAAGGATGTTTTGGACGAGTGTGACTTCCAACCAAGCAAACCACTGAAGCAGGTATGCTATAACCTTTAGAGGGGTATAAAAAAAACTGAGAGGTGAAATGGCTTATTATGGTAATGATTGACATATCAATTACAGTCAGAAAAAGACAAGATGTTAAACCAGTCTTACTCATTTAGTGTTCTGTGGAACCCTAGGGTTACACAAGAGGTTGCTAGGGAGGCCCTAAGCAATAGGCTCTTTTTCCTTTCATATTAGATAAAAAAAACCTTAGAGTCAGTGGTACCTATCTGTAAGAGGACCTTCTTCCAGTAACCACCAATGTAAGGAGCATTCTTCCTACTGAGAACCAATATATGGAGCATTCTCCCACTGATCACCACTGTAGGGAGCATTCTTCCAATTGACGGCCATTGTAATGCTTCATTCACTGACTACCACTGTAATGGGCTCTTCTTTCACTGACCATAAGTGTAAATGGGCACTTCTCTCACTGACCACCAATGTATGGTGGTCCTTCCCCCACTGACCACTAATCCACAGGGTTCCTTTTCTACTGACCATCAATGTAAGGGGACACTTTGCTCCTTACCAATGTAAAGATCTCTTTTCCACTGACCATTATTGTAAGGGTCACATTTCCGCTGATCATCAATGTATGGGGCACTTTTCCACTGACCAATGATTTAAGGAGGCATTTTCTACTGACCACCAAGAAAACAATACAATTTCTTGCCTTTTTTCTGAACACGTTTTATATTTAATTTCATTGTTACTGCTTAAAATAATTGAAATCTCTTAAAAGAGGAAATCTGTTCATAGACAGTTGTCACTAGAACAGCGTTTTGCATTTCGTATATCCTATCACCTTTTGCTTCCGTGACAATGATTATCAGTCCAATATGGATGGTGAATCTCACCAGCAGGTACACAGCAGTAAAAGCCTAGCAGAGGTTTTAACCTCCCCTACCACATCCAAAAACCAAAACTGAAAGTTTTGTCTAGAAATAATACACTCTAATGTTTCATTAATGTGTCCTTCTCTGTTTAGATCTTCACATGCTACTCAGAAGTGTGGAAGATTAGCTGGCAGCATATTGAAAAAGTATCCCTCCTCAAATGTTCGGAAGATGCTTCTTCTCACAAACCTCCTAAATACATACCTTTTCTTTAGAGTTTTTCTATCTGTTGTCATAAAATAACCAATGAAAGCAATGTAATGTTTACTGTACATGTGTTAAAATTTCATTACTGGGTTTAAGATGAGAGAGTTATCTTGGTCATGTAAACTAGTGTTATAGTGTTATATATATATATATATATATATATATATATATATATATATATATATATATATACATATACACTGAACAAAATTATAAACGCAACACTTTTGTTTTTGCCCCCATTTTTCCTGAGCTGAACTTAAAGATCTAAGTCATTTTCTATGTACACAAAAGGCCTATTTCTCTAAAATGTGCAGTTTTACTGTATTGAGGGGTCCGGAAACCAGTCAATATCTGGTGTGACCACCATTTGCCTCACGCAGTGCAACGCATCTCCTTCGCATAGAGTTGATCAGGTTGTTGATTGTGGCCTGAGGAAGGTTGGTCCACTCCTCTTTAATGGCTGTGCGAAGTTGCTGGATATTGGCAGAACCTGGAACACGCTGTCGTATACGCTGATCCAGAGCATCCCAAACATGCTCAATGGGTGACATGTCCGGTGAGTATGCTGGCCATGCAAGAACTCGGATGTTTTTGGCTTCCAGGAATTGTGTACAGATCCTTGCAACATGGGGCCACACATTATCATGCTTCAACATGTGGTGATGGTCATGGATGAATGGCACAACAATGGGCTTTAGGATCTCATTGCAGTATCTCTGTGCATTCAAAATGCCATCAATAAAATGCACCTGTGTTCATTATCCATAACATATGCCTGCCCATAGCATAACCCCACCGCCACCATGGGCCACTCGATCCACAACATTGACATCAGCAAACCGCTCACCCACACGACCCCATACACACTCTCTGCCATCTGCCCTGTACAGTGAACACCAAGATTTATCCATGAAGAGAACACATCTCCAAAGTGCCAGGCACCATCAAGTCGGTTACGACAACGAACTGTAGTCAGGTTGAGACCCTGATGAGGACGACGAGCATGCAGATGAGCTTCCCTGAGACAGTTTCTGGCAGTTTGTGCAGAAATTCTTTGGTTATGCAAACCTACTGTTGTAGTAGCTGTCCAGGTGGTTGGTCTCAGACGATCTTGGAGGTAAGGATGCTGGATGTGGAGGTCTTGGGCTGGTGTGGTTACACGTGGTCTGCGGTTGTGAGGCCAATTGGATGTATTGCCAAATTCTCTGAAATGCCTTTGGAGACGGATTATGGTAGATAAATGAACATTAAATTCATAGGCAACAGCTCAGGTAGACATTCCTGTAGTCAGCATGCCAATTGCACGCTCCCTCAAAACTTGCAACATCTGTGGCATTGTGCTTTGTGATAAAACTGCACATTTTAGAGTGGCCTTTTATTGTGGCCAGCCTAAGGCACACCTGTACAATAATCATGCTGTCTAATCAGCATCTTGATATGCCACAACTGTGAGGTGGATGGATTATCTCGGCATTAGGAGTCACTAAGACAGATCTAGACAGATCTGTGAACAATATTTGAGAGACATAGGCCTTTTGGGTACATAGAAAAAGTCTTAGATCTTTGAGTTCAGCTCATGAAAAAAGAGGGCAGAAACAAAAGTGTTGCGTTTATAATTTTGTTTGGTGTATATACACAAAATACATACAAATCAGCATGGTAAACCTTGTGTTCACTACAAATCATTTTCTGGGTTGGGAAGTTTGAAGGAATAGAGCAAATTGTTTTTATCAGAGGTCCAGGAGCAATCAACGCAGATCTTGGTATTAATACGATGCTAAAGAGCCAGTCAATGGAGGTGGCACAAGAAAGTTCAAAGAGCATACACTGGCTTTTGCATTTGTATTAATGTTCCTAACAGTCTTGTACCTAGTGCGTCACACAGGCCTGCTGCCAAATGCACGTTATCAGTAGACTCAAATACAACAAATCTTTTGTATATACACTGCATTGCAAAAAGTAAAGCCGACCATAGATGGTTCGAATCTCGGCCTGTTCAGCAGGAACCAGCCAAGATTCAAACCATGAATGGGCACTTGATTGATCAGCTTGGGTACAACCAGTCTGTTGTATTTTACATGCCATTATTGTTAGCGGCTCTTATAGCCAGTAGCAGTAATCACTGCGTTCTTCTGATGGGGATGGCTTCTCCCTTCCGGGAAAACACAATGGCTCTGCGAGAGGGATTCAAGTGATTTTCTTTCCTGCAACCCGCAGGAAAGAAATTCGCTCTGTCTATGGCCAGCCTCAAATAGCAAATAGCCCTAAAGATGATACACACCAAAAGCACACCAAAAGCATCCAGTCAGAGTTCCACTTGCTATTTGGACAGGAATTGGTTGCTTTGTATACCCGTGTTTTACACATAGTCATTTGTCTTACTTTACAGGCCTGATTGCAAAAGTCAGTGAGCCTTAGATTCCTGGGAAGGTGGGTTGACTTTAGAGCCTAGAAGACAAGGCTAATGACATATTACTCGATGCACTGCAGATGACAATTCATTACAACATATGGGCAACACCAATGACATTACAGAACCCCATTCTGCGCCCCCTCTTCTACATACCCATATCTTCCCTTATCTTTACTCCAGGCTTCCAACAACATGCAGCATAGCCTATTGGCCTGGCAATTGTATGATTAGAGGGAGAAGAATATGCTGCATGCTTAGTTGGCTGGAGGCTCTGAGCCAAAGCTGGATTATTCCCAGCTATGCCTTTTTGGTGAAATAAGGAATTTTTCTGATATGTACTAATGTTCCTAAATGCAATGTTGGCAAATATAAGTATGTACAGTATCATGAACTCAATGACTGAACTGCTTCAGCTAACAAGGTTATTCTGACATTTTGTTTTTTCACAAATGCTTGCTGTGACAGCAAATTAAAAGGTCTATACACATGCCTTGTTTTCAGAAAGATCACTAAATGGCAGTCAAGGTTCCCACTGACATTAGAATGTATCAGTAATCATCATACAATAACATGATTACTCACCTGCTCTATGTGTGGTGTGTTGTGATACCATTTACTGTAAAAGCACCCCAATGCACTGTAAAATGGAAGGCAACACACGGCACACTGCAGCACACATACAGTGCTTTGTGATGCATTGAGTTGTAAAAAAAAAAGGGTCATGTGCATAAACATACTGTATGTGTGATAACTACCGCAAACTTATCTCTAAAGTGTGAACAGGCAAAAGGTATCTGAGCGTGCATTTCCCCACCAAAAACATACACAGAGGAGGAGTAACTGTATACTACTAGTAAACAAACACAAATCTGCTGCGCTAGGTACATAGAAAGTTATCTAAGATTAAGCTGCTAGCACAGTATTGCTGGATACCAACATAAACATATAGGGTAGTAGAAGTGCAGCGCTAAAATAAAATATCTAAAATTGATTTAAAGTCCATAAAGACAAGAGTATATATAAAGAGTCCAGAGAAGGTATTAATACAGTAGTGCACGAATATATCAAAGGCATCAAGAGACCAACACCCGATCCCACTGCCTCTTACCCTCCAACCTGGACCCTCATAGCAAGGGTCAAATGCACAGTGTATAAATCCAGTTTTATCTCCACCACAGCTTCATAGGTCTCTACAAACCCGGCCAACTCTTCCAGGCCCCTAAAGGCCCGTACACACGATAAGAAAATCGGAAGGGAAATTTCATCCAACGAACGATCTGCCGATTTTCGGATTATTAGTATGGTGCTTTCGACAGCCGATTACGGATTTTCGGACGACAAAAACTGGATGTGCAGGCTATAAAATTTTTATTGTACGTCAACACAACATCTGATTTTCGCTTAATTAGTACAGTTTTAATCTGAAAAAAAGCTTAAGAGCAAGACTAGGCATGTTCAGAAACGAAAGAACACATACAAAACAATTCAACACATGACATCACTTCTGAAGTAGAATTCTGTCGTAAGGGAATTTTCGTATGAAAGTAACCTCTTCACTTTCGACATGAGACTAGCATGCAACAAAATACGGACAACAGATCATTCAATAATCTGATCGTGTGTACGAGGCTTTACCCTGCTCCCGGACGCCGACAGCAGCACCGTATACACAGCTAGGGCCAACAGAACTATTCATAATCAAGCCTTCATCATCCACCCTCCCGGCTGACAGATGGTACAGTCCGTGATATGTTTTTAGGACATAGCATGGACTGTACCATCTGTGGGCCTGTAGGAAGGATGAGGAAGGCTTGACTATAGATAGTTCTGTTGGAGGGTGAGAGGCAGTGTGATCGGGTGTTGGTGATGGTCTCTTCACGCCTTTGATATATACTTACACTACTGTATTAATACCTTCTCTGGATGCTTTATATGGACTCATGCCTTTATGGCCTTTAAAGCAATTTTGGATATTTTATTTTAGCGCTGCACTACTACTACCCTAACGGCATACTACTGCAACACATATTAGTGTTCTAAAGAGTTATTGCAGACTTTCTATACAAGTGAGGTGACATTTGATATGGTTTTTGGAAAAACAGGCTGGAATTGGTTTAAAAATGGAACAATTTAAAAAATATATGTAAGTGATAATTTACAATTGCAATTCCCAGGCATTCATTTTAATATTTAGACTTTTGTTTCAAATATCAAGCTGTGTATGGGCAACCTAACACATGTACACAATCTAAGGTTAATTTGAAGTAGAAGCAAATTAGCTTTCTGTAGGTTTTTGGATTGTGGGGAAGAACTGAAAATCAGGATTCCCCCGTCAAACATAAGGGATGATTTATAAAAAAAAAAGGAAAGCAGATGACTGGTAGAATGTGGAACTGTTGTCAACAACAATCACTCATGTTCCATTTATCATTTTATGGAAAAATAACTGAACAAAAACTATTGGTGCAGGCCCTCTTTCAGGCTCGCCTGCTTATACTTAGGCACTGGATCGCATGGGATTCACCAACATATAAGATGTGGCTGGAACAGATGGGCAATACTCTTCGTATGGAAAAGTGTATATCTCAACATAGGGGCTCCCCTTCCAAATTCTTTAAAATCTAGGGTGTGTGGTTAGATACCCCGGGAATGGCACAGACAGACATGGTACTAGAGCGCTTGCTGGTTTAGACCCTTGGGGGTTGTGGGGTTTGGGTTCACTGACGCTGAGGGTATTACTGTTACTATTTTTGTTGAACCACAAATTTGTATGACAATGTTGGTCTAGGAATATTTTCATACTTGGTTGCCTAGTTGGGCTAGGGTTTGTCTTGTATTGTTTTATTCTTCTTGTTGATTATGACTACAATGTGTGTAATTGTGTGTGACTTCTCAATAAAACAACTTCTTGATTTAAAAAAAAAAAAAAAAAAAAACTATTGGTGCTATATAAATCCTGTGAAAAGAAATAACAACAACAAGATTTCCAATTGACTGTGCAACCTTCTATGTTTGTCTACCATCAGATGAAAGAAATTTCACTCCTCCAGCTGTAATTTCAAACTTGATGGGTCAACATATAAAAAAAAAAAAGTTAACTTATTTCAATAGCAATAGAAAGTGCATACATCTGTGTAGCTGAAACTTCCTGCATTGGAACTCTTCACAGTACGCTTTTTCTGCTTCCATACACAGATGCTGAGCCTCTGGCATCTGGGTGGATCGATCCTGCACGGGCTGAGTGACATCAGCTGACATCGGGCTAAAGTCCTGCACAAACTGCACAGGAGGAAAAGTAGGGTCAAACAGCTCATACCTTTCCTTTAAGGGAAACCTGTACTAGGATAAATATGAACACAGCCATTGCTGCTATCCTCTAAGAATGCTAGTTGTCTGGCTGTCCGACATAGCACACACATGTACTTCAGCATATAGAAACTGATCTTATCTTTGTCTTATAAAACAGGTAGGAAAATATCTACAACAGGGCAAACTATCAGTTTTATCTTAGAAGTAACAAAACAAATGAAATGCTTGCAAAACAGTTAGGTAGCATGTGTTAACTAAAAAACCCTAGTAAGTTACTCACTCAAGAAAAATTGTATACCCCATGTTGCTATGTAATCATTTTAGTGCTTCTACTTTTTTTTCCTTTTTCATTTAAATCAATGAAATTATTGTGAAAGAAGATATACTAAATAATAGAAAGATAATGCTCCCCTGTTTAAATAAAGGGGTAATTGGACTGCTGTGGTTCATTGTGGTTTATTCAACATTTCCTGCCATGTCTAGAATGTTGCAAAACCATAGTTGAAGCATTTACACCTTCACACCTAATGAGGACAAGAAACTCTAAAGTTAAGCATGGTATACACGCACAGCTTTTTTTTGCTTTTTTAAGAGTTGAACCAAAAACAACTGACAGAGCCCTGCATCCATGCAAGCCGCGTGAATGCAGGGATCTCCTCTGCTGCGTTATTGTATTCCAACAGCGGGGGCTCCCCCGTCCCCAGAAAGATTAACATACATACATTTAGATAGTAAGCCATAACGAGCAAAGCCCTCTGTTTCCTCCTGTATTGAATTTTATTGCAACTGCACTGTTTGCCATAACGTTGTAAAGCATTGGCGCCAGTGGCGGCTGGTGCTCCATCAGTTGGGGAGGGGGGCAGCAGACAGACCTCCCCCCCCCCCCCCATATCACTCCAGCCTGCACCACCACATCTCTCCCCCCCCCCCCGCCCGCCAGTTTACTTAACTTGTTCCTCCGTAATGACAGGCGATGGTGGCGGCTTCCCCCTCCGACTCCTTCATGTCCCTTCTCGGTGGCCGTCTCCTTCCCCCTTCTTGGCCAATAGCATGCCCTCTCCTTTTGGCCAATCGGGAAACAGGTCTCAGGACCTTCCTGATTGGCCGGGAGGAGAATCAGTGTGGCACTAGCGAATATTCATTCGCTTTTGTCCCACAACTGGGTGGGCTCAGGGCACAGTGATCTGTGCCCCAAGCCCACCCTTTTTTGAAGCCTATTAGAGCCTCTGGCTCTAATCACGTGCTTCAAAAAAAAAAAAAACCCATTGGAATCCATGCGTCCGGTGCCCTGCATGTAGATTAGGGGGACAGACGCATGAATGGGGGGGGGCGGTGCCCCTGCGCCCCCAATGGATGGGCCGCCACTGATTGACGTTATCTAAATCCTAAATAAGAATACATGCAGAGCAACACATACATCGAAATCCAACCAGTTCCTGCTAAACCAGCCAGATTTTAGTGCATGTATACCCAGGTTTTGTCGCAATAAGTTTTCTGTGTCTATGCATCTGCCAGAGTGGGTCCTATGTTAACCTCTTCCTTTTAAATAAAATAAGCAAACTATTCCAAGCTGTGCCCCTTCTATCACAGAGAGGAGCAGCGGACACTGAGCGATTGGTAAGGTGGATGAGTCTGGCGGCAGCATTCATGATGGATTGAAGGGGAGATAGCCTGTGTAGAGGTATGCCAACGAGAAGGAAATTGCAGTAACAGAGGCGCAAGATGACCAGGGAGTGAACTAAGAGCTTTGGTTAGAAAGGGGCGTATTTTGGTGATGTTGCGGAGGCTGAGGCAGCAAGATTTGGACAGCGATTGGATGTGGGGTTTGAAGGAGAGTTCAGAGTCCAGGACAACACCTAAGACCTTGGCATGCGGGGATGGGCTCATAGTAATGCCATCGATATTGACAGAGAAATCAGAGGAAAGGGGCACGTGGTGGAGGAAAAATTATAAGCTCGGTTTTGGATGGATTGAGTTTGAGAAAGTGGTGAGACATCCAGACCGATATATCTGATAGTAAATTCGTGATATGTGAGGAGACTGAGGGAGAGAGCTGAGGGGTGGATAGATAGATTTGGGTATCGTCAGCATAGAGATGGTATTGGAAGCCGTGGGAGGCCATCAGCTGACCCAGAGAGGAGGTGTAGATTGAAAATAGGAGGGGTCCAAGAAAAGAGCCTTGGGGGACCCCAACAGAGAAGGGAAGAGGAGAGGAGGAAGTAGAATTGTACATAACGCTAAAGGTGCGGTTGGATAAGTAGGAAGATAACCAGTGAAGAGTACAGTCATGGAGACCAAAGGCTTGGAGTTTTTTGAGGAGGAGGGGATGGTCAACCATATCAAAGGCAGCAGAAAGGTCCAGAAGTAGGAGTACAGAATAGTGTCCATTGGTTTTGGCCATAAGTAGATTGTTTGTCAGTTTTAGGAGAGCAGTTTCAGTGGAGTGTTGAGGCCGAAATCCAGACTGAAGGGGATCAAGGATGCTATTCTCGGCAAGGTGGTCGCACAGTCAGTTGTAGACTAGATGTTCGAGGAGTTTGGATGAAAAGGGGAGCAAGGAAATAGGGCGTAGGTTGTTCAGATCGGTTGGGTCCAGTGAGGGCTTTTTAAGTATGGGGCTGACTAGTGCATGTTTTAGAGAGTTGGGGAAGATGCCAGAAGAGAGGGAGAGATTGAAGATGTGGGTTAGAGAGCGTAGATTAGGGCCAGAAGGTGAACGTAGCATTTGCGAGGGAACAGGATCCAGAGGGCAGGTCGTTAAGTGGACGTTAGCAAGTAGTTTAGCAACCTCATCTATAGTGGCGGGGTTAAATGAGGGAAGAAATGATCGCACCTGTGGGCATGAAGCATAATGCATGGAAGGTATCTGAACAGCAATGATCTCCTTACGAATTGTATCAATCTTCTGGTTGAAGTGGTAGGCAATCTCCTGGGCAGTGAGTGAGTCGGTGGGAGGGGGTAGTGGAGGACGGAGTAGAGAATTAAAAGGTAGCGAAGGGTTTCTGGGGGCGTGATGACAGGCTGTTAATGAGAGTGATAAAATAGGTCTGTTTGGCAGTGTGGAGACTGGAATTGTATTTTTGGAGGACAGATTTATATCGGTTGAAGTTCTTGAGACCTAGTCTTACGCCATAGGCGCTCAAGAGCACGGCTATGCTTTTTCAGACTTCTAGTGTTTTCTGTTTGCCAAGGTTGAAGGGGTCGGGCCTGATTCGTTGTGTTGTGAGGGGGGCCAGTGTGTCCAGAGAGGCTAAGAGTGAAGCGTTGTAGACAGAAGTGGCAAGGTTGGTGCAGGACAGGGGTGCGATTTTGTCATAGGAGGTGGTCGGTAGCAGAGTAGAGAAGAGAAGGGTTGAGATGGCGTAGGTTTCTGCGGGTAACTGTAAGGTAGCTGGAGGGAGAGGAGGTGGAGGAGAGGGAGGGAGTGAAACTAATAAGGTAGTGATCAGAGAGAGGGAAAGGATTGTTTGAAAGGTTGTGTAGAGTGCATAGGTGGAAGAAAACAAGGTCAAGGATGTTGCCTTCAGAGTGAGTAGAAGCATGTATCTATTGCTTCAGGTCAAAGGAGGAGGTTAGACTGAGAAGTTTGGAAGTGGTAGGAGTGTTAGTATTAATAGGGATGTTGAAGTCGCCGAGAATGATTGTGGGGATTTCGGAAGAGAGAAAGTAGGGTAGCCAGGCAGAGAAGTCATCAAGAAAGGTCGAAACTGGTCCAGGGGGTTGGTAGATCACAGCTATCCTTAGAGGAACAGGGGAGAAAAGACGAATGCAGTGTACCTCAAATGAGGAGAGTGACAGAGAGGGAGGTGGGTGAAGTACCTGAAAGGTGCTATGTGGGGCTAGAAGGATCCCGACACCACCTCCCTTGGGTCCATTGGGTCTAGGGGAGTGAGTCCATAGAAGACCACCTTGGGATAGGGCAGCAGAAGATGCAGTGTCGGATTCGTGAAGCCAGGTTTTGGTTATGGCAAGTAGATTAAATGAGTTAGCGATGAAAAAGGTCATGGAGAGAGGCGAGTTTATTACGGACAGAGTGGGCGTTCCAAAGGGCGCAAGAGAAAGGGAGTCTGGTCTTGGGAAGAAGAGAGATGGGAACTAGATTGTGCTGAGTGCGGCTGCAGCCAGAGGGTGCATGGTAGGTGGTGTGTTGAGCACGGGTAAATGATGGAGGCCCAGGGTTTAGGGATATGTGTCTCTAGCAGAAGCAGAAAGGTGAGGGTGGTAATATGAGTGTGATTTATATGTAGGGACATGCCCCAGTGTCCTGGAGGACTTTTGTGCGTGTGGATTTAGTAGCAGGAGATGGTGAGTGCAGTAATAAGGTGAGGACAGAAGTGAGGATGATATATATAAGCTGTGCGGTGGAGAAGAGGGGTGAAGCAAAGAGAGTTTAAGGATAGAGGACACTGCTGTCAGAAGGAGTGGTAGAGAGTGCATTTTACAAGGAGAGAGCTGAAGGGGTAAATAAGGTCACCTGCAGTCTATGTGGTGTATATCTCAGCCTTTCCTGTGTTCATTCACTTTGTGCATTCTCTGAAGTGCAGAATCAGAAGTGCTCCCCACTTATAGAAATCGCCCCACTTTGAGAAGACAGAGAAATCAGGGGAAGGGGCACGTGGTGGAGGAAAAATTATAAGCTCGGTTTTGGATGGATTGAGTTTGAGGAAGTGGTGAGACATCCAGACCGATATATCTGATAGTAAATTAGTGATACGTGAGGAGACTGAGGGAGAGAAGATTAAAAAAGAAATCTATTTTTTAATAGGAGATCTCCACTCACACTGGCTATACACTATATTACCAAAAGTATACGGTCGCCTGCCTTTACATGCACCTGAACATGGCATCCCAGTATTAGTCCGTAGTGTTAAATATTGAGTTGGCCCACCCTTTGCAGCTATAACAGCTTCAACTCTTCTGGGAAGGCTGTCCACAAGGTTTAGGAGTGTGTTTATGGGAAGGTTTGAATTTTCTTCCAGAAGCGCATTTTTGAGGTCAGGCACTGAGGTTGGATGAGAAGACCTTGAAAAAGAAACCCCCTTAGGTTTATGGGACTTTAAAGGTAACAGTGAAGGCTCTCTCAGGAGAAATTTTTACGTGTAATAAAGATAAAATGTATTTAGAAAAAGTGTAGATATAACAAATAATCATCATAAATGTACATATTTATAATCATAGACTCGAAAAGAGCATGAATGATACAATACAGTTATAGGTACATAGCAGAGTCCAACGCGTTTCAAACCGTTTGTTTAGTACATAAATCTTCCTCAGGGAATCTGCATATGTTCCTGAAATACATAATTGAATATAAATTCCAAGAAACAGAATATACATAAGCATTTTACAATGAAAGTTTTTTTACATGAAAAGAAGTATTATTTGCATCTGCGACCACATGTTGCCCTGAAAGTGCCCTGGAAAGCCTATTGCTTATCTAGGATACCCCTAGAGAAGAAACCTACTCCCAGAAATTGGGGGGGGGAAAGAAAAAAGGGGGGGGGAGAGATAAAGAGACCCCTTGTGTTGAAAAACATACCTGCAAAACAGTAGAGCCCAATAGGATTCCCCTTCGGGGGGTAAAAGTCCCATGCGTTGAGAGCTAGAGTCAGGTATAAAGATTTATTCTTTATCTGAAACAGCGAGTATATTTGTAAAAAACTGTCAGAGATCCTGGATTAATGTAAGTATGTTGACAAACATTGTTACAGAAAATATTCATGTAAATTCACCTGTTATGATGATTTTCGTGTAGACATATAAAAGAAAAAGAAAAAGGGAACGAAACCAGAAAAAATAGGGAAAAAGGAGAAAACGGATTTTTCCCAAAGAAATATTATTATCTTCCGATGTATATATCTCCCAGATTTATTATAATAGGACCCTATTAGGGGAGAAGAAGATGTGTCTTTTCAGCTTTTATAAATCAGGATAAGGTATATAGCATATTCAGTGATTCGAATGTGGTAACTCTTACCTCACTAATTTATTGGAGGGTGTGGGGTATCCCATCGGCCTCCAAGAGTAGGTTGAGGTAAGGGTTTTGAGGAAACCTGTATCTTCCTAATGGGAATATAGATCCTTGCCTGAAAGGTATAGGACAAAGAGAATATGCATATGTACGTATACATTTTTACATATCTTAATCTTAGTTGTAAATAGGTATTTCACCTATAGAGATTATACCGTTCAGACTGAAGCCTGTCGTCACCGTATCCAATGGAGACAGCGGCGTATCATCCCATAAGATATAGGATGTAATCTACCGTTACTCGTCCTATGGGTCCTGATAATAACATAAGGGGAAAATAAAACCCTCTTTCAATAAATTGCCATAACGGTTAAGAAAGAAGTTTTGCAGGTCTCCTCCAGAGTACTCACTGTTCTGTGTAGATATCAGAGCGATAAACGTCCTGTGTTGCATCGGAGAGATAGCTCTCCGTTCTGGCTCTCGGCGTCCCCTTAAATACCAAAGTGTCCGAGAGTCTTGTAGTGATTCCCGCGGGAACTCTGTAGGTGATTACGTCATATCCGTCTTTTGCCACCGGAAGTTCCTCGGACTGGCGGTGACATCACATCCGCCCAGATCCGGGGCTCCGATGTGTGTCATTTCCGCCTGAAATGCCCGGGGATGATTCTGCTGGACTGGCGGTGACGTAATATCCGCCCTTCTCTCTAATAGACTTCACTGTATGTCCGCCTTAGTTATAGCGGTATAGTCATACAGTAGATACATAAATGGGGAATAATTTTTAATTAAATTTTGTTTTTTCAGGAACGTAGAAAAGAGAGGGAAAAGGAAGGAGGAAGAGGAAGATTTTCCTCTCTCCAAGTTGAGTTTGATTTTTATAAATATTATTAAAGTAAAATTCGTAATTATGGTAAATGATGCCTCTCTATATCGTATATGGAGACTGCTAATGGACACTTATTTAGAAAAGGGGAAATCTCTAAAAGATAACGCCCCGGGCACGGGTAATGCGTATATCCCCTGGAAGAATTATCCAGGGGTTTCAGAATGAAACATATGGAGCATTGCAACCAACTGTTAACATCCCGAGAACGCTCGTTTCTCCAGATGTTAGGGGCCTGTTAATGGTCCCCATAGGAGATGTCTCACCCGTGCCGGGCTCTCATTTGCAGGGGAGCCCCCCGAAGGGAAAGAAAAAAAGAAAGATACCAAAGCCATGTTGATGTAAATTGCATGGACAGGGATACAAGTCAGCTGGTATGCCTACACAGTGGGAGAGAAAGAGATAGCAGAATCTAGAAGGGGGAGGTTCATCAGGAGGGAACAGGGAATCCCCTGGTGCACAGGAAAGGGGGGCAGGGAGGGCAAAGATTCCCCAATATGGGGGATTTTGCACAGAAGAGACCCTGACCGGGTCTGCAGTTGTAAACCCACCCACAATTAGCCTGCGACAAAAGGGAAAAATGTTAATCGCAGAATGCATCACATGTTTAATTTAGACAATTTAGATGTATATCCTATTAGGGATATATATATATATATTATAGTGTTGATATTTTTATAACCCACTCAGAGATATGATATCTCATAAAGTTTAGTATCTTTGTACTGTCACATAATCACGATGGGGGGAGGGAGAAGAAAGAAAGGGTATACAATGTTGTAATGGTCCTAGTTTGAAGAAGGAAAAGGTATCTGAGATATAAATGAGAAAGTTACCCAGATTTTTATAAGAGGTGGAGTCTACTCCACAAGAAAAGGGGGGCATAGAGAGTGGGGACCCTCAGTCTGTTTTCCCCGAGGAAAATCCCTCTAAAAAAGGCCTGTAGCTTTCCGCCTCATTTAGGCCAGGGGGGGTAGTTGCCGCAAGCTTAGCAATCCAGCGCATTTCCCGCTGGAGTAGCTGCTTGTTCCAATCACCCCCCCTGGCCGGTATATGTACCCTTTCAAGGGCATAAAAGGTTACCTTGGGGGTCCTGTATTTGTGCGCAATTGCCATGTGCCTACCAAGTGGTAGATATAGGTCTCCAATATTGAGACTCTGCATATGCTTGTTGATGCGTTTTCCTAGTTCTTGCTTGGTCTTCCCGACATAGAAGGCCTTACATTCGCAACGCATCAAATACACAACCCCCCTAGTTTTGCAATTCACAAAATGTTTGGGTTGAAAGATTTCACCATTGGGGAGTGTGGTTGTTTTGCATCTAACTATCACTTTGCATTGATCACATCTACCACAAGGAAATGTGCCTTTTTGTTGACATGGATCCCCTCTATTAGGGCCTTTATACTCACTTTGTACTAGGCTATCTTTCATAGAAGTAGCTCTTCTATATGTGATAGCTGGGGCGGGTGTTACTATATGTTGAAGGATAGGATCCTCCCTGAGTATAGCCCAGTGTTTTTTTAGGATTCCATAAATGTTCTCATGTTCGGTTGAGTAATTTAAAATTACTCTTGGTGGATTCCTAGAGGGTGCTTCTTCCTGTTTCTGAGGTTTAAACAGCAAGTCCTGTCTTTTTAGGGTTTGTACTCTGTTATAGTTTTTCCTGAGACATGACCTGGAATATCCCCTTTCTAGGAGTCTCTGTGTTAGTTCATTTGCCTTTTCTTTAAAGTCTTTCTCAGAAGAACAATTTCTTTTAATTCTTAAATACTGTGAGTATGGAATAGATCTCTTGAGGGGTTGGGGATGAAAGCTTTCTGCATGAAGCAGCGTATTGCCAGCTGTGGCTTTTCTGAATAAGGTGGTTGACAGCTGACCATCATCATTTTTGATGATGGTAATATCCAGGAAGTCCACAGATTTAAAGTCATATTTCATAGTAAAAAATAAGTTCATGTTGTTCTCATTAAGTTTGGTAAGACATTCTTTGAGTAATTCCACCGGGCCATCCCATACCATGAAGATGTCGTCGATGTACCTCTGCCACAATAGAAAGTGGCAGGAGTACATCGACAAGTCCTCATTGGTAATGATTTTATGCTCCCACTCCCCCAGGTACAGGTTCGCGTAGGATGGGGCACAACAGGTCCCCATCGCTACTCCCTGTACCTGGAGGTAGTGGGAGCCTTGAAAAGAGAACACATTGTGTTCTAAGATAAATTTCAACAAATCCACAATAAATTTATTGTAATTTGGTTCTTGTTGTCCCCTTTGTAGCAGAATATTTTTAATGGCCATCAGGCCTTTATCGTGTGGTATGGAATTATAAAGACATTCTGCGTCTATGGTTACTAGAATAGCATTTAATGGAATGGTAACATTTTCTATAATTTGAAGCATGTGAATAGTGTCTTTAGTGTAAGATGTTAAACCAGTTACATGGGGTTTGAGGTGGGCGTCCACAACACGGCTGGCAGTTTCTGTTATGCTGCCGTTGCCCGATATAATGGGGCGGCCGGGTGGATTTCTCAAGTCTTTATGGACTTTAGGTAAACAGTAAAATGTGGGGGTACGTGGATGTGGTATCCTCATGTACTCCCACATTTCTGTAGTGATAGTGCCAATAGTCCTAGCTTCATCAATGATAGCATAGTATTCATCATTAAATTGTTGGACTATGGAGGCGGAAATTTTTTGATAGCACGTTTTATTATTTAGAAGTTTGTAGCACATCTTTTCATAATCCACATTGTTCATTAGAACAATGTTCCCCCCCTTATCACTTGGTTTTATAGTGATGTTATTATCTTTTTGGAGGGTTTTGAGAGCTTTACGTTGGTCTGGGAGGAGGTTATCTATAGTAGGGTTAACATTTAGTTTATTAATATCTTTTGAGACTTGTCTCACAAACAAAGTTATTGTGGGATTTTGATTTAGTTGAGGAAATTTTGGAGATTTTTTCTTAAATTTTTTAGTTGGAGCTGGATACTTTTTTTGTGTTTGTGTGGATTCCTCATCGGAAGAACTGCTGAGGTTTTCCCAAACTTCTTGATCATCGTAACCACTTTCCTGTAGAAGTATATTTAAGTCCCTAAGGGCTCGATATTCTGCTGCTTTAAGTCTGGAGTCAGGTCTCTGCATTTTGTCTGCTTGCTTGAAAAATTTGCTTTTGAAAAAAATATCCCTTGCAAAGAGATTAATGTCTTTGATGACACTAAATTTATCTGTTTTCTGACTTGGACAGAATGATAATCCTAGATTAAGTAAATCCTCCTCCTCCTGGGTTAAATTATGAGAAGAGAGGTTTATAATAGTTAATCGGTTTTCTCTGTTACCTTCACCGCGAAGGAGTCCATACTGGCTTGCGTTTTGACTGCTAGTCGCGTGTGAGGTTTCCCTAAAAAAATCCCCTTATTTCCCGTGCCTTGAGTTTTGTTACTTGTCGTCCCTTCGAGTTGTGATCCGCTAGGATCTTGATTCTCGTTGGGGCCACTCATGTTTTCACTGGTTATATCATCATTGTTTCTAGATTGTGATGTTTGTCCTCGTGGTATATTGGTTTTAGTCTTAATTTTGTCTTTATTTTTTCCCCGTTGTGGATAATCCACTCGAGGACGACCACGTGAGTTAGATTGAGAGGAATTGGAGGCAGATGAATCCGAGGAATGATAATCACTCCTCTTATATTCATTTCTGCGTCTTATATTCCGTTGTCCTAAATTCCATTTATAAGCTTTACCTTCGTTAAAAGCTATCCTATCTCTCCAATATTTTTTCTCCTTTCTTTGTAATATTACTCTGTTATAGTCCTCCAGGTAAGTTTTTAATTTTACCTCTTGTTCTATATAAAGAGGAGATGTTTTTAAAGGAGTAAGTTGTTTATTAATGGTGGAAACCTCTGATTCTATATGTTTTAGTTGTTTTAAATATTCCGCTTGGAGAAGAACCATTAAGTTTTTTGAGCATTCATTAAGAATTCTCTCCCAATCTTGTTTCAATTCCTGCGAGATATTTTCCAACGTTGGGAAGATCTGAATCCTCAATCCTAGAGGATTCAGACCTTCCTTCACATATTTATCAAATGTTTTAATATGCCAGTGTAACGCTGACTTTTTTTCTAAAAATCTCTTTGAGGTAGAAAATAAGGTGTAGATGTCTGATTCTATTTGTTCCTTTTGTTGGAATTTACTCTCAATACCTGACATTAACTCCTCCCATCCATCCCCCTGAAACCCTCCCATCTGGAAGATGTGGTGTAGAGCAGGCTATATAGATGGCCTGATAGGGGGTATATAGAGGAAATCTATTATGAAAACTATTTCCCGCCTTAACCCTTTTGATATGTCAAAAAGTAATCAATTAATTAATCTCAGAAAAGTGGGTTACCAGGTAGTTATCTAAAAAAATGGGGGTAGGGTGTGTTATCCACCCGAAACATGGAATATAGAATAATATAGATAGCTACCAGGTAATTGGTTACCATAATCCCGTCATAAAAGGAAAAATTATAAGCTCGGTTTTGGATGGATTGAGTTTGAGGAAGTGGTGAGACATCCAGACCGATATATCTGATAGTAAATTAGTGATACGTGAGGAGACTGAGGGAGAGAAGATTAAAAAAGAAATCTATTTTTTAATAGGAGATCTCCACTCACACTGGCTATACACTATATTACCAAAAGTATACGGTCGCCTGCCTTTACATGCACCTGAACATGGCATCCCAGTCTTAGTCCGTAGTGTTAAATATTGAGTTGGCCCACCCTTTGCAGCTATAACAGCTTCAACTCTTCTGGGAAGGCTGTCCACAAGGTTTAGGAGTGTGTTTATGGGAAGGTTTGAATTTTCTTCCAGAAGCGCATTTTTGAGGTCAGGCACTGAGGTTGGATGAGAAGACCTGGCCCGCAGTCCTCGCTCTAATTCATCCAAAAGGTGTTCTATTGGGTTGAGGTCAGGACTCCAAACTCACTCATCCATGTCTTTATGGACCTTGCTTTGTGCACTGGTCCAAATCATTTGGTGAAGGGGGAATTATGTTGTGGGGGTGTTTTTCAGGGGTTGGGCTTGGCCCCTTAGTTCCAGTGAAGGGAACTCTTAAGGCATCAGCATATCAAGACATTTTGGGCAATTTCATATTGCCAACTTTGTAGGAACAGTTTGGGGATAGCCCTTCCTGTTCCAATGACTGCGCACCAGTGCACAAAGCAAGTGTAGACAATGCAAACTTTAAAAATAAATAAATAAAAAAAGCCAACTTATAGCTTGAGTTGATATATTCTATTTAATGAAGCATTTGCAGTACAATACAGCATTTTGGGGTCAATTTCTGTGTTAAATAGGTAGGTGATGAAGAGCCCCTCCAAGAGGTGTCACTGTGCTCATGCTACTTTAGTAATAGGATATTATGAGAAGATTTAGGTGCAGCTCTACACAAAACTTTTTCTGGATAAAGTGGGAAATTGAGAGAAGCCCCATCTGTTTTTTTTTTTATTATTTCTCTTTATCCATTTGTCCTGATGACCACAATAAAACAGGGTTCAATAGAAAACCCAAAATATTACAGTGGTCATCAGACCAGAAACAGGGGTAGGAATTTTGCTATGAGGGCAACAGATTTGGTAATAACCGATAGGGGATTTCCTTCCACTTCTCAAAGACTTCCACTCACTTCCTGTTTTGTTCAAAGGACAGGAAATAACGGGGGAAATCTCCCGGACGAAAACTGCAATAGGAACCTATTAAAGGTTTTACTCATTTATTTTTTACTCATTTATTTCTTTCTGAAACAAATTAAATAAAGCTTTGGCTAAAAAGGTACACTGCAAGAATTTCATATTCCCATTTCTACAGACATCTATAGCAGCCGTCACTATATTGCGGCCCGCAATCCGAACGCGGCCTGAGCGATGCTCCTGCCTGAACCGTCAGTGTAGTGCCACATTTTAGCAGTCATTGAGTGTCCCAGCAACCAGTGATTCTGCGTGTGCGCCACGCCCCGCCCCCTGCAGCAGATTGCGGCTTTCGCTCCCGACACTCACTCCTGGCCGGGCCGCGAGTTGTGGAGTGACGTCACCTGCGTGTCCCACCCCTTGCTGCTCACAGCTCCCGCCTCTTGCTCCTTGTGAGGTATGATACCTCACAGCTTCTGGCCCCTGCAGCTTGCCACCAATGCCAGCTCCTACCCTCAAGGTATGTTGGGCACATTTTTTCTTAAGGGGATCACTGATGGGCATATTTTGTTAAAGAGCACACTGATTGGCACATTTTGCTGTGCCCAGAGTGCCCCATAACATAAAATGTGCCCATCAGCATGCCCCTTATTTTATGTTAAGAGCCGCTCTGATGAGCACAAGTTATGTTAAGGGGAACTCTGATGGGCACATTTATTTGTGCTCATCAGAGTGCCCCTAAACATAAAATGTTCCCATTAGAGTGCCCCATCAACATTAAATAAGGGGCACTCTGAGAGGCACATTTTGATGTGCCCATCAGTGTGCCCCATAACATAAAATGTGCCCATCAGCATGCCTCTTATTTTATGTTAAGGGCCACGCTGGTGGGCACATTTTATTTTAAGGGGCACACAAATAGGGACATCTGATGTAAGGGGACACCGACGGGAATGCCTGATGTAAGCTGGCACTGTGATGAGGACACCTGATGTGATAGGGACACTTGATGTAAAGAAGCACTCTGATGGGGACAACTGATGTAAAGGGGAACTCCAATGAGCACACCTAATCTAAAGGGAACTCTGATGAGTACACCTGATGTAAGGAGGAACTCTGATGAGGACACCCTATGTAAGGGGGCATTATGATGTGGGCACCTTATATAATGGGGCACTCTGATGGGGACAAATTATGTAAGGGGGCACACTTATGGGAGACACCAGATGTAAGGGGGACTTCTGTTGCAGAAACCTGATGTAAGTGGGCACTCTGACGGGAATACCTGTTGTAAGGTGGTACTCTGATGGGAACACATTACTTAAGGGGGCACTCTGATGGGGACATCTGATTTATGGGGTTCTCTGGTGGCAACTGATTTATGGGGGTAGTCTGATAGGGGCACCCAATGTAATGCATTTCTCTGGTAGGGGCAACTGTTGTAAGGGGGAGCATCCAATTTATATTTACAGAGTATTACCAGAGAGTGTGGAGGAAAAACCGTAACAAAAGTGCTAGCATGGCTTGTGCCAAGAAAAGGAAAGTATAGACACGTACAATCTTTCATGGCACAGATTTGAGATTAGGACCTCAGCCGGGAGAAAATTTTAGTGACTGGACCTCCTTAAATTTTAATTCAATGCCCCTGATCTATAGTAACCACATTGCAGATGGGTGGGTTTGGAAATCCAGTGCAGAGATACTGCCCTTTGTACCATACAGGAATGGTGGTCCTACTATCTGTCAAAAAGTAAAATATCATTTGTTTTTAAACCTGGCCTTTAAAAGTAACTTGTCAGGGCACAAAAAAAAAAAAAAAAGCAGCTGTCTTTGCTGTTATGCCACTTCTTTTTTCATAATGTGGTGAGCCAACACCCTGGAACATGCATCTGCACATCCAATAACTGCACACTTGTTTCTGTCAGTGACTTGCTAAGCAAAGAGAAGGAGGACAGAAACAGAGTCTGAATCATCAAAAACAAGTCAGCAAAGGCTGCTCCCATATTTCCACCCTGACAGGTACTTTCTGAAGCTAAACTCCAGGAAAAGTAAAAATGCTCCTTTGCAGTGGGCGTTAAATTCTGGTTTAGGCCTAGAGGAAAAAAAAAGTAGTTTTACTTACCCAATCCTCTGTTTATACAGGCTCCTCCCACACTACAAGACTGGTCTGCAGCTTCTTCCCTATGCTCCAGAGGTCGCAGGTCCTCTGGCATCATCAATTCCAATGCAGGGTTATGCATTGGACATGTGGCTGCTGAGGAACACCGGCTGCTGTGGCAGTGGTGGATACGGTAAGTAAAACTGGTTTCCCAGTCTCCTAGACCTAAACAAGAATTTAACCCTTGCTGTTCGGGGGCAGCCCCACTGCAAGGAAGTATTTTTATTTTTCATAGGAGTTGGACTTTAAGAAATAGAAATAATGTGGGTAATAAACCAAACACAGTCTGAGGAAAAGATCAAAACTCCAGTGTAGTTTGACTTTATTAATAAACAGTTTGCAAATCATTCCCATAGCACTTCACATAGATTTTCGAACAATAATTTAGGAATTAACAAAATTTTAATCAACAAAAAATGTATCAACAAAAATACAAAAAATCAGTTAACATTATGTAGATTGTACATGACAGCTACAACATAATTATTTAAAATACAGAAAACAATGTTAATATTTAATAACTAAGTACACAGCGGAGTGGTGCGAGTAACACTAGCCAGACAAATGAAAGAAGAGTTGTGATTGGTTGCTGCGCACCACTGCTCTCTGCACTAGTTTAGAAAATAAGCACCCATCTCTGGCATGTAGATGAATATAAAGGTATTATCTAGTGCAACTGACCACAATCTAAAGCAGGACTGCCACTGAATGTAGTAAGTTGGTGGTTCCTTCTATCAGGAAGTCGTCTTACAAAATTAACAGTCTTGTGTAGTAATGCATGGCTACATATGTCTGTTACAACATGGTACATACTCCATGGAGCAACATTCTTCATATTGTGGTAAAGGTATGAACGACAAGGGTTATTTAGAAAGAAAGAAAAAAAAAAAAAAAAATAAGGTATAAAAACACCTATAGAAGTCAGAAGTTTTGTTGCACTTGACAACCTGCATTAGTAAACTGAAAGTGGGAACCTTAATCATCTTTTTTTTTTTTTTCTAGCAATCAGTGGTTTTATCTCCTAAATTTCCTTAAACACTGAGTTATCAAATTAACACTAAAAGGATCTTTTTTATTTTTTTTTAAACAACAAACATGTCAAACTTACCTGCTCTCTGCAGTGGTTTTGCACAGAGCAGCCCTGATCCTCCTCTTTTCAGGTCTCCTACTGGTTCTTCTGGCTCCTCCCCTTCAGCCAGTGCCCCAATAACAAGCCCCTTGCTTTGGGGCACTGGTGCACGCTCGCTCCCGAGCCCCGCGATATGCGTCCATAAGACACACAGAGCCGTGGCTTAGGACAGCCCCACGCTCTCTCCTCAATGGCTCACTGGCTGTGATTGACAGTTTTAGGAGCCAATGACTCCTACCGCTGGCTCGCCAATGAGAAAAGAGACTCGGGAGAAGCTCAGCTCTCGTGCACATTGCTGGAACGAGAAGGAGCTCAAGTGAGCATTAGAGGGGGCTGGTTTGGCTCCTACACACAGATTTTTTTTACCTTTGTGTGTAGAATGCATGAAGGTAAAAAAACCTTGACCCTTTAAAAACACTTTAACTTTATCTACTGTCAGAACTTAACCTTAACCCAAACCTTAACATTAAACCTCCCCCCAAAACCTGTCACTTAAAGTGACTGTCTCCGCAGTCCCTGCCACTATGCCAAAAACCCTGCCTTATTACCTTCAAGTATTTCTCTGGGTTCATCACTGTGACGTATCACTGTTTCCTTACTGGCCATAAATGTTTATGAGGCAGAATGGGAAGAGAAAAATAAAACTTTCACTATATACGAGATTAAACCCTAACCACGCTAACTTTACCAAATCACTATCCCTAGCTCTAAATTAAACATTGCAGCAGGATTTTTTCCTTCACATGAAACATCTCCTTAAAAACTACCAGTCCGGGTAGTTTTTACTGGGTATATCTGTGATTTTTCTAGTTCTAGATCATTTTAAATTATACAGCAGACTTTCACTACTCATCATTTCCAAAACACACTGTATACAAGTGGCTAATTAATTGTACCTAAAGCGGAATTAAAGCAGAAGCTTTCATCTTCTTCCAGGCATTTGGTTTGTTAAACCACTTGAATGGCTGGGCCACGTTGACGTCTTGTAGTTATCAGGCAATGCACAAGTTCATAATCAAGTAACAATGAACATGGGGTAGCATGGAAGCACACACTAATGCTCACAGAGATGTACCAAAATGGGAAAAGACAACAAATTTCACTGCTCATAGACTGGTGTTCAGTTTTGCCAGAGTTGAGGGGGATGATGTGTCAGGTGTAGCAATTTTGATAAAGAAGCACAGATTATTCCCGCTGAAGAGGAATTGTGGGGGGCTTGAGTTAGCCCTACTTAACATCAAATGACAGTGATTTTCTGCCTTTGTTTTAGTGTGCTCAGATTGAAGTAATCCACTGGCTATCAGGCTTAAGATGTCATTTTATGCACATTCTGACAATTAGAAAGTGTGAGGAACTGGGCTTATGTAGTGTGGATAGCATAGCCAGCACTCCTTAAAAATGTGTGTTCTGTGCTCTGAACTGCCATCTTCTGCTGCACTCAAATTCAGGGTGATCTTCTTTTAGCACCAGATCCAGATCTCTGCATTTACCAGCAGTATATAATGCATGCAGTGCACTCATATGCCAATGTAGACTAAATATAGGTCTTTAGCTGTGCCCTTTGGTACTTTTTTTTTTTTTAGAAAGACACCAGAAAAAGTTAAAAGCCACAGATAAGCTGGACCTAATTAATGATACAGCTGCGCCCGGGAGGAAGGATTTGTCCCAGTAAGCTCCTTGAGAACATGGAAGACTTGACAGGGGAACTAAGACTGTCCATAAATTTTCAATTAACTTGTACAATTTTCCTTTAGATTTACCGTAGTGCAAGGGCCTGCCGAATTGGAAAGAATTGAAAGTTGTTTAGTTTGTTTGACCTTATATGGTTTTTGGTAAATCTAAAAGGAAAATTGTACAAGAAAATTTAACATGTATGGCCAGCCTAAGACCTGCCCCAGTAAACCCAAATAAAGGTGCTCTTTAAAAGTGGTAGTAAACTGCACTTTTTGTAACCTGTACCTACAGGCAAGCCTATAATGAGACTTACCTGTAGGTACAGTGAATATCTCTTAAACTTGTGTCTTTTAAGAAATATTAAACACTGGATGCAGCCGGTGACATCACTGGCGCATGCGCTCTGAAGGGACAGCATACCCGTGCTGTCCCTTCAGAGCTCTGTGCCGTAAACCATGACTCCCATGCACGGGAGTTACGTCATCAAGGCTCAGAGCCAGGGAACCCAGAAGCCCCGTCAGCAGTGACAGCGCACCACTGGAGGGCTTTGTTCTAAAGTAAGTATTTTATAATGTGCTAGTATGTGATGCATACTAGCACATTATGCCATTGCCTTGCAGGTTTGGTTTGTTTTTTTTAGTCCGTAATTTACTACTGCTCTGCTTTGAGGAGAAAGTACAGTTTATTTTCAGTGAAGACTATGCATTCCCCCTTAAAGGAATCCTGTAATGGGAGATACAAGAAGAAAATACTGAACTACATTCCACTAAAGCATTACTATGCACTGATATGGAAGCACATCTGAAAATAGAAAACCTTTCAACAACGCAAGTAATGCTTGGCAAGCTAACTGTACACAGCCTGCACTGAATAACCTACTGTCTAAACGTCTATAAACCATTGAGAAATAGTTAGGTTCATATCGTATAACAAAAAAAAAAAAAAAATCCGCTTTACTTTGAACCAAAGTATTTAACAAAAGTAGAGTGAGCTTCTACAAATACAGAGATGCTCAGAGCAGCTGACATGGTTTTTGCTCTCGCTTTCAGTTCAGTTCTGGCCCTTCAGCTACAAAGGGTCTGATAAGCCACTTCAGACATCACTAAGGTTCAGTCTACAGATAAAAGGAGAACGGAAGGATCCCAGGTATAAATAACCATCATGTTCATGAGCCTCACTGATGTAGGTTGCCACCTCTCCATTGGGATCGTGAAAACTTCTTTTGTAGGATCCTTTCTCGCCGAGCTCTACAATCAGGCTGTATCTTGGAACAAACTGCATCACTGTATCCTGACTGAAAATCTGAAAAAGCAAAAACATTATTATTAACAAGTAACTCAACATGTTCTAGGAGTATTTAAAAACGGTAGAAAAAAAAGGTGAAGACCTGCTTGAGATGAGAGAAGAATATAGAAAAATGGAGCCAATTTCTTTCATAGTAATTGCAACAACAAAAAAAATAAAATGGATTATTAAGTGTAGTTTTAATAAAAGGTATAGTTGCATGAGTACAGGAAAAAAAAAAAAAAAAAAAAAAAAAAAAAAGGACAAGTAAGCGAGAAGAATTTTTTCACTTTAAAATAAATGTACTTAATTTATATACTTAAAGATTGTTTTTAATTAAGTAAATATACATACATATATATTTGTAGCAGCTTTTAACTGAAAATGCTCAATGGTAATGTGCAACACTGAATGAGACATACTAATGTCTTTTTTTTGTTCTTCTGGTTTCCTGCAGTAAACCTCAAACTGCAGAGATGTGAAAAATACTTTACAGGCCACTTGTGACAAATTACTCTACTACATGAATGGCTACTCTCAGTGGCAACACCTAGGATGAAAAATAAAATTAGGAATTATAATTTACCAGTAAAATCTGTTTCTTTGCATTACAATACAGCACACAGGACTTTAGATATGCTGACAGCTTTAGTGTACATTTTTCCAGCAAAGAACATTTACAGCAAGTATAGAAAAAAAAAAAAAAAAAATGTGACTTGCCAGTAAAAGTTTTTTTTTTGGGGGGGGGGGGGGGGGCTATGCAGCTGCCTTTAGGAGATTGGACACTGGCAAAAAAAAAAGCTTGCTTGCTCGTGACTAGCAATAGGGAGATCATAAGGAACAGGGAGGAGAGACCTGTGTCCAGGGCTCGAGTCCTGCAGGAACGCATGGGAACGACGTTCCTGTACTATTCCCACAGCAGGAACACCGTTCCCATTAGCTGCCGAATCCTGCAGGACTGGCCTTTGTCCTCCCCTCCCTCGGTTCTTCTCCTCCTCCTACTCCAGTGGCCACTGTAACAAAGTCCAGCCTCCTAGACCGGCTCCAGTGATAGGCAGAACACTGATCCAATGCCAGAAAATTGAATCTGTGTGACATGTATTAGAGGAGGCGGGACTTTGTTATAGCAGCTGCTGCAGGAGGAGGACAGAGGACGAGCGTGCGGGACATTTAAACTACAGACCCCTCAACTGGGGGAAGGTAGGTACAGTGGTGTACCAGCGGGGGGGGCGCCCTGGGTTCCACGCACTGGTGGGGGGGTGTCAAGCCGGTAGTGGCGCCGCTGACTACTCATTTCCTCATGTGAGGGCAGCTTGCTCCCTCGGTCGGTGCTTCGCTGCTCGCGGGGGCGGGAAGAAGGCGAGTGCCCGAGATTTGAGCAGCCTACCTGTGTGCTAGATGGCGGTGGGACGGGACAGCTGCATATAGAGGAATTGATCTTTCCATATTCCTCCTGCAGCTGCCGAATGCTTGATTCTCCTCTCTCTCCTCCAGGCATTCAGCGGTTGCAAGAGGAATATGGAAACATCAAATCCTCTATATGCAATTGCCCCTCCTATCCAACTTTTTTCTTTTGCTGGCCCCCAGTGCTCTTCAGTCCCCCCCCCAGTGCTCTTCAGTACCCCCCTCCACTCTGTGCTCTTCAGTACCACCCTTCACTCTGTGCTCTTCAGTACCCCCCTCCACTCTGTGCTCTTCAGTACCCCCCTCCACTCTGTGCTCTTCAGTACCCCCCTCCACTCATTGTAGCAAAGTGTAATTTCTTCAGTGTTGTCACATGAAAAGATAGAATAAAATATTTACAAAAATGTGAGGGTGCACTTTTTTTTTTTTTTTTTTTTGAGCGTATAGGCGAGCGGATGGATGGATGGACTGACGGAATCTTGGGCGACTTCCCACACTGTCCCCCCCCCAGTGCTCTTCGGTACCCCCCTCCACTCTGTGCTCTTCGGTACCCCCCCTCCACTCTGTGCTCTTCGGTACCCCCCCTCCACTCTGTGCTCTTCGGTACCCCCCCTCCACTCTGTGCTCTTCGGTACCCCCCCTCCACTCTGTGCTCTTCGGTACCCCCCCTCCACTCTGTGCTCTTCGGTACCCCCCCTCCACTCTGTGCTCTTCGGTACCCCCCCTCCACTCTGTGCTCTTCGGTACCCCCCTCCACTCTGTGCTCTTCGGTACCCCCCTCCACTCTGTGCTCTTCGGTACCCCCCTCCACTCTGTGCTCTTCGGTACCCCCCTCCACTCTGTGCTCTTCAGTACCCCCCTCCACTCTGTGCTCTTCAGTACCCCCCTCCACTCTGTGCTCTTCAGTACCCCCCCCCCTCCACTCATTGTAGCAAAGTGTCATTTCTTCAGTGTTGTCACATGAAAAGATAGAATAAAATATTTACAAAAATGTGAAGGGGTGCACTTTTTTTTTTTTTGAGCGTATAGGTGGGCGGACAGATGGATGGACGGATGGACTGACAGAATCTTGGGCGACTTCCCACACTTTTTTTTCCCCAGGACTTGACCCCTGCCTGTGTCCGATACTGTACAGTACAGGACTTTAGTCTTTAACCATGGAAAGTCCTAACTGACTACCTAAAAAGCTGTGACTTCAAGGTAGACTAGACTCTCAGTGTTCACTGCCTTAAGACAATGAAAATAAAATTTCCCTGGGATGTTTCACAGTAGGACATAAGAGAAGGGCAATGTTTTAGTTCAGGTGGAAGGAGGAAAGCACTTTAGGAATAAAATAAGCTTTAGGCCTCAGGACAGCCTTGTTCCTTACAGGATAAGGCCACAAACTCAAGGGGCGTACACACAGACAGAATAAATATTGAGCAGCATCGGCCGGTTTAATTGAACGGCAACTGGCCCAACTGAAGCTGGCCGCCCCGCTATCAGAACACAAAAGCTCAGCAAGGGAGATCGCTTTGGAATGTTAGTACAACGGCTCCTCCTGAGCTCTTCAGATATTTTTTTTTTTTTTTTTTTTTTAACAGCCAGCTGGGTTGAACAAGAAAAAAACTACTAGTGGTGACAGAGTCCAATAGGACCCTGCCCCTTAGGGCCTGAGCTTTAACAGCCATGGCATTAACCAGCAACTTAGAAGCAGGATGGTGTACAAGCCCTTGGAAAAGAAGGTCTGGACAGTCCAGAAACGCCCACAGAGTTTGCCATGAGCTAGAGTATATGCAAGTGCCACATCCTCCTGGGTCAGTTCAGTGAGGTAAAAAAAAAAAAAAAAAAAAAAAAAAAAAAATCACTGGAATGCCCCATCTTGATTCTGGGGTGCAAACGAGGGAGAAGCTGGAGGGGTGTAGAGGCACAGATCTAGTTGGACTGATCCTACAAAGTCACCAGCACATTGCTGAACTGGCGTCTAACCGATTCAGTTTGAACAATCTGGATACAAGAAGATCCATGTCTGGCATTGTCCATTTGCAGCAAAAAGCGTCCAATAACCCCAGATGGAGAGCCTATTTCCCTGGATAGAGACACAACTGAGAAAGTCAACCTGATAATTTTCCAAGCCCAACATTTGGATGGTGGGGCAGGGCCAGAACATGAAATTCTGCCCCAGAGAGAATCAAGTCCACTACCCTTTTAGTGGCACAGCTTCTGGTGTCTCCTTGATGGCTGTTGAAGGCCATGGCCGTGGCATTGTCCAACTGGATTCTTGTGGGGAAACTTCACAACTGAGAGATCCATCGCTGAAATGACAACTAATCTGCCCCAAGTTCAAGGATGTTGATTGGAAGATGGGGTACCTCTGACGACCAAGTTCCTGTCATCTTCATCCAAGCAAAATCTGGGTCACCCAAAGCTGAGCTAAAAAGTCAACTGATCTAGAAGCTGCAGAAGAAGCTGCAGTGGCTATGTCGTGGCCAAGAATCATGATCAGAGAACCATCTTTAGTGAAAAAAAAAAAAAAAATTTCCATAGGAAAGAGGTAAGCTTCTTTCAGTAGAGAGAAGAGGCCATTCCCCTTCATGATACTAGCAAGAAACTTGAGGCAAACCATTACCCTTTGGTTTGAAGCCAAAGGGTATAACACCAAATATTGATTTGATTTTAATTTCTCTTCTGTTTGCTCACTATGTATTTTGTAAATTGATAAAAAATAAACAATTTAAAATATATATTTTTGAAAGCATTCTTACTTTACAGCATTTCTTCACACCTGCCTAAAACTTTTGCAACTTTTTGATGATTGGACAATGGCAAAAAAAAAGAAAACCTATTTAGTGGGCTCACCCCTGCTCTTACTCGGTGACCCATACAAGGGAGCCTTGACCAGCGCGGCATCGCAAACAAATTGCTGCCCCTGCGTCAGCTGGTCCAACAGCTCCCCCAGGGCAAGAGGGACATGTCCCACACCAAGCCACGGCGGTGGAACTCCACCCATCAGGCAGAGTCTGCGTGGCAAGGGCAAACAGACACAGTTCCCAGTGCAGAATATGCCAGGGAGTACAGATCCCAGGCCACAGCCTGCGCCATCCTATCCCCCAAGTCCTTAAAGGACGGGGATTACTCCACTGGAACAACGGTAGTCCCATTCAGCCAGAGACCGTACGTCCACCAAAGGCAGAACAGTCCTCTGTACCAGAGACTCCCCAAAAGGGCAACGTCTAACGGCCGCTTAGACACCCCAGGGGAACGTCTCAGACAGTCCCCTCCTACATGAGCAACCAGCAAAAAAGAGCAGCTCCAGATGGCATGCGAGTGCCAGATGCCATCTGCGCCCCAAGCTGCGACCCCCAAATTGCAGGGTGTCACGCACTGAAACAGCCAGTGCATCCACCAGCGCCTGTCGTGGCAGGGAAGGTAGAAATGTTATCTTCATCACCTGAGGAGACAGGGTGCGAGGTAACAGACCCGGTAGGGAGGCCCCACATCTGTGGCGGCTGAGCCAGACTCAGACTCCGAGACATCAGATGAGGCAGGGGTAGGCAGAGAAACGTCTCAGCGCACCTACCACCTCCACCCAGGCCCAAATGCTTCCCGAACTGCCGAAAAACATAAATGGACAGTGGAGATACGGAAGGCAATGCGGCCCTCGTGAGGGGGGTCAGCTGGGAACAAAATGGCCTGCAGGGTCCATACTGAACCTGAGGAACCCGCCAGCAACTTAAAAAAAAAAAAAAAAAAAGACAAAAAAAATTACTTTTTTTAACCACTTGCCGACTGCCGCACGACTATTTACTGTGGCGGTCAGCCCCTCACAGGCAAAGCGACGTAGGACTACGTCACTAGCCTGTGAGGCTCTAGGGAGCAGGCGCGCTCCCGCTCGGTCACGGACCCCGCTGGGCACTCGCGATTGTCCGTTACAGCGGGGGAAAGGCAGGCGGCTAATGTAAACAAAGCCGCCTGTCATTCTTCCCTGTGTAAGAATGGAGATCATACGGTTCTGCTATGTAGGACCGTTGATCTCTGTTCTTACACCTCAAGCCATATCCAATCACAGTTAGAAGCACGCCCCTAGGGACACACTTAACCTCTCCCTCTAAAAAAAAAAAAAAAAAAAAAAAAAAAAAAAAATGTTGTTAACCCCTTCACTGCCAGTGTCATTTTTACAGTAACAGTGCATATGTATAGCACTGATTACTGTAGTAATGTCACTGGTAACCCCAAAAGTGGCAAAAATGCCAGTCAAGGGTCCGATCTGTCTGCCGAAATGTCGCAGTCCTAAAAAAAAAAAAAAAAAAAAAAAAAAAAAAAAAAAAAAAAAACACACAACACGCACAGGTGATCAAATACCACCAAAAGAAAGCTCTGTTTGTGGGAAAAAAAAGGTCAGCCAAATAGCAATGCTGTGAAATAAGCCTAGACCCGGTCGTGTGCGTCCTGGCGAGACGTTTAACTCGTGGGGCCAGTCCCTGTCCAGTGGGACTATGTCGCGGCTGACCCAGTCTGCACGCGCTCGCTGGCCAGACTGGGGTGACCACTGGATATGGGGTCTGTCGCCCAGTCCGGCATAATTGCTTGAAGATCTCACAGGAAAAAAAATTCCAGAGAAAAAAAGGCTAGCTAAAAAAAATCTACGTAAAAAAATACTTTATATGCCAGGACCAGAGATCCCAGCAAGGAACTAGGTCCTTACTCCTGACTAGGCAGATTAAAACTGACATCCTATGCAGGAAGAGAGAGGGTGTACCCTCCGGGACTGCCCATAGGCGTAGCAAGAACTTTTTTCTGCCTAGTGTCCTACTCCTGTAGGGGGCAGTATTACCCTACTGATATGGTCAGAGAGAACTGCGTCCGTCAATGAACGGTAGAGAAATGGCATAAGGTGCTCTCGACTAATGAGTCAAAATTTGAAATATTTGGCTGTAGCGGGAACCAGACTGTTTGCTGGGGAGTGGTACAATAATGTAATAATGAGTGTCTGCAGGCAACTGTGAGGCATGGTGGAGGTTCCTTGCAAGACTGGGGCTGCATTTATGCAAATGGCGTTGGAGATTTGGTCAGGATCAACGTTGTCCTCAATGCTGAGAAATACAGACAGTTACTTATCAATCATGACATGCCACCAGGGGAGATGTGGGATTGGCCCCAAATTTACATACATATTCGCCAGCACACCATGGATCTTGCAAAAGCAGTCCAAAAGCTTTATTGCAAAAAGAGTCACATCAGAAACAGTGCAACGTTTTGGAGCCACGCAGGACCCCTTCGTCCCGCATGGTGCATGGTTTCTGATGTGATCCTTTTTGCAATAAAGCTTTTGGACTGCTTTTGCAAGATCCATGGTGTGCTGGTGAATATGTATGTACTTGTGATAGATCCAGTGTCCAGCTGGTGATCACTTCAGCACCCAATATATATGTGCCTATATCCAGGAAGGCGTATGATGGGAATATGAACTTTACTGGCCCCAAATTTATTCTGCAGCAGGACATCCCAAACATAAAGCTAATGTAGTTAAGAACTATCTTCAGAGTAAAGAACAAGGAGTTCTGGAAGTGATGGTTTGGCCACCACAGAGCCCTGATCTCTACATAGAGTGTCTGGGATTACACGAAGAGACAGAAGAAGGATTTGAGGCAGCTTACATCCACAGAAAATATGTGGTTAGTTCTCTAGGAGTTGCTTCAAGTGCCTAGATTGTACCTAGATAAATGAATGCATTTTTAAAGCGATAGGTGGTCAAACCAATATTGATTTGGTTTGGATTTCCCATCTGTTCATTTATGTTCTATTTTGTTAATTAATAAAAATAAACTACAGTATTGACAGTTCCATTTCTTAAAGCATTCTTAATTTACAGCATTTTTTTCACACCTGCCCAAAACTTTTATACAGTAGTGTAGCTGTATGCATCCCAAGACTAAAATCCTGTACTGCAGGACCAAAACTATTTAAGGTTTACAGTAAATACATCCAAACCCTTATAAAATGTGGAAAATGTAAAGAAATTCAGCACAAATTAGTTTACTAATGATATCTATATAAAAAAATGTAAATATCTAAATCAAACATATGAAATACTCCTGCAATAAGTTGTACATTGGAAAGACCAATAACTGTTTATATATACACACAATATATTTCCTGAAAAACTGTACACATTCATAAGGCACACAAATATATTTTTTAAAGCAGGCATGTCCAACCAGCGGCCCAGAACTGCAGGCAGTGCGGCCCACTGCCCCGGCAATTTTTTTTTTTTTTGCTGGGAAGGAAAGAAGGTGAGTCGGGGGCACGGCCACAGCGGCTTCCAACTAACTGTAGGCAGAGGCTGCCTCGGAGGGGATCATCCACTAGTGTTAAATTAGTGCTGGGGGGGCGCAGCAGCGCTGGGAAGGGCGCGGCAGCGTTTTATTACTAATATACCCTAACTATAGTATATATTTTATATGCGGCCCGAGAAAATGTCTCTACACTCAATGTGGCCCAGAGAAGCCAAAAGGTTGGACACCCATGTTTTAAAGGATTAGTTCACCTTTGATGACTTTTCTAAAAATCTATATGCATTACAGCTCTCTTTCTGTACATTAAAATGCTGTCCTTTATTTTTTAAAATGATCTTTACCAGAATCTCCATCCTGCAGTTGGATGCGCACCTCATGAACAAGCACACAGTTATGAGTATATGGCTTGCTAAACCGCGCATATGCAGTCTTCTCTCTCTCTGAATGCGGAGGTCAGCTGCTAAAGCACGAGAGAGTGGACTGCGAATGTGTGGTTAGGCAGACCAAGTTCCTAGTGTTTGTGAGGTGTAGAGTCCACGCATCTAATAGTTGGTTTGTCCTACCATTTAGGCTAGACGGAGAGGGGGAGCTCACAGTACAAGCAGCATCAAAAAGGTAAGGATTATTTTTTAACAACAAAGAACAGGACTTTAGTACAGACAAAACTCCCTTTTTCAGTTCCATATGCTGACCTCACAACGGTTATCAGGTTAAGCTACATCAGATATTTTTTCACATACCTTGAAAATTATCTTTTTAATCCAAGGTTTGTCAGCTAAGAAGTCCAACATGGAAAATCCAGGGTTTAGTCTCACTGCAGACATGGCCACCCAGTACCCTCCTGTGCTACTAAGGCGAATATTATCTGGGAATCCAGGCATGTTGTCCACAAATGTATCCACGCCTCCTTTGGTGAGGCCAGAAACATAATACCTACACAAACAAAATGATGACAGATAATAAAACTAAAGCCGCACAGTAATAAAATATAAAGAACAAAGGAAGTCCGCACTGTTAAATCTTAAACTACATTTCAGAAGCTGGCGTTTAGGATAGATATATGAATCCACGAGACTACAGCACTAAATATAATGCAGCTCTGCAACAATATTACCATAAGCAACATAAAAAATTGTGCAAAACTACCGTAATAAAAGTCAAAGAATTGTTGTTTATGATAAAGTGATATTAAAAAGGTATTTTTTAAAAAATATTAAACAGGTTATACTTACTTGCTCTGTAAAATAGTTTTGCACGGAGCCGCCACGATCCTCCTCTTCTTGGGTCATTCCTTCCCCCCCCCCCCCCCCCAGGCCCTGTGAACAGATTGGAGTAAAACCTCTGAAACCTGTCCGGCGGAGGGACCGGCACGATGACCCCTTTGGGTGAGAAGACTTTGAACCACCCGTTGTAGATCCCGGAAATGATTGGGAGTCTGATGGAGATTTGATGGAAAGAATCTGTCTGCGGGGCGAGATCGGAACTCGATCTTGTACCCTGAACGAATGAGCTCGCGAACCCACCTGTCCTGAATGTCGGACAGCCAGGGCTCGGGAAAACAATGCAGACGTCCCCCCACCCTTGATACGGGTGAGGGCGTCCCTTCAGGAAGGGGTGGACTGGGTTGCCTGCCCAGCTTGACCCGTTTTGGGCTTACCCACCCAAAATGTGTTGTGACCACCGGAGGCCTTGAAGGACTTACCTTTTACCTGTCCCCCGAAGGCACGAAAGGACCCCTGGTTAGTCTTAAAGGAGGGACCCCGCTTAGCGTAGGGAGATTTCCCCTTCAAGACTTGAGGCAAGAGAGTACGCTTACCCCCAGTAAGCCCCTTGATCAACTCATCCAGAGAGTCACCAAAAAGACAAATCACCCGCATAAGGGATGTCGGACATGGTGTTCTTAGAAGCGTGGTTGGCCGACCAGCTTTTCAGCCAAATAATGCGGCGGATTGCAATCCCGACTGCAGACAGACGTGCGACCAAAGGAGCCTCGTCCAAAGCCGCGTCACACAGGTACATCAAAGCCTGTGCCATTTGATCCAACTTGTCCAGCGCAGCAGCAGAAACCGAATCTGCTACCAGAGTGCGCCTAAGCACCTTGGCCCATTCTGCGATAGTCTGAGACCATCACTGAGGCGAACACAGGTTTCAGCAGGGAACCCGCCACCATATACATGTGGCAGGAAAGGGTTTCCTCTCGTCTATCCGCCGGGCCCTTAAACACGGGGGAGTCTTCCACGGGCATCAAGGTGGATTTATTCAGTCTGGAAACAGTGTGGTCCACTTAAGGAACCACAGTCCAGCGATTATCAACCGAATGCGCAAAGGGATAACGGTACTTAAATCTCTTCGGTACTACCAGCGTCTGCTTATGCAACAGCATTAGTCAGTTACCGTTTCCTGAAACTCCTCGGGACAAGGAAAAACCTGACCCGACTTCAGGGCCCTGCGGGTCCCGAAGGAAACCCGCTTACCTGCCATGGAGGGCTCATCATCAAGATTTAAAGTCTCCTTAACGGAGCTAATAAGTGCGTCTACCGCAGCCCGTTCACGTGCTGTCCCAGAGGATGAATCCCCCTCCTCCGCATCCGACTGAGAAGACCGGGACCCCCTCAAGGGGGGACGTCGCCCGTGACAACCAATTCAGGCTCAGAGCCAGAAGACAGAGGGCATAGGCCATTTCTTTGTAACTCGGTCAGACACCAGCAGATCAACTTTTGACGCTAAAGTCGCAAGATAAAGGAGGCTAAGGAAGTGGGATCAGAAGTATCTGAACCACCAACTAGGTCTGTGGGTAATTTGTTATCCTGGGACTCCATATTAGCAAAGTGCAAAAAAATGACCCTGGTCCTTTAAAACGGCGGTTCCCGCGGACCACTATCGCAAACTGCACTACAGGTGGAGACCCTTCCCTTAACTAAAGCTAAACTGACAAAAGAGTGCTAGCAGAAATATAGCCAGAGAAAACAGCAAATTCCCCCCACAGTGTCCCTATACTTGCCACGCTGCTTTTGAGAAGTCTGATTAAAAAGAGGAAGTGACCTCACGCCCCTAGAGGCAAAAGCCAGCCCTGAGCCACAAAAAAATGGTGCCTGATAGAGTCAATGGAGAAAAAGCACTTAGAAAATGGCCATTGCCTAGACAGGACAGCAGCCCACACTAAATATGGCGCCCGATCGGCGCTCCCAATGATGATGGAAAATGGCCGCTGCCCTCACTCTGAGGCCAAACAGCCAGCCCATACCATACAAACATGGCGGCCGGGCAAAAAGGGCCAAACGCCGCAGAAATTGCCCGCACTAGCCCCCACCGGGATCTGCACAGAGCACCCCCAGTGAGAAGGAAGCCCCCACACTCCCCTGTATGGCTGTCTGCACTGCAGGAGCGCCCCCGCAGGGACTAGGAAGGTAAGACACAGGGGGCCATCCCACGGCCATGAGGGGGATATTACAGCAAACTTTACATGTACCGCCATCCCCAGAGTGGGCCCACTCAACCCCCCCTCCAAACCTGTTCCCAGGGACAGAGGGGTAGTAGTGCTCACCATACCGCGAACATGGGCACCGCTCAGACACAGGAGACCTCCCACCCTGGGTGGGGGTGCCATCAGCCAGGAAGGATGCTAGCAACACCCGGACATTCCGAAGTTGAGACATCCCAGCGAAGATAGGAAACTTTGCAGGCTCGTCCCCGTTCCAGGGGCACTGTTGTTGCAAGGCCTGGGCGTACCAAAAGCCTGCGACGCTCGATGGCAGACTGGGACTCCATAAGGTTCTATATTAACCAGTCCGAGGCCCAGTTCTGCTGACGCTTGTAGTCCTCCAAATTCTGACTAACTAGCGTAGGTGAGAAAAAAATAAAAAGCTAGTTTTAAAAAAAAAAAAAAAACTTTCCAGAAATAAAAGAAAAAAAAAAAACAGACACTAGGTCCCAGGAGGGAAAACCTAGCCTACTCCTGACGCTAGGCAGCAAAGAACTGGATTGGAGTGGTACTGGCTGGAGGATATAGGCCAGAGGGAAGGCCCCCTGTGGGTGTGTCTATATGTTAATGTTTGTTGTATTAGCAAAATTACTGCCTAGCTTGCTCCTGCGGGGAAGGCCAATACCCAATCGCGAAGACTGTATGAATGGGCAGCGACTGTCAGAGGACATAAGAGAAATATATATTTTAGCAGAGATCCTAGAGAATAAAATGGCTATTGTTGCAATATTTTGTGTCACATAGTATTTGCGCAGCGATCTTTCAAATGCAATTTTTTTTTTTTTTAAAGAAATACAAATACACTTTCATGAACTAAAAAAAAAAAAAGAAAAAACGCCCAGTCGCCTACGGAGTACTTAAAAATCTCCGTAGGCGACTTTTTAAAAAAATGAACGCTTACTGGTTTAGAGTTGCAGAGGAGGTCTAGTGCTAGAATTATTGCTCCCACTCCAGTGATCACAGCATTCCTTCCCTTACATGTGTGGTTTAAACACCATTTACATATGCAGATGCGACTTGCGAAAACGGTCGCTTCTGCGCAAAACCACAGAGGGACGGGGGCGCTTTTATTTTATTTATTTTTTCCTTTTATTTATTCATTTTTTTTGTTTTTACACTGTCCGTTTAAAAAAAATGTTTTTTTGATAACGTAATTCTGTCGCAAGGAATGTAAACATTCCTTGTAACAGTAAGATACAGTGACAGGTCATCCTCATTGAGGGATCCCAAATCCCTCCTTTGCACTAAAAAAACATTCAAAAACGCCAAGTTTGGCTCTTTTGAATACTGTCAATTGTTTTTAAAACCGACGCCTTTAACCACTTAAGCCCCGGAAGATTTTACCCCCTTCCTGACCAGGGCCTATTTTACGATTCAGCACTGCGTGATTTTAACGGACAATTGCACGGTCGTGCGACGCTGTACCCAAATGAAATTGACATCCTTTTTTCCCCCCCACAAACAGAGCTTTCTTTTGGTGGTATTTGATCACCTGTGCGATTTTTTGATCATGCGCTATAAACAAAAAAAGAGCGTAAATTTTGCAAAAATAACAATATTTTTCAAATTTTTTTATATGAAATTCCTCCCCAAAAAAATGTAAAAATCTAATTTTTTTAATTTTAGGCCAATTTGTTTTCTGCTACATATGTTTGGTAAAAAAAAAAAAAAAATCTCAAAAAGCATATTTTGATTGGTTTGCGCAAAAGTTATTGCGTTTACTAACTAAGGGAAAGATTTTTGTCATTTTTATTGTTTTTTTTAGTAATGGCGGTGATCTGTGATTTTTTTTTTTGCGGGACTGCGACATTGCGGCGGACAGATCGGACCCTTGACTGACATTTTTGACACTTTTGGGGGTACCAGTGACATTACTACAGTAATCAGTGCTATACATATGCACGCTTACTGTAAAAATGACACTGGGAGGGAAGGGGTTAACTTTATTGGAGAGGGAGGGGTTAAGTGTGTCCCTAGGAGCGTGCTTCTAACTGTGATTAGATATGGCTGTGTGTATAACAGCACAGATCAAGGGTCTTACATAGCAGGACCGTATGATCTGTGCTGTTACACAGGGGAGAAAGACAGGCGGCTTTGTTTACATTAGCCGCCTGCCTTTCTCCCGCTGTATCCGGCGATCGCGAGTGACCGGCGGACATCGGGTCCGCCGGTCACACGCGCAGGCGGGAGCTCGCCCCCTATTGGCTCACAGGCTAGTGACGTACCAGTACGTCACTTTGCCTGTGAGGGGCTGACCGCCGCCGTATATAGTCGGGCGGCGGTCGGCAAGTGGTTAAAGGCTCCAGTAACCAGAAGTGACGTCATGACATCGCTTCCGGTTTCTACGTCGGAGACCCAATCAAATCTGAATCCAGCTTTGTTCGGGTCTTCGACCAGCCGGCGGTCGCTCAGGCCATCTGGCGGGACGAGAGACCTGGGCAAGCCGCAGAAGGGGGGGGGGGGGGGGGACGTCTGACGTGTAACAGCAACGGAGCAGCTGCTCAGCCACATCAGTCATCAGTTGTAACTACAAGAAAGCAGACTGTCGGCTCTAAAAAGCGGGAAAAGGGTAATGCCTCTAGCTGCAGCCATCACCCCAGTACAACCCTTTTAATCCGAGGCTGCATGTTTGCATTCTGTCAGCTGGAATGGATTAAACTGGATCAAATGCAAGCTGAATACACCTTAAAGCAAGCTGCATTTGACTCTTGAAACTAGCATTAATGCTGGATTCACACTTAAGTGATCGACTGCAGTGCATTAACTCAAATTCCTCTAAGGATTATTATGTTATTATGAATAAGCTTCTAATGCACCATCATGGATCAAAAATGTACATAACCCTTCTTCAGCAAGGCAGTCCACTACAACACAAGGCTTGTGCACTGTGGTTCCTTGTGCTCTCTTTTACAATGCATTAAATTGCCATTCACAACTAATGACACTGCACCACACATGGAGTAGGTGCATTGCCATGAGCTGTGGAAACAGACGTTATTACCCCATTTGGCAAAGTGTACCAGCACCCAGAACTCAAGTGCCATCCAATTATCCAAGCACTGCTAGAGTGCAGTAAATATTGGTATGACAGAAGAAGCATGCTTGTCCATATTTTTGGACATTTGGGTATGCTGGCAGCCCATTCAAATGAATGAATTACCTGTAAATGTAAAAGTTACATTAAAAAATGACTTTCACATGAACTTTTCAATAGCAAGTCAAAATTTATACGCACTGAAAATACATTAATGTCTCTTCATAAGTGAAACACAAAAAAGATTATGATTTCCACCACAAAGTTTAATAGCCATGCTGAACAGTAAAGCAAGTACATAATATAAAGCATTTTTCTACTTCCTCTGCTCCTACTATCTATTACTATTATTATCTCCTTGTGATTGGCCTATGCTACAGTAGGAAACAGGCTTTGTTCTCATAGGACTTTCACACTAACCACATAAACAGTCTTGTTTTGCTTCTAGAGAAGTTTTTGGCAAGAGAATAGACAGCATTATGTACTCAAAACAACATACCTCTTCACACGTGCCATAGTGGTTTCTGCAACAAGTACAAAATCCTCTGCAGGCGAAAGCTGAATGCCATTGGGAAAACGCAATCCAGCCATTAAAACCTTTACTTCCTTTGTCACGGTGTCATACTCCAGCAAGCTGCAAATGACAAGTAATTATAGGATTATACTAATCTCCACGCTGTCATGTACATGAATGGACAAGGCTTCATCGCTGTCAAAAAACACCCAGATTAACAGCCTTTATTTTAGCAAACACAATTGGTCATAATGTATTTTAAAGCTGTATGACATTTTTAACAATTGCATAGCATTTCAAAAAGGTACAATATCCAACCTAACTCAATAAGGTGCAACTTCTATTAGGCTTCGATGACATCTGAGGGCTCCTGCACTTAGAAACTCTAAAGCACCATGTGAAAGTCCCCTTAAAATTGTTTTTTTTGACACTGCAGCTGACAACTCTTCAACTGCTAGACACCTCAGATGCCCCAATAGTTCATAAAATCCATAGTTAGTGAAGTGTTAACAAGTAGCAGTACTTGAGTTTGCCATAGGATATAGGAGTAATTACCTCTAGGATATAGGAGTAATTACCTCTAGTTTTAAGTGAACCTATGCTTTGCCCATACAGAAAAAAGCAACAGTTTTACCGAACTCCCCACTCCCCAGCTGTACATACTCACCTTTTAATCTCTTTACCCAAAATAAAAAGCTTACAAAAGGGCTAAGTACTCTTTCCCAAACCTTGTGCGAGTGCTGGAGTTTGGCGATTGGCTGATTGCTGTCACATGGGGGAAGAGAGATTCATATGCTTTGCATGCTCAGAAGTAGTGGATATTTCTCTTGGCTACTGGTGGCTGAAAAGGGTTGGCTGAAAGAAGGAATGTTGCTGGGGAGAACATTAAAGAATATGTTACCTTAACATTTCATATTCCTGATATGTACCTGCAGGACCATGTACATGTATGAGAAAGTCTCCTGTTCTCTTTGTATTGCTTCCTTTTGTGTGAAATCTCTGGTGTTCCTGCCAGTCCCTGTTTTCCTATCAAAAACTGGCCACACTAGGCACAAGAGCACAGTCTCTAGCTGTACCGGGAAATCAGTGTGCGCTCCTACAATGATCAGACTAGTTCTAAAAAACACACATACCCTTCACAGCCATTCACTGGGAATGCTGTGGTTTCTTCTCCCCCAGCTGTACTCACCCAGCCAACCTCTGCCTCTCTCGTAGAAGATACCCGCCGCTGTGGATAAGCTTGGACTGGCCCTTCTCTGTTGCCAGCTCTTCTGCTGGGTTGGTGTCATCATTCTGGGGCACCAACTGCTGCTGGGAAGGGGAGTCAGTTGTTCCATCTTCCTTACCCCCATCTGGCGATTGGGACAACCTTTCTCCGGTACTGTCTCCTAGATGCACAGATCCTGGCTGGGGAGGGAAGACAGTTTCCTCCACTCTGACTGTTGGGGAGAGAGGAAAGCCACCTCCTCTCCCTTCTCACCCTGGGCCTCCAGAACTGCCACAGGTGTGGGGCAGGGGTCAGTGACTCTGTCCGGCTGCCAGCACTTCAGCTGGGTGTAGAAGCTTCACTTCCATCAGCTTGTTGCTGGAGCAAGGGGCAAATTTCCCAGCTTTCTGGAACTCTGTAGCTTTTGCAGAGGTTGGTAGCACTCTGCCCTGTTGCCAGCTCTTCTGCTGGGTTGGGGTTGGCGAATACTACCCCCAGGACCAGGTTGGGGGTCTGCTGTAGAGAGGAGGGATTGCCTACCTCCTCCTCCTGGTATTCCTGCGGGGTAGGTTGGGGATCTGGACCGGCCATCCAGCATTCCTGTAGGTCTGGTGCAGAGACCGCGGTCCCATCTGCACCATTGGGGTCAGGGCTGCTGTCTCCCTGTGGTTGGGGAATGAAGATGGCTTCCTCTTCTCCCATACCTTTATCCAGTGGCTGGACAGTCACATTCCTCCAAGCTCAACCCCTGCAGAAACAGGTTCGTTCTGGTGAGCCCGCACTTGCTGCATCCGCCATAAAGACATCCGCATCCAGGACCGTGGGTGCAGGTGAGCAAAGCCCACTACTACTGTGTCATATTGTCGATTCTTCAGTCAGGATTTCTGGACTGTCAGCTGGTTCTTCTGGATATTCCCAGGCAAGGGGAGCCCAGCCCTGGCGCTGAGCAGAGTCCAGCAGCCGTCTGTAGGCGATCTCCAGCACTCATTCCTGAACGGCCAGAAACTCAACATCTCCCAGTGCCCAGAGCACTTCCGAGATGTTCAGAATCCTCCCTCTGTAATCCATTATTTCCTCTAACCGCCACTCCAAATCGCTCCCGAAGTTAGGGTCCCCGGCCGCAGTAGCCAAAGCCTTCCATTGGGCTGTCATGCGCTATCCAAGGGTATGTTTGGGATACATGCCACCAGAGGGCTCTATAGCTCTCTTCCAACCGCATCTCTGCCCAGACCAGCCTGCTTAACTCAGCTGCCTGCTCCTTGTAAGGTGTATCTCCCAAAAAAACAGCTACCGCAATCCATACTGCGACCAGTACCTTTTCTGGATGGAGGGAAGGATTTTCCCTGGTGGCGCTGCTCACAGGCTAGCTTTTCCTTCCAGAGATCCAAGTGCACAGAATCATGCCATCCTAGCAGGACCTGGTATGACACTGGTCCCCTGTGCTGTATCTGCATCTCTCGCAACCTCCTTACGAATTCCTCTTCCATGGCGACACTGCATGGGTGTTTGCTCGCTCAATAACGTTACCAATGTCTCCTCGCTGCTTCTCCTCGCACTAGGACGACATCCCACCGCTTGCCACCAATGTAATGGATCAACCGGCACCCGACCGGGCACCTCCGTTGACGGATGCTCCTAGTGCTTCCCGAGGACTCCAGACACTCCACCAGACACCGTAACCACTTCAGACCCCACGAACCGCCGCAGCTTGGTTAGCATCTCGCCGTCTCCTACCCACCCTGGACCTACGACAAGACTCCAGGTTCCCGTGGGTGAACCTCTCTTTCCCCAGAGAGTGCAGCAGGAACAAGCTCTTACACAAGCTCTTACAAGAGCTTCGTGATTATCCAAGGAGTATGAAGGACATAGCAATCTCTTGTAGCATATTCCCCCAATTAGAGACAGGACTCTAGATTGAGGGTGAAATAGAACTTAAACTTTAATGGTACAGCTGCTCTTTTATACAGTTTTCCCCCACAAGGTTACCGCCCAAATGGACCTTGTTGAGAACAGGCCCTGACATTCACAATCCAATGAAAACAGAGTTTTCCACTCCCATACAGTGTACACAAAGATATACACTGTGGGACAATCCCCCCTCCCCCTTAGCCAATCCACATACACATATACATCCCATAATAACTTTATCTTAAGACAGACAGAACAAGAGAGGTCATTAACATTTATCAATGGGACAGACACAATCCACATTCCCTCCCAATACACAAACAATAGGGAAGTCTGCCAATGACAGTCTTTGGGTCTCGCTCACAGACAAGCACACAGATTACACATTACACATTGCCATGAAGTCTGACTTCTAGATAATGGTCTATAACAGTCTAAGTCTCCCAGTGTAAAGTGGGAATAAATCTTCCTATTTCTATATGAAGATATTGCTGACAAATATTACTGTCCCATCTGTAGCAATTCAAACCATTAATTATCTGCTCCTCACCTCCAGTGTCGGTGAATACCGTCACAGGCACACAATGCGTACCTTGCGGAAACGCGTGGGAGAACATCGGTGCTTCATAGAAAAGAGTTGTCCAAAACAAACGATCGTCATTATTTTTTGACTCCTCATGCGAAGGACATTCAGAGTCTTAGAGCAACAGCTATGGAATTTATACCTTTAGGCTCTCGTACAATCAACGAGAGGTTTTCCCCATTATGTAGACGAGAATCCTTTTGGATTTATAAACTGGCATCCTTAACCCCGAACGGGCTCAACGAGGAACTGGAGGTGCACATTATCCTATAGGCTCTGGTCCGATTATGGTTTCATGCCGTAAGACTTGGCCATTAGTCCTTAGATGTAAGCCAATTCCTCACAATGGTTAATTTATATTGTTTTTTACCCTCCCCCGGTACTTCACCCCCTTTCCTTTTTTATAGTGTGAATTGGTAATAGTAGGTATTATTTTTCTTTTCTTAGGAGATATTCTTTTTTGGTAATTGTTATTTATCATTTATATTGTTAAATATTTTTGATTCTTTAACACTATACATTGTGTTTTTATACATTGGCATTTACATAGCCAACCAGGACTGTGCAGCGGTGCCATATATTTATATCCATTTTATAAATAAGATCTGTTGCTCCTTTAAGTAAATGGTGCTTTACTCTCCCTTTCCTCCCCCCTCCCCTCACGCCAGCCCCTATTTAAACTTAATCTGTTGTCCATATCACATGATCTGAAGAAGGGCCCGTCCGAAACGAGTTGCCAGGACTACAGAGGACAACTGCATTCCCCTTCCGCTTCTTCCCCCTTCCATCTGCGTTCCATCAGCGGTTCAAGCCACCCACCACCAGTGGTTCAAGCCTCGCTTTGGACGGCCACTTCTGGTAGTATTAAGGTCACGTCCGGCTCTCTTTCCGCTGTGCGTCCGCCTCCGGTTTGACCTAGCTGGCCACAGTGACACCACCACTGCTCTATTCCTCCTTTGCCTCTTTTCCTCTTGGCACCATGTGAGCCTGGCCGTCCTCCTTCGCGACTCACTGGGACTCCCCTCCATTACCATCTCCACAGCCTGAAGAACAGAATGGCCACCTGTACCTCTGCACCATCCTGGCTGGTCCCAGGTCTTCAACAGTTAGTCGGTTACAACTTCTCTGGGAGTCAGCTTCACCCTTTGGTTGTATATTGCAGATTTGGGGTCCTTGCATAAGGCTTGCTATAGTATCATCCACAGTTGAATTATCTTGGAATGGTCTTCAAATAAACTTTTTCATACCATATCTACACAAAAGGGTGTTGCACCATTAATGATAACTGTTGCAGTCATCACCCATTACATATTGGGTTCATTCAGCGCTTACATGTGGCTATTGGTGTTGTGACTTTACTTATTGAGCACCCATCCTGGTGTAGCATTTCCACATAGCTGCTCCATGACTCCCATGTGACAATTGTCCCTTATCATGGAGGGGGTGCAGGTCCTGGTATTTTAGCGCCGGACTACTTTTGTGTTTTCAATACAAAGAGAAAAGGATGCTTACAAGTACATGGTACAGCAGGCACATATCAGGAATATGAAATGTTAGGTATACATACTTTTACATACTCTTAATGACCCCATCTTAAGTAGGTTAGCATTTGGGATAAGGTCTACTTCAAATAAAAAAACAGTTTTCATCATAAAGAACAAAGTTTTTTACAACAGCTGCACAATACTATGGGAGTTAAATGCTGTACGACTCAGATGTAACTACATGCAGAATGATACAAGTATGCACTTATATCTTTTAGCTTCTTCTACTGAATATTGACTCCACGCCTTTCAGCAAAGGAAAATAAAATGGAACCTTAACACACTGATGTCTGCAGGGCTCTTTTGACTCCCCTTGAAGTATCTTAAAAGCATTTAGTTGCCAGCAAAATTTTAGAGGAGGTTTAGACATATACTCTCCAGAGGCTACTGACAGGTGGTAAAGAAACAATGCAACGCCTCCCCATCACCGGTTTTAACCTAATTTTTGTCAACAAATGCGCTGCAACTGCATGCACTGCACCAGTTGCGGGTGGGTTTGCAGCGCATATATGAGTATATAAATTATGTTAACAGGCAAATTAATCTGAAGCCATGAATGCTTGATAGTTAAAAAACAAAAAAAAAACAACAACAATACACATACTGCCTACAATAATGATTTCATAACCTCAACTGACTAATCAGAAAACATACTGGTAGTAAAATAAGCTTCTACCTAATTTGTGGGTTTTGCTGGACTATACAAAATACTTGCCGGCCATCGTCTGTGCCTTCCATAACTAGGAAAGTGAAGTCCCTTCTCTGCCATTTACTGCTGGAATCAGTAAAGTAGATCTTTCTGCCATCACTGGTCACAGCGAGGTCATTAACAAAGGACATTTTCTTCCCTTGAACTGGGGTCCTGGAAGAAACCAGCCTCTCCACTTCACCTGTGCAAACAGATAAATGAATCAGTATATGTGTCCAGTGCAATCAACACTTTATAATACAGTAAAACCTTGGATAGTGAGTAACTTGGTCTGTGAGTGTTTTACAAGACAAGCAAAAATGTTTATAAAGTTTAACTTGATAAACGAGTGAGGTCCTGCAAAAAAAGTAGTTTCACATCACGAGAGAGTATAAAAGAGAAGAGAAATCCCATTTTAGTCAATGAGAGCAGTCTTAATAAGCACTACTGAAGTTTAGAAAAGTTTCCTGTACTACAAGGTGACTTCTATCTGACTTGCGCCCATAGATTTTAGGGGGTTATGCACACTGCAGCTCAAAGAAGTGGCTCCTTCAGGCTTTTGAGCTTTTTTGAGCCCTCATTTTTTTCTTCCTGGAAACTCCTTCATGTTAGCCAATCTGTCCATGCACACTTTGGTTTTTTCATGATTTTACAGGCATATGCTCTTACAGGCAGAACAAAAAAGAAGAACTCAAACCCATGTTATTGAGAGGAGCATTTGAGCAGAAGACACCGAAGTGCCCAAAAATGAATGCAAATGAGCATGAAAAAGCTCAAAGATGCTCAAAAACACACACAAAAACAAAATAGGAAAAATGAACAGAGGGGAGTGTTTGTGAAAAAATAAATGCTTATATGCTCAAAAGAAGCTCAATAAAAACGTGCAAAAGAGTCCGAAAAAGCACAAACTTCTTCAAGCTGAAATAAAAGCTCAAATGCCTGTAAAAGCAGCTTTTTTTGCAGTGTGCATGAGCCCTAAGGAGGGTTTGTGAAAAAAAAGGCTTATGCTCAAAAAAGCTCAAAGAAGCTCAATAAAAACGTACACAAGAGCACAAAAAAGCACAAGCTTCTTCAAGCTGAAATAAAAGTTTAAATGCCTGTAAAAGCAGCTTTTTTTGTGAGCTGCAGTGTGCATGAGCCCCAAGTTGGATCCTCATCTTAATTGATGTGATCTGAATCTGACATTACTGGAAGATTACCTAGGCATTCCCTAAAGTTGCTTCGAAGTTGCCTTGAAGTCACATTGCTATAATCTTTTTATATGGACTATAGACTGAAGGACTTAAATGGTTGTGGAACGAAGCATCTGAGTTTCCATTATTCCTTTGGGAAAATTTGCTTTGATATAAAAGAGTGCTTTAGATTACAAGCACATTTCCGGAAGGAATTATGCTCGCAATCCAAGATTTTACTGTATACCTCATCAAATATGTATTTACAGAATACCTGTAATGGGATTCACTTTAAATATTCCCTGATAAGCATCTGCAACAAAAAGAGTTCCATTAGGGCCAACTCTAAGCCCCAAAGGTCTTCCGCAGTTCGGTTCATTTTCTCTTGTTCCTGTAAAAGAAAAAAAAAAAAAAAAAAACAAATACATTTTATTAAAATAATTCTATAAGAATTGAGTAGAACATTAACAAGAAACCACTGAACCTATGTAGAAGTGCGTTAATGGGATTTAGCCAAGGGAATAACTGATCTACAGTATAATGGATTTCCCTTTACTTAACATCAGAAGCCTTGTTCTGCTAAATTTTACTTCTATGGCAGCTGTCCGTTCCCAACTGCAGTGTACAAAAATTACACTTTGTTCATGTCGCTGTACAGGGCCAAGGGAGACGCAAGTTTAGGATGGGAATAGAAATAACCCCATTGCATGCTTAGTTCCTGGCAAAGAAAAAAAAATGGTGCCTACACAAAGTTCTGAGGGAATGCTCCCCTTACTACCTTCCACTAATGCCAGTGAACATACTCTGCAAAATGGAAGATGAATAACAAAAAGTATGGATAATGCATGTGTGTACAATTTTTTTTTTAACTTGCAATTTTAGAATTTATGTATAAAAAAAAAAAAAAAAAAAAAAAAAAAAAAAAAAGAAGAAGAAGAAAGAAGAAGAAATACAAAAATCTGCTTTAACATTCGTACGTTTTTTTTATTTGCATGCAGTGTTTTTATTCTTTTCATACAGAACACGCCTCAAAAGACATAGCCAAAATCAAAGCAAGTCTTTAACATCTTGCTGGGCATGACAATGTTAAAATCATTATTTTTACATAACTTTTAAAGGCCAACATCATAGGAACACATTCCAATCCTCACTGTGAAACTGTGCTATTTCCTGGTATTATGAATGGCAGCTTTACAAGGCAATGTGCAGCTGAAACCTTAAGTGCCTATTACATCAGTGGGATCATTTTAACAAATTAGAGCAATTTGCTAAAGTTAAGCATTTTCTACAATAGACTTCTAACTAAATGTCAGTCATTCCGCAGCACAACTATATTGCACCAAAAGCACAATGTTAGCTGATATTACAGCAGAATACCCTTGGGACATGTCTTGTTAAAACATGCTAGAAAACCACTTCAACCGAATGATCAGACAGAGCATTACTGTTGCAGTTTACTAAACAGGTGCAAAGTTAGAATCAATAACGCAAAACAGGGTCAGAATGGCAGAGCATGTACACACAAAATGGATTATGAAAGTTGCACAAACATGGAATCTTCACAGTAGAGCTGCACGATTCCGGATAAAATGAGAATCAAGATTTTTTTTGCTTAGAATAAAGATCACAATTCTCAGCGTAACATCTTTCACATTATACAAAAAAATTGGGCTAACTTTACTGTTTGGTCTTTTTTTCTTTAAATTCATTAAAGTGTATTTTTTCCTGAAAAAATTGTGTTTAAAACGACCGCTGCGCAAATACAGTGTGACATAAAATTTTGCAATGATCGCAATTTTATTCTATAGGGTCTCTGCTAAAATATATATTATATATTTGGGGGTTCCAAGTAATTTTCTAGCAAAAAATACTGATTTTAACTTTTAAAGCAACAAGTGTCAGAAAAAAGTTTAGGCTCCAGTCACACCTGAGCGTATCGTTTTCAGACGTCTTTTCAGGTGTTTTTCTGGGCTTTTTTCGGGAGTTTTTTGCAAATGTTTGGAGGCAGGCATTGACATCTAACAAAAACACTGGTAATCTGCCAAAAAAGAAGCTCATGTACTTTTTGAGCTTCAGGCATTTTGCTTGAGGCACCAAAACAGTCATATGTGAACAGGGGCCATTGAAATGAATGGGAGTTTGCCTGTTCGGCGTTTTGAGACTTTGTTTTTAGAGATGAGCGTTTTACGACCTGAAAAACGCTTAAGTGTGAACAGGGTCTTAGTCTTTAAGAGGTTAAACTGCCCTCCTTTAGGTCCGGGTCACACTTATGCGATGCGGGAAGGCTGCGAATTTGCAGCCTGTTCCCGCATCGCAAACGCACCCCTGGCAGTTCACACTGCCATATGCGATACGCTGGGGGTGTCAATGAAATGTTAACGACACCCCCAGTTTGATCGCATATCGCAGTGCGATCTTTACAGTTCGCACAGGATCGGATCGCACAAGTGTGAACCACTGTGCCATCCGATCCTGATGCGGCTGAAAAAAAGGGTCCTGTGCGTCTTTGCTGCGGGTGCAGTGCAAATTTAGCCATACAAAGTGTATGGCTGAATTCGCACTGCACATCCGATCGCACGTAATGAAGGAGCAGTGCGCTCCGATATTACATGCGATCGCCGCAGCCGCAAGAATTTGAACTGGCACTTACAGCCGGAAGTTCATTCCTTTGATCTAAACGGAACGAAATGATACATTGTAAAACATTGTGTTTAGTTATCTCCCAGCCTTGGCAATGTTGATAAACATTTAGTGACTGCTTCTCAGTGTGCCACAATAGGAAGCTGCTTCCTTTTGCGGCACACCTGCGGGCTCAATCCTGAGCTACGCTGCCTGTGTCTATACACACAGTGAGGCTCGGCCCCATTCCTGCTCTCTTCTCACAGACTGTAGGCCTGTGAGAAGGAGCCAATGATTTTAAGCTGACGATTTATTCTGTGCTGTAAGGGGGCAGTATTGATTGGTATTGGCAGAGGCAAACCATGCACGAGACAGGGACATCCAGGAAGCATCTAAGCAGTTTGTCCTGCACTTTTATTCAGCAGGGCAGATAAACACAGCTTCAAAGCAGGAGAGCTTTGTACAGCAAGTTCATAGCATAAAACAAACAAAACATCTGGTTGTCCACACTACTAAGTAAACTCAGTTTCTAACTAAATGGCGCCCCTTAACATGTTACCCAAAATGAACAGCCAGGACATGTACCTTTTTAGTGTTCAATCATCACTTAGGCCTGTCATCCAGCAGCATACTTTTACAGTAAAGAGAATGAGAGCCCTGAGCATCTGCCAATACCAATCAATACTGATTATTGAGGTCTGGGACAGAAGACACAGCACCTCTAAGTGCAGTATATACGGAATTTAATAATGATTTTTAAATTGCAATTATTAAATTATTTAATTATTAAATGTATTAATATAAGGAACAGCACTTTGTGTATCATAGTGTTCCCGCTCTGTAAGCCTTTGGTCAGTCCCAATGTGCCCCTATCTTGTGTCCCGCCAGTGACTTGTATAGATAGTATCCAGCATAAGCAGCTCAGTTCGGGCAGTGGAGGACGTTGACAGCTCAGGGATGACGACACTTAGGGGCCATCTTGATGATCTGAAGAAGGAGCACACATGCTCCAAACGCAAAGCTGCCTCCTCCGCCTTGCACCCAGATGTGACATCTCCCTAAGCTGTCGGCGTCCTATACTGCCTGGACTGGGCTGCTTATGCTGGATACAATCCATACAACCCGCTGGCAGGACACAAAAGATGCGGGCACATCGGCACTGACCACGGGCTCACGACCATGGATAAATAAAGCGCTGTTCCTTACTCTCTTGTGAATGGCTGACTTTTTATTATTAAATTGCTTCTGTATATACTGCACTTAGAGGCGCTGTGTCTTCTCTATTCTAGTTGTTTGCAGAGTCCTCTTCTAGCTCATCTTTTACTGGCAGCTCAAGTGGAGCAATATGTACTTAATAGAGACTGCTTAATTGATTTTATCCTTGATCATAGACTGCAATTTTTGCATATAAAACTCATATACCTGCACCATGTCCATTGCCTGTATAGACATTTCATGGATTCATGATGACACTATATAGTTACATGGCCAGTCTTCTCTCACGGCTAGTGATTTCCAGTGTGTGCTTTCTTGTTCCCTTTGTGCGCAGAGTTTACATCCATTGTTAATTATTGAGGCCTGGCTTCCAATTAAGATGAGAACCTAGGAATGGAGGTTTTTCGCACCCAAAGCTCTACAAAACCCAAAAGGACTCAGGACAGGGCTTAGGATTTTGAAAAAGAAAAAACAAAAAAAAAAAAACACAAACACAAACACACTGGTTTTCTCCATATCAGACAATTTCTAGAGCCCCTCTACATGTGTGGGTTTTCCAGAGAGAAGCTGTTCCCTTTCAGACTCTCTGATTAAAACTCTGTATAGCCCCACGGGCTGGGAGTGAGGAAACTGAGTCACTTCTCTGGCTCATTCCGGTGGGGGTGTAAATTTCAACAGTTTTCTTTTTGGCAAGGAAAAAATATAGGATGGCCTAGGAAGTATGTGAAAAGGTACTTAGAGATCCTCCTGCCAGATGAAAAAAAGAATACACAATATTCCAATAGAATATTTATTTTTTACATTTTTATTTATAGTTCTAAACATAATTACAGAAAGTATATTAAGGAACCTATAAAAACAGCCTTACCACAGGGAGGTGTGCCCAGTCTTGCTATGGTGTGGATTTGGTCATCCTCGATTTTCACAATCTGCCCATCAGCAGTACCGGTATACAGGACATCTAAAGAAATGTTTTAGAAATACAAGAATATAGGTAAAGTCAAAACAAACAATCTTTACAATTCCTGAGCGTTCCATGGATTGTTCTCATGGTAGCGTATACATTCACAAATACATTTTATTTTATTTGCTAAGTAACACTATAACAAATGATATACAATGAGAGGTGTTGATGGATCTGAATGGATTTCAGGTATATGACTAACATAACTAACCCATCGCTAGGAAATAATCTGCGGTGGCAGATAAAAATGAGATCATCATTTATCCAGAAATTACCCACAAAAATGACTAAATGTTCAAAGCCAAGACAGAAATCTCTTAACTTCTGCATTATTAATTTTTAGAAGTATCTTTGTGACTGTGTGCCTCTTCAAAACATCCCCATCACCGCAGTTCTGAACTTCTGATAATTAAGAATTATACTACATTTGCTAGAAAAAAAAAAAACCCGAGAATTATCCTAAAGACAAAAACAGATTTCTAGCAAAGGATTAGTCCATGTAATTATTTTAACTTTGAGGATGATTGGGAAATAAAGAGTAATTCCAACCGAAAATCTTATTTGATGGTGAATTTACACCAGATGCCATGGGGCTGCGTTGGGCAGCTATTCCAGCACATTCCCACCACCTGGACAAGGCAAAATGCCTTGTCTCCTGCATTCCCAGTTCACATTACTGCGCTTCAAGGGTATGCGGGCACAATGCGCTAATAAAGAACTGTATGCAGTACTTATCAGCTCTGCACAGATGGCATTTGAACTTTATGAGATGTCTGTGTGACAGCTCAACAACATTCGTAAAACAAAAAAATGAAAATGAAAACAAAAAGAAGAAAAAAAACAGTGCGATCCACTGAGCTCGTCGCTTTATCACTGCGCTGAGCTCAGTTGGATCGCGCTGTACACCAGCTACTGCACTGTAATGCAGTGGCTGGTGTGAACCAGCCCTTGGGTTTCGGATATAACAACCCATCTTAGACCCATCTTGGTCTTTTATCACCAATTGTCTTCTACTTCAGAAATTTCCCTTCACATCCTCTACCAAAAAACAACAGGACTTAAGGAGAAATTTCCCCAAAGAAAGGCAAAAATCTTACCTTTGAGAGCTGTCACCAGAACAGGTTATCTCCAATGGCAGATTTCCTGCTTCAGTCACAACTGCATAATGTAACCATCACAGTCACAAGACATAAAGTAAGGCTGAATCTACCCAATGGGGAAACAGACAATAAAAACCTTATGGAGATTCGAACCATTCACTAGTCTGACTTAGGCTAAAGGAACGTTTTGGTTGGTTACCCCACTACAAGGGTCATTTTTGTACTGCCCGAAAATGGGCTTTAAAGTGGTAGTAAAGTCCACTTTTTAACTTGTGCCTACAGGCAAACCTATAATAGGGCTTATCTGTAGGTACAGTGAATATCTACTAAACTTGTACTGTTAAGGAAATATTTACACAGGATGCAGCAGGTGACGTCACCGGCGCATGCACTCTGAAGGGACGGCATACCTGTGCCATACCTTCAGAGCTCTGTGTCGTGGCCGCGATTGCCAGGCACACGCGTGGGAGTGACATAATCACGGCTCGGCCTATCACACAGCCGGAACCTGTGAATCAGGAAGGAAGACCGGGTGAAGATGGAAGTCCTGGCAGCGGTGACAATGCACCACTGGAGGGCTTAGTTTTAGTAAGTATGCCATAATGTGCTAATATGCGGTGCAGGTGTACTTTTTTTGTTCTTTAAAGACTTTACTACCACTAAGGCTGACCATTTGTCAACAGCATATATTTAACTAAACCATGGGACTCTAGTGAGCTTCACTGTGCAAGCTCATGAAGCAAACAGTCTTTCTATAAAATATTTTTTGTAAATAGCAAAAATAAAAAGATATTTTATAAAATCCCAGGATAAAAGCCTTTTATGTATCCTCTACACATGCTTGCCGTCATTTTCAAGCTATGCCGGCCCGATATCATTGATACCAGGAATGATGATCAAAAAAACCCCAAAATTACTACTCACCTCCAATATTTGCAATGGATTCTGGGCCTACTAACTGGCCTTCATACAGGCGCTCAGCTTTTCTCAGCTTAAGGTTTGCCTCTAGGGCACCCGTCATTAGAGGAGGAGTTGGGAAACTAAGAAAAAAAAAAAAAAAACACACCACAAAATAAATTGGCAAGAGATAATTATAACAATCCTGTACCACACAGAGGTTCAGATATTCCAGGCTTTTGTTTAAACAAAAGGCTGGAATATCTGAACTGGCATTCCTAACGTCAAGTGACATTACATGAGCAAATACAACCTGCAAAAGCTTCAGCTTGGTGGGGCAACAGAGGGTGAGCAGCTGCGATAGCAAGTTCAAGTTGCCAAAAGGCTTTTTTATACCACTACTCTCTAAAGCACACACACTCAGACTGTCTGATTGTGCAGGTTTATGTGTTTAGGCCTATGAAGGACATGATGGTGGTAGTGGTGGTGGCGGCAGGGAGGGAGCATGGCCTGACACCTGCCTGTATTTGGTAGAAAACAGCTGCAAGTGAGAAAAAGTGACCTCACAAGGCGAATGCTTCCTCTGCTGTAGGTGTCAGGTGCTGGCCACTGTTGCCCATATACCCAAGTGTAATCCAATCCAGCGAAGCAGATGATCAGGAAATGCCCATCCCATCTATGGATACCTGTACACAAAGCCAAACCCAATGCTTTAGCAGTGCCATTTTCTAGACCAAGCCAATGCTCTCTTTCTCAGAGTGACAGATCCCATACTCTTCATTTTCAGAGGTATACAGTACAATTGCTGTAACGAAGGACATCAGAATCCTTCTGCTTTTAGTGGTTACTGGCAACTTGATATTGCCATCTAATGCTGTTATCACCCTGGTGAAATATTTCCACAAAATTTGAGTTTTTCCAAATTCCACAGCTAGTAAAAGGCCATAAGAAGGGGTCACACTCCCCAGAACATGCCAAAGATTTGCTTCCACATGATTCCCTTGTGAGTTTGGGATGGTGGAGACAGAAATGAGGGGAATCTTCCTATAGGAGCCTCTGAAACCTAAAACAATCCTGAAGATTTTACCCAGTAGTTCCGGCCTTAAACATTAAAAAACTTAATATACTGCCAATTATCATTTAGCTGGGTGGCTGGATTAGTTATCTTTTTTTTTTTAGGCTAAGAAGATTTTCAATAAAAATCAAAATATTTGGCACTCTTGCCAGAGATGCAGTGCCCTTGTCATCTCCTATGAGCTGGCTTCTAGGCAGGTATTCAAGATTACTCTGGTAGGTATCAGTGTTTGCTATGGGTAATTTATAGTGACTTTTGGTGCATTCTACTCTTATGGTTTGTTTACCTGATGTGTTCCTTCAGATGGGAGTAGATTTAAACTTTTGAATATACCTGTTAGTTACTTTGGTCCCGTTTTTTTCAGGGTAAGAGTAGTTTGTGTGATCGCTAAGGGGGAGAGTATTTGAGGAGCCAGATCCCCTATGCATTTATGTATTTGTATGTTATAGAAGACAAAATTCTTGGTGTCGTCCTCCTCGCAGTGGTTTTTCTTTGTACTCTCCCGGATTATTATATATAGTTACATAGTTTGAGAGGTTGAAAAAAAGACATCAGTCCATCCAGTTCAACCTATGATGTACGGTTAACGGCAAACACACACGCACATTGAATACCCCTGTATATTGTGGTCTTCAAGGTGCCCATCTAATAGTTTTTTGAAACTATCGATGCTCCCTGCTGATACGACTGCTTGTGGAAGAGAATTCCACATCCTTACTGCTCTTACAGTGAAGAACCCCCTATGTATTTTAAGGTTAAACTGCCTTTCCTCTAGTTTTAGTGAGTGGCCATGTGTCTTATTGCATTCCCTTTCTCTGAATAGTTTGTTCCTTATGCTAATAGTTACATAGTTTAACAAAAATGTATGTGTGTTCATAATCTTCAGTGTGTTATGTTTTTTAAGGTCGATTTAATGCGTTTGTTTCATAATTAGATACTGGTTTAGCGTTTCTACATTTCATCATTTTGTTTTCCCTTTTTGGTACTATCAACCTTGGAAATTATTTGTGCTTTACATAGGAAAGGAATGGGTCATAGCCTTGCCCTAGCCAATATTTGACCCCATATTGTTGAATTGTGGCTTATTCTTGGGACATGGTGAGACCATTTTTGTTAGCGTGTGGGTGTTTTTTTTTTTTTCCTCCCCTCTCCTTCGTCTTCCGTTTTATTTTTTCCTCCTTCCTTCACTGAAACACAGTGCAGTGTATATCTGTTATTGTAGAATTTATGTTGTTTTGATTACATGATACCCCATTTCAGGGTGGATTTATTGGATTGTACGAGGTGTGTCCAGAAAGTAATGAGAGTATGAGATTTTAAAAAATGTTACGATTGAACATTGTCTCCAAAGTATGCACCTTGTATACAACGCTCCCAGTAATTTTCCCATTTTTCATAGCATCCCTGGAACTCTTCAAGTGGGATGGCGTTCAGAGCATGCATAGTGGCTCTTTGGATGCTATACACACTACCAAAATGGTGTCCTTTCAAACCCTTCTCCACCTTATGGAATATGAAAAAAGTGCAAGGAGCAAATTCAGGGCTGTAGGGTGGATGGGGAAGCACCGTGGTGTATTTTTCAGCCAAAAACTCACAGCCAAAGCACTGTGACTTGGTGTGCTGTCGTGATGAAAGATTCAAGTTGGGTCAATCTCAGGACACACACGAGCCATTAGTCACGATTGAGAACAGACCTCACAAAGCAAAAGGAGTCCTCAGTGCTACCTTTACCCCCATAGCATTGGCTCTTGCAGGTAGGGGGCGTACATGCGTGTTGCCGGCGCCTTGCTCCCGCTTTGATTATACACAGAGAGAGCAGATCAGCGGATACCACAGACTCGATGTCCGCCGGCATCTGCCGATCATTCGTTACACAGGTAGAATGGCAGATCTTAAGATCATAAAGGAAAGTGGATCCTGAGGAAGCAAGATTTTATGTAAAATGTGTCGATCTACTGATTTTAAAGTGTACATCGTATACCTGACATGGCAATTGCATGGAATTGTTTTTTTAATGTATTAACAAAGTTGTACTTTAACTTTATTTTTGTATTGGCACAATTAAAATCCCCATGTTCCAGTCTCCCTTTTGAGGGTTTTGAAGTTCTATAATTTAAAGCATAAAACAATGTAACCTCATTTGTGTAAAAATGCTAATCTCCCTAACTCCCATGTAAAAGTACACCCCGTGTAACAAACCTGCAATGATACAGTTGAGGAGTGAACATAGCCATCCAGGGACAGAAAATGTGTTGTTATTTGCAGGACTACCAGGCGAAAATAAAGGAAAAAGCCTGAAAAATAAAACGAATGCAGCCACCACATCTAAGCAGTGCTAAGCCTCGATATATTACATTTTTGTTTCGCATTAAAGTGATCGACCTTTACCTTACATTTTTTTGTAAACTTGCCTGGTGTTGATCTTTTTACGTACTCTATACTGGCTATAACCATTAAATCTCCACTCCCAGGTTTTCAAAATTCCACATAAAACTTATTCTCTGCATACCCAGAAGACGGGATGATTTATTGCATTTGACAGGGAAAACAGTAACTAGAAGACAACACATAGACAGCTGTCAAGTTCCGAAATCTATCCGAGAATCCCTACTGTAGACATAATTAAGATGGCTAAAAAATACTTAACTTAAGGTAAACAGCAAGTTACAGCATGCTTACAGACTAGCTCCTTCTAGAATACAGTTTGTGTCATGTGATATTGCCGTACACATATTAGAAAAACATTGACATTAATGGCTGTGTGTTGAGTTATTTTTAGGGGACAGAAAATTTACACTGCAAGACCACTTTCACACGGGCGTTCCGTATATATCACCCCATCCGTTTGCGGGTGATATACGGACATAATGCATGTCAATGAGATTGCGGATGTCAGCGGATGACAAAAACGGAGCGCCCGTGTGAAAGAGGCCTTCTACAAGCTGTGCACTCACTACTTTACATTGTAGCAAAGTGTAATTTCTTCAGTGTTGTGACATGAAAAGATATAATAAAATATTTACAAAAATGTGAGTGGTGTACTCACGTTTGTGAGATACTGTAGCTGTAACCAGTATTTAGCCAACAGCAGGCTGAAGTCCACTGTCAGCTGATGTCATTAAGCCAGGCCAGACTCTGAAGGGATCTCGACTTTAATGGTCCAATCCACCCAGATGCCTGACTGGCAACTGGCTCAGCCTCTCAGCCTGCCACTGAGAGCCTGTACCCCCTCCACAGCCCAGCACTCCAGTGAACACTTGAGGGGGCAGACCAGAAAGCCTCTGACTGACAGCCACCGAAAATCACACACTTCTCTTTTATATATGACAATCTGTATGCGGACAAAGAGAACCTGCCCGGTCCTGTCTGCCAACACCTGTATATTTATAAGCACTTATATTTATGTCTGCATGCCTGGGAAAGACCCTGGACAGCAACTCCTAGACTTTGAATTCCAAATCCTAAATGACTTTACAACCATTTAACAGTCCAGTGCCAGAGTGTCTACTGGTCACTGAGCTTCTAGTAATGGGAAGCAGAATGGCTGTATTAGGATTTGTTAGGAGGAAACAGGTATGAAAGTGTGAGTAAAGACAAAACATTTTCTCCTTTAGTTTTGGACACAGTACATATTTGGTTAACACCCATCAGTTTTTTTTTATGCTGTATTATTCCGGTCTGGCGATTTTTGTTCACCTTCTGTCCTAGAAACCCAACAGTAGGGCCAGCCAAGCTGAATGTACCAAGATGATCAAAATCGATCAACTTGGGTACAACCAGCCTGCTGAAATCTCATCGCTAGCATCTGCTTTCAGCCACTAGCAGTAATCACGGTCTTCTCCCAGCAGGGGGGGGGGGGGCTAGGCCGGGCAGGAGAGATTCCTGCATCAACATGACCTGTGTTGATTGGGGAAATTACTAATTTAGAGTCGTCAGTATATTCAGTTTATCTGTGTTTAGGCCTGGCTCACCCTATGAATTGCACAGGTATGGGCAGAGCATTTCTGTGCAATTCACATGTGATTTAGTGCAGTGCAATGTGAACCCTTTTCTTATTAAATGGGCTCAAATCACACTACCTTTGGGAACATACTGCAACTGGACCATATGGTACTTTTGTACCATGCGATCGGGTGCAGGCGAATGCACTGCATTCCTGGGGGGGACTTGCCATCCACCTTGTCTGTGCGGATCTGTTTTTTCTTTCTGTCTTTTTTTAGGCCGGGCAGGAGAGATTCCTGCATCAACATGACCTGTGTTGATTGGGGAAATCAAGCAAATTTCTTTCCTGCAACCTGTGGTTGCTGCAGGTTTATAATGTTACCATGATAACAAAGCTTTGGACCCTTTGGAGGAATCCTTGGTGTGCTGATGACATTTCTTCACTTTGATCGTCCACGATTTCCAGCTTCTGGTCATTACAGCACCCAGCACTACTGAACAGCCTGTTTCTTGTAGGTGTGCGCGAGGAATATTTTGCATGTTAATAAAAGCAACTCCGAGATACAAATGTGGGGAAACAGCATCACCAGCTAACGTGTTTGTTGCCTAATTAGCACTTAATCATAGCTTAAAGCTATGATTAAGAGACAAGAATGAAACGCGTTAGCTGGTCACGCTGTTACCTCACATTTGTATCTTGGAGTTGCTTTAATGAACAGGTGATTTTAACCGGACATGTGGCCAATCAGAATTTTCTTTGCAACATGAATGCCATAGAGCAGTGGTGTCAAACTGGCGGCCCTCCAGGTGTTGCAGAATTACAAGTCCCATCATGTCTCTGCCTATGGGAGTCATACTTGTAACTGCAAAGCATCATGGGACTTGTAGTTCCGCAAGAGGGCCGCCAGTTTGACACCTGTGCCATAGAGTGTAATAAGCCTCATTCAAGTCGCAGTGGAAATCATGTGACTTTGGAGTCGCACTAGTGAGAACGGAGCCCAAAAGTGTACTTCCCCAAAGTCTGTCCTGTATCATTTCCCCTCTAACTGCTTCCTGCATCATCCTTTATATTCACATTTCCAAGGCAGGTTTGAATCTAATGGATGGCTGTGAGAAGCCTCTTCGTACTGGTATTAATTTAATATAAGGTTTTATGTGTATGGTGTTCCAACATCATCAGCAGCTCTGCATTCCAAAATCCAGACAAAAAGGGAGAAGGGTGAACTGATGTGTTCCAGTAAATTCTTGATGAAAAACTGAACTGCTCAGCAGGTAGGCCATGTTTACTGTACGTGTCTCAACTGTCATTTTGAAATGAGTATCAATTCAACCCAAACAGCAAAATGTCTGCTGCCGCTAAACACTACTCCTGCCTTGTAGAATGAAGACAGAAGCAAAGGAAAAAAAAAAAAAAAAAAAAAAAAAAGGTATGATATTGCAGTGCCTTACCTTAACACCTGGGGCTCTATGGGGCTTTCTAGAAGACAGACTGCTGCCAGTGAAGGAATGATCAGTGCCAAGGCCAAGCATGTCAGGGTGGCACGGAACACTTTGCCGCTGTATGTGCTGTGGATCAAAAAATAGCATTATTTACCAGACAGGAATAATGTAGGACAGGCTTGAAAAAGGCATTTTTATATGCAAGAAGAATGAAATGGAAGGCTGCTTTCACACTGAGGAGTTTTTGAAGCGCCTTTGCGTAAAATAAAAGAGCAAAAAAGCTCAAGAAACGTGCTTCCCTTTAAATTCCATGCATGTGTTCACACTGGGGCGTTGGGCTTTTCTTGCAGTGTAAAAAATCTTGCTTGCCGCATTTTTGGTGTGGTAAAAAACTGCACCAAAAACTCACCTCCCTATTGAAATGCATTAAAAACGCGGCAATAACGCATTAAAAAAATGCATCAAAAAATGCACCTGTGTTGGCTTTTCAGTTACATGTCCGGTAAAAAAAAAAAAAAACTCACCGCAAACACGGCAAAATCATGGCAAAAAAGCATTTGCGTTCTTACCACAGTTTTGCTGCGGATTAGTGTGAAAGTAGCCTTAGGGCACTTTCACACTGGTTCGCTTCAAAACTGCCAATAAAACGATTTTGCGTGTTAATGGAGTGTTTGTGGTGCGGTTTTTAAATGACATGGGACTCAAAAACAGCACCAAAAACTGGGTGTTTTTTTTTTTTAAGGCGTTTTTTGAAGTGGTTCCCATTCATATCAACGTAACAGAAGTGCACTGCCCCAGTGTGAACACATTCGTTGACTTTAATGGGAAGCATCTGCATTTTTCTTGAACTTTTCAGGTGTTTTTTTTTTTTTTTTTAAACGCAAAAGCGCTTTAAAAACTCCTCAGTGTGAAAGGGCCCCTAAAGCTGGATACACACTATCCAACATTTGTGGTTAGATTTCCTTCAGATTTACCTTTTCTATGTAGTGCAAGGGCCTGCCAGATTGCATACAAATTGAAAGTGTTTAGGTTTGACCTCATATTATATGGTTTTGGTAAGTCTAAAAGGAAAAAAAGTCTTCAGAAAATCTTATAGTGTGTATGGCCCATAAGCATCACAATTGTTTAACCAGCAACATAGCTCTTTTTACAATATACTCAGCCAAACGGCAATAGGGTTTTGTTATTTGCATGCAAGTCATTACTAATTTAGAGTCGTCAGTATATTCAGTTTATCTGTGTTTAGGCCTGGCTCACCCTATGAATTGCACAGGTATGGGCAGAGCATTTCTGTGCAATTCACATGTGATTTAGTACAGTGCAATGTGAACCCTTTTCTTATTAAATGGGCTCAAATCACACTACTTTTGGGAACATACTGCAACTGGACTATACGGTACTTTTGTACCATGCCAACGGGTGCAGGCAAATGCACTGCATTCCTGGGGGGGGACTTGCCATCCACCTTGTCTGTGCGGATCTGTTTTTTCTTTTATTCAGCCTTCTGACTGAACGAAAAGAAAAAAAGTATGGCCAACTTTGGAATGAGTCATGTATTTAAACTCTTGTACATGAAACCCAACAATGCCTGACCTGTCCTGTGTGGCAACAAGGAAGTCCGAGACAGGACAAACAACAGCAATCTTAACTGCTCTTATTACAAAATTCACACTTTACCCTACAGTGGTATTTCATCAGCCTGAGCGAGGATCTTGAAACTTTTGTATTCAAAAGAAAAAACAGAGCCAGTAAGTATGCATGGCTTATAAGAAGTAAAGCCTAACCCAAATCAAAACCAGTATGCAGCATGCAAATGTACTGAGTAGTAATATGCTAACAGGAAGGTGGAGCACATACAGAAGAACATAGAGAGTGTGCTGGATTAACGGTTTCTGTATTTTGGGAGTCACTGACCATGAAACAAGTTTGAGTCAAAAAGGTTCCGACTTCACTCTGACCTTCCCAATCTGCAGGCTTGTTGCAGATAAGTGACACAAACTACAAAATCAGAGACAGCCAAGCAACCAAAACTTTAGAAAGTAGAAAAAAGCAATAGCAGCTCTCCATTTCCTTTTGTACAGAATTAGTTTGCAGGATAGTAAAAAAAAAAAAAAAAAAAAGTATAATATATATGTGCTGGGTCACAGGAGCGCAGAATTAGGGCGAAAGGCGCTTTGGCTATATAAATATATATATATATATATATATATATATATATATATATATATATTTATATAGCCAAAGCGCCTTTCGCCCTAATTCTGCGCTCCTGTGACCCAGCACTAAGCTGCTCCACATTCTGGAGGGATCCCGACTTTGATGTTGGGATCCCCCATGTGTCTAACCCACACCTGGCTCAGCCTGAGCCTGAACCAGCCGCTCCTGCCCCCTGCACAGCATGGTGTTCCAATGAGAACTGGAGGGGCAGAGTAGAGAGCAGTGACTGACAGTCACCGGCTCTCTTTTTTCTGAAGACTGAGAATTGAGCGATCAGCGGTCTTTGATCACTCAGTTTTAGGTCTTAGAGGTGGCAGCCGACAAATGCAGCATTGGACCGAATTCCATACTTCCCACATAATAATCAGTTTAAGATTATTAACAATTGATTTGGGGAAAACATTTGCTTTTGTTTTCCTCATACTGGGCCCCAAAAACGGTTGATGGCGTGCCAAATATTTGGTACACGGAACAGCAGCTTATAGAATGCACCAAATATTTTTTCTGGTTAAAGGGTTTGAACAGAAAGATGCGACTAGTGTAAACGAAAATTAAAAAAAAAAAATCCTAAAGTGCAACCGGTCTCACAAACATTGCACAATTTGCACGAAGTAAATAATTTATCAGTCGGTCGATATTTTGTGCAATGTAGGTATGCAGTACTGCGCCAAGAGGATGATGGCGCAAAATAATCAGGATCATGGTTTCTGCGCCTAAAAAAACCTTTAACATGAGATTTTATGTGAAATGCAATGCGCCGCAATGCGGAAAGAATGCAATACTTTGCATTCTTGTACAACCACCAATCAGTTTATCGAACCCGCTGAACCTGTGTGTGTCTTGTGCAAAGTACCACGCCAAATGCACAAGACAAAACAACCTTACCTCATGGCAGCAGTGAAACAGCCAATACCTTCCTCCTTGTTGGACAGTGAGCCAGGACAACCTTCTGTGGATCACCCCCACCCCAACATAGCCCCTGATTCCGAGTTCTCACCCATTGACAGGAGAATGGTCAAGCTGATTGGTGCATGGCTTCAAGGTTGGTTTCCTCCTCTCCCTGCAATCCATTGCTCCTCTCTGTTCCCAGGACTGGTAAACATTACACTTTAGGACATTGTTACAACACACACACTGCAATCTCTACAAATTCTTGGAATGAAAAACTTTTAAGGGTTGGACTGCCAAGATAGTAGCGTGTGAGTGCAGCAAAATATGTCAGGATGCTGTTTTTCTAGAGCAGTGAATTAATTGTAGGAATTGGGGAGGAGCAGCAGACTGCATGAGACAGCGAAGAGAAGCTTCTTACAGTGTAGCGAAGACATTTCCCCACTTGCCTGGGCACATTTCCTGCAACCAAGGACAGGGAGTTCCACAGCCCTGTATTTAAATAAGCAAATAACACAGAAATAAAAATACCCTGTGTTATGGTATAGTGAATTGACAATAATGTCCCACATTACATAACTGTACCCACCAACCCAAGTCTTTTCCCACAGTAACAAACTAACATTTTTACAAGGCACTTGAATTCATCTGAGCTTTAAACTAAATGGCCCTGTACATACCAGCAGCTACAAAGCACCTTCTATACATTACACTGCAGCATGTTAAAATAACCATTGCCTTGCCTGACACTGTTAACTAGTATTACTCTGTCCAATCATTCTTCCCAACTGATTGAGAGCCAATCGGCAGACCGTATTCGGGCATGTGCCTTCGACAGAAGCTGGACGAACAACCAGCTTCTGTCGGCCTGACTCCAGTACACATGGGCTGAATGCCACCCAACATTCAGCCTGACTCCAGTACACATGGGCCTGAATGCCACCCAACATTCGGCCTGACTCCAGTACACATGGGCCGAAAGCCACCCAACATTCAGCCTGACTCCAGTACACATGTACCTGAATGCCACCCAACATTCAGCCTGACTCCAGTACACATGTACCTGAATGCCACCCAACATTCGGCCTGACTCCAGTACACATGTACCTGAATGCCACCCAACATTCAGCCTGACTCCAGTACACATGTACCTGAATGCCACCCAACATTCAGCCTGACTTCAGTACACATGTACCTGAATGCCACCCAACATTCAGCCTGACTCCAGTACACATGTACCTGAATGCCACCCAACATTCGGCCTGACTCCAGTACACATGTGCCTGAATGCCACCCAACATTCGGCCTGACTCCAGTACACATGTGCCTGAATGCCACCCAACATTCAGCCTGACTCCAGTACACATGTACCTGAATGCCACCCAACATTCAGCCTGACTCCAGTACACATGTACCTGAATGCCACCCAACATTCAGCCTGACTCCAGTACACATGTACCTGAATGCCACCCAACATTCGGCCTGACTCCAGTACACATGTGCCTGAATGCCACCCAACATTCGGCCTGACTCCAGTACACATGGGCCTGAATGCCACCCAACATTCAGCCTGACTCCAGTACACATGGGCCTGAATGCCACCCAACATTCGACCTGACTCCAGTACACATGGGCCTGAATGCCACCCAACATTCAGCCTGACTCCAGTACACATGGGCCTGAATGCCACCCAACATTCGACCTGACTCCAGTACACATGGGCCTGAATGCTACCCAACATTCAGCCTGACTCCAGTACACATGTACCTGAATGCCACCCAACATTCGGCCTGACTCCAGTACACATGTACCTGAATGCCACCCAACATTCAGCCTGACTCCAGTACACATGTACCTGAATGCCACCCAACATTCGGCCTGACTCCAGTACACATGTACCTGAATGCCACCCAACATTCAGCCTGACTCCAGTACACATGTACCTGAATGCCACCCAACATTCAGCCTGACTCCAGTACACATGTACCTGAATGCCACCCAACATTCAGCCTGACTCCAGTACACATGTACCTGAATGCCACCCAACATTCGGCCTGACTCCAGTACACATGTGCCTGAATGCCACCCAACATTCGGCCTGACTCCAGTACACATGTGCCTGAATGCCACCCAACATTCAGCCTGACTCCAGTACACATGTGCCTGAATGCCACCCAACATTCAGCCTGACTCCAGTACACATGTACCTGAATGCCACCCAACATTCAGCCTGACTCCAGTACACATGTACCTGAATGCCACCCAACATTCGGCCTGACTCCAGTACACATGTGCCTGAATGCCACCCAACATTCGGCCTGACTCCAGTACACATGTGCCTGAATGCCACCCAACATTCAGCCTGACTCCAGTACACATGGGCCTGAATGCCACCCAACATTCGACCTGACTCCAGTACACATGGGCCTGAATGCCACCCAACATTCAGCCTGACTCCAGTACACATGGGCCTGAATGCCACCCAACATTCGACCTGACTCCAGTACACATGGGCCTGAATGCTACCCAACATTCAGCCTGACTCCAGTACACATGTACCTGAATACCACCCAACATTCGGCCTGACTCCAGTACACATGGGCCGAATGCCACCAACATTCGGCCTGACTCCAGTACACATGGGCCGAATGCCACCCAACATTCGGCCTGACTCCAGTACACATGGGCCGAATGCCACCCAACATTCGGCCTGACTCCAGTATACATGTGCCGAATGCCACCCAACATTCGGCCTGACTCCAGTACACATGGGCCGAATGCCACCCAACATTCGGCCTGACTCCAGTACACATGTGCCGAATGCCACCCAACATTCGGCCTGACTCCAGTACACATGTGCCGAATGCCACCCAACATTCGGCCTGACTCCATTACACATGGGCCAAAAGCCACCCAACATTCGGTATGACTCCAGTACACGTGCCGAAAGCCACCCAACAATCGGCCTGACTCCAGTACACATGGACCGAATGCCACCCAACATTCGGCCTGACTCCAGTACACATATGCCGAATGCCACCCAACATTCGGCCTGACTCCATTACACATGGGCCAAAAGCCACCCAACATTCGGTATGACTCCAGTACACGTGCCGAAAGCCACCCAACAATCGGCCTGACTCCAGTACACATGGACCGAATGCCACTCAACATTCGGCCTGACTCCAGTACACATGGGCCAAAAAGCCACCCAACATTCGGCCTGACTCCAGTACACATGGGCCGAAAGCCACCAATATTTGGCCCATGTGTACTAGTCTTTAGGCCCTTTCACACAAGGCGGTCTCCAATTAGATTAGCAGAGGATCTGTCCACTGATCCCTTGCCGATTAGAGCAGAGCGGGCGGATGACAGGTCCGTGTCAGCTAAGTTTAAGCAGAGTGGACCCACACTGAGCCCACTCTGCTCTATGGACCAGCGGGTGTAAACAGACTTTGCTGTCCATTTACAGCTGACTACACTCCAATCTGATCTACCTACACTGAGGTAGGTAGGTAGGTAGGATCCCCTTCCATTTTTTTAATATAGCAGATCAGATCGGATTGGAGGTAAATGGACACAAATCTGTTTACACCCACTGGTCCATAGGGGTGAGTTGAGGATCCAATCAGGTCCACCAGATAAACTGACAGGCGCACCTGATCGGAACCTTTCTTTCTGTGAAAGGGGCCTTTAAGGGGTTGCAAAGTCAGAAGATTTTTTTATCTGAATGCATTCTATGCATTAGGATAAAAAGCCTTCTGTGTGCAGCAGCCCCCCTAATACTTACCTGAGGTCCCACCCTGTCCAGGGATGTCCACGAGTGTCTCAGCCATCCAGGCTCCTGATTGGCTGAGAGACAGCAGCGGCGCTATTGGCTTCCTGTGTCAATTCAGGCACCGAGCCTTGTCCCCCCCCCCCCCCATGGCATCGCTACTGTGTCTCAGCCAAGGATCACAGAAGAGGAACCAGAGAAGAGGAGGATCTGGGCTGCTTTGTGCAAATCCACTGCAACAGAGCCGGTAAGTATACTAGGCTTGTTATTTTTATTCTAAAAAAAATAAAAATAAAAGCCCTTACAATCACTTTAAGCCTCGTACACACTGCTAATTTTTTAATTTTTTTTTTGTTGCTCAACCCAGCGGGCTGAACGAAAAAAAAAAAAAAAAAAAAAACTGACAGCTCAGGTCTGAGCCGCTGTACTAAAATTCCGCCGGAACACTCTGGTCAGTGCTCTCAGCAATGATTGGGAGCCAGTTGGTGGTCATGCCCCTTCGTCAGAAGCCAGCAGAATGGCCAGCTTCTCTCGGATCGGTTGCCATACACAAAGGCCGAATGTTGTCTGACATTTGGCCCGTGTGTAAGGCTCCATTCACACCTGGGCGTTTTTGTTTCAGGTGTTTTTATGGGCGTTTTTGCAGGCGTTTTTTGTGCAGGCGTTTTTAGATTGACTAGAGACCAATGGAAAACGCCTGTAATCTGCCCGAAAAGAAGCTCATGTACTTTGAGCGTTGGGCGTTTTGCTTCAGGCGTTTAAACTCTCAGATGTGAACAGGGGCCATTTAAATGAATGGGGTTTTACTTGTTGGGCGTTTTGGAAGAGTTTCTTTTGAGCGTTTTTGGAGCTGAAAACGCCCAGGTGTGAATGGAGAATAAGGGGTTTTACTGTGGCATTGTTTTCTAAATGAGGTTAGGGTTTGTAAATAATTTTATTATAAAGAAAGGAATCAAAACATAGAAGAATAAGATAAGGATGCTGAAATTGCTAGCAAAAAAAAAAAAAAAAAACACCATCCCTTGTGATAGCAATAAGCATGACAGGTCCTCTTTAGACCCCTTTCACACTTGGGACTGCAAAGTCACATGACAAGTCGCACGAGTCTCAGGACAAGTCGTATCCCAGGATTTCCAATGAGTACCATTTATATCTGTGCGTGCGAATTTAAAGTAGTCCCTGCACTACTTTGGTTGCGTCAAATTCGCCTGACTTTCAGGTCATACAAGTGTGAAAGGGGCCTTATGAAGAGGTCTAATAGACCCCAGATCTCTGGTCTGCCCTGAAAGCATCAGACTAAACCAAGAGAAGTTTGACCAAATGCTTTACCAGCTGGTAATAGCTTGTAAATATTAAACTGAAACCGAAAGTGGTGAAATGCACATCTTTTCTGGTGTTCCGTGAAAATTCACTACCCTCGTCACTTCCGGTGCACCTACGTCATTGAACAGCTGAGGAGCTTACTAGTGCGCATGCTCGGAGGGTAGGGAATTTTTACGGTAGTGTGTTGTAACGTTACACAGCATCAGCTGTTGCGGCGGTTACATTAAAACAGCTCGGCTGCAACAAGAATCATCTCCGCTCCTACCCGTCACTTCCCTGATCTTGGCTACTAAATATAAAAGCGGCGGCGGGTCTATGAAAAAAAAAAACGCCGCCGCTTTTACATTTAGGAGCCGAGATCAGGGAAGTGACAGGGGTAGGAGCGGAGATTATTCATGTTGCAGCCGAGCTGTTTTAATGTAACCGCCGCAACAGCTGAGGCGGTGTAACGTTATAACACACTACCGTAAACATTCCATACCCTCCGAGCATGCGCAATTCTAAGCTCCTCCAGCTGTTCAATGTTGTATCCAGAGCTGTGAGCATGCGCACTGCTACGCTGCTCAGCTGTTCCATTACATTTCTGACAGGAAGTGAAGTGGGTATGGAATTTTCACGAGGTATGGCTTTCTAACGTTACACCGGTTTCTTACCTCTCAGAGAGAAGGTAGGTACGGATGTAAATTCCTCCCCTCACAGAGCACAAACACATTGAGTGGTGGCGGTGTTACTGAAAAGTAATCCGAGAGAGAGAGACCGAGACAGAGACCGAGAGAGAGACAGAGACCGAGAGAGAGAGAGACCGAGACCGAGACAGAGAGACAGAGACCGAGACAGAGAGACAGAGACCGAGACAGAGAGACAGAGACCGAGACAGAGAGACAGAGACCGAGACAGAGAGACAGAGACCGAGACAGAGAGACAGAGACCGAGACAGAGAGACAGAGACCGAGACCGAGAGAGAGAGCGAGACCGAGAGAGAGAGCGAGACCGAGAGAGAGAGCGAGACCGAGAGAGAGAGCGAGACCGAGAGAGAGAGAGAGATTTCTTAGCCCAGCACCCCTCCTGCCTGCATGCCTGAGCTAAGGGAAGATGGATTTCAAGATTTAAATGCAACACAAATCATCTGCCCTTACTCAAGATGACTTCAGCTAGAAATGCTGGAGAGTTGTTTTTCAAAGTGATTTCCCAACAAAATAAAGCATAAAGACATGAATGGATGGATCGGCGAGTTTGCTTTGAATATTTTTCAGTTTTTGCGGTGCTCAGATACAGTTTAGATCCACTTTAAAAAGTGTATTGAAACCCAATAACAGAAGTACTGCAAACGGTCAGTCCTTAGATGAGGAAGGTGTCCCTCACTTTCAATGCCAGTGACAGTGGTCACCAGGACCAATAAAAAGAGTGAATCTCCCCAGCAGGGACACAGACAACTAATACCTGACAGAGCTGCTAAACTTTTCAAACTCTACCCAAATTTTTTTATTTCTTTATATCTTTGACATTCGATACACCGGAAGCTTTCAACACTAAGGTAGATATCAACATATAGCTGTGCTTATTATGCCATTAATACAGGAATCTAATTGTTTTCCTCTTTGTTCGTGACATACAAGGATATGTCAGAATACTCATTTACAACTCACAAATCTTGGCAGTTAATTGCAGTGATGAGTGTTTGCTGACAGGTATAGGAGGAACCCTAATGACACACGCATTTCAAAAGACCTCTGAGAAACACACACATCTTTCATCTTAGAAATGACTCAGGATTTGCACACAGCCCTTCTGACTTTACTCTGAGTACATGGTGAAACGTTCCTGAATTTCAACAGCGTGCAACTCATGTACATAGTTCATAAGATAAAAAGGGGTCTCATGCAATTAAAATTTAACTGATGAGTAACCCCCCCCCCCGTAATTTTTTTACCCCCTCTCACCTCTATAGCTGGGTTCTGCGCTAGAAATCCAGTGGTGTTCTGTAGGATCCGCTACTTTACATCCAGTCTTCTGATGTCATCAGGGGGCTCCCTGTCTTTTCTGGGTTCCTGCAGCTGGTCCCAAAATGGCATTCATGTGCCATGTTATTGGGGGGCCGGCTGCAAAAGCCAAGAAGAGACAGCTGCCCCCACCCACTCATGACGCAATGGGGCACTTATGCAGTAGAGTACCCCACCACCGCCTAGGATGTGTGACATGAAGGACCTGAATGTTTAAGAGCTCTTTCACACAGTATGTCTGTCGGACGGACTCTGTTTATCTTAGCAGGGGATCGAGCCGCCGATCCCCTGCTGAGCAGGAGAATGACAGTTGTTCTCTGCACTGTGTGCAGAGACACAGCTGTCATAGCCCCATACATCTCTATGGGGGAAATCGGATGGGAACAGACCGTCGGTCCATTCTCATCCGATCCGCTGGACGGATGGAAAATAGGGTTTCCATCCGTCCCGATTTGACGGATCGGATCAGATGTCAGCGGACATGTATCTGCTGACATCCGATGCCCCACAGGGATGCATAGGGGGACCGTTCAGATCCGCCCAAAAAAACTGACAGGTGGATCTGAGCGGTCCGCCTGTGTGAAAGGGGCCTAAAGGCTCATTCACACTATGTGCGATGAGTGACTGACATTTTTTCGGAACTGACCCAATGACAGTCACCACAAAGTAGGGTTGCCACCTCATCCCTTTAAAGCCAAACACATATGAATTACACAGGTCCTCAGGCTAATTTAATGCAGAGAAGGCGCCAAGTGAGTTTAACTACCACGTTAATCAGCCACAGAACCTGTGTAATTCATAGGTGTTCCATTTTTAAGGGATGGGGTGGCAACCCTACCACAAAAAGTACATTGAAAACAGTTGTTCTCTGTGTGCCCTTTTCATACGGCTATACTGCCTTCAGGTGGGTTGCACTGCACTAAAATACAGACATGGTGACCGACCCATATACAAAAACATGGAGGGCATCTCAAACTGCAAAAATTCCCCCTGCAGTCCAAAGCACAAAACCGTGAGGGTCAAACAAGGTCATCCAGGCTAGCTGAAACACATCGGACGACAGAAGGTGGAAATTCCACACACCAGAAATCATAGCACTCTCAACAATTAAGGAGCCGGTTCGGTTCGCACCAAAGGCAGTCCAGTACATTTTTTTTCTGCATCAAAAACACATTGACGGTAGATTATATGGGTTTTAATGGCTTAGTTCACACCTGTGTGGTCAGTTCCAGTGCAGAGAAAAGTAGAACAGGCTGCATTTTTTCTGCACAGAACGCATCTAAAAACGCATTAAAAATGCAATACTGGGGAAAAAAAAAAAAAAAAAAAAAAAAAAAAAAAAAAAAAAAAAAACACACACACACAGGAAACAGAAATCAAAAATGCACCGGAATACAGCAAAAACATGTATGCAGAAACGCACTAAGCCCTGTAGTCGGAGCGACATGTCAGAGGAACATACCAAGGAGGAGCTCAGGCTAAAGCCGTATCGTCACCTCTCCATAAAGTGGTTGGGTTTTGGTGTGTGGCGTTTTCACCTTCTGTCTTCTAAAAATAGACATGCTGCATTTTTTGGCAATGCACCAAAGCTCATCCAATTCACTACCCTGCAGCTATGTCATTTCAATGAAGTAAAAAAAATATATAAATAAAATAACAAAAAAAGGTAAACACCACTAGCCTGCATGCTAAGCCCCCATTCACACTAGGGCGACTCACGAGGCGACTTGTGTCGACCCAGGTCGCCCCAGGTCGCTTGACATGACCAAACCAATGTAAATGAATCAGTGCTGTCTTAATTGCCGCTATTAAGGTCGCTCCGACTTCAGAAAAGGGTCCTGTACTACTTTCAGGTGACCAGTGATCCGACCTGTCCCATATACTTCAATGGGAGTCGCCTCCTTATCTTAATTGAAGCGACCTGTAATCCGACTTGTCATCCGACTTTGCTAAAAAATGGCAGTGAACAAGAAAAGAGCATAATTTTCTTGCAGGCATTAGCGGTCATTTTTTTAGGCAGGCATGTCATTTTTTGGATTTCGTTTCTGGGGGGGTCTAAAAAGTGTCCCTGTCAAGTTTCAGCTCTGTAGCATGTCCAGAACCCCTAAAAAAAATCATTTTTCTTTTAATTTTTTGTAGTGTCTTTACCAGCTGTCTTTTATTCTTGCAGGCATTCATCAGCGGTCATTTTTTTAGGCAGGCATGTCATTTTTTGGATTTCGTTTCTGGGGGGTCTAAAAAGTGTCCCTGTCAAGTTTCAGCTCTGTAGCATGTCCAGAACCCCTAAAAAAAAATCATTTTTCTTTTAATTTTTTGTAGTGTCTTACCAGCTGTCTTTTTTTCTTGCAGGCATTGAGCGGGCATTTTTTTTAGGCAGGCATGTCATTTTTTTTTATTTAGTGTCTGGGGGGTCTAAAAAGTGTACCTGTCAATTTTCAGCTCTGTAGCATGTCCAGAACCCCTAAAAAACAGCATTTTTACTATATTTTCAGGGATACGGCTTCTCTGCGGCTGGCTTTTTTTCTTGCAGGCATTTAGCGGGCATTTTTTTTTAGGCAGGCATGTCATTTTCTGGATTTAGTGTCTGGGGGGTCAAAAAAGTGTCCCTGTCAAGTTTCAGCTATGTAGCATGTCCAGAACCCCTAAAAAAAATCATTTTTCTTATAATTTTTTGTAGTGTCTTACCAGCTGTCTTTTTTTCTTGCAGGCATTTAGCGGGCATTTTTTTAGGCAGGCATGTCATTTTTGGGATTTAGTGTCTGGGTGTCTAAAAAGTGTACCTGTCAACTTTCAGCTCTGTAGCATGTCCAGAACCCCTAAAAAACAGCATTTTTACTATATTTTCTGTAATATGGCTTCTCTGCGGCTGGCTTTTTTTCTTGCAGACATTTTACGGGCATTTTTTGGGTGTCTTTGGAGGCATGTGCTTCTTAAAAATTATAGGAAAAAAGCTCTTTTTTTTTTTTACGTTTCTGGACAGACAAACAAAGCTATGTGAGACACACAACACTGCACACATGGGAAAAAGGAAATATGTAAAAAAAAAAACACAGGAAAAGGAAATTAGGTCACAAGACATCAGATTGTGATTGGCCAAATAAAAAGTTGCCTCGCGATTAGGTCGCGTCAAAGTCGCGCTAAGTCGCGCTAAGTCGCGCCAAAGTCGCGCCAAAGTCGCGCTGGAAGCGACGCTACTTTAGTGGTAGCGGCAGTGTGAACCAGCACTAAAATGAATTACTTTAACACATGGCGAGTGTAAACGTAGCCTTGGTGGTAAAAAATGAAATAAATAAATTAAAACCAAAGCACCAAAGAATATTCTGCTTCTGATACACACTTCAAGAAATGTTGGGTGCCCCCATCCCCCCACCTGCTACGCCACTGCTGCCTCCCTGCAAAGCTGTATTCAGCCTGCAGTAGGAGACAGTTACCCAACACTCCTGACATCTCTGCCTGACCTGAGGCACAGGCGGAGGGACCGGTATTCCTGCTCTTCTCTGCCATAATACATTTTTTTTGGCCATGTTTTCAAATCAAATTAACCACTAGTCTATCAGGACAGGTTTTTAAATATCCGCACGCAACCTGACCTCTGGAAGATTTACCCCTTTTTATAATCTGGACATTTTTTGCAAATACGGCACTGCGTTACTTTAAAGTAGTTGTAAAGACTGAAGGTTTTTTACCTTTATGAATTCTATAGATGAAGGTAAAAAGAAAAAAAAAAAAAAAAAAACCTTCTGTGTGCAGCTTCCCACCCCCCTTATACTTACCTGAACCCCTACGATCCAGCGATGTGCACAATAGTCTCTGGTGTCCCGGGACTCTCCTCTATTCTCATTGGCTGAGACAGCAGAGGGAGCCCATTGGCTCCCACTGCTGTCAATCATAGCCAGTAAGCCAATGAGGAGAGAGCGGGGCCGAGCAGTAGCTTTTTAAATCCTAGGACGCATAGAGCAGTGACTCGGGAGCGAGCATGCAGTGGTGCCCCCCAGGGCAAGCGGCTTACAATGGGGGCGCAGCTTGAGAGGGAGGAGCAAGGAGCACCGACGGGGACCTGAAAAGAGAATCAGAGCTGCACTGTGTAAAACCACTGCACAGAGCAGGTAAGTATAACATGTTTCTTATTTTGGGGGGGGGGGAACAAAGCTTAAGACCCTGTTCACACTACTCCCACCTAAAGTCGCCCCAAGACGCTTGTCATTACAAATTCAATGTAAATGAATGAGAGCCGCCTTTATATGCACTACTGAAGACGCTCCGCCTTCGACTTCAGAAAAGGATCCTGTACTACTTCAAGGCGACCTCTATCCGACTTGTGCACATAGACTTCAATGGGAGTCGCCTCTAAGTCGGATCCTTATCTATTTTCAAGCGACTGTGATCAGACTTTCCAGGAAGAAGAAAGATTACCCAGGCATTCCCCACAGACAAAGTCACCTATCAATTAAGTCTCTTCAAAGTTGCGCTAAAAAGTCACACTAAAAAGTTGCTCCTTCATGGGGCGACTTTCTGGTCACGGTAGTGTGAACCGGCTCTTAGTATCACTTTAATTGACAATAGGGATGCACCGAAATGAAATTCTTGGCCGAAGCCGAATAATAATTAAATGTTTGGCCGAAGGCCGAATACCGAACGCGGTGTTTCGCATTTTTTCCATTTATTTTGCCAATTTTTTGTCCTCTCTCTTGTCCTCTCATGGCTCTCTCTCTTGTCCTCTCACTCTCTCTCTCTTGTCCTCTCATGTCTCTCTCTCTCTCTTGTCCTCTCATGTCTCTCTCTCTCCCTAAATGTTACTGTAGGGAATGGGATTCAGTGCACACTGCAGCCTTGTACCATAGGGTTAATGTTAGTGACACTGTAGGGATTGGGAAGGATGTTGGGAATGGAAATCAGGAAGCATGCAGGCAGCCTTGTAAATTTTAATTGCAGATACAGGGCACTGGGCAGGTCAGGGTTAATGTGGTAACATCAATTACTCAGTGACAGTCAGTCAGTGTCAGTGTGGACTCGATCAGATTATACAGTGACAGACAGTCTCTCATAGTGGTGGTAGTAGGAGGCTGGAGGTGGACTAGTAGGAGTAGCGGCACAGCGGAACCAATCAGGTGTGCAGGCACACGTGATTGGTTCGCTGTGCAGCTAATCACGGCGTGATTGGCTCCCTGAATGTGCCATTGAAAAAACTAGGGAGGAGAGTAAGACTCACTGAATGTGTGGGGCGGCTGCAGTGCACGAGTGAGTAATGTATGTATGCTCACCGCTGAAGTGTCCCAGCTTCACGGAAGTCTGAGTCCTCCTCCGAGTCCCTTCCCCCTGCCTATGTAAATATCGTGACCTCGGCGATATGAATATCGCCTACGGCCACAGAACGATAGTCGATATCATATTGACTATCGTTCAGCCCTATTGTTCGGCACAAAATTATTCAGCCTTTTGACTTATTCGGCCGAACACCGAAAGTGCTATTTTTTCTATTTTCGGCCGAATAATGTTCGGCCGCCGATTATTCGGTGCTTCCCTAATTGACAATTGAGTGGTCATACAACGCTGTACATAAATTTAATTTATTTCATTTTTTCCCCACAAATAGAGCTTTCTTTTGGTAGTATTTGATCACCACTGGGTTTTATTTTTTTGCACCACAAACAAAAAATAAGACTTACAATCTTTAACCGGTTGCCGACCGCCGCACGACTATATACTGCGGCGGTCAGCCCCGGCCAGGCAGAGTGACGTATCGGTACGTCACTCGCCTGTCACTGACTTGCGAGCCTATCGCGGGCGGGCGCGCGCCCGCCGAGGCGCGCGCCCGCCGCGGCTCGTTCACAGGCAAGTCAGTGCGTGTGACCGGCGGACTCGATGTCCGCCGGCCACACTACGATCGCTCCTGTGAAGGGAGAAAGACAGAGCAGCTTGTGTAAACAAGCTGCCTGTCAGTTCTCCCTGTGTAAAAGTGAAGATCTGACCGTTCTACTATGTAGAACGGTTGATCTTTGCTTTTACACCAATAGCCATGTCCCTACACAGTAGAAAGCACGCCCCTAGGACACACTTAACCCCTCCCTGTCCAATAAAGTTAACCCCTTCCCTGCCAGTGTCATTTTTGCAGTAACAGTGCATATGTATAGCACTGATTACTGCAGTAATGTCACTGGTAACCCCAAAAGTGTCAAAAATGTCAGTCAAGGGTCCGATCTGTCCGCCGCAATGTCGCAGTACCGAAAAAAAAATCGCAGATCGCCGCCATTATGCGTTAAAAAAAAAAACACCAAAAATGACAAAAATCTTTCTCTTTGTTAGTAAACGCGATAACTTTTGCGCAAACCAATCAAAATACGCTTTTTGCGATTTTTTTTACCAAACATAGGTAGCATAAAACAAATTGGCCGAAAAATGTTAAAAAATTTTGATTTTTACTTTTTTTTTTGGGGAATTTCATATAAAAAAATGTGAAAAATATTGTTATTTTTGCAAAATTTACGCTCTTTTTTTGTTTATAGCGCGTGATCAAAAAATCGCACAGGTGCTCAAATACCACCAAAAGAAAGCTCTGTTTGTGGGAAAAAAAGGACGTCAAATTCGTTTAGGTACAGCGTCGCACGACCGCGCAATTGTCCGTTAAAGTCACGCAGTAAAAAATCGCAAAAAAACCCCTGGTCCTTTAGCAGCCAAATCCTCCGGGGCTTAAGTGGTTAAAAAAAAAAAAAAATTATATTATATATATATATATATTTTTTTTTTTTTTTTCTTCTTTACCCTTCTTAGACACTGTTTTTTTTTTTAAACCCTCCAATGCAGCTAGTCATGCACAGACTGCATGAGGACACTAAACATTATAACCTTATTAGATCACTTTTGTCTGAAAGCCGTTTCCCGGCTGTTGACTTAGATCTCCAGCTTTTGGTGAAGTTTAACCACTTGAGCTCCGGAAGGTTGTATCCCCTTCATGACCAAGCCATTTTTAGCTATTCAGCACTGTGCCACTTTAACTGGCAATTGTGCGGTCATGCAACACTGTACCCAAAATGAAATTTATATCTTTTTTTTTTTATATACACAAACAGAGCTTTCTTTTGGTGGTATTTGAGTTTTTTTTTGTTGGGCTGAGTGCTGCTCATCCATTCGCAGGAAGCTTTGTATTCTATGAATGAATGCAAAGCTTCCACTGATTGGATGACACCACGATCTCAGCCTCATCCAATTAGAAGAAGCTTTGTATTTATTTATAGAATACAAAGCTTCCTATGTAAGGTTGAGCAGCGGGAATGTTTTCTGTTATTTTGAAAGTGTAAATGATGGAAATAAAATCTAACTTTTGTTGACATATTATAAGAATGTCTAATCTGTAATTCAATGCCTTTTGGAGCTTTTTCCATCTTTCCTTGGCTCCTTTTTGCACATTAATACAAATTTTTACCTGGGGTGCCCAAACTTTCGATCACCACTGTATATTGTCGTACCTTCTGCCAGAATATTTGGATCTTTGGGCATTCCCACCAGATATGTGCCATATTACCCTTCAAGTTACACCCCCTCCAGCATAGTGGGGATTTCTCTGGGTGATGTTTCTGTCCTTTAGCTGGGGTTATATACCGATTTGCCAAACAATTATAGTCCATTTCTATCGTATTGGTGTCCCTAGCCAGATTATGAACGGCTCTCAAGATCTTATCAATGTGTAACTCGCACTATTTCAAACCCACCCTTAGGCTCGGTTCACATTTGTGCGATGCTGGAACGCTGCGAATATGCAGCGTGATCCCGCATCGCATCCGCGCCTCTGGCAGTTCACACTGCCATATGCGATACACAGGGGGTGTCAATTAAATGTTAACGACACCCCCAGTTTGATCGCATATCGCAGTGCGATCTGACGGTTCGCACAGAATCTGAATTCGCATCAGAATCGGATCGCACAGTGGTTCACACTTCGATCTGATTCTGATGTGGCTCAAAAAATGCCTCGTGTGTGTTTGGTGCGGATACAGTTCGAATTCAGCCATACAAAGTGTATGGCTGAAATTCGCACCGCACATGAGATCGCATGTAATTTAGGAGCAGTGCGCTCCAAATTACATGCGATCACCGCAAACGCACAAGTGTGAACCGGCTCTCAGTGTGAACCTAGGCTTAAAGTCATTACCAAAGCCATCCCTGCAGTCTGAGCTGTGCTGGGAGTTTGCTTTAACCCATTGTTTACCATCTGTTTTTTTAAGTGTGGTTTGAAGAGACACTAAAATCTGGTTTTAAAAAAAATAAATAATAATACATACATTCTATTCAAGCATGTATTCTAAACTCAAATATGTGCCTTCTATGGATCTCAGCCACCTCCCAAAGGCCTTTTTTTGAGCTGCTGTGATCTGATTTCCTATTAGAGGGGGGCTTGGTTTGTTCCCCACTGGCCACATACTTTATGAACTTTTAGCATGCAAGCATTTTTTTTTTTTAAATTGGAGGATTTTCATTGGCCACTTGTCGCAATTATTCCAACAATATTTATACACTGAATGTCATAGCACCATATGCATTTGTACGAGGGTTTATTAATATTTTTTTATTTCAGTTATGCACTTTAGGCTGTTTTGATTAATTTAGGGTTTTCTATTCCCATTTGAATTCCAAATTGTTGCTATTTGAGATTTTGCGCTGTGGCTTGTATAGTTCATTTAATTTTCACATTGTGATAAATAGCAGCATACCTATTATTGGTGTTTATATCTTTTTTTTTAGCGCAGGATTATCCTTGCATTTCGTTTTTCATATTGGTCATCAGTTTTTCATCAGTAGATTTAAAATTCACTACTAATGCAAAAATGAATGAAAAAAACTGGTCATTTGTCAGTTTACATCTTTTTTTTTTCCGAGCCGTTTTTTTTTTTTTTTTCAACGGAAGAAAAAGAGCTTTAGGGCTCTTTCACACAGTCCGTCTCCGTAGGCGGATCCGTGCTGCTCAGCGGGGATCGATCCGCTGATCCCCGCTGAGCCGGCGGATGACAGCTCCGTCTCCGCTTGCAGTGCGGATAGGGAGGTGTCACAGCACCCGCTGCTCTCTATGGGGAATCGGATGAGAGCGGACCGCCTGTCCGCTCTCGTCCGATCCCATCCCCAGGACGGATGGAAAATAGGGTTTCCATCCGTCCGGATTTCACGGACAGGATCGGATGCGGATGGCAGCGGACATGTCACCGCTGGCATCCGCTGCTCCATAGGGCTGAATGGGGCATCCGATCCGCCTAAAAAACTGACAGGTGGATCTGATCGGACCGCCCGTGTGAAAGAGTCCTTAGGCTCCTTTCACATGGGCAGTGCACCTGACATAGTCCGTTTTGCCCAGCAGGGATCGATCCGCCGATCCCCACTGAGCAGGCGAATGACAGCTCCGTCTCCGCTCTCTGTGCTGAGACAGTGCTGTCAGAGCCCAGCTCTCCTCTATGGGAGATCGGATGAGTACGGACCGCCTGTCCGTTCTCATCCGATCCGATCCCCTGGATGGATGGAAAATAGGGTTTCCAACTGTCCGGATTTCACGGACAGGATCAGATCGCATAGCAGCGGGTGTCAGGAGAGATATCACCACTGACATCCGCTGCCCCATAGGGATGCATGGAGCATCCGATCAGATCCGCCTAAAAAACTGACAGGCAGACCAGATTGGATCGCCCGTGTGAAAGGGGCCTTAAGCAGTTTAAAAAAAAAAAAAGGCGGATGATGACAGATGCGGATGTAAATAGATGATCATCCACATCCATTTTTCCATAGAGATGCATTGATGTGTTTTTCATCCGTCAACGGACAAACGGACCCTGTATGTGTGAAAGGGGCCTTAGTGGCCCCCTTTTTGTTTTTTGAAAGGACACGCGATTAAAAAACTGCTTCAAGAATCATTTTGAGGCACTTCCCATTCATTTCAATGGAGAGGGGCGTTTTTGAGGTGCTTTTTTTAGCGTTTCAAACATGCTCCCAAGATGCTGCTCGCAGGACCGCACCGCCTCAATGTGAAATCATTCATTGATTTTACCAGGACTAGGTTTTTGTGAGCTTTTCAGGCTTTTTTTTTTTTTAGCACCAGCGCCTCAGTGTAAAACGGCTCTAAGCATTATGCGTCAACGCTGCAGGTGACAACTCTGCTTCTGCAAACACACACACTGGGGAGCGTTGTCACAAAAAGGTCACCAGCTACAAAGAAAAAGTGTGGAGAGAAGCAACCACAGCCTATGTAAATAAAGAATACAATACCATACATTCAGTTGTGGGTCTGGATACACTTTCATACAAATAAAGTGACTGCCGTTCTACAAAATAAAAGGTTTTTTTTAGTTCTAAATGGACTCTATAGGTCAGTCGCAGCCCCTTTTGAAGAAGACAGTAGCAGGTTTAGGAGAGGAAAGGAAAGGTAATATTCTGCGTCAGGCTCACGCAGCATTAGCGTGCAGCGACAGAGGAAAGCAAGGTGCATGCGCAGTCGTAGAGCTGGCAAGGTAATCGCCATATTAGGTATTGGCCAATAGCAGCCATCCCAAGCATTGCCCGCACTGTGGGTATTGTACTCGCCTGCTCCTCTCGCCTTCCTGCACGTAGTTTTCATCGGTGATCACCTGCGGCCGGATAGGCCTCCGCTGCCTCAGCCCATCTCCGTCCTCCATGCTCCCGCTTCCACCAAGGGCACCAGACACAGCTGCAGCTAACGGGAGTGGAATGTCATGCCGGAGCCAATAGGAAAATACCTTTCATCAGCCTCGTCCAATAGGAAGGCAGCCCTGGGCTGGCCACAGTGCCGCTGAACTCTTTTTACCTCAGAGGGAGTGCTGTAGGAGGTGAAGAGACATTTCAGTCAGCATTAACCCTTCTGCTGCTGCGGGATAACCGCAATTTAGTGCATTGTATGAATAACAACGCATGGTCAACCCCTTGAAGACCAGGCATTTAGTGTACAAGGTTAAGGGCCAGTTCACAACACATGCAGTCCAGTGCGTTTTTTTTCTGCGACAAAAATGCATGGATAGTAGGTCATATGGTTTTCAATGGCATAGTTCACACCAGTGCGTTCCAGTTCCAGAAAAAAAAGAGCATGCTGCATTTTTTCTGCACTGGACTGTACTGGAACGCTGTAAAACGCACTGGAGCACACATGTCCTTATTAACCACTTCTGGACCAGAAGGATTTGCCCCTTTAACCACTTGCCGACTGCTCACAGTAATCCTACTGAGGCAGTGCGGCTCCCCTGGGTCCATAAACCTACGTAGCTGGACTCCTAGTGATTTCAGGGGCGCGCTCGTTCCGCTGGAGACGCACTCGGGACGGAGGAGGAGAGGCGGCGATTGCCACCTCCCTTCCCTGATTGTCGGGGAAACGGTGAGAAGATCCGCCTGCTTATGTAAACAAAGCAGGCGGATCTTCTCAGTGATCACAGGATTCAGCATAGCTGAACCTGCGATCTCTGTCTCTGTCAGAGAACCCCCTCCCCCCACACACGTTAGTAAGCATTAGGGAACGCATTTAACCCATTGATCACCCACTGTGTTAACCCCTTCCCGGCCATTAAACTGACCGCTTACTATATATATACGACGGCAGGGTGGCTCGTACAGGCAAAACAACGTATTGCTCACTTGGTGGCAGCTAGGGGGCGAGCGCGCTCCCACCCCAGATCGTCAGCAGGGAAGCCGATGCAACGGGCTGAGAGAGAAGGACTCCCTGCTGAGAGAGAAGGACGGTCGGCTGTTGTAAACGCAGCCGACTGTTCTTCTCCCTGGAATGGTCCTAGAGCCCGTGTGATCCTTCTATATAGGATCACGTGTCTCTATGGTCATTTCAGAAGCCACGCCCCCCCCCCTCACAGTTAGAATCACTCCCCTAGGCTCACATTTAACCCCTTGATCATCCACAGGGTTAACCCCTTCCCTGCCAGTGTCATTATTACAGTAACAGTGCATATTTTTAGCACTGATTACTGTAGTAATGTCACTGGTCCCCCCAAAAGTGTCAAAAATGTCAGGGGTCCGATCTGTCCGCCGCAATGTGGCAGTACCGCAAAAAAATCGCAGCTCGCCGCCATTACTAGAAAAAAAACGAAACAATAAAAATGACATAAATGTTTCCCGTAGTTAGTAAACGCGATAACTTTTGTCCAAACCAATCAAAATATGCTTATTGCGATTTTTTTTTTTTACCAAAATTATGTAGCAGAAAACAAATTGGCCTAAAATGTTAAAAAAATTTGATGAAGAATGTGAAAGATATTGTTTTTTTTTTTTTTTCAAAATTGTCGCTTTTTTTGTATATAGCGCAAAAATTAAAAATCGCACTGGTGATCAAATACCACCAAAAGAAAGCTTTATTTATGGGGAAAAAAGGACGTAAATTTTGTTTTTGTACAGCGTCGCATGACCGCGCAATTGTCTGTTAAAGTAACGCAGTGCCGAATCGCAAAATAGGGCCTGGTCAGGAAGGGGGTAAAATCTTCCGGGGCTGAAGTGGTTAATGACCAGGCCGTTTTTTGCAATTCGGCACTGCATTACTTTAATGGACAATTGCGCGGTCGTGCGATGCTGTACCCAAATAAAACTGATATCCTTTTTTTCCCACAAACAGAGCTTTCTTTTGGTGGTATTTAATCAAATGTGCGATTTTTATTTGTTGCGCTATATAAACAAAAATAGAGTGAAAATTCTGAAAAAAAACAATATTTTTCACATTCTTCATCAACATTTTTTAACATTTTAGGGCAATTTGTTGTGTGCTACATATTTTTGGTAAAAAAAATTGCAATTAGCGTATTTTGATTGGTTTGCGCAAACGTTATCGTGTCTACAAACTAGGGGAAAGATTTATGTAAATTTTTTTGTTTTTTTTTCTTATACTAGTAATGGCGGTGATCTGCGATTTCTTGCGACATTGCGGTGGACAGATCGGACCCCTAACTGACATTTTTGACACTTTTGGGGGTACCAGTGACATTACTACAGTAATCACTGCTAAAAATATGCACTGTTACTGTAATAATGACAGTGGCAGGGAAGGTGTTAACACAGTGGGTGATTAAGGGGTTAAATGTGTACCTAGGGGCGTGTTTCTAACTGTATGGGGCGGGGCTTATGGAATGACCATAGAGACCTGTGTTCCTATATAGAAGGATCACAGGCGCTCTGTGATCATTCCAGAGAGAAGAACAACAGCTGACCGCTCTTCTCTCTCAGCGAGTGCTCTCAGTGGAGCCGCCTGCTCCGTGCATCGGATTCCCCGCTGCCGAGTGGGGGTGGGAGCACGCCGCGGGTGGCACGCGCTGGCCCCTAGCTGCAAGAGCTTGACCGACGTAGGTCTATGTCGGTTCGCGCAGAAGGGGCTGCCTGCCGCAGTAAATCGGCAGTGGGTGGTCCGGAACTAGTTAAGGGTCAGTTCACATCACATGCAGTCAAGTGTGTTTTTTTTCTGCATCAAAAACGCATGGATATTAGGTTATTTGTATTTCAATGGCTTAGTTCACACCAGGGTGGTAAGTTACAGAAAAAAAAGTAGAGCATGCTGCATTTTTTCTGCATTGGACTGTACTGGAACTCAGTAAAACGCATCACAAACGCACTGGAACACACATGTCCTAGGGCCAATTCACACCACGTGCAGTCCAGTCCGTTTTTTTCTGCAACAAAAAAGCACTGATAGTAGGTCATATGGTTTTCGAAGGCATAGTTCACACCAGTGCGTTCCAGTTCCAGAAACAAAAAGTAGAACATGCTGCATTTTTTTCTGCACTGAACTGCACTTGTATGTTGTAAAACGCATCAAAAAAGCACTGGAACACACGTCCTTATTAAGGGCCAGTTCACACCAGTGTGGTCAGTTCCAGAAAGAAAAGTAGAACATGCTGCATTTTTTCTGCACTGGACTGTACTGGAACACAGTAAAACGCATCAAGAACGCACCTAAATGCACTAAAAATGCACTGGAACAAACATGTCCTTAATTAAGGTTATATAAGGGAAAAATGCACTGGACCAAATCAAAAACGCACTGGAACGCATCAAAAACATGCATGCAGAAAAGCATCTGGACTGCGTTTCTATGGTGTGAACTGGCCCTTAGGGTTAAGAAAAAAAGAGAGGGAAAAATGTACTGGTTGCATCAAACATGCAGTGGAACGCATCAAAAACACGCATGCAGAAAAGCATCTGGACTGCGTTTCTATAGTGTGAACTGGCCCTTAGGGTTAAGAAAAAAGAGGGGGAAAAATGCACTGGTCGTATCAAAAGCGCACTGAAACGCACCAAAAACACATCAAAATTACGCATGCAGAAAAGCATCTGGACTGCGTTTCTATGGTGTGAACTGGCCCTTAGGGTTAAGATAAAAGAGGGGGGAAATGCACTGAACTGGAACGCATCAAAAATGTGCATGCAGAAAAGCATCTGGAATGCATCCAAATTATGTTTCTGGCCACGGGCCAGTTCACACGACATGCAATCCAGTGCGGTTTTTTTTTTTTTTTTCTGAATCAAAAACGCCCATATAGTGGGTTATCTGGTTTTCAATGGCATAGTTCACACCAGTGCGTTCCAGTTCCAGAAAAAAAATAGAACATGCTCCATTTTTTCTGCCCTGAACTGTATTGGAACGCTGTAAAACTCAGAAAAACTTGAATGCACCAAAAATGCACTGGAAGACACTTGTCCTTATTTAAGATGAAGAAAAAAAGAAGGGGAAAAATGCACTGGAACACGTCAAAAACGCGTATACAGAAAAGCATTTGGAATGCATCCGCACTGCATTTCTATAGTGTGAACTAGCCCTATGTATTTTTTGCTAGAAAATGACTTAGAACCCCAAAACATTATATATTTTTATTTTTAGCAGAGACCCTAAGGAATAAAATGTTTTATGTCAAGTGCAATTTTTTGGGTATAAATACATTTTAATGAATAAAAAAAAAAAACCAACACAATAAATACCCCAATTTTTTGTATAATGTGAAAGTTGATGTTACGCCAAGTAAATAGATACCTAACATGTCATGCTTTAAAATTGCGCACATTGTGAAATGGCGTCAAAGACAAACTACAGTACCTAAAAATCTCCATAGGCGATGTTTTAAACACCTTTACAGGTCACCTGTTTAGAGTTTAGCGCTAGAATTATTGTTCTTGCTCTAATGTTCGCAGCGATACCTCACATGTGTGGTGCAAACACAGATTACATATGTGTACGCGACTTACATATGCGTTTGCTTCTGCACGCAAGCACAGAGGGATAGGGCCACTTTAAATTTTTTTTTTCTTATATATTTTACTTTTTATTTTTGCACTGTCCCTTGATTTTTTTTTTTCCAGCACTTTTATTCCTATTACAAGGAATGTAAACATCCCTTGTAATAGAAATAAGGATGACAGGTCCTCTTTATGGAGAGATCTGGGGTCAAAAAGACCCCAAATCTCTTTTTTACCTTTAAAAGCAAAAGATTAAAAAAAAACTTTTTTTTTTTTTTTTGATCTTTTGTTTTAAAAAAAAAACAACAATTATTTACTTTCAGCCTGGACCAGACGTGACGTCACTTTTATTTCTATCACAATAAATGTAAACATTCCTTGTTATAGGAGGCATGACATTTATGGAGACATCTTGGGTCTATAAGAGATCCCCCAAGATATCTCCTCTACCTCGGAAAGCATTTGTTAAAAAAGAAAACATCAATCTCTGTTTTACAGGGAAAAAAATGGCAGTGTTTACATCTGCCAGAGCAGTAAGTGATGTCAAGACGTCGCTTCCAGCCTCCCAGGATCATAGAGATATTGTCTTTGGCCAGCTCTGTGGTAACCTGCTGCCAGCACCTGATCAGATCCTTGGCTCTCTCCAAGCACAAGGAAGAGCCGGCGGTGGGGGGGCTCGTCCCATCCCACTGCCTGTAAAAGCAATCCAGTGGCTAATCAGCTGCTAGGATGGCTTTTACATTAGAGGGAATTTCCAGCTGAAAAGAAAGATAACTGGATAATGCCTGTAGCTGCAGGCATCATCCAGATACCTCCAATTCAAAGCCAGGACATCATATGACATCCTACAGGTTGGAAGTGGTAAAAGCAGGTGCCAGGTCGCTATGACTCCACAAAGTTTCATCCTGGCACCTGGGGTGCTGCCTGAATTCTCCCCGCCCCCCTGCTTTGGACCCGGGACCGGCATAGTGGGTGCCGCTAGGTAGATGGGGCAGGGGAAGGGAGGAGTGCTGTTTAGTTGTTGACCCGGAAGTGATGTCATTTCTGGGCCCCTTTTGACAGTTTCTCTGGCCATCAAGGCCAGGGAAGAATGTAATGCAGTGCGATGTACATTGCATTACATTCAGTGGCGCACAGGGGAGACATACAGGATCTTTTAGACCCTGGATGTCTCATTAAAAATAACCTGTCACCAAAAAGTAATCATCACATAGGGGACTTTTTTAATAAGTTAAGTTAAATTATTTTTTAATTGTAAAAGTTACAACCAATGCACGTTACATATCGCCGCGCACGCCGGAATGAGAGCAATAATTCTAGCACCAGACCTCCTTCGTAATGCTAAACAGATGACATATAGGGGGCTTTTAAAACATCCCCTATGGAAAATATAGGGTACTGACATGTTTAACCACTTCCATACAGAGCAGTTACACCCCCTTCCTGCCCAGACCAATTTTCAGCTTTCAGCGCTCTCACACTTTGAATGATAATTACTCAGTCATTCAACGCTGTATACAATCAATTTTTTTTAATTTTTTCACACAAATAGAGCTTTCTTTTGGTAGTATTTAATCACTACTGGGTTTTTTATTTTTTGCGATATAAGTGAAAAAAGAGCGAAAATTTGGAAAAAAAATAAAATTTTGTTTTAGTTTCTATTATAAAATTTTGCAAATAAGTACATTTTTTTTCATAAATTTGGGCCAAAATGTATACTTCTACATATCTTTGGTAAAAAAAATCCAACTTAGTGGTTATTATTTAGTCTGTGTGAAAGTTATAGAGTCTACAAGCTATGGTGCCAATCATTGAAAATTGATCACACCTGAAGTACCGACGGCCTATCTCATTTCTTGAGGCCCTGAAATGTCAGGACAGTACAAATACCCCCCAAATTACCCCTTTTTGGAAAGTAGACATTCCAGGGTATTTAGTAAGAGGCATGTTGAGTTTTTTGAAGTTGTAATTTTTTCCCACAATTCTTGGGAAAATGAAGAAATCATTTTTTTTTTTTTTTACACAAAATTGTCATAATTTATGTTATTTCTCACACACAGTATATGCATACTTGCAATTACACCCCAAAATACATTCTACTACTCCTCCTGAGTATGGCAATACCACATGTGTGAGACTTTTACACAGCCTGGCCACAAACAGAGGCCCAACATGCAGGGAGCACCGTCAGGTGTTCTAGGAGCATAAATTACACATATAATTTCCTAAGGACCTATCACACTTTTAAAGGCCCTGGAGCACCAGGACAATGGAAACCCCCACAAAAACGACCCCATTTTGGAAAGCAAACACCCCAAAATATATTCTATGAGGCATAATGAGTCTTTTGAACATGTCATTTTTTTCCAGAAGTTTTTGGAAAATGTGGAAAGAAAATGAAAGCATATTTTTTTTTACACAAAGTTGTCAATTTATAAGATATTTCTAACACATAGCATGTACATAGCAAAAATGACACCCCAAGTTTTTTGAAGTTGTAATTTTTTCCCACAATTCTTGGGAAAATGAAGAAATATATATATTTTTTTACACAAAATTGTCATAATAACAAGTTATTTCTCACACACAGTATATGCATACTTGCAATTACACCCAAAATACATTCTGCTACTCCTCCTGAGTATGGCAATACCACATATGTGGGACGTTGTCACAGCATAGCCACATACAGAGGCCCAACATGCAAGGAGCACCATCAGGTGTTCTAGGGGCATAAATTACACATCTAATTTCATTACAACCTATCACACTTTTGAAGGCCCTGGAGCACCAGGACAATGGAAACCCCCACAAAATGACCCCATTTTGGAAAGCAAACACCCCAACACATAATCTAGGAGGCATGGGCTGCAGATAGGTACTCAGGTACTCTGATGGGCTGCAGATAGGTACTCAGGTACACTGATCAGCTTCAGAAAGGTACTCTGGTACTCTGATGGGCTTAAGAGTGGTACTCGGGTATTCTGATGGGCTAGAGACAGATACTCGGGTAATCTGATGGGCTGGAGACAGGTACTCAGGTAATCTGATGGGCTGGAGACAGGTACTCAGGTACTCTGGGCTGGAGACAGGTACTTGGGTACTCTGGGCTGGAGACAGGTACTCGGGTACTCTGGTGGGCTACAGAGAGATACTCGGGCACTATGATGGGCTGCAGAGTGGTATTCGTGTACTCTGATGGGCTGGAGACAGGTACCCGGATACTTTGATGGGCAGGAGAGAGGTACTCAGGTACTCTATTGGGCTGCAGATCAGTACTCAGGTACCCTGATGGGCTGGAGACAGGTACTCAGGTATTCTGATGGGCTGCAGATAGGTACTCTGAAGGGTTGGAGACAGGTACTCGGGTACTCTGATGACAGGTACTCGGGTACTCCGATGGACTGGTGACAGGTACTAGGGTACTCTGATAACAGGTGCTTGGGTACTCTGATGGGCTGGTGACAGGTACTTGGGTACACTGATGACATGTTTTTGGGTACTCTGATGGGCTGCAGAGAGGTACTTCGGTACTCTGATGGGCTGTAGAGAGGTAATTGTGTTCTCTGATGGGGTGGAGACAGGTACTCGGGTACTCTGGGCTGGAGACAGGTACTTGGGTACTCTGATGGGATACAGAGAGGTTCTCGGGTATTCTGATGGGCTGGTGACAGGTACTCAGGTACTCCAATGACAGGTACTCGGGTACTCCTATGACAGGTACTCGGGTACTCCGATGACAGGTACTCGGGTACTCCAATGACAGGTAAAAAAATGGGGGATGGGGGAGGGAAAAAAATTAAAACTATAAAATATAAAGTATAAAGGGGGGATAAGTTAGGTATAAAAATAAAGAAGAGGAAAAATAACATATTCATGCAAAGTTGCCATAGTAATAGCAACTGGATATACAGTATATGTAAACAAAAGGGGTAATTAATTACATAATTGCCATGATAATGGCAGCAATAAAATAAATGCATATAAAGATAGTTAAGTTCCTATAAAACACATGAGGGGATGTTGGGACTTTATATAAGGCAGTCGACAATAGAAAAAATAAAAATAAAGATAATACATTTTTATTTTTTATTATGAAATGTTTATTAAATATTAAGTGGTAACAATTAAATACACCTGCATAGATATAGTAATTCATATATGTGCATGGATAAGGACATTTCATATATGTACATAAAATATAGCCATACATACTCATAATACATATAATAATAATTGACTATGACAACAAATATAAAACGTTGTAAAAAAAAGAACAGCTGCGTCTGAAAAAGCTCTACGCGTGTCATGGTACAAGACCACTTCTTCAGGAGCAGAGGAACCTTTTGATTTTGATCTAATTTTATTTTGATGCAGAAATGATTGTTTACATTGGTACCTCCATCTATTTTTAGATACAATATTTAGATAATATTTAACAAATATTTCATAATAAAAAATAAAAATGTATTATCTTCATTTTTATTTTTTCTATTGTTGACTACCTCATATAAAGTCCCAACATCCCTTCATGTGTTTTATAGGAACTTAACTATCTTTATATGCATTTATTTTATTGCTGCCATTTCCATGGCAATTATGTAATTAATTACTACTTTTTCATATATATCTCGTTGCTATTACCATGGCAACTTTGCATGAATATGTTATTTTTCCTCCTAATTATTTTTTTTTTTACCTAACTTATCCCCCTTTATACTTCACTTTATAGTTTTAACTTTTTTCCCTTCCCCCTTGACATCTGACATCTTCTGTACCATGTCCGCAGTCTCTGACATCTCCTGTACCATGTCGGCACTTTTACCACTTTTACCCGGAATTTGCTCATATATATATATATATATATATGAAGCACTGTATGCTTTCATATCTGTCTTATCTATATATAATACACTCTTCAAATGTGCTTTAAAATGCATGATTTTTCCTTTTTTGGCAAGAAAATAATGTCGCTATGCTGTTGGGTCGGTATAATAATGCTATGGGGCTGGTATGAAATTATTTTCACGGCTGAATTTTATTCCCAGTCCGGCCCTGTCTGCAGCCCAGAATGGAGATTACGTGGACCAACTATGTGTGTTCACTCTGCCTGACTAGCACAGGTTCAGACCAGGTGGAGATCTGGGACCTTGTTAGTTCACTTTTGATGGGGGAGAAATGTGACAGACCCAACCAGGACAGATTCTTTTGGAGAGGATTAGGGGAAACCCTCCTACCCACTGCCTATGGTCCCTGGCATTTGAGGGAGCTACAAGCATTTAGGAAGATGTTCTGTTATATAATGCAAAAGGACATATTACATTTAACAGTCAAGTAAGCCAGTCTCTGCCAACTTGAAACTCAGTGAACAGATGTATGTGAAAAGAAAGCTAGTTAATGAGATTTGGACAGCCCTGGGTCTTTTTGAATACTGTTGCCAGTTGAGGTGGAGTGAGATCACTGTTCGTTGTGTTTATTGTTAAGTAGGTCTTTCCCGTTGTTCTATTACTTCTGTCTGTCTGATCCTCTCTTGGATTTGAGATTAATCTGGTGACCACTTTAACTTGTTATCAACTTATTGTGGGATGTTATATATTTTTTGATTAACTTACTGACTAATTAATTTACTGTTTAATTAAGATCATTGTTACCTATGGTAATTATTTTCCTGTTTACAGTTTGTATTGTTTGGGTAATATGTTTAGGAGGGGAATAACCTCCTGTGGGCTTTTGTCAAGGTGTTACCTTGCCTTCCTGCTGGCAGCCATCTTGGACATGTGCAGACTGCTGTCTCTTATAAACTCTGTTTGCATCATCACTTGTCTGCTGCCTGGGTGTCGCTCAGTGATGATGTTGCACACCTGAATATTTATATCACCTGATGGCTTTCAGACCTTAACAAGCAGAGGAAGGGGAAGGGTAAAGGAAAAACACACCGCTCTAAGGCACCAGACCTCCTTCGTAATGCTAAACAGATGACATATAGGGGGCTTTTAAAACATCCCCTATGAAAAATATAGGGTACTGACATGTTTAACCACTTCCATACAGAGCAGTTATACCCCCTTCCTGCCCAGACCAATTTTCAGCTTTCAGCGCTCTCACACTTTGAATGATAATTACTCAGTCATTCAACGCTGTATACAATCAATTTTTTTTAATTTTTTCACACAAATAGAGCTTTCTTTTGGTAGTATTTAATCACTACTGGGTTTTTTATTTTTTGCGATATAAGTGAAAAAAGAGCGAAAATTTGGAAAAAAAATAAAATTTTGTTTTAGTTTCTATTATAAAATTTTGCAAATAAGTAAATTTTTTTTCATAAATTTGGGCCAAAATGTATACTTCTACATATCTTTGGTAAAAAAAATCCAACTTAGTGGTTATTATTTAGTCTGTGTGAAAGTTATAGAGTCTACAAGCTATGGTGCCAATCATTGAAAATTGATCACACCTGAAGTACCGACGGCCTATCTCATTTCTTGAGGCCCTGAAATGTCAGGACAGTACAAATACCCCCCAAATTACCCCTTTTTGGAAAGTAGACATTCCAGGGTATTTAGTAAGAGGCATGTTGAGTTTTTTGAAGTTGTAATTTTTTCCCACAATTCTTGGGAAAATGAAGAAATCATTTTTTTTTTTTTTTTACACAAAATTGTCATAATTTATGTTATTTCTCACACACAGTATATGCATACTTGCAATTACACCCCAAAATACATTCTGCTACTCCTCCTGAGTATGGCAATACCACATGTGTGAGACTTTTACACAGCCTGGCCACAAACAGAGGCCCAACATGCAGGGAGCACCGTCAGGTGTTCTAGGAGCATAAATTACACATATAATTTCCTAAGGACCTATCACACTTTTAAAGGCCCTGGAGCACCAGGACAATGGAAACCCCCACAAAATGACCCCATTTTGGAAAGCAAACACCCCAAAATATATTCTATGAGGCATAATGAGTCTTTTGAACATGTCATTTTTTTCCAGAAGTTTTTGGAAAATGTGGAAAGAAAATGAAAGCATATTTTTTTTTACACAAAGTTGTCAATTTATAAGATATTTCTAACACATAGCATGTACATAGCAAAAATGACACCCCAAGTTTTTTGAAGTTGTAATTTTTTCCCACAATTCTTGGGAAAATGAAGAAATATATATATTTTTTTACACAAAATTGTCATAATAACAAGTTATTTCTCACACACAGTATATGCATACTTGCAATTACACCCAAAATACATTCTGCTACTCCTCCTGAGTATGGCAATACCACATATGTGGGACGTTGTCACAGCATAGCCACATACAGAGGCCCAACATGCAAGGAGCACCGTCAGGTGTTCTAGGGGCATAAATTACACATCTAATTTCATTACAACCTATCACACTTTTGAAGGCCCTGGAGCACCAGGACAATGGAAACCCCCACAAAATGACCCCATTTTGGAAAGCAAACACCCCAACACATAATCTAGGAGGCATGGGCTGCAGATAGGTACTCAGGTACTCTGATGGGCTGCAGATAGGTACTCAGGTACACTGATCAGCTTCAGAAAGGTACTCTGGTACTCTGATGGGCTTAAGAGTGGTACTCGGGTATTCTGATGGGCTAGAGACAGATACTCGGGTAATCTGATGGGCTGGAGACAGGTACTCAGGTAATCTGATGGGCTGGAGACAGGTACTCAGGTACTCTGGGCTGGAGACAGGTACTTGGGTACTCTGGGCTGGAGACAGGTACTCGGGTACTCTGGTGGGCTACAGAGAGATACTCGGGCACTATGATGGGCTGCAGAGTGGTATTCGTGTACTCTGATGGGCTGGAGACAGGTACCCGGATACTTTGATGGGCAGGAGAGAGGTACTCAGGTACTCTATTGGGCTGCAGATCAGTACTCAGGTACCCTGATGGGCTGGAGACAGGTACTCAGGTATTCTGATGGGCTGCAGATAGGTACTCTGAAGGGTTGGAGACAGGTACTCGGGTACTCTGATGACAGGTACTCGGGTACTCCGATGGACTGGTGACAGGTACTAGGGTACTCTGATAACAGGTGCTTGGGTACTCTGATGGGCTGGTGACAGGTACTTGGGTACACTGATGACATGTTTTTGGGTACTCTGATGGGCTGCAGAGAGGTACTTCGGTACTCTGATGGGCTGTAGAGAGGTAATTGTGTTCTCTGATGGGGTGGAGACAGGTACTCGGGTACTCTGGGCTGGAGACAGGTACTTGGGTACTCTGATGGGATACAGAGAGGTTCTCGGGTATTCTGATGGGCTGGTGACAGGTACTCAGGTACTCCAATGACAGGTACTCGGGTACTCCTATGACAGGTACTCGGGTACTCCGATGACAGGTACTCGGGTACTCCAATGACAGGTAAAAAAATGGGGGATGGGGGAGGGAAAAAAATTAAAACTATAAAATATAAAGTATAAAGGGGGGATAAGTTAGGTATAAAAATAAAGAAGAGGAAAAATAACATATTCATGCAAAGTTGCCATAGTAATAGCAACTGGATATACAGTATATGTAAACAAAAGGGGTAATTAATTACATAATTGCCATGATAATGGCAGCAATAAAATAAATGCATATAAAGATAGTTAAGTTCCTATAAAACACATGAGGGGATGTTGGGACTTTATATAAGGCAGTCGACAATAGAAAAAATAAAAATAAAGATAATACATTTTTATTTTTTATTATGAAATGTTTATTAAATATTAAGTGGTAACAATTAAATACACCTGCATAGATATAGTAATTCATATATGTGCATGGATAAGGACATTTCATATATGTACATAAAATATAGCCATACATACTCATAATACATATAATAATAATTGACTATGACAACAAATATAAAACGTTGTAAAAAAAAGAACAGCTGCGTCTGAAAAAGCTCTACGCGTGTCATGGTACAAGACCACTTCTTCAGGAGCAGAGGAACCTTTTGATTTTGATCTAATTTTATTTTGATGCAGAAATGATTGTTTACATTGGTACCTCCATCTATTTTTAGATACAATATTTAGATAATATTTAACAAATATTTCATAATAAAAAATAAAAATGTATTATCTTCATTTTTATTTTTTCTATTGTTGACTACCTCATATAAAGTCCCAACATCCCTTCATGTGTTTTATAGGAACTTAACTATCTTTATATGCATTTATTTTATTGCTGCCATTTCCATGGCAATTATGTAATTAATTACTACTTTTTACATATATATCTCGTTGCTATTACCATGGCAACTTTGCATGAATATGTTATTTTTCCTCCTAATTATTTTTTTTTTTACCTAACTTATCCCCCTTTATACTTCACTTTATAGTTTTAACTTTTTTCCCTTCCCCCTTGACATCTGACATCTTCTGTACCATGTCCGCAGTCTCTGACATCTCCTGTACCATGTCGGCACTTTTACCACTTTTACCCGGAATTTGCTCATATATATATATATATATATATATATATGAAGCACTGTATGCTTTCATATCTGTCTTATCTATATATAATACACTCTTCAAATGTGCTTTAAAATGCATGATTTTTCCTTTTTTGGCAAGAAAATAATGTCGCTATGCTGTTGGGTCGGTATAATAATGCTATGGGGCTGGTATGAAATTATTTTCACGGCTGAATTTTATTCCCAGTCCGGCCCTGTCTGCAGCCCAGAATGGAGATTACGTGGACCAACTATGTGTGTTCACTCTGCCTGACTAGCACAGGTTCAGACCAGGTGGAGATCTGGGACCTTGTTAGTTCACTTTTGATGGGGGAGAAATGTGACAGACCCAACCAGGACAGATTCTTTTGGAGAGGATTAGGGGAAACCCTCCTACCCACTGCCTATGGTCCCTGGCATTTGAGGGAGCTACAAGCATTTAGGAAGATGTTCTGTTATATAATGCAAAAGGACATATTACATTTAACAGTCAAGTAAGCCAGTCTCTGCCAACTTGAAACTCAGTGAACAGATGTATGTGAAAAGAAAGCTAGTTAATGAGATTTGGACAGCCCTGGGTCTTTTTGAATACTGTTGCCAGTTGAGGTGGAGTGAGATCACTGTTCGTTGTGTTTATTGTTAAGTAGGTCTTTCCCGTTGTTCTATTACTTCTGTCTGTCTGATCCTCTCTTGGATTTGAGATTAATCTGGTGACCACTTTAACTTGTTATCAACTTATTGTGGGATGTTATATATTTTTTGATTAACTTACTGACTAATTAATTTACTGTTTAATTAAGATCATTGTTACCTATGGTAATTATTTTCCTGTTTACAGTTTGTATTGTTTGGGTAATATGTTTAGGAGGGGAATAACCTCCTGTGGGCTTTTGTCAAGGTGTTACCTTGCCTTCCTGCTGGCAGCCATCTTGGACATGTGCAGACTGCTGTCTCTTATAAACTCTGTTTGCATCATCACTTGTCTGCTGCCTGGGTGTCGCTCAGTGATGATGTTGCACACCTGAATATTTATATCACCTGATGGCTTTCAGACCTTAACAAGCAGAGGAAGGGGAAGGGTAAAGGAAAAACACACCGCTCTAAGGCACCAGACCTCCTTCGTAATGCTAAACAGATGACATATAGGGGGCTTTTAAAACATCCCCTATGAAAAATATAGGGTACTGACATGTTTAACCACTTCCATACAGAGCAGTTATACCCCCTTCCTGCCCAGACCAATTTTCAGCTTTCAGCGCTCTCACACTTTGAATGATAATTACTCAGTCATTCAACGCTGTATACAATCAATTTTTTTTAATTTTTTCACACAAATAGAGCTTTCTTTTGGTAGTATTTAATCACTACTGGGTTTTTTATTTTTTGCGATATAAGTGAAAAAAGAGCGAAAATTTGGAAAAAAAATAAAATTTTGTTTTAGTTTCTATTATAAAATTTTGCAAATAAGTAAATTTTTTTTCATAAATTTGGGCCAAAATGTATACTTCTACATATCTTTGGTAAAAAAAATCCAACTTAGTGGTTATTATTTAGTCTGTGTGAAAGTTATAGAGTCTACAAGCTATGGTGCCAATCATTGAAAATTGATCACACCTGAAGTACCGACGGCCTATCTCATTTCTTGAGGCCCTGAAATGTCAGGACAGTACAAATACCCCCCAAATTACCCCTTTTTGGAAAGTAGACATTCCAGGGTATTTAGTAAGAGGCATGTTGAGTTTTTTGAAGTTGTAATTTTTTCCCACAATTCTTGGGAAAATGAAGAAATCATTTTTTTTTTTTTTTTTACACAAAATTGTCATAATTTATGTTATTTCTCACACACAGTATATGCATACTTGCAATTACACCCCAAAATACATTCTGCTACTCCTCCTGAGTATGGCAATACCACATGTGTGAGACTTTTACACAGCCTGGCCACAAACAGAGGCCCAACATGCAGGGAGCACCGTCAGGTGTTCTAGGAGCATAAATTACACATATAATTTCCTAAGGACCTATCACACTTTTAAAGGCCCTGGAGCACCAGGACAATGGAAACCCCCACAAAATGACCCCATTTTGGAAAGCAAACACCCCAAAATATATTCTATGAGGCATAATGAGTCTTTTGAACATGTCATTTTTTTCCAGAAGTTTTTGGAAAATGTGGAAAGAAAATGAAAGCATATTTTTTTTTACACAAAGTTGTCAATTTATAAGATATTTCTAACACATAGCATGTACATAGCAAAAATGACACCCCAAGTTTTTTGAAGTTGTAATTTTTTCCCACAATTCTTGGGAAAATGAAGAAATATATATATTTTTTTACACAAAATTGTCATAATAACAAGTTATTTCTCACACACAGTATATGCATACTTGCAATTACACCCAAAATACATTCTGCTACTCCTCCTGAGTATGGCAATACCACATATGTGGGACGTTGTCACAGCATAGCCACATACAGAGGCCCAACATGCAAGGAGCACCGTCAGGTGTTCTAGGGGCATAAATTACACATCTAATTTCATTACAACCTATCACACTTTTGAAGGCCCTGGAGCACCAGGACAATGGAAACCCCCACAAAATGACCCCATTTTGGAAAGCAAACACCCCAACACATAATCTAGGAGGCATGGGCTGCAGATAGGTACTCAGGTACTCTGATGGGCGGCAGATAGGTACTCAGGTACACTGATCAGCTTCAGAAAGGTACTCTGGTACTCTGATGGGCTTAAGAGAGGTACTCGGGTATTCTGATGGGCTAGAGACAGATACTCGGGTAATCTGATGGGCTGGAGACAGGTACTCAGGTAATCTGATGGGCTGGAGACAGGTACTCAGGTACTCTGGGCTGGAGACAGGTACTTGGGTACTCTGGGCTGGAGACAGGTACTCGGGTACTCTGGTGGGCTACAGAGAGATACTCGGGCACTATGATGGGCTGCAGAGTGGTATTCGTGTACTCTGATGGGCTGGAGACAGGTACCCGGATACTTTGATGGGCAGGAGAGAGGTACTCAGGTACTCTATTGGGCTGCAGATCAGTACTCAGGTACCCTGATGGGCTGGAGACAGGTACTCAGGTATTCTGATGGGCTGCAGATAGGTACTCTGAAGGGTTGGAGACAGGTACTCGGGTACTCTGATGACAGGTACTCGGGTACTCCGATGGACTGGTGACAGGTACTAGGGTACTCTGATAACAGGTGCTTGGGTACTCTGATGGGCTGGTGACAGGTACTTGGGTACACTGATGACATGTTCTTGGGTACTCTGATGGGCTGCAGAGAGGTACTTGGGTACTCTGATGGGCTGCAGAGAGGTACTTGGGTACTCTGATGGGCTGTAGAGAGGTAATTGTGTTCTCTGATGGGGTGGAGACAGGTACTCGGGTACTCTGGGCTGGAGACAGGTACTTGGGTACTCTGATGGGATACAGAGAGGTTCTCGGGTATTCTGATGGGCTGGTGACAGGTACTCAGGTACTCCAATGAGAGGTACTCGGGTACTCCTATGACAGGTACTCGGGTACTCCGATGACAGGTACTCGGGTACTCCAATGACAGGTAAAAAAATGGGGGATGGGGGAGGGAAAAAAATTAAAACTATAAAATATAAAGTATAAAGGGGGGATAAGTTAGGTATAAAAATAAAGAAGAGGAAAAATAACATATTCATGCAAAGTTGCCATAGTAATAGCAACTGGATATACAGTATATGTAAACAAAAGGGGTAATTAATTACATAATTGCCATGATAATGGCAGCAATAAAATAAATGCATATAAAGATAGTTAAGTTCCTATAAAACACATGAGGGGATGTTGGGACTTTATATAAGGCAGTCGACAATAGAAAAAATAAAAATAAAGATAATACATTTTTATTTTTTATTATGAAATGTTTATTAAATATTAAGTGGTAACAATTAAATACACCTGCATAGATATAGTAATTCATATATGTGCATGGATAAGGACATTTCATATATGTACATAAAATATAGCCATACATACTCATAATACATATAATAATAATTGACTATGACAACAAATATAAAACGTTGTAAAAAAAAGAACAGCTGTGTCTGAAAAAGCTCTACGCGTGTCATGGTACAAGACCACTTCTTCAGGAGCAGAGGAACCTTTTGATTTTGATCTAATTTTATTTTGATGCAGAAATGATTGTTTACATTGGTACCTCCATCTATTTTTAGATACAATATTTAGATAATATTTAACAAATATTTCATAATAAAAAATAAAAATGTATTATCTTCATTTTTTATTTTTTCTATTGTTGACTACCTCATATAAAGTCCCAACATCCCTTCATGTGTTTTATAGGAACTTAACTATCTTTATATGCATTTATTTTATTGCTGCCATTTCCATGGCAATTATGTAATTAATTACTACTTTTTACATATATATCTCGTTGCTATTACCATGGCAACTTTGCATGAATATGTTATTTTTCCTCCTAATTATTTTTTTTTTTACCTAACTTATCCCCCTTTATACTTCACTTTATAGTTTTAACTTTTTTCCCTTCCCCCTTGACATCTGACATCTTCTGTACCATGTCCGCAGTCTCTGACATCTCCTGTACCATGTCGGCACTTTTACCACTTTTACCCGGAATTTGCTCATATATATATATTGTAAGGGATTAGCTCGGTGGTAGGCGTATGGGTGACCCCTTTGGGGGTGCGTTTTCACAGAGAGATAGCCGAGCAGAGGTTGAAAACAAGACTGATTTATTCATGCAATTTACTTCACATAATTGCAAGCGTCAAAACAGCCAAAATAAAATAAAAGACAAAATAAATCCTTGCCTCTGTGGGCGGCTACCTTCTCACGCTGGAACCTACCTAAGAAGTCTTTCCAACCTACTGTTGGGCCGACACTGCTGATCCTACAGCAGACACTCAAATGTCCATTTGTTTGCTTTTCACACAGCACAAACATTGTCCATTGAACATGTCCCTTTGTTTCTTTCACATCAACACATGTTCATTTATAACAGGATCCTTTACTCTTCAGATTCTTCACATTGAACACAGTTCATTTAACAGGTCCCTTTACTCTTCACACTCTTCACATGGAACACTTTGTCTTCTCACCTTTGAGACGTCTTCACTCGTGGTTACCCTCCTTAGCTTCACATCGCTGTAGGGGGTCTTCTCCCATGCTCACCAGCTTGTCGGGAGGCACACATCCGACTGTCCCCCTCTCCCAGCCCACACGGCGACAGGCGGCAGCAGTCCTTCTCCCATGCCCACACGGCGTCGGGAGGTACACGTATGTCTGTCCTCCTCTCCCAGCCTACACGGCGACAGGAGGCAGCACTCAATAGATTTTCTCTGGACAAATTATAGAGGCCTTGATCTCCTCATTCTGAACAGCTGAATGGTTTTCAACTTCCTGCTGGCTCTCTCTGCAGCCAACACCCTATAGTATCAGTGAACTTTCAAAGCAGGTGGGAATGTGTCTCCTCTCAGTGACTACATTCCCAGATTTACCTGACTTCCTGTCACATACCCCCCCCTCTTGTTTCAACCCTAGGGTTGGGACACATATTTCCAGGCACGCATGTGTCAGGCACTGCTGACTCACTGATAAGCCTCCTATTATCCTCAAGCTTCCGGATGAAACTGTTTTGTCATCTTCATTGACAGATTTCTCATAAATGCCACACAGTTTGTCTCTCATCTCATATACACATTCTTCAACTGCATTTTTGGCATCATTTTGCTCCTTCTCGTTTCTGTCATCTTCATTGACAGCTTTCTCATAAATGTCAGACAGCTTGTCTCTCATAACCGTCTGTCCAATCCACCATGGAGGACCGTGATCCATAGGCAACTCAATTGGGCTAGTCTTAATGTCTTCAACATTCTTAAGACGCCTCTCTCTGCAATCCATAAATGTTTTCCACAAAACTTTGAGAACCTTTGCTTCACTAAGCTTTGTTCCAAGTAGGGACTCTTGACATCCCTCTGTGACTTGAGTTGCCTCTCCATACATCTGTACACAATCATTGACTTTTTGTTGTAAAAGGGAATGATCTTCCTTCTTGAGCTTTGCTTGCTCTAAGATGCTGTGCAGAGGATTTTCCAATTGAGACAACAGGCTGTCACACATTTCTTCAAAGTGACCCCTGTTCCTTTTCCCAGAGATATCAATATCATTCACCAAACATTTCATATTCATAGGCAGATCGGAAGCATTTGCACTCATCAACTTCTTAAACTTTTCGCCCTCCTGAGCGAGTCGCAGTAAAGGCCTACTATTTGATTTGATATTCAGTTTATATTTCTTGCCAAACTCTTCACAGAAGTAGTCAACCAGAACATCATCAACTTTCCTTACACCAACATAGGGGTTAAAGGCAACAACACAGTTGAACCCAGCGATCTGGGTGGTATCCATTATAGACCTCCTCTCTGCATCAGTGAAGAAGCATGGAACTGCAACACATTCTTTTACAGGTTTCTTCAATGCACTTTCTGCTGAACTATTTGACCGCTCAAGGTCACCTAGTTCTTTTTCTCTATCTGAATTCCACATGGAATGCATCTCAAGATCACGATCAAACTTCTGCCACCCGTCTTTCACCAGTTCCATTTTGGAAACACTCCCTGAAAGGCACTTATTCATTTGCTTCACGTTTTCACCAACAGCCTTAGTTTTCCCCACTAGGTTTTCAGCCTGAACTGAGAAATCATCACATTTCTTACTCAGCTCCTTTGTTTGCTGAAGTTCTAATGATACATTTTCCAATGCTTGAAGTTTTTGAAGGAACGGTTTATTCCAAAGGGGTGATTCAAGCCACATGTCATCACATTTCTGAGGCTCACTCAGGACAGACCCCAAAACACTGATCCTTTTAAAAACTGCATCAGGCACACTATCCCCTCTTTGGGACAGATCCTCTGTTGCCTGGAATTCCTCTTCCAGTTCCTGCAACGGAATCTTCATCTCTTCTACTTGCTGTTCTAAGGCTCGCTTAGACTTTTCTAGCTCCTGAACGCTTTTCACAACATCATCCTTGGAGCTGACCAATTCTTCCATTTCTGTACGCAGCTGTTTAACACTTTCTAGTTCAGCCTTACACTCTAGAGCTTCCTCCAAAGAGCGAGCCAAGAACAGGGCTTTGCTCTCGTTATCACGCACCTCCGTTTCTGCACGTGCGCGTTCTTCTGCATATTTTGCAGACACAGTCTTCTCTTCACCAAGCATCTGATCAAACTTCTTTTTCACATCTTCAACACACTGTAATGAACCAACGCTTTCTTCCATGCGTTTTTTCATATCCGCTATCTGAGCTTGCAATGTTGCGACTTGCTCTGATAGGTTTTTCTTTGCTTCCGCCTCCTCTTTTAATTGTTCCAGGAAGCCATTTTTCTCATCTTCCATTTGTTTGAGCTTTGTGCTAAAACTCAGCCTTTGACACCTCTCTTCCTGTAAGAGTTCCTGCGTGTCTTGCAGCTGCGATTCCAAGATAGAAAAATCTTCCGCAATTTCTCTAGATTTTCTGTCTGCTTGAGAAAGCTGATTTATAACATTGTCCAACTCAACCTGCAGTCGGTTTGCCTTCTCTGACAGCTTAGCACACAATCGGTCACCTTCTGACACCTTGACTTGCGATTCCAGAAGCTGTGCCTCTACTTTTTCCCTCTTATGTTCACAATCTCCTTTTCCCTGCATAAGAGCCTTCACCTCATTGGCTAGTTTCTGGGAATGAGATTGTAATTCTGCCACACAGGCTTCTTTCTCCTTTAACTGCTGCTGGAAACGTTGGGCTTCACCTTTCCAACTTTCACAGTCTGCACGTAATTCATCTACCACATTGCTCAAAGTGGTGAGCTCATACACAGTACTCAGTAATTTAGCCTCTCTTTCACTTTTCTCGTTGTCGCTGAGAGACAATGTCGTTTTCAGAGCGACATTCTGTTCCTGCGACTCCTGCAGGTCTATTTTTGTAACTTCCAAACACTGAAGACTTTTTTCCAGCTGATTACGCAACTCCAACATATCAACCATACTTTGCTTCTGCAAAGTCTGAATTTCACTTTCCTTTTCCATGAGGATGGTATCTTTCTCCATTATAGTCTCTCTGCGTTTTTGCAACTCGACCAAAAGAAGAGCAGTGGATTCTTCCCACTGTGACACATGAGACTTGAGTAGTTCATTCATTTCCTGCAAGTTTCTATGCTCCATTTTAAGCAATTCCAAGGCTTGTTCCTTTTCTTCCATTTTCTGTTGCAAGGCATCCAACTCAGCCCTGCACACATACTCGGTTTCCTCCAAACCGATGGCCTCCATTGGCTGCTGGCGTCTCTGTTTCCAGCCTGCCATGCTCTCTTGATGAGCCTTTTGTTGAGCTGCAAAGCTCTGCTGAAAATCCGCATTTGCCTGCTGTTGAGCTGCATTTGCTTGCTGTTGAGCTGCATTTGATATAATCAGATGTTTCAACATCTCCTCCATTTTGAGTTTACTTTTCATCTGAGCACACTGCGTCTCCATAGCGGTTTCATCAGTGTTGCTAGGGACAACAACCTTCCTCTTTAGTAGACTCTCTTTAGGCATGGATGGGGCTGGTTCAGACGGCAACATCCCCTCCATCCATAGAATCCGGTCTCTCATTTCATCTATCTTTGCATTCTTCAGGCGTTTTGAACGCCCCATCTTCAATAACTCCACAAACAAATTTTTCACAGTCCAGCAAAAATTTTTCAGACCACTGTCTCTTTAACACATGTAGTTTTTCTCTCTCTCTTGCAAGATCTCTTTTCCTGCACACACAGTTTGTGCAGTCACTTGCACCAGACACAACAAAGTTCATCAAATAATTTTGAGACCGCTGTCTCTTTAAAACACTTTTTTTTTTTCTGTCAGGATCTTCTCTCCTGCACACATAGATTGTGCAATCTCATGCACCAGATAAAGTTCATCAAACATTTGCACTTCCTTGCAGGGATCTCTGCTTATGCCCACTGCATACCTCCACCATATGTAAGGGATTAGCTCGGTGGTAGGCGTATGGGTGACCCCTTTGGGGGTGCGTTTTCACAGAGAGATAGCCGAGCAGAGGTTGAAAACAAGACTGATTTATTCATGCAATTTACTTCACATAATTGCAAGCGTCAAAACAGCCAAAATAAAATAAAAGACAAAATAAATCCTTGCCTCTGTGGGCGGCTACCTTCTCACGCTGGAACCTACCTAAGAAGTCTTTCCAACCTACTGTTGGGCCGACACTGCTGATCCTACAGCAGACACTCAAATGTCCATTTGTTTGCTTTTCACACAGCACAAACATTGTCCATTGAACATGTCCCTTTGTTTCTTTCACATCAACACATGTTCATTTATAACAGGATCCTTTACTCTTCAGATTCTTCACATTGAACACAGTTCATTTAACAGGTCCCTTTACTCTTCACACTCTTCACATGGAACACTTTGTCTTCTCACCTTTGAGACGTCTTCACTCGTGGTTACCCTCCTTAGCTTCACATCGCTGTAGGGGGTCTTCTCCCATGCTCACCAGCTTGTCGGGAGGCACACATCCGACTGTCCCCCTCTCCCAGCCCACACGGCGACAGGCGGCAGCAGTCCTTCTCCCATGCCCACACGGCGTCGGGAGGTACACGTATGTCTGTCCTCCTCTCCCAGCCTACACGGCGACAGGAGGCAGCACTCAATAGATTTTCTCTGGACAAATTATAGAGGCCTTGATCTCCTCATTCTGAACAGCTGAATGGTTTTCAACTTCCTGCTGGCTCTCTCTGCAGCCAACACCCTATAGTATCAGTGAACTTTCAAAGCAGGTGGGAATGTGTCTCCTCTCAGTGACTACATTCCCAGATTTACCTGACTTCCTGTCACAATATATATATATATATATATATATATATATATATGAAGCACTATATGCTTTCATATCTGTCTTATCTATATATAATACACTCTTCAAATGTGCTTTAAAATGCATGATTTTTCCTTTTTTGGCAAGAAAATAATGTCGCTATGCTGTTGGGTCGGTATAATAATGCTATGGGGCTGGTATGAAATTATTTTCACGGCTGAATTTTATTCCCAGTCCGGCCCTGTCTGCAGCCCAGAATGGAGATTACGTGGACCAACTATGTGTGTTCACTCTGCCTGACTAGCACAGGTTCAGACCAGGTGGAGATCTGGGACCTTGTTAGTTCACTTTTGATGGGGGAGAAATGTGACAGACCCAACCAGGACAGATTCTTTTGGAGAGGATTAGGGGAAACCCTCCTACCCACTGCCTATGGTCCCTGGCATTTGAGGGAGCTACAAGCATTTAGGAAGATGTTCTGTTATATAATGCAAAAGGACATATTACATTTAACAGTCAAGTAAGCCAGTCTCTGCCAACTTGAAACTCAGTGAACAGATGTATGTGAAAAGAAAGCTAGTTAATGAGATTTGGACAGCCCTGGGTCTTTTTGAATACTGTTGCCAGTTGAGGTGGAGTGAGATCACTGTTCGTTGTGTTTATTGTTAAGTAGGTCTTTCCCGTTGTTCTATTACTTCTGTCTGTCTGATCCTCTCTTGGATTTGAGATTAATCTGGTGACCACTTTAACTTGTTATCAACTTATTGTGGGATGTTATATATTTTTTGATTAACTTACTGACTAATTAATTTACTGTTTAATTAAGATCATTGTTACCTATGGTAATTATTTTCCTGTTTACAGTTTGTATTGTTTGGGTAATATGTTTAGGAGGGGAATGACCTCCTGTGGGCTTTTGTCAAGGTGATACCTTGCCTTCCTGCTGGCAGCCATCTTGGACATGTAGTAAATTGGGGAATTAACCGCGCTAAAGGAAATAAAACAAACAAGCAGCAACTTCAAGTGTGACCACACCCTAAAGAATATATGTAAATCAAGTTGCGCTAATGTGATCTATGGAGGTATAAAGTCCACAAAGTCCCAATATTGATGACAGATGGAAAATATCTTGGGTAAGATCCTGAACTCGACTCCCTTAAGAGTGTACGCTTACCAGATTGAGGTAAGAATAAAGCGGATATGCTTAATCTTGTCACTTTGATAGATGATCCAGGCCCGTGTGAGCAGTGAACTCGGTCATTGGATCATGTAAAAAATACAAACGCAATAGCGTAAAACCCAACAAAAAATTTATAGTATCACCTTGAGTGTGACTTAAAATGGAGATTGGGAAACGTGTAAAAGGCTGCCACCAAGATAGCAGAGTGAAACAAAAAAAAATTTTTTTTTTTTTTTTAAATTTAAAAAATTTAGGGGTGAATAACCCTAACAAAACAGATGCAGGATAAGGTGCAAAAAATATTCCAGTTGGAGTTGCCTCTTACCAGACAAATTAAATGATAAGCCCAAGTGAAAGATAAAGTGTTGAAGATATGTGTTTGGACCATCACCAACTAGATCAGCCTCTTACCAAAAACAAGTTTAAAGCAAGTGTGTAGAAATCAATCCAAGTGACACAGGATGCAATACCAGATAAGCACCAGTAGGGGTCGCCTCTTACCAGATGTTAAACTCAGTCAAGCTTGTATGGAAATCAATAATCGGGGTCCAAACATGAATTCTGGGATCCTCGCTTTCAACCATAGATTGCCCAATCGACTTGAAGAGTTCAGAGCTGCGTTTGCAGTCAAACAGTCCCAACTTTAAAGAGGGTAACCTTCCCTGGCAACAGGTTCCCAGTCAGCACACTGACATGCACCCTTTCGGCTGTACAAAAGTCCACCATTCACCATCCACCGTCTCCTCTATGCTCCACCACCTTTATACCTCCATAGATCACATTAGCGCAACTTGATTTACATCTTGGACATGTGCAGACTGCTGTCTCTTATAAACTCTGTTTGCATCATCACTTGTCTGCTGCCTGGGTGTCGCTCAGTGATGATGTTGCACACCTGAATATTTATATCACCTGATGGCTTTCAGACCTTAACAAGCAGAGGAAGGGGAAGGGTAAAGGAAAAACACACCGCTCTAAGGCAATCAGCAAAGCAATGATCCCAGGAAGGCTGTAATAATCCTGTAGCTGGGTGCTCACTAAGGTCCATGGCCCAGAAAGTTCAATATTAAGAAAGAAGATGCGTCACTTCCAGTAGCAGGAAAACGTTGTATTTATTGAAAAATAAAAAATAAAAGATCCGACAATAGACTTGCAGGACAACACACCGATCAACAGACGCGTTTCACAAGATAGTGCTTAATCATTGCTGATTGATTGCAATGATTAAGCACTATCGTATGAAACGCGTCTGCTGATCAGTGTGTTGTCCTGCAAGTCTAGTGTCAGATCTTTTATTTTTCAATAAATACAATGTTTTCCTGCTACTGGAAGTGCTGCATCTTCTTTCTTATTATTGGGCTTTCAGACCTTGCCCTTGCATTTGTGCTCCAAGGTGCATCACTGCTAGCAGTCCTCTGTTCTCTGTGTTTTCTCTGTGCATGACTTTGCTTGGCTGACGACCTTCCTGGCTCTTGATTCCGCATCAGCAGATGACCCCGCATCGGTTGACGACCCTGCTTCGGCAGACTACTCGCTTCAGGACTCGACCCCGACTTGGGTGACTACTTGCTCCTGGACTCGATTCCAGCTTGAATGACTACCTCCTGGACTCAATCTTGGTTTGGATGACTACCCGCTTCCGAACTGTACCCCAGCTATTCTTGATTTCGCTCCTCTCTCTTGCTGTGCATTTATTATTATTGCATTAATAAACTGCTTTATTTCACTTGCATCTTCGTGTGGTCTGGTTTCCTGGCACCCTGACAGTTATAAAGTATGTGTATGAGTTTCAATAAACAACCATTCCTTTGGATTTTACCGTAAAAACATTATCTACTGTATGTACGATGGTTGGGGTAAAAAAGGGCTGGTATTAGCCCTCGGTCTGCTTGAAACAGTTTGGAGGGCAGGAGGCACTGTTTGGCAGAAGGAAGCACCTAATCGGGGTGCCAAACGGTTCCATCACAATTATATACATACTTTTGTGCTCTAAGTAGCTCTCCAGTAGAGGTGCGCTTCACTGGTCTCACAATTCAATTTGATTACGATTATGCTATCAACGATTCGATTTGATTCAATTCCGCGATGCATCACGATTATTGTGCATGGTTTTCATAAAAAAATTCAAGCAGTCAGAAGAATTCAACTCTTTAAGAAAAAAAAAAAAAAAAAAAAGATGACACTCCCTGTATGTAGCAAAGTCTGAACACAGCAGACAACAACTTAAGGATGAGCTCCAGGCTCCCCCCAATATACTACAGTAGATGGTCAGAGACTGCAGACATGTTACAAGAGAGGGTCAGAGACTGCAGACATGATACAAGAGATGGTCAGAGATGGCAGATATGATACAAGAGCTGGTCAGAGACTGCAGACATGATACAAGAGAGGATCAGAGACTGCAGACATGATAATAGAGAGGGTCTCTGGTCATGAAAACCTTTGTAGCGCTCCTACTCGTCCCCCTTCCCCTCCTCGCAGGTCTTCCATGTAACGGACGTGTGTCACAGTGTCGCCGTGCCTGCCATTTGGGGGGGGGGGGGGGGTTGACAGGTGTGCAGAGTTACAAATCCATAGTCGGGGGAGAGCGTGGCTGGGGGGCGGCATGCTGACGTATTGCAGCGCCCGCCTACTGAGGCTACAACATCCATTTGTGGTGCAACTGTGACGGGTGCAGCCAGCCCACGGGCGCATTTTGTCAGCAGCAGGATGTGGAAAAGCACCAACACATTACACCACCAACTCTGTAATTACACTTCTGTGGGGTGAGGGGGAGGAGCCGAGATGACATCATGCATAATCGCAATTCAGCTGGATTCTGCATCGATGCTGAATCGTTAAAGGCTGAATCACGAAGCATCGATGCACCGATCATTTTCAACACCCCTACTCTCCAGTATGTTCCTCAAAATCAGAAGTGCAAAAGTTTCTACTTCCTGCTATTTATTATCAAGAAAAAGATGGTGTAATGGTGTCGAGTGTTCGGACACCATCTTGTCCTCTCGGCATCCATTTTGTTTAGTGACCCAGGCTCCTTGAGCAAAAGTAGCCCCCCCCTTTCGCTAATCAGTGGAACCAAAAGGCACTCATTCACCCCCACCCCACCTCAATTAGTGTCACTGGATGCCAGGGTCCTGCACAGCTGACACTTTTCACACTTTTAATATACACAAGCAGCTTGACCATGCAGGAGTTGTGTCTCCGAGGACAGCAGGGGGTCAGAGCAGATGTCCAGTGAAGCTGCCTTGTAAATTCCCAAAGCCAAAGTGTTAAGTTACATCTCACAATTAATGCTCACGTCATAACTGGTTACCCAAACATAACGTATTAACAAAAAGTAGATATTTGAATGCCGCATGGCACGCTGATCGTGACGAGACCGCACATGGTCATCCTGTAGTACAGGAAAGTGAAACGATCGATAAGATACCCCCTCTGTGATAAAATATATTCATGTTTGATATTGTTTGAAAGCAAATGACATGCTCAGTTATAAAATATCGGTTTCAAGCATCTAACCGTTTCATATCTCAAGATATGAGTGCTTTATTAATCTGTCAAACGGGGAGGTCCCTTAGCAGTTTATAAGACTCAGAGCCTATTGGCTAAGTACTTCTGGTGACACCCCCTGGAGGGTCAGAGAAAAGAACCAGAACTGATAGAGAGCTCAGTTCGGATCCTAACATCGAGGCCATAACATTGCTCAAGTTGAACCAAATATCACATGTTCAGCTTCCAAAACTAAGGTAATACCAGGACCGTTTAATGCAAGTATTTTCATTCTTTATTCTCCTATTTCCGAATTGCTGTATTGTGTCTCTATTTCTGTGTAACCCATTTTTCTGTAAATATTTTTATTTGCACCAATTTTAACCTTTCTTATAATTAAACCATATTTTGAAAAGTGTTAATTTTTGTCTCTAAGCTCTTAAACGCAACCTGACCCAAACGAACCTGCCTCCTGAAAGCGCGCTACTGTGTGTTACAGCCGGTTATTTTAAAGTCATAATTGATATTTGTACTGTTTAGGCTAACCTATCTGAACCATTCTTGTCTGAGGTGACAGTGGGTGTGTTACAGACGGTTATTCTAAAGTCATAATTGATATTTGTAAAATCACGAGCATCCTCTCCGCTCATTATAACGTAGAGGTGGTGGCAGAGAAAGGGTTAATCGTTTAATTAACCCGGTAACAATCGCTCTCAGTCTGCTGGCATCTAGATTGTGGTCCCGCAAGCTTGACAATCTATGTGCTGGGTGCAGCTGAGAGTGGTATTGTTACGCAAGTGATGGCAGGGTGTGAGATTGCTTCGTCTTTGGTCACGAGTTGGATGAGAAGGCCAGGGGTCTGATACCCACCACCGTCACATATTGGCTGGCAGCGTACGTGGGATAGTCTTGCATTTAAGAGCATTCAGTGCACTGTTAGGAATTAGCTCTGCACTGAAGGATTGTAACGGTTGGGGAAAGCAGTCCTTAGAGACAAACTGGTGCATATTTTTTGTTTTTTAAAAAGAGACACACAGCAATCTCTACTTTATACAGCTCCTTCCTATCTTGCTTTCTGTTCTATCTTTTCTGCTTGCAAACATGCCTGGTTTATCGGAATATAAAAAAATGAACAAATATGAACTTGCTACGGAGTGCACATCAAAAGGACTTGACGTCAGTGGCAAAACTCGTGAAGTAATGATTCATGCCCTGCAGGAGTATGATATCCAGGCAAGCCGAAATCTGGCGGAACCAGAGGAAGAGGCTTCCGTTTCTTCAGAGCCCAGTGATTCAGGAACGGCCGCGCAGGATGGGCCAGCAGAGACTGACACTGGAATACCACTGGATGTCACCTCCACTCCACAGCATGTGCAGACCAGCCCCAGCTTGCCTGCAACCAGCATAGACTCTCTTTAAATGCAGGAAACACTACAACGTGTCAAGGAGATGGATCCTATTGCGTACCTGCAGTTTATAGAACGCCAGGCTGCGGCTGAGAGAGAGGAATGCCAGGTGGTGGCTGAAAGAGAGGCTGAGAGAGCAGAACGCAGGGCTGAGAGAGAGGCTGCTGCGAGGGAGAGGGAGGCTAATCGTCGGCACAAACTGGAGATGGCTAAGCTCCCGCCGAAGCCCCAGTCTCAGAACCTCGGATCCCTAGAGCACAGGGACACCTCTTTGCTTGTGAGCCCGGCAGCCAAATTTCCAGTCATGGAAAAGGACAGTGACATTGATAAGGGACGTAGATGAAAAAGGCGCTGGTGATCTTTTATATTTACTGGAATAAAACTTGTTCAGGGTAGCATGTGTATTAAATATATATTAAAAGTGCTTGTTGGTGAATTATTATAATTGAAGGTAATAAATATTTTTTAAAGTGCACAACTCAAAATTAAAAAAATATTTCTGTTACTTATTGATAAATAAATATATAAATAATTATATATAAATATATAGATATATAAATATATTGTACATGCAACAAGCAAATCAATTATATAAATATATAATATTCCGTGCAGCAAACAAATAAAAGTGCTTAATAGTGCGTGCATAAAAAAACTCGTCAAATATAAGCAAATAAATTCATGCTCTCCAGTGAAAAAATAATAATTATATAGCAAGTGTCTCTGTAATTCGTGCAAAAAATATACTCCTTAAAGTGCTTCAGGTGGTGGGGTGTGACACACGTGGCCTCTTACCAGCTTCCAATGAGTCACAATGACTCCCAACGCCTGTGATCCCTTTAATTGGGTGGATCAGACCTCTCCTCGATCTCTTTTGGGATGGATATCTGCTCCTACATTAGGCATGTATGGACCATATAGTCCGCATAAAGATAAACAAAAAAAGCCTCCAATAGTGAAATATTGTATGCTTTATTTGAAAATTAATAAAAAAGGTATACGGTTGGTCCCTTACTATTAGTTGTGCCCTCCTGGCACTGGGCAATTCGGCAGTACACAAAATCTTTCAATAGTGGGGAATCGTATCCGAGGATCTGCAGCTTCCTCTTAGTTTTCCTCTCACTGTGCTGTGTGCGGCGGTCGGCGAGCGTCCCTGCCTCTGCTACGAATGCCTGTATGTTTTGCTTCCGGGTTTGTCAGTAACCACAATGCATTTCGCATCTGTGCGTCATCAGGCCGCCTGATGACGCACAGATGCGAAATGCATTGTGGTTACTGACAAACCCGGAAGCAAAACATACAGGCATTCGTAGCAGAGGCAGGGACGCTCGCCGACCGCCGCACACAGCACAGTGAGAGGAAAACTAAGAGGAAGCTGCAGATCCTCGGATACGATTCCCCACTATTGAAAGATTTTGTGTACTGCCGAATTGCCCAGTGCCAGGAGGGCACAACTAATAGTAAGGGACCAACCGTATACCTTTTTTATTAATTTTCAAATAAAGCATACAATATTTCACTATTGGAGGCTTTTTTTGTTTATCTTTATGCGGACTATATGGTCCATACATGCCTAATGTAGGAGCAGATATCCATCCCAAAAGAGATCGAGGAGAGGTCTGATCCACCCAATTAAAGGGATCACAGGCGTTGGGAGTCATTGTGACTCATTGGAAGCTGGTAAGAGGCCACGTGTGTCACACCCCACCACCTGAAGCACTTTAAGGAGTATATTTTTTGCACGAATTACAGAGACACTTGCTATATAATTATTATTTTTTCACTGGAGAGCATGAATTTATTTGCTTATATTTGACGAGTTTTTTTATGCACGCACTATTAAGCACTTTTATTTGTTTGCTGCACGGAATATTATATATTTATATAATTGATTTGCTTGTTGCATGTACAATATATTTATATATCTATATATTTATATATAATTATTTATATATTTATTTATCAATAAGTAACAGAAATATTTTTTTAATTTTGAGTTGTGCACTTTAAAAAATATTTATTACCTTCAATTATAATAATTCACCAACAAGCACTTTTAATATATATTTAATACACATGCTACCCTGAACAAGTTTTATTCCAGTAAATATAAAAGATCACCAGCGCCTTTTTCATCTACGTCCCATATTTTATATTGTTTTTACAATTAAAAGGGCAGCAGGTTCAGACATATCTTTAAAAAGAGCCAGGCGCCTTCCTATAATTTGCTATTGACAGTGACATTGATGTGTACCTGCTGACATTTGAAAAGACTTGCCGTCAGTACCAGCTGCCCCAAGCACAATGGGCTCGGTACCTGACGCCAGGGCTGCGAGGCAAGGCCCTGGACGCTTACGTCGAATTGCCAACGGAACAGGATGGTGATTATGAGGCCATCAAGGCTGCAATCACCTAAAAGTACCAGTTAAACCCGGAAGTGTACCGGAAGCGATTTAGGTCCCTGCAAAAGGGACCTGGGGACTCATATATGGATGTGGTAAGCCGCTTACGCACCACGTTCCGTCAGTGGACTAAGGGCTTGAAGGCCATTACGTTTGAGTCCCTGGAGGATCTCATGATTGGAGATCAATTGTTGCACATCTGTCCTACAGACGTCAGACAGTTTGTGCTGGAACGAAAGCCAGCCTCTGCCCAAGAAGCAGCAGAAGTGGCAGATATCTACATCCACACTCGGGTATCTGACCATCGCAAGGCTCCTCTGTATGGCGCGAAAGGAGGGATATTGCACATGGAAACACCTCCTGCACCTAGGAGTCACGTTCACCAGCCACCAGCCCTTGCAGTTCCTGGTGCCAAGGCATTCCTGACTGACAACCGCAGATGTTACGCCTGTGGAAAAGCCGGCCATCTCAGGACGCAGTGCCCTGAGCAGAAGAAGACGACATCATCTGGCCAACCGGCCAGCAACCCTGCCGCCGTGCTGTTTGTCAGTGGTAAACCTCAGGAAAACAACGCCAATTTGCAACCCGTCATCATAGGCAACCGGACTGTAACTGGGTTTCGTGACACCGGAGCTGAAGTCACTTTGGTCAGACCAGAGGTGATAAATGAAACTGGCATCATCCCAGAGAAGTTTCTTACCCTCACCGGAGTTGGGGGCACCCGTTCCCGCATACCCCGCGCCTATGTGTTAATTGATTGGGGCGCAGGAAGTGGGATGAGGGAGGTGGGAGTCTCTGAGGAAATCCCCACAGCTGTTTTGTTGGGTGCCAATTTAGGTACCCTTGTTTCTTACTACACCCCTGCTAAGAGCACCCATGATGCCTCCACGGAACTCTCTGGACTTAATGTATATATGTGTATATATGTGTATATATATATATATATATATATATATATATATATATACATACCTATATACACACGTATATGTATATATATATATATATATATATATATATAAAATTTTATTATTGATTCGATTATAATTCACACGTATATATGTATACGTATATAATTCATGCGTTTGTGTTTCAAATTTATCACATCTGGGATGTCTACAGACTCTTGTTTTGGTCAGGTTTAAGTCAGTAATTACTAAGAATTGTAGGCCTATAATACATAACGCCAAATTTCCATGAAAAAAATTGTACCGCTTTTGGTATATAATTCCTGACATAATCATACCGCCAGGGAGGTTAACCCCTTCCCTGCCAGTGTCATTTATACAGTAACAGTGCATATTATTTAGCACTGATTACTGTTTTAATGTCACTGATCCCCAAAAAGTGTCACTTAGTTTCAGATTTGTCCGCCGCAATGTCGCAGTCCCGCTAAAAATCGCTGATCGCCGCCATTACTAATGAAAGCAATAAAATAAATAAAAAGTCCAAAAATGTATCCCATAGTTTGTAAACGCTATAACTTTTGCGCAAACCAATTAAAATATGCTTTTTGGGATTTTGTTTCACCAAAAATATGTAGCAGAATACAAATTGGCCTAAACTGATAAAAAAAAATTTATTGGGAATGTTTTATTGCAGAAAGTAAAAGGTATTGTGTGTTTTTCAAAATTGTCACTATATTTTTTTGTTTATAGCGCAACATCCAGCGCAAAACTGCAGAGGTGATAAAATACCACCAAAAGAAAGCTCTATTTGTGGGGGAAAAAAAGGACAGCAATTGTATTTGGGTACAGCCTCGCACGGCCGTGCAATTGTTAGTTAAAGTAACGCAGTGCCGAATCGCAAAAATTGGCCTGGTCATTGAGGGGGTAAAACCTTCCGGAGCTGAAGTAGTTAATTAAAAAAAATATTAGTAATAATAACAAACATGTCATACCTGCTCTGTGCAATGGTTTTGCACAGATCAGCCTCAATCCTCTTCTTTTTGGGTCATGCGTTGGCGGTCCTGGCTCCTCCCCCTGCCAAGTGCCCCTAATAGCAAGCCTCAAGCTCGCTCCTAAGCTACGCTCCTGTGAATGGACATTTTCCATTCACACACACACACACACACACACACACACACACACACACAGTGCAGCCCCCTCCCCCACTCTCTCCTCATTGGCTCACTGACTGTAATTGAAAGTAGCAACGGCCAATGGCTCTGCTCTTGTGTGAACCAATGAGGAGAGAGGCCAGGGAGAGCCGCTGCTCTCATGCACATCACTGGATTGAGATGGGGCTCAGGTAAGCATAAGGGGGGAACTGGGGGGGAGCTGCACACAGAAGGTTTTTTTTCCTAATGCATGGAACGCATTAAGGCAGAAAAAAACTTCTGCCTTTAGAATCACTTTAAAGAGTAACTCCTCTTTTGTCTGCTCTAGATGTTTGATAATAAAAAAAAAGGTCACTCTCATTCAGTATAACTTTGGACATTGACATTACCAAACAAACTGTTGATGCACTTGCAGTGTTCTAATGAGGAAAATTACAGGGTCTACATCCCTTTAGAAGCCATTACCCTTTTGGGAGTATCTCACCAAAATAAACAAGGGGTTCTCTTCCCTGACACTTTGATTAAAGCCTGTAAATCCTCCACCAGTTCCCTTTACTTCAGAGTTTGGGTTGTACAACAACACTGAATTTTAATCCACTTGACCCTTACTCTGAGCATGTCCTAGGTTTTCTTTAGCAGGGCTTGGGCATGAACCTGGGGCTTATTATCCAACAGTTCATATTTTAGCCTGGTCAACTTTTCTAGCTGCTCCTTGGGGAAACAACCCATGATAATACAGTTTTTAAAGGCATATACAAAGATCAGACCCCCAAGAAAAAGCAACAGCTTGGGATCTAGTCCTCTTCGCCATTTCATTCAAATAGAAGATTCAAACATCTGGAACTTAACCGTTAAGATGACCATTCTTACTGTAATCACCTCTAGCATGGTTCTGAAGGGTTTCGGAAATCCAAGTTTTTTTGCAAAGAGCCTCATCTGTGTATTTCCAAGATAGAGTGGTCCTTAGACCGTTTCCCTACTTCCATTTTAAAGTTACATCTGCCTTCAACTTGAACCAGGAAATAGCCTTTCCAACCTTACCAGCCACATCCACAGATCATTTATCTGTAGTATGGCATCTAAACTTTTTTAACCACTTAAGCCCCGGAAGATTTTACCCCCTTCCTGACCAGGGGTTTTTTTGCGATTTTTTTACTGCGTGACTTTAACTGACAATTGCGCAGTCATGCGACGCTGTACCAATTTGACGTCCTTTTTTTCCCACAAACAGAGCTTTCTTTTGGTGGTATTTGATCACCTGTGCGATTTTTACTTTTTGCGCTATAAACAAAAAAAGAGCGTAAATTTTGCAAAAACAACAATATTTTTCACATTTTTTTATATGAAATTCCCCCCCAAAAAAATGTAAAAATCAAAATTTTTTTAACATTTTTGGCCAATTTGTTTTCTGCTACATATGTTTCGTAAAAAAAATCGCATAAAGCGTATTTTGATTGGTTTGCGCAAAAGTTATTGCGCTTACTAACTAAGGGAAAGAATTCTGTCATTTTTTGGTGTTTTTTTTTTAACGCGTAATGGTGGCGATCTGCGATTTTTTTTTGCGGTACTGCGACATTGCGGCGGACAGATCGGACCCTTGACTGACGTTTTTTACACTTTTGGGGTTACCAGTGACATTACTGCAGTAATCAGTGCTATACATATGCACTGTTACTGCAAAATGACACTGGTAGTGAAGGGGTTAACTTTATTTGAGAGGGAGGGGTGGTGTGTGTCCCTAGGGGCGTGATTCTTACTGTGATTGGCTGTGGCTTGAAGTGTAGGAACAGTGATCAACGGTCCTACATAGTTACATAGCTTCACTGTTTCTACACAGGGGAGAATGACAGGCGGCTTGTTTACATTAGCCGCCTGCCTTTCTCCCTCTGCACCAACGATCGGCGAGTGTCCGCCGGTCACACGCATGGACTTGCTGGGGAACGAGCCGGGCGGAGCGCGTCCCTCCATCGACGCGCGCTCGCCCGCTACTGGCTCCCAAGCAAGTGAAAGGCTAGTGACGTATATATACGTCACTTTGCCTGACCGGGGCTGACTACCGACGTATATGGTCGTGCGGCGGTCGGCAACCGGTTAAATGACAGTGGACTTCAGTTCCTTTGAATAATTTATTTGTACTCCTATTAAGGACAATTGCTTCATGGCATATAAAGATGGTCAGGAAAGCATACTTTATCAGAGGAACTGAAACCTGCCACTGGCATCACTGCACACTCAATGCGAGCTATAGAATCTTCATTAGCAGCTTTAATTAGAATCACTCCTGGGGAGACTTGCAAGGCAGTGACCTAGTCATGGAAATTCTGTGGGCATTACAGGGTTGATCATGCTGCCCTAACAGTGGGTTTTAGTAAATCTATCACACAATCAATTAATTCTAACTCTGCGTATTAAAATTGTTTACTTGCATTACCCACCCCTGTTTTTTGCTTGTTATGCCTTATTTGCATGCTTCTATACATGTGACAGAAAAATGAAGAACTGTATTCTTATCTATCGGTAATTTTCCTTTCCTTACATACATACTGTACATGGCAGCAAAAATGTATCTCCCATCAATTCCTTATAATTTATTTTGCCTGGCAGACTAGTAACTGCTTCCCATCTGGCCATTGCACATAAACAACCAGAAGGGTACTTCTTTGATGCGGGTAGACATATCAGTATACCCCCCACTTGTTTGTGCACTCTCGCTATGGCACAGGTGTCAAACACAAGGCCATTTCATGTGGCCCTCGCACCTCTCCTTCAGCTGCAGCACCCCCTTGTCTCTGTTCTCACCTTGTCTCAGCAGTCGGCAGCAGAGAGGACAGAACCTCTTTGCCAGATCCTCTGTGCAGCTCCCCCCCTTCTCAGCAGTCCACAGCAGGGAGGAGGGCAGAACTACTCCTACAGATCCTGCACCTCTATGTGCAGCCGCAACACCACCTTGCCTCTGCCTCCCCTAGTCTCAGCATTCAGCAGACTCTGGAAGCTGACTCCAGCCCTCCTCTGGTTCTCGTCCAGTCCCTGCACTTCTTCCCAGATCCACCTGCATCATCTTCCTGGCAGCAGCACAAGGTAAGGGGGTGCATTGTGATGTTAGGAAAGGTGGGTGACTCTTGACTTCTGATGGTGTTGGGGAGGGGGCTCTTGACATTCCATGTAGGATATAAAGGGACATGAGGTGCTCTGGACATCTAATCTTACAGATATAACCAGCCCTTTGAGGGCAACCATAATGCTGATGCGGCCCACGATGAAATGGAGTTTGACACCCCTGTGCTATGGCATACCCTATGATATCTGTGTCTTTCACACAAAGTGGGTCACAGATCAGGGTGCAGGGTCAATGAGATTGGCCCTGTACCATGTGATCGCTGTTACCAACCACAGCGTTCACACCTAAAAACAAAGTCTGCAGCCTTTGAACCTTTTCTCCTCACAACAATTGGCTGTGACAGGAAACAGATTGTTTACTACAGTGATCTGGACTATATTAAAGCGGTAGTATACCTGCATGGTTTAGGAGATATTCACCCTGCATGCAGCCACTGACACCAGCGGTGCATGCGCTCTGAACGTCCAGCGTATCTTGCCAGACCTTCAGAGCTCCTTGCCGTCTCCATGCCGGAAAGTGAACTCCTGCGCGCATGCGCGGGAGTGACATCATTGTGGCTCCGGCCACTCACAGCGCTGGAGCCGCCGAACCCGGAAGAGAAGCAGAGGAAACATGTCAGCGGTGTACAGGCAACCGTGTGGGGGCTTTGTTCTAAGGTAAGTATTTCATAATGTGCTAGTATGCGATGCACATTAGCACATTATGCCATTGTCCTGCAAGGTTGTTTTTTTTTACACAGGGGATACAACTGCTTTAAGCACGCAGAGTGAATAAAAAGATCCCTGCCCCCTGAACAGTGCAGTGTCTCTGTGACACTATAATGACATTATACTGCTATGGCTAGGGATCAGAGACAGCCAGTGTCTCTAATCACTAGACACAGCGGGACAATGTCACCACAGCAATACTGCACTGCTCAGGTGACTACACATGTTTTTAACACACTGTCAACCAAACTGGGGTAGTGTCACTATGATGACATTATACTACTGTGGCTACTACAATGGTTGTCTTCTTTGATATCATTGTATGTCGGTGCAGCCAGCCTTTGTCTCTGATCACTACCACAGCAGTACTATGTTACCAGACCAGCACAGCCAATCACAATGTCCCCAATCACCACTCACAGTCTCACAATAATAGTGCAGCCAATCATAGTGTCCACTACATTAGTCACAGTGTCACCAGATCAGTGTAGCAAGAAACAGTGTTCCAGATTGCTGCCACACCAGTCTCCAGTGTCAGAAGACCAGTGTAAGCCAGCAACAGTGTTCCTGATTGCTGCCACACCCGTCTCGGTGTCACCTGACCAGTGTACTCAATCAACAGTGCTCCTGATCCCACTACACCTGTCCCAGTTTCACCAGACCAGTGTAAGCTAACAACAGCATTCCTGATCGCTGACACATCAATCACAATATCACCAAACCAGTGCAGCAGACAACAATGTTCCTGATTGCTAACCACACCATTGCCAGTGTCACCAGAGAGATTGCAGCCATCAACAGTATCCCTGATCGCCACCACACCAGTAAAGTATTGCCTCTGCTTTCTGCCTGTAATGAGCATGGCCTGTTTATTGGCCACGTTTCTGTCTGCTGCCAGGACCAATTATTTGCCTATTTGCTAACTACGTCCCTGTCTGCTGCCTGAACTGACTTATCTGCATGCCCCACTGACTGTAAGACTCCAATCCAAGCCATCTTACCCTGCGGACAACTGCACTACTACAACCACAGAAACTCTTTTGTTCAACCATTGTAGATCCTCCTGTACCTCGTGGCTAGTAAACATAGCATTCCTGGGGGTAGCCATGTACAAGTAGGTGAGGTTTGCTTGGCTTACAGGAATAGAGACTACACTCAGCTATAGTCCCTGACCACTCAGAGGCGACCATTAGAGTACACTTTTTGTTATACAATTGGTTAATTTTTATGGTACACAAGATACAATGTCTGCTGTATAATCAGGCAATTAAAAGAGTCTCACACATGTGGTGTCCCCATACATGGGAGGATTGCAGAATGCGTTTTGAGGTGAAATTCTAAGTATGCTAATGCTGTGCATGAAAAATATCTTATTAAGTTGACAATTGTGTATAAAAAAAAAATAATAATTTTGATTTTCATTCCACGTTTTCCAAAAAACATGTTGCAAAAACAATGAAGACTTCAAAAGACTCACCATGCCTCAGACATCTCACCCAGGAGTTGCATAATGTGTTTTGGGATGTAATTCTAAGTACAGTATCTCACAAAAGTTAGTACACCCATCACATTTTTGTAAATACTTTATTATATCTTTTTATGTGACAACACTGAAGAAATTACACTTTGGGCCTAATTCACTATAAGTTTGGAGTAGAGCTGCTCACTTCTCCAGAAATAACTCCAGCCTAAACTCATTAGCATCCTAATTAGGTAAGTGGCTGGAGTTAATCCTTCAACTAGGTGCTTTAGTGAATTCGGAGTTGGAGTTAACCAAGATTGAATTGGGGTTTGGAGTTAACCAAATTCCCTTTGTGTTTTTCATAAAAGGAAATTTGTCTATTCTGAATCACTATTACACAGCAATGTCATCTATTGTGGTTTTTTTTTTTATTTTAAGGTATAGTTATGTATCTTATGTGTTTTAACCTTTAGATTTACTAATAGCAGACTACACAGCTGTCTAATTAGCAAGCTTCATTCTTTATTCATCTGAAACTTTCAGGCATGTCTGATTGTATTCAGCACTTTGGTGTAGTGGTCTATGCTCATAGACAAAGATTGCTAGGTCATGAGTTCAAGGCCCAACCATGATAACACCCTGTGTGCTCACAATTGTGTGTCATTATTTTTTTTTTGCCACATAGTAATACATTGGCTACATCACCTAAAATTGCATGTCAATGGCCTTGTATATGCAAGAAACAGGATGCAGGGTGCAATTATGCATTTGCCAAGTTTCAGTATTTATTTACAGTTGACTACAATTTAAGGAGGTGATGGCACACTTGGGATTTGAACTCATGCTCGCAGTGTTTATAGACAGGAACACTAACCACTAAACCATTGAGCTGAGCATGATCCCATGGAATATTTATTCTGATGTTTCAATAGTTAACCACTTCCTTACAGGGCAGTTACACCCCCTTCCTGCCCAGGCCAATTTTCAGCTTTTTATGCTGTTGCATATTGAATGACAATTGCGCGGTCAAGCAACCCTGTACCTAACACAAATGTATGACATTTTTTTCACACAAATATTGCTTTTTTTGGTGGTATTTGATCACTGCAAGGTTTTTTTTTTATTGGCAAAAAGAAGACCTAAATGTTTGACCCCTAAAAAAATGTGTTTTTGTTTAAATTTGGTAAATCAATATGTTTTTTGTTGCACTGACTAGCATTGATGAGGCTGCGCTGGCAGGCACTGATGAGACACTAATATGCAGCACTGATGGACACTGATAGGCGGCACTGATATGCAGCATTGATGGGCATTGATAGGTGGCACTGATGGGCAATGATAGACACTGGTTGGCAGCACTGATAGATGGTAATGATGGGCAGCACTGATGAGGAGGGCACTAACAGGTTCCCTGAGCACTGATTGGCATCAATGGCATGGGTGGGCATCCCTGGTGGCCATGGGTCAGCAATCCCTGGTGGCTTTAGTGGCATCCCCCAAGGGTCTGCACTGGTAATCAATGCTCTGATTACAAGCACAGACCCCCCACACACACACACTTACTTTGCATATGAATGCAATTTCTTCACAGCTGAAAGTGGCCCTCACCATGATTAGCCAGTTGATTGTGACCACTTGCTGGAATGTGTGCAACCCAATTTGGTTTCATTTCTGGTCCAGAGCGAACGCCAATGTGCCATTTGCAATGTGTTGTAAAGAGATTTTGCTTTATTTTAAAAATGGTGCACACAGACAACTAAAATGTATTGGAAATGTTTTACCTAGGCCAGTGATGGTAACCCTTAACCCCCCCCCCCCCCTAGATGTTTTTGCCCTACATTTCCAATAATGCTCATGTACTCTGCAGTGTAGGTGAGCATCATGGGAAATGTTACAAAACACCTGTGTTGCCAAGGTTCATCATCACTGACCTAGGCCAACTAAAAAGGTGAGTGAGCACTGTAGCAATCTTTAATTTAGTAATAATTTTTAGTGATTATTTATTAAATGTTTTGGTTACATTCATCCACAGAGGCTGAATGGAAATTTTGTATTATTCCTTAATTTATATATAATTTTAGCTAAATATATACATACACACTTTAATTAACTCTTACAGTTTAGCCCCCCCCACCACACTCCCCCCTCCTCCCACCCACACACACTCCTCCCCCCCCACACACCCACACACTCCTCCCCCCCCCCACACACACCCAAACACTCCTCCCTCCCCCCCACACACACACACACACACTCCCCCCCACACAGACCCCCCCCCACACAAACACACACACACACACACACACTCCCCCGCCCATACACACCCCATTACCCCGCCATACACACCCACACACCCATACACACTTCGCTGGAGTAAAGGGAGAAACCCTACCCCTGTTCATACTGTACTGCCATTGCACACACGCAAAAAATACAAGAAATGGATTACATTCAATAGACACAAAAGATATCTGAATTACATCCAGACAAATATGAAGAAAAGAAAACAAAAAAACAGGAGCTGTGTACAAATGAATAAGCTTTATTGAACATGTATAAAACATCAGTAATCACTCAAGCAGGCATGTGAAATGTGCCCCCAAAAACCCCCAAATAAAGTAATCTTTATTCAAATTACAGTGCAAAGATGCAACATATGATGAATAGATAGAGCTTACAATATCCAACAGTCAAGCAAAATAAGTTGTAGACACCTTAGTATTAAACATAAAACATACCCAACATACTTGTATGGTTATTGTTTGCATGAGCCTGCCTTTTCATTTAAATACCATCAAATCAGTAGAACATACAGCTACACAGAGGCATGAAAATAAAAAAACACATGTATAGAGTACATAAAGACACACTTTGCAAAAACTATACAAAACATTTAGAGCATGAAAAGTATTCATCCAACAAAATACACTTACTGCAATATGGGTCCTTAGGCATGCCTGCTAACCCCACCCCCACCCCCACCCCCAAAAGCAAATTCGGACATAAAGACATGTGGCCCTGCTGCCAGAGGCCAAATGAGCTTCTCTTAAACATCCCTTTATATAACATTGGTTAAACTACACCCACCCAGTATAGGAAACTCCCAGCAAAGTAATTAATTGGGTCTGTTGGTTCCTAAACCAAAATCACCAGTTCACTAATGAATGAGTGTTTGGCTGGCCATCCATGATTTTTTCAAAGCATGTGTGATTTGTGACTTCTTTAAATAATATATATATATATATATATATATATATATATGTATGTATTATATATATATATATATATATATATATATATATATATATATATGTGTGTGTATATATATATATCTGTGTGTTGCTATATATTATATTTGGATAAAAGTAAGGACTATGCACATATATATATATATATATATATATATATATATATATATATATATATATTTCACTATAGTCAGTTTATATTTTGTCACACCACTGCCATCTAGTGGTCAGTTTATTTAATCAAGCTCAATTACAAATAGTTGTATTTTGGGTACATAATTGCAACATTTTGCAAAACACAATTTACACAAACATAATCACTTTGCTACATTTATTTCATAATATATGCCACTGATAGTTTCTTAGCCTATCAATTAATATTTAAAATACTAATTTTTCACAGAAATAAATGTTTTAAACACCTATATATAATTTCCAGCATGCAGGATTATTTTTATAAATTTGTTGATTTTATACAGTTTCACTAAACTAGGTTAATTATTTGGGAATTGTGGTCTCTGAGGTTTTTTTTTGTTTTTTGTTATCTTTATACCAAACATACATGCACCGGCACCTTAAAAATTAATATAGTTTGATTCAATTAGTCCATCAAAAAATTATAATAAATAAAAATTATTTGAGCTTGAATTGGGTCCAAATAGAATATATATATATATATATATATATATATATATATATATATATATAGATATCTAAATAAATAAATAAAAAAAAAAAAAAATATATATATATATATATATATATATATATATATATATATATATATATATATATATACACACTTTTTTTTTAAAGCACAAATCACACATGCTTTGAAAAAATTACATTAGCACCAGGTAGCTAAGTGGTTAGCATGTCTGCCGTGCAACAGTGTATTCCCTGAACTACCTACAACTGTCTGTTGTTATATATGACAAGCAACATTAATATGGCTTCTCCCCAAAAATAAAACATTGTATATGTGTGAAATTAATATATTTTTGGGTTGGTTAGATATAGGAAGTAACAATAATATATTGTTTTTTTGCATATATTACATATATATATATATATATATATATATATATACATACATATATATATGCAAAAAACAATATACCAATCTCTGCATTACTAAGGGATGTGGCACTTTTCAAGAACTCTGGTCAAGAGCACACCCATGTTATTTTGTGATTTTGAACAAAACAGTCCACCTTTTAGCTGGACTGTTTTTAAGTCCAGTCCTGAAGTTATTTGATCTTAGTGAATTTGACACTGCTCATAACGTTTCTGATGGAGTTATAGTGAATTGCATTTGCACCTTATAAATAGTCAAAATTGAGGTAAAATAGAACTAGATCAGCGTTGGAGGTACAATGAATTTGGCCCTTTGTTACAATGTAAAGTAGTGAGTGTACAGCTTGTATAACAGTGTACATTTGCTGTCCTGTCAAAATAACTCAACACACAGCCATTAATTTCTAAACCACTGGCAACAAAAGTGAGTGCACCTCTGAGTGAAAATGTCTAAATTGAGCATAAAATGTCAATATTTTGTGTGGCCGCCATTATTTTCCAGCACTGCCTAACTCTCTTGGGCATGGAGTTCACCAGAGCTTCACAGGTTGCCACTAGAGTCCTCTTCTACTCCTCCATGACAACATCACGGAGCTGGTGGATGTTAGAGACCTTGTGCTCCTCCACCTTCCATTTGAGGATGCCCCACAGATGCCCAATAGGGTTTAGGTCTAGAGATATGCTTGGCCAGTCCATCACTTTTACCCTCAGCTTCTTTAGCAAGGCAGTGGTCGTCTTGGAGGTGTGTTTTGGGTTGTTAAGTTGGAATACTGCCCTGTAGCTCTGTTTACAAACAGAGGGGTTTATGCTCTGCTTCAGTATGTTACAATACATGTTTGCATTCATGTTTCCCTCAATGAACTGTAGCTCCCCAGTGTTGGCAGCACTCATGCAGCCCCAGGCCATGACACTTCCGCCACCATGCTTGACTGTAGGCAAGACACACTTGTCTTTGTACTCCTCACCTGGTTTCTGCCACAAATGCTTAACACTATCTGAACCAATTAAGTTTATATTGGTCTCATCAGACAACAGGAAATGGTTCCAGTAATCCATGTCCTTAGTCTGCTTGTCTTCAGCAAACTGCAGGCTTTCTTATGCATCATCTTTAGAAGAGGCTTCCTTCTGGGACGACAGCCATGCAGACCGATTTAATGCAGTGTGCGACGTATGGTCTGAGCACTGACACACTGCCCCACCACCCCTGCCCACAATGCTGGCAGTACTATTTCCCAAAGACAACCTCTGGATATGACACTGAGCACATGCACTCAACTTCATTGGTCGACCATGGCAAGGCCTGTTCTGAGTGGAACCTGTCCTGGTAAACCGCTGTATGGTCTTGGTCACTGTGCTGCAGCTCAGTTTCAGGGTCTTGGCAATCTTCTTATAGCCTACACTATCTTGATGTGGAACAACGATTTTTTTTTCAGATCCTCAGAGAGTTCTTTGCCATGAGGTGCCATGTTGAACTTCAAGTGACCAGTATGAGAGAGTGAGAGCCATAACACCAAATTTAACACACCTGCTCCCCATTCACACCTGAGACCTTGTAACACTAACACGTCACATGACACCAGGGAGGGAAAATGGCTAATTGGGCCATTTTTGTACATTTTCATTAGAGGTGTACTCACTTTTGTTGCCAGCGGTTTAGACATTAATGGCTGTGTGTTGAGGTATTTTGAGGGGACAGAAAATTTACATTGTTATACAAGCTGTACACTCACTACTTTACATTGTAACAAAGTGTAATTTCTTCAGTGTTGTCACATGAAAAGATATAATAAAATATTTACAAAAATGTGGGGGGTGTACTCACTTTTGTTGCCAGCGGTTTAGACATTAATGGCTGTGTGTTGAGGTATTTTGAGAGGACAGAAAATTTACACTGTTATACAAGCTGTACACTCACTACTTTACATTGTAACAAAGTGTAATTTCTTCAGTGTTGTCACGTGAAAAGATATAATAAAATATTTACAAAAATGTGGGGAGTGTACTCACTTTTGTGAGATACTGTATGTGAAAAATGTCAAAATTGGAACAGATGGCAAGTGGTAAAAAGATTGGAGGGTCTACATTGCAAAATTTGGTCATTTTGTGGGTGATTCTCCTGCTAAAATGTGATAGGTAGTCAGGAAATCAAATGCATTATTTATGCCCTTACAAACTTAAAGGTGCTCCTTGAATTTTAGGTCCCTGTGTTTAAGCAGAGAAAAGTCTCACAAATGTGGCATCCCTATACTCAGGAAGAATAGAATAATGTGTTTTCAGGTTTAATTATAAATCAGTCCATGCTGTGTATGAAAAATAACTTGTTAAATTGACAATTTTGTAAAATCAAATCAAATATTATTTACATAATTTTCCCAAAAATTCTGGCAAAAATTACAACTTCAAAATCTTACCATGCCTTTTAATAAATACTTTTGACTGTCTAGTTTCCAAAAATGGGTAATTTCTGGAGGTGCTTGTAATGTTCTGGCATTTTAGGGCCTCAAGAAATTAGATAGGCAGTCAGTAAAACGGATTTGATACATTTTACATATACTGTATATACCATTGTTTTTGGCCTGTCTAACTTTCACATAGACTAAATAATACCGTATATACTCGAGTATAAGCCGAGTTTTTCAGCACATTTTTTTGTGCTGAAAACGTCCCCCTCGGCTTATACTCGAGTCAAGAAAAAAAAAAGTTCCCGGCCGCTCCGACGTGCTTGAGTTTTAAAAATGGCGCCGCCCGGCGCATACATGTCATTGCGCACGCGCTGCCGCCGCTCGGGAGAGGCTGGGAATAGCCGAAAGTATACGAGCGGCGGCGGCGCGTGCGCAATGACGTGTCGGCGCCGGGCGGCGCCATTTTTAAAATGAAGGCGCCTCTGGAACAGGTAAGGGAAACTGCTGCACTACCAGCCATTCTGCAGGGCTCCGGGTATACTACAAGGGATGCAGTGCTGCGGGCATGGTCCACCTGTACCATGCCCACAACACTGCATCTCCTGTAGTATGCCCACAACCCCGGATCCTCTTGTACCATGCCAGTCACCCTGCATTATCCTGCACCATGCCAGTCACCCTGCATTCTCCTGCACCATGCCAGTCACCCTGCATTCTACTGTACCATGCCAGTACCCTGCATTCTCCTGTACCATGCCAGTACCCTGCATTCTCCTGTACCATGCCAGTACCCTGCATTCTCCTGCACCATGCCAGTACCCTGCATTCTCCTGTACCATGCCAGTACCCTGCATTCTCCTGTACCATGCCAGTACCCTGCATTCTCCTGCACCATGCCAGTACCCTGCATTCTCCTGTACCATGCCAGTACCCTGCATTCTCCTGTACCATGCCAGTACCCTGCATTCTACTGTACCATGCCAGTACCCTGCATTCTCCTGCACCATGCCAGTACCCTGCATTCTCCTGTACCATGCCAGTACCCTGCATTCTCCTGCACCATGCCAGTACCCTGCATTCTCCTGTACCATGCCAGTACCCTGCATTCTCCTGTACCATGCCAGTACCCTGCATTCTCCTGCACCATGCCAGTAACCTGCATTCTCCTGTACCATGCCAGTACCCTGCATTCTCCTGTACCATGCCAGTACCCTGCATTCTCCTGCACCATGCCAGTACCCTGCATTATCCTGTACCATGCCAGTACCCTGCATTCTCCTGTACCATGCCAGTACCCTGCATTCTCCTGCACCATGCCAGTCACCCTGCATTCTCTTGTACCATGCCAGTCACCCTGCATTCTCCTGTACCATGCCAGTACCCTGCATTCTCCTGTACCATGCCCGCCGCCCTGCATTCTCCTGTACCATGCCCGCTGCCCTGCATTCTCACCCTAGGCTTATACTCGAGTCAATCATTTTTCCCATCTTTTTGTGGTTAAAGTAGGGGCCTCGGCTTATACTCGGGTCGGCTTATACTCGAGTATATACGGTAAACACTGATTTGTTGATGTTTTTTTTTCACCAAAGAAATGTACCAGAATACATTTTGGCCTAAATTTATGAAAAAAAGACTAATTATTTGAAGAGTTTTATAACATTATCTAAGAAAATAAGTATTTTTTTCAAAATGTAAGTTTTTTTTGTTTTTTAAATTTATATAGTAATAAATAAAATAAAAAAAATAAAACCAGTCGTGATTAAATACCACTAAAAGAAAGCTCTATCTGTGTCAAAAAATTATATAACATTTATTTGACTACAGTGTTACATGACTGAGTAATTATCATGCAAATTATGCAAGTGTTGAATGCTGAAAAGTGTCCTGGACAGGAGACTTCGGTGCGATTTCAAAGCCGCCGTCAGTGCGATTTCATGTGTGGCTTGCTGAGATCTGTGCAACTTCATGCACAGATGTCTATGCAAGTCGCACATGAAATGGCCAAAAATAGTGCAGGAATCGGTCATAGTAGCATCGATTTGAATGGTTTCATGGGCACAAATAGGGTGCAACTTGTAATGCGTCCTTACAACTGTCAAATCGCATTACAAGTCACACTGGGGTGAACTGGGGCTACGTTCAATTGGAACAGGGCTACTCTACTCATCAGTATGCAGTTTTTCATTTTATTGTTCTAGTGCAACAGCACAGCCCATTCAAAGATTTAATACAGTTAGCAAGTGTTGTCATCCTAGGACATGAGGTGTGTACTGACACATTCGACAGGTTAAAATAAAAAGAACTTGTAAACAAAAAAAGAAAAAACCTGCAATATACCCTTTTTTTTTGTTCTTGGGTTTACCGACAATATCAGTAGACACTTCAAGAACAGAACAACACTGACACCATGTGGCTACATAGACTATTGGTTTTACATGAAGCCTTTCATAAGAGTTCAAGTCAGTTCACAAAGCTTCTGTATGATGCCTGGAAATAATTATTTTAAGCAGAAATCCTATTTGTCATGGTGTGGCTAGCATACCTTTAATACACTATATTACTAAAAGTATTGGGACGCCTGCCTTTACACACATACGATCTTTAATGGCATCCAAGTCTAAAGCCCCGTACACAAGCTACGAATTTGGCCGACCGATCATCCGTCTTTTGTCGAGAGTGCGTGTCCGTGATGTTGGAATGTGTTCTAGACTGCCAGAATTTTTGTCGTCCGACAAAAGATGACGTAGCTACATCCTACGCTACAAAAGAGGAAGTGAGTTTGTGGACATGACCCTTCTGGGCATCTTGCGCTGATTTCGGTAGCATTTGTTTGGTAAACGGTATTTTGCTATATTCCGAGACATTGTTCGAGGACCAATTATGATGACCGAGAATGCTACTCTTGCTGTTATTGGGCTAGGAGTAATTGCTCTAAGCCGAGTTATTGGCAAGAAGAAGCAAAAGAGGACCTCCTGGTCCAAAGATTGGTTGCTCAACCGTGAGCAATTTTCCCACATGTCCTTGCTGCTGGAGCTACAAGAAAATAATCCTGATGACTTCAGGAATTATTTGAGGATGATGGATCCCTGTTTTAACTGTCTTCTTGCCTTGGTGTCCCCCTATATTCAGAAGCAGGATACATGTTTGCGGGTTGCAATTACTCCTGAGCAAAGGCTAATTGCAACATTGAGATATCTTGCAACAGGGAGAAGCCTGCAGGATCTCAAGTTTACCACAGGTATCTTCCCCCAAGCTCTTGGAGTCATCATCCCTGGAGGATATCAGCTATGAGGAAAGACTACAAGCACTGAACTTATTCTCTCTGGAGAAGAGACGATTGAGGGGGGATATGATATCAATGTACCAATACTGTACTGGCGACCCTAGTATAAGGAACAAACTATTCAGAGAAAGGGAATACAATAAGACACATGGCCACTCACAAAAACTAGAGGAAAGGCAGTTTAACCTTAAAATACGTAGGGAGTTCTTCACTGTAAGAGCAGTAAGGATGTGGAATTCTCTTCCGCAAACAGTCGTATCAGCAGGGAGCATCGATAGTTTCAAAAAACTATTAGATGGGCACCTTAAAGACCACAACATACAGGGGTATACAATGTACGGTTAAAAGCAAACACACACACATCATAGGTTGAACTGGATGGACTGATGCCTTTTTTCAACCTCATTAACTATGTAACTATCCCTGAGACCTGCTCTGCTATCATTAAAGTCTTGCAGAAGGACTATATCAAGGTATGTTTATTGTTTTTCAATTACATTCTATGTGTTTGTCATGTCAACATAATTTAGTTTATTTTGTATGTACATCAAATTACATATTTCATTATTTTGTAACTGCCCTCTGGCTTCATGCACATGGTTGTAATGCTCTTTTTGGTTTTAATCATTTTTACGATTAGCAAGTAACCACCCCAGCATCCTCTCCTATGTGTCCATCAACGCATAGCCTGTTAACAGTATATTTTATCTGTGTCATTTTCTGACGTTCCCAGAATCCATTCTCCCTTTTTATTGTGTATGTTTATTTTCTGCTGTAAAAACGTCCAAAGTGCACAAGGCCTTAATAATGTTTAAAAGCATAGTTCTACCCACCCACCCATGCTAAATATAAAAGTCAGGATATATAAATACTGTAGCTGGTGACTTACAATATTATGACATTAGGAGGCGAGTATTAAATGTATGTAAATGTTAAAGCCAAAAATGCTAAAAATCCCCTTCATTTTGTTCTTATTTTAAAGTTGCATAAGCATTTGTGTGCCAAATGTGTGTATAATAATGTGATGTGCACAAGCACTAATTTTTATTTTTATTTTTTCCTACAGTTTCTGACCAACCCAGAGCAATGGCAGGAAGTTGTTGGCCAATTCCAGGAGCAATGGGATTTTCCAAATTGTGGGGGTGCTATAGATGGCAAGCACGTCTGCATCGTCCCACCACCTAACTCTGGCTCGTATTATTTTAACTACTTTTAACTTATTTTTTTAGCATTGTAATGCTTGCCATCGTAAATGCTAATTATGAGTTCATTTTTTTGGACATTGGGAAGAATGGCCGAAACTCTGATGGCGGAGTCATCGATCAAACAGAGTTTGCTCGGTGTCTACAAAATGGCACTCTCAACTTGCCTTCCAGTGACCAAACAATTGAGGGCCTAAATTTTGTGTTTGTTGCAGATGACGCCTTGCTCTTGGGGAACATCTTCTGAAGCCATTCCTTCTGCGAAACCTTACCCCCAAGCAAAGGATTTTCAATTATTGGCTATCCCGTGCCAGAAGAGTGGGGTAGAATGCCTTTGGTATTATGTCCAATCGGTTTAGACTTTTTCTCAACTCGATAAATCTGGCATTGTATAACATAAATAACGTTGTCCTCTGCTGCTGCATCCTACATAATTTTTTGCGCAGGCATGCAGAGAGATATGTCACCTCTCTGCCACTGGAGAGTGACCAGGCCATGCCAGGGCCTAGTGTAGAGGCTGAAGGGCGTGGGGCTGTAGATCCAAAGACGCCCATGGAAGTAGCCCGTTCTGGCTTGTCCTCCAGAACTGCCTGGGATTTGCGGCAAAAATATGTAGAATATTTTGTTGGTAGAGGGGCCGTATCTTGGCAGCAATTCCTGCCTGATACAGTATAATTTGTCTATATTTTTTCATTGTTGTGCAATTAAAAAAGTTTGCATTTATTCAGGAGTGTGTTTTTTTTATTTTTTTGGTACATCCCAAAATCAACATCCTTTTTGTTCAGCATGTGTTATATATGTGTGACTTTTTGAGGGTTAATACATTGATCAGTGTGTTAATCTACTGTTGTCTCTCCCCTGCTGTTAAAATTGTATTTTTTAACATGTGTGTTTGGTTTACCACTTGCTCCAAAAGTGAAATTAGACCTTAATTGATCCACGAGGTCACTATATCTTATTTATTTTTAACCACCACATGTTTCAGTAAAGATAATCTAAATTGTAGAAGATACGTGTGCATTTGGGTACATATGTCAAGTATCTTGATTCATATTTTTATCAGACAATTTAATATGAAAAATATAAAATCGCCAGGCTCAGGGGCGTTGCTAGGTGGGCAAAAGACCAGGGGCTTCAGCCCACCCAAGGTCCACCCAATGTCTCCTTACATTGGTGGTCATTGGGCAGAAGTCCCCCATACATTGTTGGCATTTTTTTTATTAAACCATTAATGTAATACCAACTTAGCTACACCTGTTATGTTGTGTTAATTTATGACATCCATCTCACTAACCACCAATGTAAGGAGATGTCAGTCTTATGTGAAAATCGCTCAGTGTAGAGATATAAGTGTTATATATAGGTAATCTAAAGGGAAATGAACAAACAAAGCTGTGATTCACTATATATAACACTGATCTCAGTACACTGATTGCTATTACCTATAACACTGACATATCGAATCCTATGAGTGCTAGTCCTTAACCACTCTGCAACCGCTCACAGTAATACTACTGCGGCAGAGTGGTTCGTTATCGTCCAGCCACGTAGTATTAACGTGACTGGACACTCCCCCTTCTGGGCGGCGCTTGCGCGCCGCCGGAGGCTCGCTCCCGCTGTTTTCATTCACAGCGGGAGTCGGGCCAGGGGAGGAGCAGCGGCGATCGCCGCTGCTCTTACCCGATCGTCGGGGATCGAGTCTGGAGATCCGCCCGCTGTGTGTAAACACAGCGGGCGGATCTCCATAGTGACAGGGAGTGACAGATCGGACTGTTCAGCATAGCTGGACATCCGATCTGTCCATGAATCACATAGTCACCTCCCCCCCTACACGTCAGTAAGCACCAGGCATACATTAACCCCTCCCTCTCCAATAAAATTAACCCCTTCCCTGCCAGTGTCATTTTTACAGTAACAGTGCATATTTATAGCACTGATTACTGCAGTAATGTCACTGGTACCCCCAAAAGTGTCAAAAATGTCAGTCAGGGGTCCGGTCTGTCCGCCGCAATGTCGCAGTCCCGCAAAAAAAATCGCAGATCGCCGCCATTACGCGTTAAAAAAAACCACCAAAAATGACAGAAATCTTTCCCTTTGTTAGTAAACGCAATAACTTTTGCGCAAACCAATCAAAATACGCTTATTGCGATGTTTTTTACCAAACATATGTAGCATAAAACAAATTGGCCAAAAATTTTTAAAAAAATTGGTTTTTACATCTTTTTTGGGGGGAATTTCATATAAAAAAATGTTAAAAATATTGTTATTTTTTCAAAATAAACGCTCTTTTTTTGTTTATAGCGCAAAAAGTAAAAATCGCACAGGTGATCAAATACCACCAAAAGAAAGCTCTGTTTGTGGGAAAAAAAGGACGTAAATTTCGTTTGGGTACGGCGTCGCACGACCGCGCAATTGTCAGTTGAAGTCGCACAGCGCCGAATCGCAAAAAGTGGCCTGGACGGAAGACAGCAAAATCCTCCGGTGGTAAAGTGGTTAAATAGAACCTTGATATGTGTAGACTGAGTGCCACTCAGTCTACAGATATCATTGTGCACTCAGTGTACTAGTGAATATCACTTGTTAGATGGGCACTGGGCAAGAAGGAACACTCATTCTGCCAGGCTGGTAATTATACACACAAACTAATCTGCTTTAATTACCTAAAACTATGTAAACAGGGCAGCCATCATAAATTTTGAGGCACCTTACACAGCTTTAGACCTGCCCCCCCCCCCCCCCCGGGCCTGACCACTACCATTCCCCCAAATATGGCCACTGGCTAGAGGTGTATACCAAATGTGCACTATGTGTGGATTTTAAACGCCATATTTGCTCACTATCCCCCCCCCCATCCCCCATCTCTTTCCCCACCCTCTTTAACTGCATTGGCCAGGAGTGTACACATGTTGCAGCTGCACTGCAGGAATTATCCAAACTGTCACACAGGTGTACCGCCTGGCAAGTGTGACCTATTCAAGTGAATGGGGCCAGTCTTCAAGCCCCCTGCAACTGTGTGCAATGCATGCTCATGTGGGGTCCAAGAAGTTAAAGCAGGTAGTGATGAGGTGATAAACGCCTCCTCACCACCTCCATTACCCCCTTGGTTGCTGTTCTGCACAAGGTTGCAGAGCACCTGCTCTTCGCTTGAATTGGGCACACTTGGCAGATGCTACACCTATTAAGTGTGACAGGGTGAATAATTCCTGCTGAGGCATGTGTACACCCTTGGCCACTGCAGTTAAAGGGGGTGTGTTTTCTGGTGTGAAGAGGATATGTATTGGGGTGTGCTTTGGGAGAGGTGATGATCCACTTCCCCAGACTAGCAAAAGTCCTATCTCCTCCCCAAGCACCCCCAATCCATATCCTCTAGCCCACTGGGCAAGCTACAATTTGCATGAGTGCACAACATGTACAAAGAGCAAGTATGACAACTTCAATTAGGCAACTTTTGAAGATGACACATATTAGGCAAAGAAATATTAGAACATGCATTGTTGTATGAAAACATTTTTTATTAAAACACATTCACAGGGTTAGGGTAAGGGTAAGGGTTAGGGTTAGGGTTAGGGTGTTGTAAAGTGCTTTAACACCAGACTGTCTTGTGTGAGAACATCTAGCTTCCTTATAATTTGTGGTAACTTCGTTCAGTGGGCATGTAACAAAATTTTAGGCCAAACGGTTCTTCAACTCTTATTATTTTTGACTAAACAAAAATAGTCATATGCAGAGGAGCCCTGTATAAAAATTTTAAAAACATTTGGACACCTCTTGCACCTCAACAATTAGTGGCCAAAAAATAGCCGATAACATTTTTCTTTAAAATTGGGGAAAAAAATAAATAATCCCAAATACAAAAATAAAACCTAATAAAATCCAAGTAACATTAAAATTTAGCCAGCAGGTAAACAAAGTCACGCATTTTGCACTGTAAAGCTGTAGCAGCCTCCTTTATTTTTTCTAGTTTGGAGCAACACTGCAACACATCAACAGTCACCCTGGCAATTGTACAACTAGGAATAAGATGACCTGTTAATAAGACAACAAAAAAAGTAAGGCAATGACAAGCAAGTAGCTGAGGTCATAATTTGTAAACATTTGGGGTCAAGTTCATCATAAACTAATTAATAGTTTCCACCTTCCCTGTGCATTGTTGTGTGTAACCTGCTTGCCCTTATGACACCTATACTACTATGAAAGTACACAGTGAAAACATTATGTTCTCTTTGCACTGGTGTCTGTGGCTCATAAACAATTCCACCTGTTGACATAAACAGCTCCTTACACCTCTTCCTCCCCATGGTAATGCACTTTATACTATGTACATTAGCACTGTATGGTTTCACACCTTGCTAATGTAGCAAACAGGTAGTTCTATTTAGGCATTAAATCAAATACACAAAAATGGAAATACACAACAACCAACATTAGAATAATACTTACTTTGGCACAAAACAGGCTCCCCAACACTTGGTTCTGTTTGTGTATTTTTTTGGCACTCACTCCTAGTCATGGCAGGGGATCTTGGAGCAAATAATTCAAGATTTGAGGCGGCTGTAGGTGATAGATCCCATGGCTCAAATGAGGGAACTTCGGGGACATCTGGAGTGTCAATTTTGTCTGAAATACAACAATAGAAGGTTAAAGAATCATCCCAAACTCACAGCTGTTTGTGGCTCCCATTTCTTAACATTATTTGGCTACCAACCTTGATGTTGCTGTGGTGGTGAGATGATTTGGTCAACACTTGACTCCACCATGCTGCACTCTGGACTACATGGCACATTGCTTTCCTCCATAGTGTTCCCACTGGCTTTTGTTTGATCATTTTCTACATAAACATCATAAAAATGGGGCATTTAAGAAAATTGACAGTGGGCAAGTTAGCAATGACATGGTGCACTGCTTGACAGCTTTTTTCACCTAAAATATTCTGAAATGCACATGGTTACCTCCCAAAAAGTCGGGCATTAATGATTTAGGGAGCAAAGGAACCAATTACCTTTTTTTTGGAATGTGTCATGTCATCAGGGACCATGTCTTCATTATTTTCCTCCAATGTGGATGGAGCAGGCATGGTAGATTCCCTTCTCCTCATCTGTTGTCTTTGTTTGAGTTTCATTTTTCTCTTTTTTCATATTTTAAGGTGAAAAATACAATATGTAACAAATATGAGTTATTAAAAATTAAAAACAATAATATGCATATATAGTTTATATTTGGATTCATGTTTTTGAATTTAAAATACAAATACATAATAAATAAATAAATCGAATACATACATGACAAATTAAAAAATTAAAAAAAGTTTTCATATAAATTAGTATATATACATTTCAAAATAACATACACCAAATATACACAATATATATTGCTTAGACACAACTATTGCTTACTTCTTTTCAGGATATGATGGATGTGACCTAGCTGCTCTTGTCCCCGATGCTTGAGATCTGAACATCTTTTTCTGATTTGGTCCTTGGATCGAACCACACCATAAAGATTCTTTAGAGATGAAATTACCTTCTCAAGAATTCTGTCTTTTCTGGAGTTGGGCCTTTCATTATCCTCCAGCTTGCCATCATAAACATTTTTTTTCAAGTATGGCCACCATCTCAACCATCTCACCCTTGCTCATAGGTGTGGCTTTTGGGTTTTTTCTGTGCCCAACCACTGCGGCCATGACTGCAACTCCCCGATTCTGCCATCTCCTCCACTGCATGCGCAGTATTTAAAGGCCGCAAGATCATTAGACAATTTGCCATCGGAAAGATCTGTGACAGGAGGACGATCGATCGGCAAACCACGAAACATCTCAGCAAACAAAGGTACAAATTTAGTTTAGAGCATGGGTGTTTTGTGGCCTATACAGCTTATATTGGGCCCAGCTTATGGGAAAACAACATGAACTTTCACTATGTTTTGTCTTGCAGGCATCATGGTTGACAAGTTCACGTCACCAGATTATTTATCCCAGTTCATAGATGAATACAGGCAGATGCCATGTTTGTGGAGAGTGAAGAGTAAAGACTACTCAAATAAACAAAAAAGAAATACTGCTCTGCAAAAATTGGCAGATTTGTGCAAAACATTCTGCCCCAATGCAGACATTAATTATGTCCGCAATAAAATATCAAATCTGCGCAGCACCTTCAAAAGGGAGCTCAATAAAATCAGATTCCGAAAGGTCAGGAGCAGCTGCAGATGATATTTATGTACCAAGGCTCTGGTACTTTGAGAGCCTGCGCTTCCTGACAGAACAGTCTGAAACCAGGCCATCGCTCTCTACTTTCCCTTCCACTCCGGCAGAGGGCCCATGTGCTGAAACTCAGGAGGAAGATGTAGAGGAGCCAACCTTGACACAGGTATAGCATTTAAGAATATATTGTCTGCAATAAATATAATGATGCTAAACAAATATTATTAAAGAGGAAGTAAACCCTCCTCAGGAAGTTGTACCTATAGGTAAGCCTATGATAAGGCTTACCTATAGGTACTGTAAATATCTCCTAAACATGTACCGTTTAGGAGATATTTACCTTTAATGCAGCCAGTGACGTCACTGGCGCATGCGCTCTGATGGAACGGCTGATCGTGCCGTTCCTTCAGAGCCCCGTGCCGTGACCGTCGGCTCCCGCGCGCGTGCGCGGGAGTGACGTCACCGCGGCTCCGGCCAATCAGATGACCGGATGCCGCGATCCCGGAAGACGAGCGACATGTCATGTCGCCCGTCATACAGGTAAGAGAGCGGCACGGCGGGGGCTCGTTCTAAGGTAAGTATTTCATAATGAGCTAGTATGCGGTGCATACTAGCTCATTATGTCTTTCTCTTGCAGGTTTTAAAAAAAAAAAAAAAAATTTTAAACAAGTTTACAACCTCTTTAAGGCAATAATTTATCCTTAATGTAAAGTCTGTTACTTTGTGAAACGAATCAAACCAATGTGACATTTTATATACACTAACATTATAATAATGTGCAAATTTCCTACACAGGAAAGTGTCAATGTGGAGGAGCCGAGTGGAAGCCAGGCGTCAGAGCAGCCACTAACAACACAACCTCCTTAAAAAAGAAGGAAGAAAACAAAATACTTGGAGGAGGCCACTGCTTCCTTCTTAAGCCAGGCCTCTATGGCCCTACAAAGAAAGCCAGATGAGGCTGATTCGTTTGGCTTTCTAACTGCCAACAAATGACTCCTGGTGACAGAGGACCAACGCCAAATGGCCGAGGTCGTCCTACTACAGGTGCTGAATAAAGGTTTCCGAGGCAAAATCCATGGACACACGCACCTGTCCGACTACCAACCACCCCCTCCACCTCCACCACAGCCACATGGCAGTCAGTGGCAATATGCACCCGATCCCCACCAATCACCACGGTCACAAGATTATACATATTCACATTTATAAATGAATTCAATTTATGTGTTTTTTATGTTCCAGATTATTATGGTTTTTTTTTTAAATTGAGCACGGAATGCACTTTTGGTTACAGCTATATATTTTTGAATGAGAAGATCTCTATGTTTATTTTTGTATAAATGTATTTTACAAGTAAATAAAATGGTTACTACAATACTTGCCTATCTTTTTGTTTAATAAATCGAGCATCTTGGGAGTAGGCAGCAATATATGTATTATACATTTATGAAAAAATTAATAAAGGGACACATAAATAGTTAGATATTTTCCATTAATAATTCATTGATAATAAACACCATGCAGCATGCATAATAGCCAAATAATTATCATCATAACAGAACACATGCCTCTTTAATTAAAAATTATACAATTCTGAGCAGCAGCTTCCTTCTTCTCTCATTAACCAAGATAAGCATGTGCACTGCATTTAAAACATTAATTTGCCTGCCACGAGACGAAAGTTCTTTCTTGATACAATGGCTATTTTTCGGGCACAAATTCTTCCGGGTAGTTATTTGCTTCTGATCATGCGTGTTCAGATTTTTGATTTTTGTCTGACGAATTCTGTACAGACTGCACGAAAATCGGACGTTGTGTTGACGGATGACAAAAATTATATAGCCTGCACATCAGAATTTTGTCGGCCGAAAAGTCGGAGTCGGCTGCTGGAAGCACCATACTAACAATCCAAATATCGGCAGATCGGTCGTCGGACGAAATTTCCCTTCAGAATTTCTTATCGTGTGTACGGGCCTTTAGTCCGTAGGGTTCATTTTTGATTTGGCCTACCCTTTGCAGCTATAACAACTTCAACTCTTCTAGAAAGGCTGTCCACAAGGTTAAGGAGCGTGTCTATGGGAGTGTTTGACCATTCTTCCAGAAGTTCATGTGACATAGTGAGGTCAGGCGCTGATGTTGGAGAGAAAGCCTGGCTCATGGCCCTTGCTCTAATTCATCCCAAAGGTGTTCTATCAGGTTGAGGTCAGAAATCTGTACAGGCCAGTCAAGTTCCTCCACCCCAAACTCGCTCATCCATATCTTTATGGACCTTGCTTTGTGCACTGGTGTGCAGTCATGTTAGAACAGGAAGGGGCCATCCCCAAACTTTTCCCACAAAATTGGGAGCATGAAATTGTCCAAAATGTCTTGGTATGCTGACAGCTTAAGAGTTCCCTTCACTGGAACTAAAAGGGCCAAACCCAATCCCTGAAAAACAACTGCACACCATAATCACCCCTCCACCAAATGATTTGGGCCAATGCACAAAGCAAGGTCCATAAAGACATGGATGAGTGAGTTTGGGGTGAAGGAACTTGACTGGCCGGCACAAAATCCTGACCTCAACCCGACCACCTTTGAGATGAACTAGAGAGGAGACTGCGAGCCAGGCCTTCTCTCCAACATCAGTGCCTGACCTCACACATGTGCTTCTGGAAAATTGGTCAAACATTCCCATAGACACACTTCTAAACCTTGTGGACAGCCTTCCCAGGAGGGTTGATATCTGCAAAGGGTGGGCCAACTCAATATTGAACCCTATGGACTACGACTAGGATGCTAAGAAAGTTCAGGTGCGTGTAAAGGCAGGTGTCCCAATACTTTTGGTAATATAGAGTATATTTAAAAAATCCCAGGGCAGGAGCTTGGCTAACCATCGACATCGATGGCTACATCTGAAAGTGCTCCCTGCTATATCCTGAAAAACTGCTGCTTGCGTAACCTAAATAAGCAACCCTCTGTAACCAGCATTGCTTATTCACTTTTCCATGAACAAGCATTGCCAGCAAACCCATTCTGAAAGGTTAAAAGAATTTGCCTGCATGGACCGCCATAAGGAAGGCTGCAGCCTTCTCATTCTCTGCATCTATTGCCACCAGACCTGCAGTGGAGGAAGCAGGGTCACCACTGAAACTGATACTGCAGCAGTTACATTCCTACTTCATGGCTGCAATTGCCCTTAAACCACTTAACGCAAACTGACGTAGGTCTACGTCGGCTGCATTTGAGTGGTTGTAGCGGGGTGATGCCTGCAGCTAGTCAGGAGGGAGAGACAAGGACGCCCGAGGGACTCGTGGACATCGTTGGATAGAGATGGGGCTCAAGTAAGTATTAGGGGGTGCTGGGGAGGCTGCTACACACAGAAAGCTTTTTACCTTAATGCAAAGAATTCATTAGGATAAAAAATCTTCCTGCCTTTACAACTGCTTTAACAGTAAGGACTAAGCATAAGATGACATTTGGCTTCCAGATCAGCATAAACAGTAGCAAGGCCACCTCAAGTGCAGCAGTGAGCGGTAGTAAAGTTTAATCTACCAAATGCTTAAAAGGGTAACTGCACTTTTGAGGGAAAAAAACAGCAAATAAAAAAGAATACAGCATATACAATTGCAACTCAAGTCATATTATAATTTAATGTTTTTAACCACTTGCCGACCAGCTGCCATAGTTTTACAGCGGCGGGTCAGCTCTATTACACGAAACGACAAACCTGTACGTCACTTCGTGTAACAGACAGTGGGGGCGCACATGTGCCGATTGGCCAGAGGGGGAGGCAATCAGCGGGTCTGGCAGACGTGATGTACGCCGGCCACCTGCGATCGCTCCCCATGGAGACAGAATGACGGTCTGCTGACGTAAACACAGCAGATCGCTGTTCTGTCAGTGATGAACACAGGAATCCTGTGTTCCTCCTATTTAGGAACACAGGTCTGTGTTCATCCAGTGAGTACAACCCCTATACAGTTAGAAAGCACTCCCTAGGAGCACCTGCTGTTAACTCCTTCCCTGCCAGTGTCATTAGTGCAGTAACTGCATATTATTAGCACTGATTACCGTATTCGTGTCACGGGCCCCTTTAACAAGTGTCAGTTAGGTGTCTGATCTGTCAGCCACAATGCCGCAGTCCCGCTAAAAATTGCTGATCGCCGCCATTACTAATAAAAATAATAAAAAAAATGACATAAATCTTTCCCCTATTTTGTAGACGCGATAACTTTTGCGTAAACCAATCAATATACACTTATTGGGATTTTTTTTTACCAAAAATATGTAGCAGAATACATATTGGCCTAAATTGATGAAAAATTTGATTTTTTTTTATTTTTTTCTTGGGAATGTTTTACAGCAGAAAATAAAAAATATTGTTTTTTTTTTTTCAGAATTGTCCCCCTTTTTTTGTTTATAGCGCAAAAAAAATAAAAACTGCAGAGGTAATCAAATACCACCAAAAGAAAGCTCTATTTGTGGGAAAAAAGTACATAATTTTTTTCAGTACAGCGTCGCACAACTGCGCACTTTTCAGTTAAAGTAATGCAGTGCCGTATCGCAAAAAATGGCCTGGTCATTAAGGGGGTAAAACCTTCCAGTCCTTAATCACTTCTGGACTGGAAGATTTTCCCCCTTAATGACCAGGCCATATTTTGAAATTCGGCACTGCATTATTTTACTGGAAAATTGCGCAGTCGTGCGAGGTTGTACCCAAATAAAATTGGTGTCCTTTTTTTCCCACAAATAGAGCTTTATTTTGGTGGTATTTGATCACCTGTGTGATTTTTATTTTTTGTGCTATAAACAAAAAAATCAGCGGCAATTCTGAAAAAAAAATATTTTTCACATTATGCTATATAACATTCTAAAAAAAAAAAAATAATAATAATAAAAATGTTTTAACATTTTAGGCCAATTTGTTTTCTGCTACATATTTTTGGTAAAAAAAAAAAATCGCAATAAGCTTATTTTGATTGGTTTGCACAAAAGTTATCGCGTCTACTAACCATGGGAAAGATGTCGTTTTTATTGTTTTTTTATTAGTAATTAGTATTGTTTTTTAAGGTAATGAGCTCAAGGCAACAACTCAACAGGTACTATTGACCACACTAGAAGAGTAATTTTTAATATATTTATTTCTGAAATCCAGTGCTACAAGAGCAGAGTGACTGCATAGAACTAACTTCATCTTCATCTTCTAAAATGCCCCCCTTAGCTTCAGGGTCACAGTTATAACTCTGTGGAATCCTTCCTGTTGAATATTCCTGCTTAAGGTGCAGCTACAGTATATAAAATACTGAAATAGTATTATAGATACTACTAGACATTAAGCCCATTAAATTAACGGGCGCTAGAACATATGTGGTCAAACATTTGTAGAAACAGACTTGTTCCAGTAAAGCGTACTTTGCTACTAAAGTCAGTTTGCTTATTAATGTCCCTTTAATAGCGTGTCTATGTTCTGCGATTTTTTTTTTACAGTAATGCACCTACAGTCGCAGATTTCATTCAGGCGTGTTTTGCGTCTGCAGTCTTTCTATTTGCAAATGTCCCGTTCAAAACGTGTCTTTAGTTTCCATTTGTTTGTAAGGTTTCGCAATCACACTCGCAGATTTTCTGTAGGCGTACTTTGCTACTAAAATCAATTTGCTTATAAATGTCCCTTTAATAGCGTGTCTATGTTCTGTGTTTTTTTTTTACAGTATTGCACTTACAGTGGTAGATTTCAATCAGGCCATGTCCCTTTAACAGCGTTTCTACAGTCGCAGATTTGCTTTGCTGAGTGTGATAGGTTTTTTCCTCTGTTTAAATGATCCTTTTCCTGACAGCAACAGCTTTTTTCCCTTTAAAAATTAATCATGGCTCTATTCGCTTTTTTCACCACAATAATTACAGTCAAAGGGTTTGCCAAGTATAAGTTTCCTCATACAATGTCCTTTTAATATCTTTAAGTCTGTCCCTCATCAGCTTCCATGTCCGACCTGTCACGCACTGTGCACTGCGTCCCTGTTGCTCTAGCAATCTAGCAATCCAATCTAGTGTCCCCATCGGAGTGCCTCCTTACATCAGTGTCCCCATCGGAGTGCCTCCTTACATTAGTGTCCCTATCGGAGTGCTCCCTTACATTAGTGTCCCCATCAGAGTGCCTCCTTACATCAGTTTCCCCATCTGAGTGCCTCCTTACATCAGTGTCCCCACTGGAGAGTGCTCCCTTACATCAGTGTCCCCACTGGAGAGTGCTCCCTTACATCAGTGTCCCCATTAGAGTGCTCCCTTACATTAGTGTCCCCATCGGAGTGCCTCCTTACATCAGTGTCCCCATCGGAGTGCTCCCTTACATCAGTGTCCCCATTGGAGTGCTCCTTTACATCAGTGTCCCCATCGGAGTGCTCCCTTACATTAGTGTCCCCATCGAAATGCCTCCTTACATCAGTGTCCCCACTGGAGAATGCTCCCTTACATCAGTGTCCCCATCGGAGTGCTCCCTTACATCAGTGTCCCCATCGGAGTGCTCCCTTACATTAGTGTTCCCATCGAAGTGCTCCCTTACATCAGTGTCCCCATCGGAGTGCTCCCTTACATCAGTGTCCCCATCGGAGTGCCTCCTTACATCAGTGTCCCCATCGGAGTGCTCCCTTACATCAGTGTCCCCATCGGAGTGCCTCCTTACATCAGTGTCCCCATCGGAGTGCCTCCTTACATCAGTGTCCCCATCGGAGTGCCTCCTTACATTAGTGTCCCTATCGGAGTGCTCCCTTACATTAGTGTCCCCATCAGAGTGCCTCCTTACATCAGTTTCCCCATCTGAGTGCCTCCTTACATCAGTGTCCCCACTGGAGAGTGCTCCCTTACATCAGTGTCCCCACTGGAGAGTGCTCCCTTACATCAGTGTCCCCATTAGAGTGCTCCCTTACATTAGTGTCCCCATCGGAGTGCCTCCTTACATCAGTGTCCCCATCGGAGTGCTCCCTTACATCAGTGTCCCCATCGGAGTGCTCCTTTACATCAGTGTCCCCATTGGAGTGCTCCCTTACATTAGTGTCCCCATCGAAATGCCTCCTTACATCAGTGTCCCCACTGGAGAATGCTCCCTTACATCAGTGTCCCCATCGGAGTGCTCCCTTACATCAGTGTCCCCATCGAAGTGCTCCCTTACATCAGTGTCCCCATCGGAGTGCTCCCTTACATCAGTGTCCCCATCGGAGTGCCTCCTTACATCAGTGTCCCCATCGGAGTGCTCCCTTACATCAGTGTCCCCATCGGAGTGCCTCCTTACATCAGTGTCCCCATCGGAGTGCCTCCTTACATCAGTGTCCCCATCGGAGTGCTCCCTTACATCAGTGTCCCCATCGGAGTGCCTCCAGATGAGATAGCTACCCTAGATAAAGGCCTTAAATACGTTCCCCCTAAACCGCTAAACAAGTTTAACACCTTTTTAGACGTACATAAGTTTGTTCGCAAACTGAACGTCCAAAGGTATATTTTGTCCAATCCACGGACTGGTCCCTCTTACCAATCTATTCCAAACATTAAACACTCTGGGCTTTGCAACCCCTCCGTGTTTAACCCTCCAGGTCCAGTTTCCTCTTCAGTGAGTGTTTTTAAAGATTTGGTTTTAAAAGATTTAGCACAATTACCCCTCACAAAAGGATTCCCCAAGCCCGAAATTAGAAAAGATCTCAAATCACTTTGCGAAAAGAAAGATTTGGTCATTCGCCCCGCCGATAAGGGCGGGGGTATTGTAATTCTAGACAAATCAGATTATGAGACCGAAATGATGAGAATCCTTAGTGATAAGGATACTTACATTCAGTTATTGGGCAATCCTATTTTATCGTATAAGAAGGAACTTACTAAGCCTCCTTACATCAGTGTCCCCACTGGAGAATGCTCCCTTACATCAGTGTCCCCATCGGAGTGCTCCCTTACATCAGTGTCCCCATCGGAGTGCTCCCTTACATTAGTGTCCCCATCGAAGTGCTCCCTTACATCAGTGTCCCCATCGGAGTGCTCCCTTACATCAGTGTCCCCATCGGAGTGCCTCCTTACATCAGTGTCCCCATCGGAGTGCTCCCTTACATCAGTGTCCCCATCGGAGTGCCTCCTTACATCAGTGTCCCCATCGGAGTGCCTCCTTACATCAGTGTCCCCATCGGAGTGCCTCCTTACATTAGTGTCCCTATCGGAGTGCTCCCTTACATTAGTGTCCCCATCAGAGTGCCTCCTTACATCAGTTTCCCCATCTGAGTGCCTCCTTACATCAGTGTCCCCACTGGAGAGTGCTCCCTTACATCAGTGTCCCCACTGGAGAGTGCTCCCTTACATCAGTGTCCCCATTAGAGTGCTCCCTTACATTAGTGTCCCCATCGGAGTGCCTCCTTACATCAGTGTCCCCATCGGAGTGCTCCCTTACATCAGTGTCCCCATCGGAGTGCTCCTTTACATCAGTGTCCCCATCGGAGTGCTCCCTTACATTAGTGTCCCCATCGAAATGCCTCCTTACATCAGTGTCCCCACTGGAGAATGCTCCCTTACATCAGTGTCCCCATCGGAGTGCTCCCTTACATCAGTGTCCCCATCGAAGTGCTCCCTTACATCAGTGTCCCCATTGGAGTGCTCCCTTACATCAGTGTCCCCATCGGAGTACTCCCTTACATCAGTGTCCCCATCGGAGTGCCTCCTTACATCAGTGTCCCCATCGGAGTGCTCCCTTACATCAGTGTCCCCATCGGAGTGCCTCCTTACATCAGTGTCCCCATCGGAGTGCCTCCTTACATCAGTGTCCCCATCGGAGTGCTCCCTTACATCAGTGTCCCCATCGGAGTGCCTCCAGATGAGATAGCTACCCTAGATAAAGGCCTTAAATACGTTCCCCCTAAACCGCTAAACAAGTTTAACACCTTTTTAGACGTACATAAGTTTGTTCGCAAACTGAACGTCCAAAGGTATATTTTGTCCAATCCACGGACTGGTCCCTCTTACCAATCTATTCCAAACATTAAACACTCTGGGCTTTGCAACCCCTCCGTGTTTAACCCTCCAGGTCCAGTTTCCTCTTCAGTGAGTGTTTTTAAAGATTTGGTTTTAAAAGATTTAGCACAATTACCCCTCACAAAAGGATTCCCCAAGCCCGAAATTAGAAAAGATCTCAAATCACTTTGCGAAAAGAAAGATTTGGTCATTCGCCCCGCCGATAAGGGCGGGGGTATTGTAATTCTAGACAAATCGGATTATGAGACCGAAATGATGAGAATCCTTAGTGATAAGGATACTTACATTCAGTTATTGGGCAATCCTATTTTATCGTATAAGAAGGAACTTACTAAGCTCATCAACAAAGGTTTTAAAGCACAGATTTTAGATAAAAAGGAGAGAGCATATCTCATACCTACAGCACCAAGAACACCAATTTTGTATTATTTATCTAAGGTGCACAAAGATTCCTCTCACTCACCATGTCGTCCTATAGTGAGCGGAATTGATTCCATTACCTCAAGAATCGGTAGATATATCGATTTCTACTTACAACCGCTTGTACAACTAACACCTTCGTACTTGTGGGACACTAAGAATGTTATCAACATCATACAGGATCTAGTGTTAGAGGGAAGGCATTTGCTTGTCATAGCTGATGTCGCTAACCTCTATACCTGCATCCCCCATAATTGAGGTTTTGAAGCAGTCAACCACTTTTTGAGAATGGATAATTCAATCTCTCCTTCCCAATGTGAGTTTTTATTGGACCTATTACTTTTCGCCACTAGCCATAATTTCTTTTGGTTTGACGGTAAATTTTATTTGCAACAACGAGGAGTTGCAATGGGAGCGAAATTCGCCCCGAGCTTGGCGAATTTATTCATGGCCAAGTGGGAGGAGGATGTTGTCTACCCCCAGGCGAGATCAGAACTCACTCTGTGGGTTCGATACATAGACGACATCCTCCTCCTATGGAAGGGTGATATGACATCTCTAGATTCCTTTATGAGCTTCTTAAACTGTAATGATAGGGGCATTCAATTGTCCTATGAAGCAAGTGACACACAGGTACATTTTTTAAGTCTTGAGATCTCCCTTATTAATAACCAGATCATTACAAAGACTTACTTCAAAAGTACGGATCGCAACTCGTACCTTCCTACAGATAGTTGCCACCACAAAAATTGGTTGAGTTCAATACCTAAAAGCCAATTTACTAGGCTTAAGCGGAATAGCACCCGTAATGAAGATTTCCTTAAACAATCTGAGATCCTTAAAAATAGATTTATTGTCAAAGGTTATAAATCTACAGATTGAGAGTTAGATATCCAAAAAGTTTCCCAGATTGATAGGTCTTCTTTATTATCAGACTCACATATACGGGTGAACTCCAACTATGCCAAGTGGTCTTTCTTCACAGAGTTCTCTTTACACTGTACAGCATAGGTCCATCAAGAATATCATTAGAAAACATTGGGATATTCTTAGAAATGATAGAATTTTACAATCTGTCCTTCCAGAACAGGCTATGAGCACCTTTAGGGGAGCCCCATCCCTAAGAGGCCGATTGGCCCCTAATGTTATTAATGCACCCGTTAAACCTACTTTCTTTCACAATTTTATTGTTTTTTTTTCTGTGCAGAAAATGTAGAGTTTGCAAATTGAATGCGGACTCTAGGAGGAAGTTTCTGACTATCCAATTCAATACCACCAATGGGATTTACCATATCAAGTTTTTTGCCACTTGTAATACTACTTATGTAGTTTATTTCATTACTTGTCCATGCAAAAAACAATACATTGGTCGGACCATCAGAACTTTCTCCGTCCGTGTTAATGAACACATTTCTAATATTATTGCCGGAAAAAACAATCATAGTGTTCCAAAACACTATTTAAGCCACCATAACAAAAATCCCAAGGGCACTACCTTCCAGGTGATTGACAAATATACTGTCCCATGGAGAGGAGGGTCTGGTAAATGAGGAGTTTCCCGTTTAGAAACTTACTGGATTTACACCTTGCAGACTTATGTGCCCTATGGCTTAAATGTTGAGTGGGACATCAACGCTTTTATTAGCACTTCTTGAATTTTGATGTTCCCACTCATATTTACCCTGTGATTGGACACTTATTTGTACATTTTTTCAGTCTTATTTATCATTATGGTCCTTTGTCGATGTTGCTTATTTATGCACCTTTTTAGATCAATATTTCTTATATCTAACCCAGAGAGTTTTTCATTATATATTTTTACTGGTTTTTATTAATTTATTTATGTAATTTTATGGGGTTTTACATGATCATATATGTGACCTTATAGGTACTATTTTATGTGGAATTTTTAAAAATGTTTAATATGTTAGTTTTAATATGTAATCATGTTTTTAATATTCTCTTCATTGTGAATATTTAATTTATCACCAGCCATTACTGGTTAATTCGCTGTGGACGTTTGATCTACGGCTTACTCTTTATGGTTTACCGTCACTTCCTGGTCTGAGATGGAGGCTTGGGTGCATTTTGACGTCACTTCCGGTGACGTGATTGTGTCACTTCTGAAGTGATGCCAGATGTATACAATCACTGTTCGGCCAATGGGAGAAGTTGACAGCGTCATCTTTTGATGACGTATGTTGTTTACCATTATCCTCCAGCCAATTGGATAGTTTCTACTTCCGAGAGTGTCACTTCCTGGCGATGGAACGGCCTCCTTGATTTATTTCATTGAGAGGCTTGAACCGCACGCCAGTGTGGCATGGCCATAACACTGTGGGATATTAAAACAATGCCCATTTGGATTGGGTCTCAATAATGAATATACCTCCCAATTGGTGCATCAAAAGGAGGTTTGATTTACATGCAGGCGCCATGTTGGAACGGTCCGGTTTCTCATTATTTCCTGATTCCCATCAGCTGTTCTTATACACTTCTATAAATACAAGGTATGTTGATTTAGGCACCAGGCTAATTCCTTTGAAAATGTTATGTGTAATGAAACGCGTTAGGTTTGTCAAGAGTGTCTAATTGCATTGAATGCTTCTTACCATCTGACCTGTTGTAAGTGCATTACTTTCTTTACTTCAATAAATCATTTAAACGGTATCACGCTATGGTGTCTCTCCGGTTTATCCTATATACACTTTTTTGGGTTGGGATTTTCAGATATCCGCACGTATACCACCTTTGAGGGACCTTCCAACATACACCATCTGGAGAATTCGTGGAAGTCTTTGCCATTCTGTTCCAGGGAGATCATCACCTTCAGCCTGCATGACCCAATTGCTTAAAGGTACTTTGGGTCCATGCCATCTGGTGAGCGAAATATATTCTCTCTTTTTTGGTGTGGGATTATCACAAGCATTCAACCTTTCTGTGTGGGACTTGTCACCTTTATTTAGTCTAATTTTGATTATTGGACTTTATTTTTGCATTTTTAGTGTGTATTCAATTGCACTTACCTTTTATATTTTGAGCGCTGCACAATTTATGTTATATTTGGATGCCATCACAGTCTGTTGGAGTGTCAGCAGCTATTTGTTCACTAATTTTTGTTAGCGCAGTATTTCTCACTATAACTCCTTACATCAGTGTCCCCATTGGAGTGCCTCCTTACATCAGTGTCCCCATCGGAGTGCCTCCTTACATCAGTGTCCCTTTATGTGTCCGGGTCTGAGTTCCCCTGTATGAGCCCCGGTTAAAGTACCCCTGGTCAGAGTCCCCCTTTAACCACTTGCCGACCGCCGCACGACTATCTACGTCGGCGGTCAGCCCCTCACAGGCAAAGTGACGTAGGGCTACGTCACTAGCTTGTGAGGGTCTAGGGAGCGAGCGCGCGCCGCCGGAGGCGCGCTCCCGCGTGGTCACGGACCCCCCCGCACGTGTGACCGGCGGACTCGATGTCCGCCGGTCACTCTGCGATCGGCAGGGGAGAGGGAGAAAGTCAGGCGGCTTGTGTAAACAAGCTGCCTGTCATTCTCCCCTGTGTATGAAGGATGATCATACGGTTCTACTATGTAGAACCGTTGATCACTCTTCATACATCTGAAGCCACAGCCAATCACAGTAGAAAGCACGCCCCTAGGGACAGACATAGCCCCTCCCTTTAAAAAAAAGTTAACCCCTTCACTGCCAGTGTATTTTTACAGTAACAGTGCATATGTATAGCACTGATTACTGTAGAAATGTCACTGGTAACCCCAAAAGTGGCAAAAATGTCAGTCAAGGGTCAGATCTGTCCGCCGCAATGTCGCAGTACCTCAAAAAAAAATCGCAGATCGCGTTAAAAAAAAAAAACAACAAAAATTACAAAAATCTTTCCCTTTGTTAGTAAACGCGATAACTTTTGCGCAAACCAATCAAAATACGCTTTTTGCGATTTTTTTTACCAAACATAGGTAGCATAAAACAAATTGGCCGAAAATGTTAAAAAATTTAGATTTTTACATTTTGTTTGGGGGAATTTCATATAAAAAAAATGTGAAAAATATTGCTATTTTTGCAAAATTTATGCTCTTTTTTTGTTTATAGCGCGTGATCAAAAAATCGCACAGGTGATCAAATACCACCAAAAGAAAGCTCTGTTTGTGGGAAAAAAAGGATGTTTAGATACAGCGTCGCATGACCGCGCAATTGTCCGTTAAAGTCACGCAGTGCCGAATCGCAAAATACCCCCTGGTCAGGAAGGGGGTAAAATCTTCCGGGGCTTAAGTGGTTAATAATGCGTTCAGAGTCCCCCTTTAATAATGCGGTCAGAGTCCCCCTTTAATAATGCTGTCGGAGTCCCCCTTAATAATGCCGGAGTCCCCTTTAATGTGCCCCGATAAGAGCTGTGTTTGTGTTCTCTAATCAGACAATATTCCCATATATATATATATATATATATATATATATATATTATACACAGTATAAAATGTCAGCTTCACAGAGTAATGAGATGCCTCCTACGCTCTCTCTCTACTTATCTGCTATGTAACCCCGATGGTGTACACAGAGCCTATGTGTGCTGCTGAGCAGATAACTTCTACTGTCTGATTGGTAGGTGGGAGTGGTTTATGCAAATTACCCACAGAACTGCAGAGCTGATCACATGCTGAAGTGCAATGCTGTATTTATTCCTTTCTAATATATATATATATATATATATATATATATATATATTGTGCAGAATGAAATGTAAAGTCTTTAATATATATGTGCATTATGAAGTACATTGAATACAACATTTAAATGGCTTTTATTATTCATAACAGAATTCATCACCGTAATGTGAAAAGGCAGTTGTATGGGCTGGCAGCAGTGACTGCGGGCTATTCACTCAGATGCGGCTGTGGGTTGCCACCCACAATCTTGGGAAGTAGGGCGGGGCAAGGTCTCTGCACTCCCAACGGCTGTCCGTGGGGCACATGCACAGTAGCGCAATCCCACAGGGAAAGGACGCAGAGACACTTGGATTTTATTATTAAAGATAGATATTAAAATACTGAAGAAATATTCAATAGCATTTCCAAAATGCCTAGTAATGTTCTGGCCTGTTTGTTTGTGACTGGCTAGAGATAGTTGTTGATCCTTGTCACTTTGGTGCATCCCTTCTGTATGGATGGCAAGTGCATTTTGTTAGGTTTGCCGATAACCTTCCCTTGCAAATGAAATTTAGCATGACCTTTTAACTTGACAGCTTGTAAGGGGAGACTACGATTGGCGATGTGTTCTTCTCGGATAGGAGTACTGGGGAGGTCTGTATGTACTAAAGGGTCTGTGTGGGTGGTTCTTACCTCCATTTTTCAAGTTGCCAACATCAGAGATGGTTCAACAATATTGCCAAGAGCCAATTCTGTAGGCTTAGGTAGAACTGTACATTATAAGAGAACTATATCCAACAAAGACAGGTTCCTTAAAGAAAAACTTATTGATAAAGGTTACTCTTGGGATCTAGATGAAAAGATTTATTCCACGCATCTTACTCCACCACAAGCATAAAGGAGGATCAGGAAAAGGGAAAACCAAGACATCAGTTGCATTACACAGTTTCACAACCAACACCATGAAATGAAAAGGATTTATCTAAAGCACTGGTCTAAACTTTCACTGATAATGGAAAAACATACAGTAATCCATCACATCTTTTCCAAACACTTCATCTTAATATGTGATTTATTGTTTGACTTGGCCCGATGAGTTTCTGGACATGGGGCGTACTATCAGCACCCTGTGGGCAATATTTGGCAAACATTGTAGGTTTGTGGAGCAAGGAACCACGAAGCACAGTGTCCCTAGACAATTTTCTGAGAAACATGACAAGGCCACTGAGGGTCTGTGGAGTTTGGAATATTGAATCCATCCCAGCAGCTTCTCACCCACTGAACGCTTCAAAGGCTATGTAATTGTAAGAATTTTTTGTTTTTTTTACTCCTAAAGCAGAGTTCCACCCACATTTTAGACTTGCCACCATGCAGCTCTTGTGTGCATGCTAAAAATGAATTGGCATTTTTTTTTTGTCGGTTCCTTTACCTTATGTTAAAATATCTGTTCTCTTCCTCCTTATGTCGCCACAGCAATGTACTTAATTTCCGGCTTTGCATTGACTCCTGGGAGATGAGTGTCATCAATGCCAGGGGGTTAATGGGCATCGCCGATGACTGAGCAGAGTGCCAGCTGCCTCGTGACGGCCCCTGGGCAGTGCCCAGCCCCGATACTGACACGCTCCTAGGCTGCTCTGCTCAGCTGTAGGGAAGGAGAGGGGCGGGGAGAGAGATAGAGCTGTGCTGGCACTGCTAGGGGAGGGGCCTAGGTCTGTGCTTGGAGAGGGGGGCCGAGGTCGGCCATGCATAGCCCTGTATGTGTGTATGGGAGGCCGCATCTCCTCCAATCAGGGGCCAAAGAGGCTGAGCATGGAATGCCGAAAGAGAAACACTGCGGCTTCAGATGCCCAAGCTGCACAGAACAAGAATAAAAATGGATTTTTGTAAAATCTTACCGTAAAATCCTTTTCTCTTAGCTCATTGACAGACGTAGTCCTCGGTGATTCAACACCCTCGGGTTATGCTGCCCTCTACAGGAGTAGGACTAGACAGGAAAGAAAACGTTCTGGCCACACCCTAGGGGCAGGCCCAGAGGGTATATCCTCTCACTTCCTGCTCTAGCAAATCAGTTATGTCACAAAGCAGTGTTTAGAGAATTTAACCCAACCCAACTCAAAAACAGAGGGGCGGGTACTACGTCTGTCAATGAGCTAACAGAAAAGGATTTTACGGTAAGATTTTACAAAAATCCATTTTTCTCTATCGCTCATTGACAGACGTAGTCCTCGGTGATTCAACACCCTTGGGACGTCCCAAAGCAGTACCACAAATGAGGGGTGGGAAAATGGAAATCAAATCCAATCTAGAAGGCCCAACCGGTGCCAACTAGAAGTTTACAATGCTCATCCTCAATGATGAGACTCAACAGAAATTTTTCAACAGAAAAAAACCCCCAAGGTAGACCACCGGTCTCCTCAAATTGTGGCCTGCAAAACCTTGCGGCCAAATGAGGCATCCGCCATCACATCAATCTTATAAAATTTTGTAAAGGTATGTACCGACGACCAGGTGGCCGCCTTACATACCTGGACCACTGACGCCTGATGGCGATAGGCCCAGGAAGTACTGAGCGCTCGAGTGAAGTGCGCCCTAACAGGGAACGGAGGATTCCGACCCTTAATAGAATAAGCCTGTACCACCGTCTGACTGATCCGTGTAGATATGGTCGCGGCAGACACAGGCAACCCCCTTCAAGGGCTATCCGTGATCACAAAAAGTGAGTCAGTCTTACGAAAACAAGTTCGTAGTAGTCAAGTGTATCCTTCTGAACCCCATCCAAGGAGTGTAATGCAAACTCCCAAGGATGGCTAGTCTTAGGACACGGGGAAGGTAACACAATACTTTTATTCAGATGAAAAACTCTGAAAACCACTTTAGGAAGGAAGGATGGATTCGGAAGAAGAACCACCTTATCCCTATGAACCACCAGATATGGGGAACGACAAGATAATGCGGCCAGTTCTGACACCCTGCGTGCAGAAGTAATGGCCACCAAGAAGGCCACCTTCTGGGATAATGTAAGCAAGGGAATCTCCCTAATATCTTCAAAGAGAAGTTTCTGAAGAACCGACCACACTAAATTAAGATCCCAGGCGGTAAGGGTGCGCGCACTGGCGGAGCCAGATGTCGCACCCCCTGGATGAAATTCCGCACCAAGGAATGATTAGCCAAAGGTTTCTTGAAAGAAGATTGCTAACGCCGAAAACCTGACCCTTGATCGTGCTCAAGGATAGTTTCTGCTCAACCCCTTGTTGCAGACAGACCAAAATTCGGGTCACCGAATAGGTATGTGGGGGAAATCCAATAGATTCACACCATGCAATATAAGACTTCCATGTGCTGGAAGTCGCTTTCCTTGCTTTAACTGGAGGTAGGAATAACTGAAGCTGACACTCCCTTGTCCTTCAGTACAATGCCAGGCCATTAAGCCAGCGACTGTAAAGCAAGATGGAAGATCGGTCCCTGAGACCGCAAATCCTCCCTGAGAGGAAGTCTCCAAGGAGCGTCCGCGACTAGCCTCACCAAGTCGGCGTACCAGGCTCGACGAGGTCAGTCCGGAATTTCCAGAATAACTGGAATTCCCTCCACCTCTATCCTGCGAAGAAGTTCCCGCAGCAACTTGAGAGGATGGAAGGCATGCCGTAGCTGATACTGCCCCCACGGGGCGATCAGCGTTTCTGCTGCGTCCGCTAGAGGATCGCGGCGCGAGCTACAAACCTCCGCACCTTCCTGTTAAGCCAAGGTGCCAACAGATCCACATCCGGGATGTCCCAATGAAGGGACAGCTAGTGAAAAACCTCTGGATGAAGAGGCCATATGGGATTGGATCCGAATCGGGCTGCTCTAGAGCTGCTCGATCCAGTAAATCAGACAAAATCTGATCGCTCTCAGTTCCGATACCCTTATTGGTAATCTGGATACTATCGGAAGAAATGACTTCCCCTGGTTGAGCATCGGAGACTTCCTAGTCCGCTCGCTCAACCGGATCCGATTGTCCAGGGAATCGGAATTCTGATTCCATTAAAAAAGAATCTCCTTCAGGAGAATTCGGGTATGAGACTGGGTATATGGTACTGCCTCTAAGAAGGCCACCATCAGTCCCAGCCAATTGACGGACAGCAACATCCGAATCGTTGACTGAACCTTCTGGAGTTTCTCCGCAAGGAGAAACTCTCTTGCCCAGGATGTATCCAACATTAGGCCCAGATAGTTCAGTCTCCTGGTGGGAACCAGGGATGATCTTTGGGAAGCGAAGAAAAACGCTGATGTCCTGCGATGATGGGAATATAAAGATAGGCCTCCTAAATGTCTATGGACGCCAGGAAATCCCCCCTGATGCAGGGAGGCCACCACTGTACGGATGGACTCTATTTTTTCCCAAGTCCAGATTTGGACGCACCTTGCCCTCTTTCCTGGGCATTGTGAATAGGTTCGAATAGAACCCCTGAAACCGTTCAATGTTAGAAGGGAAGAATCACACCGGTGGAAGTGATCGAAACTCGATCCTGTGTCCTCCAGAAACCGGTGAAGACATCCCCCCCACCCCAGAGAGTAGAAGAGGAAACATGCTCACTATCAGAGTACACGAAGTGCGTGGACGCAGACCTAGTTGGGTCGCAACATACTAAGCTCACCCTGAAACACAACAATCAGGATTGTTGCATAGACACAAAACAGGCAGGTGAGGGTTGCCGACTGCAATTCCGCAAGGGGACGCAGACCCAGGCCCACGAATGGACCATCTACTGGACCCCCGCAAAAAACACAAAAAAGGGGGTCGCCAACTGAGCCCCTCCATAGATGCCCGCATGAAAATAAATGACCCCCTTAAAGGGGACCGCCCGTCGTGACGCGGACGCGCAGGCAAGGTACCCAGAGGGTCTACTTCGCTAAAGGGGGGGTGCCCTACGCAAAATGGTGGCATGCTATCATCAAACAAAGGTGACCACCCCCACCCCGGCCTAAATATAGGTGGAGGCACAGCCGCACAGATCCCATCCAAGGGGAGGCAGGTGGTCACAGGACACTCACCGGGGGGCGCTCGCTTGGCTGCAAGGCCCAGTAGGCTGCAATCCGCAGCCTAGTAAGCCACGGCCTAAATTTTTGAGGGCGCCCCGCTTCCTGGGCGCGAAGCCTGCCGGAGCCGACTGCCGATCGGGGGAGAGGGCGGATGCCCAAACAGGGGTTGGTGGCTCCAGCCACCCTCTCTGGGGCGTCCCTAAATAGCATCTGGCTGTTAGGTCGCAAAGTCGCGGCCTAAATTTTTGGCCGATCCAGCACAGGCCCGCAGATGTGAAGCCATCCACCCCCCAACACAACAGCCGGGAACCCTTAGGACCCCCCTGGCCCAGGTCAATAACCCCCCCAGGGTGACAAAGGACCCTGTTGCAACCCCCCCAGTGTGCGCCTGGAGAAACCGGTCAGCAGCAGTCCCCAAAGGAAGCCCCCCTTCCAAGCACATGACAAAAGCCAGCTCAGAACCTCCAGGGAGGGGGGTGGGGGCCACTGTGACCCTAGAGGGGCTGGGGAGAAGAAGGGGAACCTGGGGGTCACACTGTCCCAGGGAGGGGCCCACGTCCACCCCAAAACCAACAAGGGGGAATGGGGGGACACTACTTACCATACCGTGGAAAAGGGTGGGCACCACTCCAGGCAGACCACCGCTTCTTCGGAATGGGGGTGCTGCGGGCCAGAGGCACGCTGCGACTCAGGCCATGAGCGTCCTCGCGAGATATTTAACTCGCTGGCCAGCCCCCGTACAGTGGGACTACGTCGCAGCCGACCTAGCGCAGAGCTGAGGTCAGGTCATGCTCGCTGACTGGACTGGGGGGACCGTAAGTATCTAGAATATCCAGTCCGTCGCTTAGTCCAGCAGTTGACTGTAGTTCTCACAGGAAAAGAAAATAATAAAAGAGGAAAAAAATTGGATTTTTGTTTTACTGTAAAATTCTTTTCTCTGATGTTCAGTGATGGACACAGGGACATATCTTCATTAGTCGGATGTTATGCTGCGCTTCCTAGGAGTAGGACACTAGGCTGAAAAGGGTTAACAAAGTTAACAGAGCTTTAACTACGCCCATAGGGAAGTCCCAGGTGGTATACTCCCACTTCCTGCTCTAGGATTCAGTTTAGTAACAAGCAGTGTCAGAAGAATACATAACCCAACTCCACAGAGGGGTGGGTGCTGTGCCCATCAATGAACATCAGAGAAAAGGATTTTACGGTAAGACAAAAATCCAATTTTCTCTTTCATTCATTGATGGACGCAGCGACATATCTTCATTAGTTGGATGGGATGTCCCAAAGCAGTATCCGCATGAAGGGTGGGAAACAAATACAGCAAGAAAACAATTCCCAACAGGGCTAAACATAGCCAGCAAGGTAACCAAGGAACTCAACCAGGAAAAACTGAAGCTCATGGAACAGAAAAAAACACCCTCAAGAGGCAGAATTCTCTGCCACTGCGGCCTGCAAAACCTTGCGGCCAAAAGCAGCATCCACAGATGCAAAAAATATCCACTTTGTAAAACGTAGTGAACTTGTGTACAGACGCCTAGGTGGCCACTTTGCAAACCTGAACCACTGTCACCTGATGACGGAAGGACCAGGAGGCACTGAGCGACCTTGTAGAATCCGCCTTAATAGGGAAAGGAGGAACCTGATCCTTAATTGAATAGGCCTGCACCACTGTATGCCTGATCCATCTGGAAATGGTCGCAGCAGACGCAGCCTGCCCCTTACGAGGACCCTCCTAAGAATAAACAAGGGATCCGACTTCCGAATTGACTCAGTCGCCATCAAGTACACCCTGATGGCCTGAACCACGTCTAACGAATGCAAAGCTACCTCCTTGGGGTGCCTAGGCTATAACGAAGGCAACACGATGTTCTCATTCAAGTGAAAACCTGACACGACCTAAGGAAGGAACGACTGACAGGGGCGAAGCACCACTTTGTCCCAATAAACCACCAGATAAGGCGACCAACAGGACAACGCAGCCAACTCCGAGACCCTGCGTGCAAAAGTAATTTCCACCAAGAAGGCCACTTTCTGTAACAAGGTAAGTAAAGGAATTTCACGAAAATTCTCAAACGGCGGTCTTTGGCGGACCGACAGTACTAGGTTGAGGTCCCACGGAGGCACCAGTGACCGCACCGGAGGAGCCAAATGACGAACTCTCTGCACGAATGTGCGAAGCAAGGAATTCATTGCCAATGATCTTTGGAAGAAAACTGCCAAAGTCGAAATCTGACCCTTAATGGTGCCAAAAGCCAAACGTTGATCAACACCTTTTTGTAAAAACTCCAGAAGACGTGATCCTGAAAAGGAGCAGTGGGAAGCTCCCCGAGACTCAAACCAAGAAATATATGCTTTCCAAACTCAATGGTAAATTTTTCGAGAGGTAGATTTTCTAGCTCTTAACAGGGTAGGAATCACCAATTCTCACAAATCCCTATCCTTCAGCACCTAGCTTTCAATAATCAGGCAGTTAAAGCCAGCGATGATTAAGCAGGATGGAAGATCAGTCCTTGAGACAGAAGATCTCCCCTGAGGGGAAGCCACCAAGGTGCATCGACTACTGACCTTTCAGGCCCGAGTACCAGGACCAACAACGCCAGTATGGTGCCACCAGAATCCCTTCTGCCTCGATTCTACGCAGAAGTCTCGGCAGAAGTTGTATTAGAGGAAATGCAAAAATCAGACGATACCGGCCCCAAGGGGCCTCCAAAGCGTCTGCAGCATTCGCCAGAGGATCCCGAGACCTCGCAACGAATCTTGGAATCTTCCAGTTGAGACGAGAGGCCAACAGGTCCACATCTGGTGTCCCCCACTGAAGACACAGTTGATGAAAAACATCCGGGTGAAGTGACCATTCGCCCGGACACAGAGCTTGATGACTGAGGTAGTCCGTCTGCCACTTTTTCACCCCCTGGAATGTGCACTGCCGATAGTGCCGGAACAAGACGTTGTAGAGTACCGGACACTTCTTCTGCCGCTAGGTGCCCCCTTGGTGATTGATATTATATGCCACAGCTGTGGCATTGTCCGATTGAATCCTTACTGGATAGTCCCGCAGATGATCCATCCACCAGAACAGGCAAAGTCTGATGGCTCGAATTTCCAGGAAATTGATCGGCAGACTGGACTCCTCCGAAGACCAAAATCCCTGGGCTGAATCCGTGCCCAGGACCCCCCCCCCCCCCATCCAGACAGACTGGTGTCATTAGTCACCACTGTTCAGAACAGGGGAAGGATTTTCCTTGATGAAGTGTCGGGGAACAGAGCCACCAAAGCAGAGACCCTCTCACCACCCAACTTAACAGGATCAAATTGTCCAGAGACTGTGGGTGCTTGTCCCATTTGGTTAAAATCTCCTTTTGCAGAAGTCTGGTATGGAACTGAGCGAAGGGGACAGCCTCGAAGGTAAAAACCATCAGACCCAGCACCTTCATGCAGGTCCTCAGAGACGACCGACGATTGGATAACAGGAGGCAAATCGCCCGCTGCATTTTCAATATTTTTGTTTCCGGATGCTGAATCCAGAGTCAGCCCCAGAAAGTCCAACTTGTTGGACGGAGTCAAGGCCGACTTTTGAAAATTCGGAATCCAGCCAAACTCCTGCAGAGTTCTCACCGTGATGTCCAGGTCCTCCTTCAGGACTGATGACGATTCCGCCCTCAGAAGATCGTCCAGGTACCCCAGAACCAAAATCCCCCGTTGCCTGAGTAAGGCTAACACCAGGGCCAACACTTTTGTGAACACCCAAGGGAGGAGGCGAGACCAAAGGGTAACGCCACGAATTGATAGTGCTCCTTGCCTATGGCAAAGCGAAGAAAACATTAGATGTAGATCAGAATATGAAGGTAAGCGTCCTTGATATCGAGAAGCCACGACTGAGCGAATGGATTCCATTCTGAATTTTTGAAGCCGCACAAAATGGTTCAGGGCCTTGAGATCCAGAATAGGACGAACTTTCCCTTCCTTCCTGGGAACCATAAAGAGGTTGGAATAAAACCCCTGAAAGCGTTCTGATTCCAGAACAGGAACTATCACCCTTTGTGACAACAAGTCCTAAACTGCTCCAAAAAGGCCCTGAAGTCGATTCGTGGACAAACGCAAATTAGGGGGCAAGAATCTTGGCGGGGACAAGGACCGAAACTCGCTCTTGTAACCGGACCAAACCAACTCGAGAACCCATTTGTCTTGGATGAACGAGGTCCTCCATGGATTTGTTTGGACTTACCACCTCAGGGTCTCTTGAGAAAAGTCGAGAGGGTTTGGACCCTTTGTCCTGCGACCCTGAAAAAGATCGGACCACGTTTGCGGCTAGACTCCCTGTTCTTAGCAACCTGTGGGAGCAAAGTACTCTTGCCTCCCGTAAGACCCTTAATGATCTCCTCCATGGAGGCTCCAAACAGACTGTCACCCACAAAGGGAAGATCCGTCAGAACCTTTTTGGAGGCCTGGTCCGCAGACCAGCATTTCAACCAGATCATGCGGCGCAAGGTCACTGCCGTCACCGATGCCCTGCAGGCAAACGGGGCTTCATCCATGGAGGCACCTCAAATATATTGCAATCCCTGAATTATTTGATCCGCCAGCTCTGCCATTTCTTGAGGGTGCTGACCCTCTTTCAAATCTTGGCGTAACAGCTTTGCCCACTCCGTCAAGGTAATGGCAAACACCAGTCTCAGAATTGAGCCGGCCACGTTAAAAAAAGATGGTGCACCAACGCTTCAGACTTCCTATCTGCAGGGTCCTTAAAGGGGCGGAGCGTCCTCCACAGGCAGTAATGTGGCTTTATTCAATCTAGAAACCTGGGAGTCCATCACCGGTGTTACCGTCAATTTCTTTACTAGGGAATCGTCAAAAGGATATTTCCTAGCGAAATGCTTAGGTATCCCAGCCATGCGTTTCAGGGAACCCCACTGACCAGCGACAATCTTGTCGAAATATTTCCTAGCGAAATGCTTAGGTATCCCAGCCATGCGTTTCAGGGAACCCCACTGACCAGCGACAATCTTGTCGAAATAGGCAGGGAAATTAAAAACTTTAGTCACTCTAGATGGCCTGCGGGTGCCAAACTGCACCGGCGTGGCCTGACGCAGCATCTGCTGCGTCCTCCATTTTTAAAGTTTCCTACACTGACACAATCAGTGCCTCTATCAGCACTTTTTCATGCACCAAGGTGAAGGAAGAAGAATCATCCTCACTGTCAGAGCACTCGAAGTGCGTGGACGCGGACCCCATGGGGCGACTTACGTTTGTGGCGGCCATATCAGCCTCAAATTCTGAGGAAGCAGATGAAACAGGAGAGGACAGCGGGTGCTTTTTGACAGGTCTCTTTTGTAAAACCATGTCCACTTTTGACACTAAAGTTTGAAGGACCGCCGTCATGGCCGCCATAGTAGAGTGGGACCCTGAGGATCCCCCCTCTGAGTGGGTCTGGTGGTGAGACATGTTCAGCCGGCTCCATGACACCCTGGTGCCACGCAATGGGAATACAGTAAAAGTTTCAAAAGAGCTGTAAAAAATAAACACCCAGCAACGCTGATGTCTGTGGGACTACAGGTTCCAGAACACTGCAAACAGTCATACCAGGTAGGGAGATTCCGCCCTAGGGCTCACCACCACCCGTGTTTCTACAATACTAGGAGCGAGGAGAAGAGGCGCCAATCCCTTGCAGCACGCCGCTCGGAGTGAGGAACGTCCGTGCTGCCAGCAGAGGACGCCCACAGCATAATACACAATGGGGCTACAAAAAAATGGCCGCAGCGCATGCGCAGTAGCCCGGTCCACCGCCGCCAAGACCACTGACCCCAGGAGGACCCGCACTAACCCCTAACTTCCCGAGGGAGAAAGAGGGTTACTCACCACACCATTGGAGACTCGGTGGGATACACTCCATGCAGGTCACCTCCTCATCTTGGAACAAGGGGTGCTGCGGGCCCGAGGAACACAGCGACTCCGGCCGCGACCAGGTTGTATGCCTCTGTGTCCCACTCGCAAGCCAGTCCCTCCAGTGAGATCATGTTGCGTCTAACCTAGCGCGGAGCTGAGGTCTGCACGCGCTTGCTGGCCAGACTGGGGTGACCATCAGGATCTAGAATATACAGTGCGTCGCCCAGTCTGACAGATGATTGTAGTTCTCACAGGATCAAATAAACTAGAAAAATAACAAAAGTGAAAAAAATGTTTTTTTTGTTTAAAGATTAGAAAAAAATGCCAGGACCAGAGATCCCAGCAAGGAGCTAGGTCCTTACTCCTGACTAGGCAGAAAAAAACTGAATCCTAGAGCAGGAAGTGGGAGTATACCACCTGGAACTGCCCCCATGGGTGTAGTTAAAGCTCTGTTAACTTTGTTAACCCTTTTCTGCCTAGTGTCCTACTCCTAGGAAGGCAGCATATTATCCAACTAATGAAGATATGTTGCTGTGTCTGTCAATGAACGAAAGAGAAAAATCTGTTTAAAAAGGAAGGGCGAAGAAAGAAAAGAAAGGCCAAACGCGTTGGCTGCGCAGGGACCAATTTCCATCTTTCTTGTTGAGACCCACCACCCGGTTATGTTTATCTGTGTTCTGGTTTTTATTATTTGTGTCATTATGTGTTACGTACGTCCTCAGAGCATGCTTGAACATGCTTTTTTATGAGAATACATTGATAAATAAACATGCATTTTTAACCTATCCGCTGTGTTGTGTCATATTCTGACCATCTCATTTTGGCCTACAAAACCCCACTTTTTTCTTCTTTCTTATTTTTGTGTGAAAAATCAATTTAAAAAGGAAAAAATGCTAGGACCAAAGATCCCAGCAAGGAACTAGGTCCTTATTTCGGACTAGGCAGAAAAAAACTGAGTGTCTATGCCAGGAAGTGGGAGTATACCCCCTGGGACTGCCCCGTAGGCGTGGTAAATCTTTTTCCTGCCAAGTGTCCTACTCCTGTAGGGGGCAGCATACCCAAATGGTCAAGAAGATTCTGGAGCTGTGTCCGTCATAGAACGAAAGAGAAAAATTAAATTTCAGCCAGAACTCAGCTTTAAGTCATGTAGGTATTTTTGCTGCAGCTAACTCTCATGCATAATGATGACATTACATCAAATGTATAGCCTAGTTGGTCACACCCTCTAGTGGTAAATATTCCTTGCTCATTCAGCAATTATCCTTATTTCATTTTAATTTATTTTTATAAATAAGAATTTCAGGCTTTTGTTATGTCTCATAGCTTATGGCTATATTTATGTCCTTTAGAAAAGGAAACCTGGATGTTAATTAAATTGTGACTTTATTTTTATTAGTCTTTTAATAAATGTAAATTGTAATGATCATTTTTGCATTTTTTATTTCTAGTGCACTCTAAGTATGACCCAGCTGAGCCATGTAGTCCCTCTGAGAGTAGAAGAGTCTTTAGCAGAGGAGGGGCAGGCTTGACAAAAGAAGCCGGTGGCTTTGGTAAGTGTAGCCACTCCCCCTTGTGTACGCCCCGTATGTGACATAATTCAGCCTTCTCTCAGCTGTCTCCTACACCCACCAGCATATTTGGTTCCCGGGGACACTCCTCTGGCACGTGGATGGGGGCTCACTGGATCCCTGTGATGAAAGCTATGCTAACTTGGAGACATTACATGTGGTTCTGACAAATCGTTTTGTGAATTTCCATTTGTCTTTTGATTTAATAAATGTGCTTCTATTACTGCACTTCGTTTGCGCCCTGTGGTGTTTGACTTCATTGCTAGTTTTGAGCTCTCATACAATCTCTGGGGAGAACTGCAGCAAGTGCATGTGCATTGAAAAAAGTTAACTATTGTTGTACCAGGAAGGACTTTTGACTCTATGATAGGGCTACCATCATTACTATAATATTTTCCTGAGCACATAATTTATCTTTTGTGCCATTGTTTTTACTTTGTTTTAAGTCTTTTAGAACTAACATAATCTCACCATGGCTCTCCCTATAAACTATCACTGTAGTATATATAGCAAGGAAAAAAAGACACATGCATTTTGTCAAGGTAACTCTTTTATTGAAAAAGGAAGAGTAACAACATGGAAGAACAAAAAAAAACAAAACAAAAAAAAAAAAAAGAAAATAAATAAACTTAAGATTTGTACAAAAAGATAAATAAAAAAGAATAAAGTATATTTATGACAATAGTTTTATATATATATATAATTTTTTTATGAAGGACTTATATACTTATTTTACAAAGGCTCTATTGTCATTTCAGCTTGAAATGTCACAAAAACATAGTAAAATTACTATTCCTAATGTTTTTTTGTTTTACAATATTCCCCTTTGGACCAGGACAACTCTTCTTGGAGCATCTGATTTTAACTTAAAAAAATAAAATAAAAAATTGTGACACGTAACTTTTATGGAACACTGAAGACACTTTCAAATCCCCATGTCTTGGCATCTCCTGCTCCCAAAGTAATGCAGGGCTTCATAAGAAACAATGCTTAATTATGTCATGTGATACTCAGCTCAGGTTTTGTCGTAAGAGAATCTTGATATATCTGTGCAAAAGCATTTTTCTGAGCTCCTTAGCATGAGTGACAAATTGGCAGTGTTAATCGACCAATCATACAATTAGAGTATATAGTGTGGTCATCTTAACCATTTTGCTCATTTGTGCAAGAAAGATCCAGCAAATGTTACATATCATATTAGAGGGTCAGGGGAAATTATATCCAAATAGTAATCAATTTTAAAATGCAAAATTTATTTCCCTTACAATTACTTTGAATTTGAAACAATTTGCTTCTCAAAATGAACAGTGTACTAATTGAGCACTAAAATAACATTTTTCTCATTAAAGAAAAAAAAGAAGTAAAAAAGTTTTATATAGAAAAAATGTTGCAATGCCAACATAGCAAGCATGTATATAGATTCAATCTGAATATATATTAAATGACAATAATAACCATCTATAGTGTGTCCTTGACAAACTTGATAATACAGCCTGCACGTTTAAAGATGCAAACCATTAAACATCTATTTTCTTCATACTGCTGTCTAAACAAAAAAATAAATAAAAAGGGAACCATAAGGAGTAAGCAGTAGTGTCCGCGAACCCAGTAAGGTAATTGAGCTAGGATCTACGGTGGTTTCATTCGTTTGCCACTTAAAAAAAAAGATTATAATTTAAAGGCGGCATGAATAAAACACAAGGGAAAAAACGAATACTCCAGTTTCCAGTTATTAACAATTATGTTCTAAAACGGTTTCCATAACCAACAATAACTAAACCTACAAAGTTTAGCAGCTTAATGTACTGCTTCTGCATGAATTTTGGAAAGCAGAAGCCAACAGCAGCTATATATGATATTTATGCTGACCACAGGCAGAATATTTTTTTCATGAGAATCAATGAAGACTGGAAATGAGAACCTACAGTATCTAAACAAATATATTTAGGGCCTTTTTTTATGTTATTTTTTAAAAAAAGGTGTACAATTTTTTTTTTTTTTGTAAAAGGTTTTCTGTAAATTAAATAAAAAAATATTTCCTGTTTATGTTTTGACTAATGTTGTCATGAATCTGGCTATATATATCTAAGCTGTCCAAGCTCTTTATTGCGAAATTCTTGTTTTACCAAAAGATGATTTTATTTAATTCACAATATAATATCTCATAGATATGGATCAGGTATTGTCCACATGAAACAGATATTTAACAAAATATCAAAAACCTGTTTCCCATAAATAGATGTTTAATTGGAAATGAACCCTTCTGTCTTGTCCTCTTCAATGGAACCCTTATAGAAGCTCACAGTTACTGCCAGGCAAAAGCTACTTTTTAAAGTTGAAGTTTTTATCTGCTTTTATTTTGCCTTCCCTGGTTCCTCCTTTATGCCCCATCAACATACTAAATACAATTTTAAAGCAGAACTCTGGGCAGAAATGTTTTTACATATGTATACTAGTGATCGACCGATTATCGGCAAAGCCGATATATCGAGGGCCGATATGCACTTTGCCCGATATATATTGATTTACCGATATTGCTGATATTTTGGGAAAGTGCTGGTATCGGGGTAATGCCTGCAGCTAGAGGCATCAGCCCAGTACCGTTGTCCATAGCCGACGGCCAGCTGTCTTGTAATGACAACCGATGCGGCTGAGAAGCTGCTCAGCTGTCATTCCAAGGAGCGGGAGGGACGTCCCCCTCCTCCCGACGCCTTCCGCGGCTCGACTGGGTCTCCTGTCCGACCGGGAGACCCGGGCATTCTACCTTTACCGCCACCGCCTGACCGGGTCTCCATTTCTTTGAATTCAGTGCCGCCGATATGACATCACTTCCGGGTACTGACGGCACCGAACTAAAAAAACGTACAGCATTCAAAACTGCCAAACTTGACGTTTTGAATGCTTTTAAGTGCAGAGGAGGGGTTTGGGGTCTTTTATCGGCAGATACCAATATCCGATGACCAAAATATCGGTATCGGTTGTAAAAAAAAAACGATATCGGTCGATCAATAATGTATACAGGTACTTCTGTACCTTTAATTAATTTGTTGCTCTTACAGTGCATAGTACTCTAGCCTTCTTTGTTCAGTGAAAGCCCTCTGTCCCTTTCATATCCTGTTCACAAGACCATTGCTTGACATGCCCTTTATCCCCCCAGCCAATGGTCTTGTACAATCCCCTCTGTAGTCCTTTGTACAGGCAGGGAAGACATAATCACGTTGCTGTACGCTGCAGTGGGTGAACCCAGGAGTCTCAGACTCCCGGTCTGATTCACCCACCGGGCTTTGTAGCTAGTTGGTCTGTCCCGCCACCTGTGACTTCACACGTTTACTAAGACCCTGTTCACACCTGAGCGTTTTTCAGCTCGTAAAACGCTCATCTCTGAAATCTCAAAACGCCCAACAAGCAAAATTTCATTAATTTCAATGGCCCCTGTTCACATCTGAGCGTTTTGTCGCCTGAAGCTCAGGTGTAAATGGAACCCAAGACTAAGATGTGCTCGGCTCATCGAAAGTGCCCTTCATCACATTCACATTTAATATTACACTGTGAGGAAACAATGTGTAATGTGCTAACCTAAAATAATAGAGGACTGCAGAGCAGGGTACAGTGATGTCGGTTGAGTCAGAGGCCTAGGAGTAGCACACTCCTTAACTACTTAAGGTGCAGCCCTATAGCAGTTTTACCACTACAGGGCAGCACCTGTGCGCTGGCTCACGTGTATATATACGTGATTCGACTCGCCGGGTCACTTCCGCTGTGATTACACACAGCAGGAGCTGATCGGACAGTGCACGGTACCCGATGTCGGCCGGCACCCAGCGAACGTTAGGCAGAATGGCGATCTGTCTATGTAAACAAGGCAGATCGCCGTTCTGACAGGAAAATAGGGATGGAATTAGTGTCCCTGCAAAGCAGGGAATCAATTCCATCTCTTCTCCTAGTAAAAGCACCTCACACAGAACAGGTAAACACTGGCTAGGCATACAGTTAACCCTTTGATCGCCCCCTGATTTTAACCTCTTGCCAGCCAGTGTCATTAGTACAGTAGCAATGCATATTTTTTATCACTGATCACTGTTTTAGTGTCACTGGCCCAAAAATGTGTCAGAATGTCTGCCGCAATATCACCAATATCACAGACCTTCTATAAGTCACTGATCGTCGCCATTACTAGTAAAAAATGAATTAAAAATCAATAAAAAATATAGTTTGTAGATGCTATAACGTTTGCTCCAACCAATCAATATACGCTTATTGGGTTGTGTTTTTTTTTTTTTTACCAAAAATATATAGCAGAATATTGGCCTAAATTTATGAAGAAATTTGATTTTTTTTCAAAAATTTTTTTAACCGGATAAGTTTAATAGCTGAAATTAAAATTTTTTTTGTTTATAACGCAAAAAACAAAAAACTGAGGTCATCAAATACCACCAAAAGAAAGCTCTATTTGTGGAAAAAAAACTACATAAATTGAATTTGGGTACAGCGTCGCACGACTGCGCAAGTGCCATATTACAAAAAATGGGTGGTAAATCTTTTGGAGGTCAAGTGGTTAATCTACCTAACACACACCCACAGTCCTGCCCACTCAGACTCTAAATCCCAGGGCATTGTGGGATGTGTAGTTTCAGTGAGCTGCAAGGAACACTAACAGGAAGTGATGCCAGCACTTCTGAGATACCTCCTCCTGAAGCCTGGGGATTGAGGAAGCTTCTGTGCAAAATGATGATGTCACAGATTTTTAAACAATGAGTGTCAAACAAACCGTGCAGTGTTAATCAAAATTGTGCTTAGCTGTTTATACAGGGGTATTGTACAGATTTAAGCACTCTCCCAGAGTTCTTCCTTAAATGAAACCTGTTTTCACAACTTTCCTTATTTTAGACCCAATGATGTGATCATTGGTTCTCTGTGCTTTTCAGTGCAATAGAGGCAAATCAAGGCTGATGGGGCTGGCAGGGTGCTGTATGGCGCTTCCTGAAAACATCACAGCACCGTGCCTCCACGCTTGTCTCAAGAGCCTTCGCCCTGATGCAAGCAATGGATTTATTCTAGCCAGACTGCATTTGCATGCAGACTGCCCTAGGTAATGCCTACGTGTAATGATGAGCTTTTATGGTTTAAAGAACTGAAATCTAATAAATAAAAGGGGTGGGCCAGGGACAGTTGGGCTGAGGAGGAAAGACCTAAATGATACTACATGTCCTTCAGCCAAGACATTAGGTTGGCTCTGTCTAGTCCTAGACTTAGATCTCTCATTCTGGCAAGCACAACAATACCCAACAGGTGTTGCACAATTGTCATTTATGTACATGATTGCACCCTACTTGCGGCGTTTGTGTGGATTTTTTTTTTTTTATTTTATACTTTAACCTTTTTAAACATTTTTTTTTATCACTTTATTGCTATTGCGAGGGGGCTGACAAGACCCCTATGTGATAGCACTTTTTGACTGCCAGGCTCTCTTTCTGTAGACATCCCAGGTCTTTTGGAAACCGGATAGCTTTTACAATATAGATGGCAGGCTGCTCTTAAAAAGTAAGCAAACTGCTACTGTGTGGCCGCTGTAGTAGTTACGGTGGTGGCAATAAAAGGGTTAAAGACACATTTTACCTTCTCTCAACCACCAGCGAGTCCTCTTCACTATGGGGACACCTCTAGTATATATGTGCGTATATATATATATATATATATATACACACACACACACATATACAAACACACACCTTTTTTCCCAGAAGTCTTCAGGCCATTGTCATGTGGCATTCCTAATGATGCAGAGGGTATGGCTGGTGGGAAGATATCAACATTACTCTCTGTCTCATTGTACTGTGATTGCTGGACACCGTGGTGACATCCCCAAGGGACGGATCCATAATGCCCTAGGACAATGATGGTGAACCTTAGCGCCACAGATGTTTTGGAACTACATTTCCCATGATGCTCAACTACACTGCACAGTGCATGAGCATCATGGGAAATCTAGTTTCAAAACATCTGGGGTGCCAAGGTTCGCCATCACTGCTCTAGGATCACAGAAAGTGGGCTGCATGAACCGGACATTATTGACCCGGGAAGAGAACTATCGCTGGATCGCACAGCTAGTTAGTCTGCTTGAGTGCTGAATAGAAGGTAAATACTACAGCAATTTTTATGATTGGTTGGCTTTTTATAAAAACAATAATAGACTTGGACTTTATGGAGCGATAACCTGTGTGATCATCTTCTTGAACTGATTTTTAATACATTGTTATAATGAGGTAATTCCTTTCGGGAATAATACAATGCAATATTTCTACACTTATGAAGACAGTAATGTGCAGTAAAGCACACATACATAATATTTCTGTGGATTGACGCTTAGATCTTTACTTGCATGGGAAAAAAATATCAACCTATGCATGGTCAGCATTAGACTGGCTTGCACCAAACTAAGATCTGCCAGACTGCTACGTGAAACAGAATATTATTACTGCTTTAAAAAATACTTTCACAATTTTGCTTGAAAAGCAGTAGTACCTAAAATTAGTAGGTTAGTTCAACTATTGTCTTGTTTAAAAAAAATGGGAACTTTTTTAAGCTTATTAAGTAGATAAAATATACATACATACACAAAATATAGTAAATGGAAAAGCTAAATGCAATATAAACTTAAATAATGCTAACTGCAAAGTTGGGTTCAATTTTTATACAGGTTTCTGACAAACTATTAGTGTTTACAGAATATTTTTACAGCTGTAATTAAATCAAAAACAAATTTTAACTAATCGTTTTTACACTGGGCCATAGCCCTGATTACCCATTATTTTGCTTCGTCTTCCTGTCAGATATAACAGAGATTCAGAATTCTTGAAAGAGCTGAACGGGTCAAGTAAACATGCCTAAAGTTTCAGGCTTGCGGTGACAAACTGTTTAGGTGAAATGCGTACATAATAAAAGGCCAAAATTAGATTTTAATAAAAAAAAAAAAAAAATAATTAAAAAAAATAAAAAGATTTGTTTTTTCTCTTAACCAATGCTAGAACATTCTTTTAGTTATAGTCATTTCCCATAATGACTTAAATCTAACTCTGGGCAGAAATAAAATAGGTAACATTGTAGCCCACCCAGCCACCCTTCAGGATATTGAAAAATATAGTGCTCATTTTTCTAGAGGATGATTTAGTGCATAGGAATACTTACCTTTATCCAAGGATTCACAGTCTTCCTCCCCTTGGTTCTGCATGGGAAAAACAGTCCTCCAATGCCACCCTTCCCACCGATGTCAAGTACAATTTGCGACCAGTTTTCAAAATTGGAACTACATTGTATGAGATGATGTAGGAGTACCTGCCCCAGTTTCATCGCTAGAGTGGAGGAACTCATCGCTGGTTGCCATAGGACTGTGGACCAAGGTAAGTATTCGCCTGTACTTGAAAAGCCAGCACTATTTTTAATCAGCCGTAGCTGGGGGGGGGGGGGGGGCGCAAGGCTGCAATAATGTCTATTAGGTAAAACCCCAGCTGCACTTTAGGCTTCATTCAGGTTTTGGGATCTCAGGCAGAAACACTGCGATTCTGCCCGCCATCGCAAGTCGCACTGCAATAGCAAAACGCATGTTTGGATGCCATTAATTTTGAATGGCACCTAAGACACAGTGCGGTTTTGCAGCGACTATCGCAAATTAATCGCACCGCAATCACAGCAACCTGCAACATGAGAAGCTTATGGCCCAAAAGATGCTCCTACTCTTTTTTGGATGACACGATTGCTGCATGATTTACTAAGTGAAAAATGTGGCAAAACTGCACAGCAATTTAGGTGCCACTGAAAATGAATAGCAATCGGATATCACAGGCAGAATCACAGTGATTTTGCCGAGATCCCAAAATGCCAAATATGAATGGAGCCCTAAGTTTAAATTGGATAAAAACATTCCAGGTACATTGAAACAAAAGGTGTTGAAAGCCATACAGTTTGTTTTGTTCACAAAGCAGCCACAGCCTGAATAGCAAAGCCTTTGAACTACCAGTTTATTGTAGAGATGGATTCTTGCTTTTGTGTGGTAGCAATGATTTGACATCTTCTCTCCCTTTACCATGCTATGAGTCAGGAGTAGAGCTCGCCGATCAGCAGAGAGCTTGAGCTTTTCTGACTGCAGAGGGACCACTGCTTCCACACAAAGAACAGAAGTCTTTCTCTACACAATGCTGGCAGTAACTACACCAATCTGGAATATTGCTGCACTCTTTGGTATCTTTATTGAAGCATTAAAAATGACATGGATGACGCATAGACAAGCGAAATGCATTGTGGTCACTGCTGATACCCGGAAGCAGGAAGTAAGGGCTATTTGACACACAGGCTGGAACACAAGCCGACCGCCGCATGCGAGCAGGGAAATAGGAGACACAAAGGGGATACTGCAGATCCTTGGAGGACTCTTTTCCTGATACCCGCAAGCAATCTATACAAATTGCCCAGTGCCAGGAGGGCACACAAAATGTAAGAAGCCAAACATATGTACGAGTAACGCACGAATAGGAGTAAGGAGCAGGATACTCTGGAGAAAGGAGCCGATTAAAGGTTTGATCCACCTAAATAAAGGGATCACAGGCGTTGGGGGTCCTTGCGACCTGCCCTTATCTGGTAAGAGGCAACGAGTGACACTCCCGTTCACCTGAAGCACCAAAGATCCAAGCGATTGAATTGATAATCCTTTTGCATGAATTGACTTGGACTCAAATATAATTATTTATAAAGCACTTTTATCACTTTAACACTTTAAATTTAAATTTGTGAGCACAATAGTTATTGATCCAATATATGCACCAGTTTTGCGGTGTTACTGATCCTTTGTGGATGCACAAGTAAGCACTGGTTCAAAAAAGTTTTTTAATTTTTTGCACGGAAATTTGATAGCACTTGCACTTATATAATTATTTAAGATATATTGCACTATTGAAGCTTTTATACTTTAAAAAAATATTTTAAGTTATTTTTATAAGTATTTACACACAGCACTTTAAAGATTACCAGCGCCTTTTTACCACATACCTATTAATTAAAAATGACATCACAGGTATAACATGAACATTATTAATGATTCCCTGTCATACCTGTGATGTCATTTTTAATGCTTCAATAAAGATACCAAGGAGTGCAGCAATATTCTGGATTTGTGCATGTTACCGAATCTGAGACGAGCTGTGCAGAACCCTTGGCTCCAGTTCACATGTGACAGTTGGTCACTCACCAAGAGCGGCATCACTTTGGCTTGACAGGGGATACACTTTGGCTGCTTATTTCTAAAGTAACTGAAATGTAGGACTTTGCAAACATTTTGTTTTTATGCACCTGGGATTTATTTAGCTGTTCAACTGGGCTTTAATTTCTTAAGTTCTGCTTTTTACAGAACACAACCAGAATTCAGTTCTGCCCACACAGAGCCCGTAACTAAGTCTGCAAACATGCTTCAGCTATACATACACGTACTTAAGAGCAAACATGGGCCAAAGCAAACCCATGTGAGCAATGTCTTACCTGTCTGTAGGACAAAGGCACTAATGCTCTTTTAATTAATAATTCTTGGTGACTTAAAAGGGTTGTGAATACACAACTGAATATATAAAATCACGTCATACATAAAAATATGAAACAGGAGTAACTAATAATTGTTATTCAGTAACAGTAATTGAATAACAGAATCAAATTCAATGTGAGATTTTCTGTTCAATACAATGCAACAGTGCAAAATCTTTTTGTGATCTAAAAGATTTTATAACAGTTAAAATTGTTCTATATACATTGTTTGTGTTATCACACTGTCAGAGTAAATCACATTATTTCATATTATATTTTGAAGAGAACAATGCACCTCCAATATAAGATCGGAAGCATTTCTCTCATTCATTTTTTGTTTACCCTCCGAGAAGTTTCCTTTCCTAATTATTAATACAGACTGCTACTTTATACTTGTAGTTTATATAAAAATGAACTAAAACAGGCAATTGTTTCCCATCATTTCAAAGATGTGATTTGGTATTCAATTTAAAAGATACATTAGAGAAAAAAAATGTACCACATTCGGAGTTTTGTTATTTAGAAGTGTTTTGTAGATCAACATAAGCCGTGTACACATAAAAGCGGAACACATTGTTGTTTAAATTTTCACTATGAAACTTATTCTTGAGACGTGGAATCTTCCTTTCCATCAGGATTGAACCTATTAAATTGCAGGCTAAAATCAGCGATGGATTGAACGCCTTCAGCGTCTGATGATACTACTTTCACATTTGACCGACTGCTCCTGCTCTCTGTCTGAGAAAGAACTGCTGATGAAGAACTGATGGAGTGTACTAAGGAACTATGATGTTTTGAGTTTGAATGTGTTGAAGGAAATGGGCTTCCAAATCCCAACATGTTTAGGGCGTCAAGAGTGCCATCTGGATCGATCATTGCATTAATCACTAGAAAACAAAAAAAAAAAAAAACACAACTGTATAAACATCAGCCTGATCATCATTTATGTTTAATCCTTTTCAAACACAGGCTTTACATTTTGGTTAATCAAAACAAAGAAGGTAGGACTGATAAGAAAGGTATGGTACTGTCGTAACATGGGAGGCTGTTGAAAAACTAAGTGCCAAATTCATGGCATTCACTAAACATTTCCTAAAGTGTCTGAACCTCAGTTACGAAGGTTCAGGCACCTTCTTCATCAGGGGTACCCCTGATGAAGAAGGTGTTTGAACCTTCCGAATGAGTTGGGTTATAGTGGGAGCCACATTTCTGTGGAAGGAAGGGACCATAACCTGTTGGATTCGGTTTTCGGAGTCTGACCCCAATCAGTGTTACCAGTGGAGAGCTAGCCCCCTTCTGAATGCATGGCTAGACTGTACACTTGTGAGTAGTACTTTTATTACAAATAAAGTTATTTTATGTTTGCACTGCACAAGGAGACATTTTCTGTTTTGCCTTCAAGGTGGGTGTAAGCTCCGAAGTAAGGGTGAAAAAATGTGTGTGACACTGCATCCTTTCGAGAGGCAAGCTGGTGCAAAATCAAAGGAAGTAACACTGGAGAAAGGCTGACAGTGTAGCTTGCTCAGCTTAATGCCTATAGCTAGAAGAGTGATCCAGGGAGAGGCTTGGAACTCAGGATGGAAGCTAGAACAGTATCATCCACCACTGCTGTAGCTTGGAGCAAAGTGAGCTTAAACTGCACAAATCCAAACAAGCTCAGTGTGGTCAGGCTTTTGACATTTCTGCCATGGAACTGGTATGTGCTTGCTCACATCGTGTAATACAGCAAGTTTGTTTAATAGAGAGAAATCTAGGAAAAGGAGAGTTAACCTGAGCCTGCTTCTAGAAAATACATTTTGGACTTGGGGATATTTGTATATGTGGATGAGACTTGCTTTTTTTTCCAGGAGGGATAAAAGGAGATTCAGGAGAGCTGTCATTAATGTCAATTGTGTCCAGAAGGTGATGGGAGTTGGTCAGCAGCTCTAAGATTTAGCGTGTTTTACATTGTATACTATTCATCTTATATACAGTATAATCAAGTCATGTACTCTCCTCGTACTAAATGAGAGAGAGAGAGGTTAGCAGCCCTTCAGTACAGGAGGACCTTAAAAAAAAAAAAAAAAAAAATCTCAAAAAGAATTTAGAGGGCAGCTAATTCTTCAACAACCCTTTAGAATGCTCTAAAACCTTGCAAGGTTAGCTCTGGAGAGAGGAGGAGGTTAGAAGAAAGCAACACATGCAGATAATGCTGCCACTATAAACTTGACAATTGTTATTAAATCCTACTGAAAACTTCTGGACCGGTGACTTATGTCTATTGGCTGCTTAAAGCAACTCTGGCTCACCGTGCAATGGATGATGCAAGTAAATTCTTCTCTCACCCACTGCCCATACCAGTCTGATGAAGAGAAATTGTCCTATGAAGTCTATCTAAATGGCAGTCTTGCATTGCAGGAACATGCCACAACTGTGAGCCAAGCATTCGGCTTGTGGTTGCACCGCTGCCTCATTCACGCAGATGTGAGAGTTTTACAGGCAGTACCTCCAATTGCCGCACCAAGAAAAATTAACACTACCTAACATGATCATGTTCCTACATATACTAAAATTGGTCAGCCAAGGTGAGATAAGTTTCTTCCCATGGTTTCTGACACCACACCTTCCAAGACCCTTTTCGCACGGGTGTTCTGCTTGCTTCATTTGTTTAGTTACTTTGTTTTCTGTTAGAAAATTGGATGAAAAATGGATACTGACTTCAGTTTTTACATCCGTTTGTAAACATCCATTTTCTAATGAACTTTTCATGAACTAATGAGTTTTTGGAACGATTAGATGGATTTTAATGGGAACCCCATTCCAAAATTGAAAAACAATGGCAGGAGGTTCCCCCAGAATCCATACCAGCGAGCTATTAGTGGTTGTGGGAGTGTGACTTATTGGAATCTGTAGGTATCCTTTAACAAGGGGGCCCCCAGATCCTGAAACCCCCCCCCCCCCATGTGAATGGGGTACATAGTATTCCTACTCATTCACAAAAAAAGTTTAAAAAATAAATAAAAACTATTTTTGACAAGTCCTTTATTAAAAAACAAAAATAAAAAAAAATGTCCCCCCAGGCCCCCCCCCCCGGAGTAGATCCATTGTCAAGCACGATGCCCTGGTCACCACCCTGATCAAAAATGGACCATTTGTTTGTTGACATCCATTTAGGTCGCTTGCATTTTTTTTTATGGAAGAAAACAGGGCTTTCTTCCATTTAAAAAAATGGAGGTTAAAGAAAGAGGATGTCAATGGATGATCATCCATTTGCGAACATTCGCTTGTCTGCTGAAATACATTGGTGTCCGTTTTTTATCTGTAAACGGAGAAACCTTACTTCATTGCGGCTATGCAAGGGCTACATTGTATTCTATAAATACCTAATGTTGTACTCATCGACTTGAATGATAAAAAATGAAAGTTTGCATAGATGCAGATCTTCTTATTGCCATTGAACTGACATACACTTTAAAATGTCTTTGCACAGAAAAATTGTCAATTTCACCCAACCTCATTTGGTGTCACGACAAACATTACTTGAAACCTAAATGAAACTGCATTCCTACAATTATTTTGTAGTTAACCTAAATCTAAGAGTTAGGATCAGGAAAACTTGTTGAAATAGGCAGAATGTTAAACATTTAACAGCTAGTGCATAAATGTGTTTATAAATACCTTGTAACTGGTTTTCAATTCTCTTTAGCTCTTGTAATATTGATAAGATTTCCTAAAAAGAAAAAAAAAAATTTTTTTTTTTTTTTTTTTTTATATGCACAGGAAATGATGCAAGAAGTTTTTGTATTTCAGATATTGGGCTTTCCAATAGGGCAAATATCAAACCCTGGTTTATGAAATTTGGGGTTTACCAAGTAATTATTAAATTATTATTATATACCAGTGGTTGCCATTTTTAGCTTTTTTTTTTTTTCCATTCAATTTTATGCTAGAAAAAAAAAGTTTTTCTTTTTTTACAAATCGACAGGATGATCAGCAAAAACTATTTATTCTTTGTTCCTCTCTATAAGATACAGGTAATGTCTCCATGGAGCACAGATATTTGATGAGAAAACACCTAGTCCATATAAATCATTAACCCAAGGGACTTCAAGCCTGTAAAAATTCTACAGATATCCAAAGATCCCACGTGTTAGAATTCAGAAGATGTTAGCTATGCTTCCACCATTATCAGTGTAAGATTAATCCGTGACATAACGGGTTTTGATTTGAATTGAATTTCAACGTAAAGACACATTACTCTCTGCAGAGTTTATTAAATGAGGAATTTGTTTATTCAGATAATCTTTATACGATAAATCAAAGCCATGAAATAAACAGACCCAAGGGTGCAGTCCAACCTGAAATCTTAGATCTTGCAACTCTGGACCAATAGATTTGAATATCAGGACTAAATCACCACATTTGTGCAATGGTCCTTTCTGTATCACATCCTTTGCAACACTTTCATGAGTAGACTGTAGAGGTGAATGCCAGGAGCAATAGAATAGGTATCAATGTGCTCAAATTTAGAATTAAACTATTAACATTTTTTGGAATTGCTTTAAAATCTTGACTTTTTATTCAATAGGTAAGGTAGTACCAAAATAATATTCCAATGTATTTAGATAATAAGGAAATTAGGGGTCCTGAATTTCAGAACAACCTGATGCATAAGAAAAAGAACATGATGGTCAGGGCCCAATAAAAAAGCTTTTACTGGTTTTAGGTCTGGTATATGCATGACAGGCTGAGTAAGAGAGTTAATAAAATATTTTACCTGACCACACCTCCATAAGTCTCCTGTAAAAGGACCTGAACTTTCCCTTAAGCTCTTCTAGTGATAACAGTGAGGGACTATTAAAAACATATGTAACTGCAGTGTGGGGTACTATGTCCATCCTAAGAAACCTGTAGGAAACATTCTATGCACAGTATTGGGCAGTAATGGTGAATTATATTTTTCGTTTGAGTCAATAATGGAGAAAGTCCCACCATCAACACCAAAAATATAAGTGTGACATAGAAGAGAAGAGAGCTTTCTAGAAGGAGGAGCTGGCCAAAAATTCTTGTGAGGTTTATTCAACCTGGTAAATTTTCCCACAATGACCCGCTAATTTACTTTATTTAATCAGCTCAGCTACAATCTAGTCTATAAGTCTTATCAACAGAATACCAATATAATATCTTCTAAAATGAGGTAAAGCCTGATCCCCGTCTCTCTAATCAAACGAATAATGCCTGGGAGATTCTAGGATGTTTTGAATTTAAAATACATTTTTTTGCGGCTGGATATCTTATTTACTGTTTGAAAAAAGGAGAGAGGGATTTGGATAAGTAGCACCTAATACAGAAAAATGAATCATGAACACTTTTAGAATATTTATTCTTGCAAATATGTAAGCAGTATCTGATTCAAATTGATTAGTCAGGATTAGGAAACCCTTTGAAGGGCAAGTATGAGCCCTAGATGCTGCAACACTGAAAAGTTTTTTTTTCAAAAGATTAATATTTTTGCAAATTTTTAGAAGTATTATGGCTAAAGTTTAAATTCATAGGATGATAACTGTAGTAATAATAAAAAATAATAAATAATGAAAACAATTGGTAAGAAAAAAAAATACCATTATTTCTCTAGTTAGGAAGCGGAGTACTGTAGCTGTATGTTCTTACGCATTAAAATATATTTTATTATTAAGTAAAAATGCTGCTTACAGCTCTCACCAATTCAGTATGCTGTACTGGAAGAACAGCAACAACCCTCATCACAAGTGTCCTAATGCTGGTTTGTTGTACAGAAGATGAGAAGGGGTTTACAGTGCCTTGAAAAAGTATTTATACCCCTTGAAATGTTCCACATTTTGTCATGTTACCACCAAAAATGTAAATGTATTTTATTGGATTTTATATGATAGACCAACACAAAGTGGCACATAATTGTGAAGTGGAAGGAAAATGATAAATGGTTTTCAAAACTGGATTTTTGTAAGAACTTACCGTAAAATTCTTTTCTCTGAAGTTCATCGACAGATGCAGCTCTGCTAAATCACAGAGTATAGAATAATGCTCCTCCCACTAGGGATAGGCACTAGGCGGAAAAAACGTGTCCACGCCTATAGGGGCTTTCCCAGCAGGCATACCCCCTTCCAGGCTCTGCTATACTCAAACAGTTGTGTTGCAAGCAGTGACAGAAAAAGATCCCATAACTCAAAAGTAGAGGGGCGGGTGCTGCGTCTGTCGATGAACTTCAGAGAAAAGGATTTTACGGTAAGTTCTTACAAAAATCCAGTTTTCTCTATCGTTCATCGACAGATGCAGCTCTGCTTAATCATAGATTATAGGGATGTCCCAAAGCAGTAAAAACATGAGGGGTGGGAACAAGACAGGGACAAAAACCTGAATGCCCTAATGGCCAAACGTAGCCAATCAGGTAAAACAGAGCTCAACCAGAAACAACTGGAGCTCCCCTGAAACAATGAACTCTCAAAGAGAAACCAAAAAAAGGGGATTCTCTCTTAAACTGCAGCCTGCAAAACCTTGCGGCCAAAAGAAGCATCTGCTGATGCCTGCACATCTACCTTGTAGAATTTAGTAAAGGTATGCATAGACAACCAAGTTGCCGCCTTGCAAACTTGTAGCACAGGCGCCTGATGGCGAAAAGCCCAGGAGTCAATCAGCACTCTAGTAGAATGCGCCTTCACTGGAAAAGGAGGATTCTGACCCTTCAGTGAATAGGACTGTACCACCGTCTGTCTGATCCATCTGGAAATGGTTGCAGCAGACGCAGCCAGTCCCTTACGAGATCCATCCGTAAGGACAGAAAGAAAGAGCGTGTGTTTTCTATTTTATTAATTCAGAATTATAAATAAATAAAAAAAAATAAGAGCGTCCAATTTTCTGAAGGATGCAGTGGTCTCTAAGTAAACCCTAATAGCCCGACGAGGCCAGTCTGGAGCCACCAGAATGACCGGAATGCTTCTAACCTCTATCGTGGTGCATTGTCTTTAGAGGATTGGGGCATATTAGTGCTCTTATCCCCCGTTATACCATTGATCAACTCATCCAGAGAGGGTCCAAATGGCTTTCCCCCCTGTAAAATGGAGATCAGCAACAGCTTTTTTAGAAGCCTGGTGAGCCGACCAGCATTTCAGCCATATCAGGCATTGAATAGCAACCCACACTGCTGATGTCCTGGCCACCAATAAGGCCAAATCCAGGGACGTATCGCACGTGAACACTAGGGCTTGGACCAACTGGTCTAACAGTTCCAGAACCGCAGGGGGAAGCTGTGTCATTTCCAAGTTACTCTTCAGCAACTTCACCCATTCAGTAGCAGTCTGTGCTAGGAGAACGTCCACAAAGTTAGCTTTTAACATGTGACCCGTTACCACATGTACATGGCGGGATAAGGATACCACCCGTCTATCCATGGGATCCGAAAAGGTCTGCGACTCTTCCACCGACACCAGAGTCGCTTTATTCAACCTGGCCACTGGGGAATCCACCTTCAGTGGTACACCCCACCTGGTATCCACCGCCTCCGCAAGGGGATAACGGCATGCAAAACGCTTAGGCACCACCAGCATGTGCTTAAAGTGTCGCCATTGTTCATCCACAATAGAGTGAAACAAGTCCGGACAAGGGAATACTTTACCTGATTTGCGATATTTGCGGGAGCCAAAAGACACCTGCATACATAACGCTGTGGGTTCATCAGTCATTTTAAGAGTTTCCCGCACAGAAACTATCAAATTTTCCACCTAGGTGCGTTCTCGTGCGACAGAGGAGGAGGACAGGTCCTCTTCACTGTCAGAATGGGAAGACACTGACCACTCAGGGTGGTCTTCCGGGGTGCCAGGGAACCGAGGGAGCCCCTTAGGTGCGACCATTCCAGGGAGGGGCCTGCGCCCACCCCTCAACCTCCAGGGGAAGTGGGGGGAAATGTTACTCACCATACCGCGGTACCAGGCGGACGCCACTTTGAAACAGATCACCTCCCACCCATGATAGGGGTGCTGTTAGCCAAGGGGAGGCTGCGTCACGGCGAGATGATCAACTCGCAGGCTCGTCCACATCCGTCGGGGCACTGTCGTGGCGAGGCTTAATACTGGACTATAACCTGCTCACGCTTGTAGGCCAGGCTGGGAGATCTTAAGGATCTAGATTATCCACTGCGAAAACCACAGCCGGCTGTTGCTTGTAGTTCCTCTGGATCTTGGTTTTCAGGAACTAACTAGAAAAATAAAAAAACACAAACTTTCCCTGTTACAGCTAAGACCGAAGTCCTAGCAGGCAACTAGGTCCTATCCCTGTCATTGGCAGAACAAACTGTTTGAGCATAGCAGAGCCTGAGGGGGTATGCCTGCTGGGACAGCCCCTATAGGCGTGGACAAGTTTTTTTTCCGCCTAGTGCCTATCCCTACTGGGAGGAGCTGCTTCTGTCGATGAACGATACACATAAGTATCTGAAAAGTGTGCCGTGCATTTGTATTCAGCCCCCTTTACTCTGATACCCCTAACTAAAATCTAGTGGAACCATTTGCCTTCAGAAGTCACCTAATTAATAAATAGGGTCCACTTGTGTGTAATTTAATCTCAGTATAAATACAGCTGTTATGTGAAGCCCCCCAGAGGTTTGTTAGAAAACCTTAGTGAACAAACAGCATCATAAAGGCCAAGGAACACACCAGACAAGTCAGGGATAAAGTTGTGAAGAAGTTTAAAGCAGGGTTAGGTTATAAAAAAATATCCTAAGCTTTGAACATCTCACGGAGCACTGTTCAATCCAACATCCGAAAAGGAAATTAGTATGGCACAACTGCAAACCTATCAAGACATGTCTGTCCACCTAAAATAACAGGCCGGGCAAGGAGACCATTAATGAGAGAAGCAGCAAAAAGGCCCATGGTAACTCTGTAGCAGCTGCAGAGATCCACAGCTCAGGTGGGAGAATCTGTCCACAGGACAACTATTAGTCGTGCACTCTACAAATGTGGCCTTTATGGAGGAGTGGCAAGAAGAAAGCCATTGTTAAAAGAAAGCCAAAAGAAGTCTCATTTTCAGTTTATGAGAAGCCATGTGGGGGACACAGCAAACATGTGGAAGAAGGTGCTCTGGTCAGATGGGACCAAAATTTTACTTTTTGGCCTAAAAACATAACACTGCATATCACCCTGAATACACCATCCCCAACGTAAAACATGGTGGTGGCAGCATCCTGTTGTGAGGATGCTTTTCTTCAGCAGGGACAGGGAAGCTGATCAGAGTGGATGGGAAGATGGATGGAGCCAAATACAGGGAAATCTTAGAAGAAAACCTGTTAGAGTCTGCAAAAGACTTGAGACTGGGCTGGAGGTTTACCTTCCAGCATGATAATTACCCTAAACAGACAACCAGAGCTACAATGGAATGGTTTAGATCAAAGCATTTTCATGTGTTAGAATGGCCCAGTCAAAGTCTAGACCTAAATCCAATTGAGAATCCGTGGCAAGACTTGAAAATTGCTGTTCACAGATGCTCTCCATCCAATCTGACAAAGCTTGAGTTTGCAAAGAAGAATGGGCAAAAACGTCACTGTCTAGATGTGCAAAGCTGGTAGAGAGATCCCCAAAAAGACTTGCAGCTATAATTGCAGCAAAAGGTGGTTCTACAAAGTATCGATTCAGGGGGGCTGCATACAAATGCATGCCGCACTTTCAGATATTTATAAAAAATTTTGAAAACCAGTTATCATTTTCTTTCCACTTCACAATTAGGTGCCACTAGTGTTAATTTCGTCAACGAAACGTTTTCGTCAGCTGCATTCTTACAGTGAGGAAAACTAAATGAAAAGAACAGCACATTTTTATCCACTGGCGAAAACTGATGAAAATTCAAATCCGTTTTTGTTAACGCACGAAAATGGGATGAAAATGTGACGCAGGGAAGTTTACCATCTTCCGGTTTTCACTGAGCTTGGCCTGCTTCCTCTCCCAGCAAGCAAGCATGTTGAAGCGACTGTGTGCACCATCCGTGACGACTGCCAGAGACCAGAGCAGCACTGTGCATTACATGCCATCCCTTAGACCTGAGACCACCATCCAGCCCTGTGCAGCATTACAGGCCTCCTCTGACCAGTGGCCACTGGCATGGTGGCACCCAGAGCATTGTGCATTACAGGCCATCCCTCAGACCACCGTCCAGCACTCTGCAGCATTACAGGCCTCCTCAGACCATCATCCAGAGCAATCTACAGGATTACAGGCCTCCTCAGACCACCACCCAGTGCAATCTGCAGTACTACAGGCCTCCTCAGACCACCGTCCAGAGCAATCTGCAGCATTACAGGCCTCCTCAGACCACCGTCCAAAGTGGCTAAACCTGTACATGTGAGTTTGTTCAAACCTTAACACCCTACATAATAACATGATATTAGATTTTTTTACTCCAGGAGTATATAATAAGTTCGGAAATTCTATAGAAGTGCTTATATAATGCATTACAATTTAACTAAATACATTAGATTTTAGTTGACTAAAATAATTTTATTCAACTAAAATGTACTGGAGATTTTAGTCGACTAAAACAGTGTTAATTTTGGCATCATAATTTTGATTTAGTTTTAGTTATAGTCTTTTGACTAAAATGCAATTTTAGTTTTAGTCCCATTTTAGTCATCTGCAATTGATTAAGTTTTAGTCATAGTCCTTGACTAAAATGCCATTTTAGTTTTAGTCCCTTTTAAGTCACCTCCAGTACATTTTAGTTGAATAAAATAAATTTAGTCAACAAAAATTGAATGTGTCTAGGTAAATTGTAATGCATTATTTAGGCATTTCTATAGAATTTCCAAACTCATTATATACTCCTGGAGTAAAAAAGTCTAATATCATGTTATTATTTATGGTATTAAGGTTTGAACAAACTCACAGATACAAATTTAGCCTCTCTGGACGATGGTCAGAGGAGGCCTGTAATTCTGCAGAGTGCTCTGGACAGTGGTCTGAGGAGGCCTGTAATGCACAATGCTCTGGATGCCACCATGCATGGTGGCACCCATGCCACTGGCCAGAGGAGGCCTATAATGTTGCACAATGTTGGATGGTGGTCTAAGGGATGGCCTGTAATGCACAGTGCTGCTCTGGTCTCACGGCAGTCTTCACGGGTGGTGCACACAGTCGCTTCAACTTGCTAGCTTGCTGGGAGCGGAAGCAGGCGAAGCTCAATGAAAACCGGAAGTTAGTAAACGTCTCTGCCTCACATTTTCATCCCCTTTTCGTTTGGTAACGAAAACCGATTTGATTTTCGTCATAGTTTTCATCAGTGGACAAAAATGTGCTGTTCTTTTTGTTTCGTTTTCGTCACTGTAAAAATGCCACTGACGAAAACGTTTTAGTTGAGAAAATTAACACTGGACTAAAATATGATGACTAAAATGGGACTAAAACTAAAATGGCATTTTAGTCAAAGACTATGACCAAAACTAAATCAAAATTCGATGCCAAAATTAACACCGTGTGCCACTTTGCGTTGGTCTATTACATAAAATCCACATAAAATACAATTACGCTTTTGGTTGTAACATGACAAAATGTGGAAAATTTCAAGAAGTATGAATACTTTTTCACGACACTGTATGTATCTGACCATTTCTGTCACCAATCACCAAAAACACTGGGTCTAAAGCTGGTCACAAACTAACAGATAATTTTCATTCAGCCTGCGGCTGAATAAAATAAAAATCTATGCTGAACAGGGTGGATGATCAAATCCCTTGCTGAGGCTATTGTACTCCGACAGCTAATGGCCATCAGCATGCAGTGACAGTCACAGTTTGTCTGAGAATTATCCACCTAGCTCATTGGATTTTCACATTGTAGGATGCTAAGAGTTAGGGTGCCAACAGGTCCACCCACTGCTCAAATTTTGGCTGATTCATCAGAAACCGTATGCAATCCAAAAGCTGTCTATACACCGATGGAATTTTTTAAAGTCGTACTTAGACAACCTGCACAACAGTATTAAAAGGAAAGTGGAGATGAGGCCATGCAAATGGAGGTTGCTAGTACAATGCTTATCTGACTGCATATCCAGTTCTGAAACATCAACTGAGCTATAAACAAATATTGAAATTACCACACATGAAGTTTTCAGAATTGGTATTTCACTTTCTGATCTCAACTTCTTCTCAATTTCATCCCAGTTTCTTTCTTTGTCCTTGAATAAAATTCTGTAATATAAAAATAAAATAAAATTGTACAGGCATATTGGCACATAAGTGAAAAATCTACACATGATTACAAGTACCTAAACAAAGGTCTTGAATCTAGCCTTCAAAAAGGTAGAGAGTAGTCATTAAAATTTAAAAAGATGAAACTTTAGGACAAACATGCCATACCTTATTTTATTAGCAGTTTTATCAATGGTCTGTCTAATTTTTCGAGAAAATTGGAACACAGAAGAAAGCAGTAAACTATCTCCCATTACCTGCACAGAGAAGAAACAAGAGTTAAGAGTTGACATTTTCAATTTAAACAGAAAAGGGAGTTTACGAAGACTGGAGCAGCTGTGCATGGCAACCAGTCAGCTCCTAGCTTTTATATTCAAAGCTTAACTGAAAAAGCTGAAGATAGAAGCCGATTGGTTCCATTGCACAGCTGCTCCAGTTTTAGTATCCCCCCCAAGTGTGTTTCAAGTTTTTGTAGATGGGTAGGTTCCTGCACACTACAATGTTTTGCATTTGAAGTCTGCTCAAAGATATATATATATATATATATATATATATATATATATATATATATATATATATATATATATATATATATATATATATATATTTTTTACAAAGAACTTTAGTAAAACAGTTAGAGGTTAAGGTCACTTTTTGGGCCATGTTACACTTTATACCCAAATTTAGGGTGCAACATTTAACATGCTCCAGCACCTCCAGCCGCAGCCCCCTCACCCCCAGTAACAGTAGACTGATGAACTAATATCTCTACTCTCTCCTCCTATTAGCACATGAGCACCTGACTGGCCACATGTGCTGTTTCTCCCTCTTACAGTCTGAGCTCTGCTGTACAGGGGAATGGCAAAAGGCCGATACCAAAATCAAATTCAGGCACTTACACTGCTTGCATTAAAAAATGTGATTTTGTGCACATCGTAAAATCCACTTTTTGAGTCCATTGGGGATATTGGAATTCAGATACAGTCAGGACGTCCAAAAGCAGTCCAACTGAGGAGCGAACAAGATGGCAAAACACACTAATAAGCCTCACTAAGAGGACTAAGGACCAGGAAGGCCTGCCTGACTGAAGGACCCTAATCTTAAAGAATGAGGGGGAGATCCTGTACCAGATAGGGGAGTATGACCAAAGGGAGAGCACAGAAGATCAACATGATGCTTCCGATCAGCACGGAGAAGGTCGCTATTAGAGGGGAATGACTCTACCTGCCAGAAGCTGATCAAACAGAACCCACCAAAAACAGGTGCAACAACAAATATTCCCAAACAGGGAAGAAAGGACTCACAACCTGATGTGGTTAACCAAAAAAACAAAAACAAAATTGGTATAACCTCAACAGGACCCAATCAGGAACGTACTACAAAAAGAGTCTTACATCCCTAATCCTTAGATTCAAGGGATAGAAATGATGTGACTAGAGGGGATTGCATAGCTAGATAACCAACTTGCTAAGCGAGGTCACCAAGACAACATATGGTATTGTTAAACCCAGTAGAGAACTCAAAGCTTCAATCCTACAAAGTCCACATGACAGAAGTATTAGGGTGCAAGCAAGACATCCCCACAAGGTCTGGTATTTCTAACCAATAAATAATTTGGACTCATTATTCAGTTTGCGGCTTCCTCCATAGGTGCATTCCATTGTTTTGTTTTCTGACAGGGATAGGCAGAAATGAAGTTAGAATTTATTTCCAGACTAGTGAGGTGGGAGTTATCAAAATACACTAAAGATTAATCTGAAGCATACCCTTTGACACCCAAAGGTAACACTGAGGCCTGTAAAAGAATGCTCTGGAGCCTGCCTAACCCCGACCACAACCATGGATCTAGGGAATTCCCAATATCCCACATATCCCCCCAGGTTCACCTAAGCATCAAAAGCTGTAGAGTAAGAGACAGGAATCTTGGCCAGAACATTAGAACAATCACCTGGCTAAGCACGGGGTAAGGGAAGGCATATAGGTGACCTTCCCCAGGAAGCTGCTGCTCAGCCAGAGGAACAATTGACCAGATAAAGAGGCCTTATACTTTGTGCCCAACAGAGAGTACTTGCAGCGGGAGGCTAGGTAACTCCACCTGCTGACAATCCAAAGGGGCGTAGGGCCCTCCAGCGGTGATCTCCACCTGCAGCAGAGAATCAGAGATGCATAAACCTCTCTTCCTGGAGTAAATGCTACAAATTGAGGAAAGCCCATCTCTGAGGCAATGTCCTTAGGAAGGACAGTTTGAGTGAGGGGAATTCTCCCAGTATCATTCAGCGCAGGGACCAGACATTTTTTCTGATGCAACATAGTCAGGGCGAGATGGAGGGAACCATTTCTAAAAGGAAGGATTTTGCCACTGTGGAGGCTCTAAAACATACAAGGCTGAAGACAGGAGGCTGATCCTGCAAATCTGCAGCAGAACGCACTACATCAAGATGGTCAGACTCGACCTCTTGTAGTTCTGAGATGACAGCAGGAGGTTGCGTTGCTTAAATAGCAGTCTCTTCTGAATCTGAATTAGAGATGATCACAGGGACCAGTTGCCCAGCCTGATCTGGGAGCTCTGGAGGATCAGAAATAGACTCTGCAGGTGATAGGTGGTAACGCTGGAGTGTGTTTAATACCTCTGTGATTAATGTGTGCAAAGAATTCAGTGCATGTGGCAAACTTTTCCTGAGTGGAGCTGGAGGTCCCTGTGAATAGGACTTGGCCCCAACCAACAGAGCCGAGGAAAACTCCAATAAAACAGACCCTAAAACAAAAGGAGTAACAGGTTTCAGATTACAGACGCCAGTTTCCCCAGAGGATAATAAGTTGAACAACTAAATGGGTATGGGCTGGGGTTACCCATAGCAACAGGACTGTCCCCTCCATGTGCAGGCATGCTGAAACTGCATAGTGGTATGCAACCAAAGTAGTTTGGCAATGCCCAAAGTGCGAGACAGGGCTTTAGCTACTCACAAACCCAGGCAGTTGGTGCTGAAGAGGGCCAGGGAGCCAGAGCTGACAGTTCACTGCAGGCAGGCAGTGGAAACAGATAGTTGACCAGATTTGCACATGGTGCTTGCAAGTGAATCAGCAGCAGGATGAATCTTTAGAAATAGGGTCACACTTTAGGGCTGTGCCACAGTTCTGTACCTGCCAAGTGCTTTGTGGCTTTTTTTACCAGTAATCTCAGGTCTGAAAAGCAATACAATGCAGAGCACAGTGCCCTGAATGTCACATTCCAGGCTTGCCCTGCAACGTCAAGTCCAGTGGGGTCTGGGTATGGCCTCCAAACTCAGGCTGAGGAAAGCCGAGCAGCATAGCTGCTATGAAGAAATGAGGTTAAGCAGCGATGAATCTTGATCTAAGCTAAGGAAGGAGAAACCATGAACCAGACATCCATCCTACTAAGACACTAGCAAAAACATTGGGCAGAGAAGGAGCAATAGAAAGATCACATATATTTATCTATTGCTCACCGTTATCACAATAGATTATATTTTTTAATTTTTATGACCTGTTACTACATGGGGAGGGGAAATAAGAACAGCACTGCCCGATTCAAGGATGGCCAAATGGGCTCTCAGAAAGTAATGTGAAAGCATTGTGGTTATAATCTGCTACTGAGCACTTACAGAGCATTCTAATAGGATTAGGATCGCAAGAGCTGATCAATGTAACTCTTAGTCTGTGTACTGGATCACAGCACTCACTGACAGGCAGAACTCCCAGAACTGAATTTGTTAGCCCCAGATATAGCCACTGAAATCAGATGCTGTTTAAAAATAGCGTTGCAACAACTGCAATGCCATTTTAAAATAGTACCAGGAACCATATATAGGGTTGATAACATAGCAAGCAATAATGGTACTGAGTAAAAGTGCAATTACAAGTTGAGTGATGCTGTACTCTAATACACTACATTTTATTCAATTTACTACCTTTAATAAGTCACTTTATCATTATGTATGAGCTGTACTTCTCTGTGTGTTGTGTATTGGAGCTGTACCTTGAGACAGCAGAAATGATTCAATGATGGCAGCTTTAGACAATGTTCAATAGACTACATCAGATAACTTCACAAACCTAGACTAAAGTAGCAAGAGCAAACAAGAAACTTAAACCCTTAAACCTATGCCACACTCCTGCAGGCACATTCAGCTCATCACTGTTAGGGGCAAGAAAAGCTTTTCTCTAGTCACAATTTTGTGTTTCTTAACCTATAGTTTTGCCACACAAGAATAAGAGCAAAAAAAAAAGGATACACGTTAAATGTGGATGTGAAAGCTGATCAGGTTTCTTGTCACTTTAAATAGTTTGTTTGGACAAGCTGTTCAAACCAACTATTTTCTTCACTAAGTGCTGCATGAACTGTAGATAGTTTCAACTACACACAATACACAGTGCTAGGTTCTGGCTGTGAGACAGAGACTTCCCATCTCACACCTGGAACAAAACACAGTTGGTATAAGCAGCGCTCAGCCATTCAGAGGCAGCTTTGCATTTTGAAAATGAATACAAACATTCAGAGGCAGCTTTGTTTTCAGTGAATGAATACAAAGCTTCCTCTGAATGGCCAAGTTGGCCAGCCTCTCCACCTCAGCCAATTATAGGTTATGATGTAGGCCTCAAAGGTTGACACAAATAATACGTAGAAAGGGGGTACCATCATTCCAATAATTGGAAGAGAAGAAATTGTTCAGGGGCACCCCTCATGTGAGCCTAACACAGGAATTAATGGACTATCTCGGTACCCAACGATAACAATTAAATATTTAAAACATTTTGTTTTATTAATACTTAGCATTAATCCATAAGCATTCTCAATAATCAAGGCTGTTTGTTAATGAAATGTGGTTACTCTTTGGAGAGGTGTTGAGTCCTCTACATGTTTTGCGGTAAGAACCTCTTCTTCAGAAGGAATTACACAATTCATCCAGAAGAGCAGGCAAACAGAAACAGCAAGGACAAGGGATGCCTGAGGGCACTCCCCCACGGCGAGCGTTTTTTTCCCCGCATCAGATCCGGTTAAATGCTACACGAGTGTGTACTTTACTACATACATTTTATACTGACATTGCACTATTGGGGGCAATATGGATTGACAAACCAAGATATCCCAAGCCCCTGTTTTATACTCACTATCATGTAACAAATAAAAGTATCTCACATGGACTTTGGAGTTCCCGCCTCTATCATTTAGTTTAAGTTTTACTGATAATTGATGGTCAGAGGACATCTGAGCCAGAGCATCCATTTGTGGATTCTACTTCAAGCTTCCAAACCAGTTCCACTGTTCTGAGCGCTGCATCTGTTTCCTATTTCCTGGTGGATTGCCTCTGTTTGCAGCATGCTCCATGGATCAGAGCATTCATTCAACCACTATGTCTATGGAATCCATTCTTCCGCAGCAGATACGGTTGATTGTTACATGAGTATATACTTTACTACAGACCTTTTAAACTGAGATTGCAGGATTGGGGGCAATATGGATCAACAAACCAGGATATCCCAAGCCCCTGTTTTATACTCACTATCATGTAACAAATAAAGTAACTCGCATGGACTTTGGAGCTGCCGACTCTATCATTTCGTTTAAGTATTGGTAAAGGAAATAGTTGGTTTGGACCAGCTTGGAACTATTTAAAGGTGACAGGAAACCTGGAGATCAGCTTTAATATGAGGCAGAGAAAAGCCCTTCCTGTGACCAAGTTTTTACTAAACATCTGACTGCCATCTAAACTCTATAATCACATACTAAACATTTAGCACATGCCTGAACATGCAAGATTCGTCTGCTAACTGAAAAGAAAAATTGTAAATGTAAAAGATGCTGCAAATTTCACAGATAAAATAAGTTCAAATTGGAAGGTCATTGGGATTTTTCGATATTTTAACTTACTTCATCTCTACTCCATGTTTTTCTTCTAGTGATAAGCGCAGGTTCCGAAATTTCTTTAGGCTGGGATTTGGCTTCACTTGCTCGCAAGCTTGCTTCTGATCTGGATGAATTTGATGGAGGAATCTTTCGGAAGTTAAGGCTTTCATCAAATACACGGTCCACTAGCTGTCCATGAAGGAAAGGTAGGAAATTAATTGATGCTTTCTAATAAAACATTCCTGAACTAGATTAATCACACTGTTTTTCTGTATTACAGTGCACATGATAATGCATGCATATGGGTATGAATGGGGCTATGTAGCTTTTTTAAAAAACACTAAACTGCAGTGCATAGATGTAAACCAGTCACTTAGGAAAGAATGGGAAAGAATTGTCCATTTTCATGGGATACATCCAAATGAATGCAACAGTGTGAATAAGACCTTCTGGATCTCTTCTAGACTGCCAATTTTTTAAACATGCTAGAAAGGTGAAGGAAGGCCAGGTATCCAAATCCCTTGTGGGTGAAATAGGGAACAACCCCTAGGCATACTTCTTACAGTGTGGGGAGTCCCCACTGCAAGGGTGAATTTTTGGTGACATATAACTACTGTTTTTTTTACTAAATAAAAAGAAAAACAGACCAAAATGTATATTATAATGCATATAATAGTCTTTCCTCATAAATTTAGAGCACAATGTATTCTATAGGGAAACAGTGGGTAAGGCTATGTTCTGACCTCTATGGTTCCCACGGTCTAGAATAAGCTTATTCATTTATAATATTAAAGATTTACTTTACTGGTGCAGAAGCCTGGCTCTCCACATCTACATCTCTCTGGCCGAGCAATCTGCTTCAGTGATCTTCCAGATGTGTAAGATTGGCCATGACAGTGATCACAAATCACAAAGCAACTCAAATCTGTGCATTTTGCTTGTGATTTGTGCTATCCAATAGGCAACTCGATCACAGGAATTTAACGGGCCCACTGTTAGCCCATGTGTGTTTTCTGCAGCACTCTGTGATTAGGCCCTTAGTGGGGTGAAACCCATTGGGGGTGGACAGGCTAGACTATATGTTGTGAGTCCTATATTATATTAAAGCTGGTATTACACTGGCGAGGGCATCGGGGGCAGCCCATTCATTTCTAGCACCTTTTATTTTTTTTTAACAGTACAGCATCTACCCATTTGTTTTTTTGTTTTGTTTTTTTTTTTTTAAGCACAGTGGTAGTAAAGTAATTATGAATGCATTACTTCACATTTCAAGCAGCTAGAGAGGCCGGGAATGGCATGTTTTAAAGCTCATTTACTGCTATATATATATATATATATATATATATATATCCTAATGTCCATAGTCTTGGCACAGGTGCACTTTAATTCATCACTCACTAGAAATCATGAAAACGTATAGCGATTCTACCCTTAGGGACTGGATTTGTGCACCAGTGGACAAGAGTGTGAAATCCAAAGTGATGCTAAAATAGCGTTAAAGTTACATGTCAGTGTTAATGTCAAACAATAATAGCATTCAAACATTAATAGCATATAAAATCACAGTGGATTGGCTACAAACAAAAAATGTATTCAGTACATTAAAGCTAAATTCCAGGTGAATATATAATATTATAATTCAACAATCAGCAGTGCAAGTAATGAATAAAATGTGTGTAAAATGTTAAACTGTTGTGTTCGCCTCTACGGAAGTCAATAAAAAAAAATGGGATTTTTGACTTACTGTAAAACCCATTTCTCTGATCTTCATTGACCAACACAGCTCCTGATCTTTTTAACCATTGGGTTATAATGCCCCCTACAGGAGTAGGACAATAGGCAGAAAAAAAGTCTGTCTATGCCTATGGGCAGTCCCAGGGGGTATACTACCTCTCTCTGCTATAGGTACTCAGTTTTGTTACATGCAGTGTCATAAGAATTACAACTCCACAGAGGGGTGGGTGCTGTGTCCGTCAATGAACATAAGAGAAATGGATTTACGGTATGTCAAAAATTCAATTTTCTTATTCTTTCATTGATGGACACAGCTCCTGATCTTCCTAACCATTGGGTTAAGTGTGCAGTGTTATGCAGTGTTAAATATGAGGGGTGGGAACAGCAAAAAATAAATTCCCAAGGCTTATAGCCAACCAGGTAAACAGGCGCTCAACCAAAACAACTGGAGCTCATCTGAAAAAAAAAACAATACATCCTCAAAGAGGACCAAGTCCTCTAAACAGCAGCCTGCAAAACATTGCAGCCAAAGGAAGCACATGCAGATGCCAACACATCCACTTTGTAGAACTTTGTGAAAGTGTGCACTGAGGACCAGGTGGCCACCTTGCAAACCTGTGTCACTGAGGCCTGACGACAGAAGGCCCAAGAGGCACTGAGCACCCGAGTAGAGTGCGCCTTGACAGGGAAAGGAGTAACTTGACTCTTAATGGAATAGGCCTGAATCACCATCTGTCTGATCCATCTGGAAATGGTTGCAGAGGAAGCAGACAACCCTTTCCAAGACCCATCTGTAAGCACAAATAGTGAGTCTGATTTCCTAAAAGACTCTGTAGCTGCCAGATACACCCTAATCATCGGGACCACATCCAATGCATGCAAAGCAATTTCCTTCAGATGTTTTGGCCTGGGATGCAGGGAGGGAAAACAATGTATTCATTCAAATTAAAATCAGAGACAACCTGAGGAAGGAATGACGGACAGGGGCAAAGAACCACCTTATCACTGTGAACCACCAAGTAAGGTGAATGAGAGGGTAACGCCGCCAATTCCGACACCCTGCGTGCAGAGGTGAAAGCCACCAAAAAGGCCACCTTCTGGAACAGCGTAAGCAGGGGAATCTCCTGAAGAGTCTCAAAAGGAGGCTTCTGGATTACTGAAAGCACCAAATTGAGGTCCCAAAGCGGCAACAGAGACCGCACTGGAGGGGTCAAGTGCCGAACTCCCTGAAGAAAAGTATGCACCAAGGAGTATGTGGCAAAGGCCTGTTGAAAGAAGACCTCTAAGGCTGAAACCTAACCCTTGATAGTACTCAAGGCCAGTTTCTGCTCAAACCCCCGTTGAAGGAAGGTCAAGATCCGAGCCACCGAAAAAAAGAGCGAGGATGAACACCAAGAGACTCACACCACTTCAATGTACGTCTCCCACATACGATGGTAGATCTTCCTAGAAGTAGATTTCCTAGCTTTTAACAGCATTGGAATCATCGATTTAGACAAACATCTATCCATCAGCACCTGGCGTTCAACAGCCAAGCTGTCAAAGCCAGCGACTGTAAAGCAGGATGGGACAGCAGATCCTCCCTGAGAGGAAGCTTCCAAGTAACATCAGCGACCAGCCGCACCAGATCGGCGTACCAAGCCCGGCGAAGCCAGTGTGGGGTCACTAAGATGACTGGAATCCCTTCTGCCTCGATCCTGGGTTGAAGTCTTGGCAGAAGCTTGAGAGGAGGGATGGCGTAAATCAGATGATACTGACCCCACGGGGCCGCCAGCACATCTGTGGCATCCACCAGAGGATCCCGTGACTGAGCCAGAAACCTCTGCACCTTTCTGATGATCCGGGACGCCAACAGATCCACCTCGGGGATGCCCCATCGGAGGTACAACTGATGAAACACCTCCGGATGAAGGGACCACTCCCCTTGGTCCAACACCTGTCCACTGAGGTAATCCGCCTGCCAGTTTTTCACTCTGGGAATGTGTACAGTGGAGAGGGCTGGAATGAACTGAGAATTCCTGCTAACTCCAGAGTCGCCAGGACACTTCTTGTGCCCCCCGGTGATTGACATAAGCCATGGCCGTGGCACTGTCCGATTTAATTTGCACCAGACACCCCTGAAGACGATCCGTCCAATGATCCAAAGTCTGATAGCTCAGAGCTCCAGTACATTGATCGGCAGTCTGAACTTTTCCAGCGTCCAGACCCCACGAACAGAATCTTTTTCGAAGACGCCTCCCCACCCAGACAGGCTGGCATCCGTGGTGACCACCATCCAGTACAGGGAGAGAAAGGATTTGCCCTGGCGAAGTGCCGGAGAACGAAGCCACCAGGGATCCTCTCATACCCTGGCTCAGTCAGATCAGATTGTCTATAGACTGTGGATTCTTGTCCCATTTGACCAGAATCTCTCTTTGCAGAGATCTCGAGCGGAACTGTGCAAACGAAACTGGCCCAAAGGCAGACACCATCAGGCCCAGCACCCACATGCAAGTCCCAAGGTATGACCGTCTGCTGTACAACAGAAGCTAAATTGCTTCCTACAGTTTCTGGAGTTTTTCCAGAGGAGGGAACATTCTTGGCTAGGGCCGAGTCCAGAGTCAGACCCAGATAGTTTACAATTGTGGACGGAACCAGAGCAGACGTCTGAAGGTTCAGAATCCAACCAAATTCCCTCAGAGTTCGCAGAGTAGTCAGAGTTGTCCACCAGAGCAGTTGGAGACTCCACTCGCAGCAAAAGATCGTCCAGGCACCCTAGTAACGCGATCCCCCGCTGACGCAACAATGCCAGCACCGGGACCAACACTTTAGTGAAGCGAAGGAAGCCCTGGTGACCAACACATATTGGAATGTGAAGGTAAGCGTCCTTGAAGTCGATAGAAGCAAGAAGATTCCCCTGATGTAGGGATGCCACTACTGTGCGAATGAACTTTTGGAACTTCTGTACCCGCACAAAGCAGTTTAACGCCTTGAGGTCCAGAACTGGACACACCTTGCCCTCCTTCCTGGGGACTGTAATTAGGTTTGAATAAAACCCCTGAAAACATTCCGAAGTCGGAACCGGGACAATCACCCCTTGGCTCAGCAAGTCTTGAACTGCCCCAAAGAGATCCCCGTAGGCCAGGGGTAATGAATTAAAATTCAAGGAGGTCCGGTCGCTAAAATTTTCATTGGGCCGAGGTCCGAATCTCAAGTCTGTGCTGACTCAGCAAGATTGTAGTCACCATATTTCTTATCAAAAAATGAGACATGTACAAGTTCCATAGCATTTCAACAATATTTATTGTCAAGTTTCAGTTACAACATTAAACATGTGGACAGTTGGAACTAGGATAGCTTTACATTTGCTCTAGTCTTTGTATGGAATACAAGCAACTATCCTTAACAAAAACAACATGGAAACAAATCAATAACTCTTTTCTAAAACCCATCCATTTTTCAAGTAAAATCAAATTGCACCTTCTAACTTAAACAAGGTGTCAATTTGAAAAAGTGCACAAATTATCCTCAGTTTTATTTTTAATTTTGTTACCACCCAAAAAACCTTCCCTGTCTAGTGAGAAAAATGGGCTTTTGATTGCCCTGCCAGTAGTTTGAATCTTGGCTTAAATTGAGTTACTGCCATTCTCATGCACATGTGTAGGTGCTCATTGGTGAGCCTGGAACGATACTTGGTTTTAATAATGTTCATAGTGGAGAAAGCTGACTCACAGCTGTACGTTGATCCAAACATGGTCAAGGTGTGTAGAGCTACCTTGATTAGAGAAGAGAAATCAGTCTCCGGGACAGTCTGTAGCCAGAAGTTAGTCGGATCAGTTCCTCCAAAGTGCTCTCTTAGTGCAACATTTGTTTGCAGATCAATAAGTTCTGTCTGTAGAGATCCCTCATGTGCCCACTTGAAGGTCTGCATCACCTCCTTTGAAAACACTCTGGGATCTTTAATGAGGAAGGGATTGTGGATGAGCAGGAGGATCTGCTGTCCAAGACTGAAGCTATCAAACCTTTTACTGAAGTTTCCAATCAGTTTATCAATGAAATCAACAAAAGGAGATACATCTCTCTTTCCTTGAATCTGTTCTTTCACCTTTGTGAAATGCAAGCACTCTCCTTGAAGATCTTCCCTAAACAAATCCAGTTTTCTCTGGAAGGAGCGGACAGCGGTCATCAAATCACAGATGGAATTGTTCTTGCCCTGCAGCTTTAAATTGAGTTCATTAAGGTGTGATGTTATGTCCACTAGGAAAGCAATATTATCCATTGTGCTCTCATCTTGTAAAAACAGTGAAAACTGTTTTGCTTTCTGGCTTTTTAGTTGTATTAAGAAAGCTGTTACTTCAGTGCGAATGGACCAAAAGCGTTCCAATACACTGCCTTTACTCAACCACCTAACATTGTTGTGAAGTAAAAGGTCATTTGCATTTGCCTCAACTTCTTTAAGAAACTCTCTTAGTAAACGATGTTGATGGGATGAGGATACCCTGAGGAAGTTGATGAGTTTCATCATTGTGTCCATGATTTCTGCAAACTTTTCTGATAGAATGGCACACAGGACAGTCTGGTGGATGATACAGTGGTAAGCAATAAGGTCAGGGTTGTCCTTTTTCAGTCGCGCCACAGCTCCTTTCTCCTTTCCTACCATGGCGGGGGCACCATCTGTGGTGACTGAGACCACTTTTTTCAGGTCTATCTTCCTCTTTTTTAGAATCTCCCTAATGGCCTCATATATGTCTTCTCCTCTTGTATGTGTCTCAAGTGGTGTTACACCTAACAGGTCCTCACAGAGTTCTTTGCTTTCTTTGTGAAAAAATCTTACATACACCAAAAGCTGGGCATTATCCGTTATATCTGTTGATTCATCAATGGCTAAAGAAATGCATACTGCACTCTGAATAGCTGCATCAAGTTGTGCCAATACATCCTCTGTTAATATTTCAGTCTTTTTTGTTGCCGTTGATGCTGATAGTGGGATTTGATTGATTTTTTCACACAGCTCTTTTTGTTTACCCTCAAGTAAAGTTTCAGCAACAGCATTCAAGCACTCCTTAACAAATGTACCGTCGGTAAATGGTCTTTTGTGTTGCCCCAAAATCCATGCTACTTTAAGTGAACATTCATTTGCACGCTGCTGGGCTGTAAATGAATGTGAGAGGACTTTGGTGGATCTGTCATACTGGGCTCTTAGTTCAGTTATTTTACGTGCCCTCACCTCGGAATGCTGTGGATATGTTTGCTCAAACGAACCGTGTTTTGTTTCGTAGTGGCGCTTCACATTGCTGCTTTTTATTATCGCCACCGTTTCGCAACAAATGAGACAAACTGGTTTTAAACTTCCCATAGGAAGAATGAACATGTATTGGTCTGTCCATTCATCTTTGAAGGCTCGGTTTTCAGCATCTACCTTCCTTTTCTTAGAACAAGCCATGTTCTCTGGCGCTTTTGCTACTATTTCCTCCACACAATCTGGTAATACTCTGTAAATGTAAATGTCCCCATTAGTGTTCCCCCTTACATCAGTTGCCCCTATCAGAGTAATTCATTACATTGGGTTCTCCCATCGGAATACCCCCAAAAATCAGTTGCCACCATCAGAGTACTCCCTCAGGTATTCTCATCAGAGTGCCCACTTACATCAGGTTTCTGCAATGGAAAGCCCTCTTACATCTGGTGTCTCCCATTAGTGTTCCCCCTTACATCTTTTGTTCCCATCAGAGTACCCCATTATATAAGGTTCCCCCATCACAGTGCCCCCTTACATAGGGTGTCCTCTTTAGAGTGCCCCCTTACATTAGGTGTCACCATAGGGGGGCCTCCTTACATCAGGTATCCCCACCACATCAGGTGTGCCCATGAGAGTGCCCCTTTACATCAGGTGTCCCCATCACAGTGCTCCCTTACATCAGGCATTCTCGTCAGCGTACCACTTTACATCAGATATCCCCTAATCAGCGTGACCCTTAACATAAAATGTGCCCATCAGCGTGACCCTTAACATAAAATGTGCCCATCAGCGTGCCCCTTAACATAAAAAATGCCCATCAGTGTGTACCACAGCAAAAAATATGCACATCAGCATGCCCCTTAACATAAAATATGCCCATCAGCATGACCCTTAACATAAAATAAGGGGCAAGCTGATGGGCACATTTTATGTTAGGGGCACTCTGATGGGCAGAACAAAATGTGCACACCAGCGTGACCCTTAACATAAAATATGCCCATCAGTGTGCCCCTTAGCATAACATTTGCCCATCAGCGTGACCCTTAACACAAAATAAGGGGCACGCTGATGGGCATATTTTAGGTTAAGGGTCACGCTGATGGGCACATTTTATGTTAGGGGGCACCCTGATGGGCACATTTTATGATGGTGGGATCACTGATGGGCAAAACAAAACGTGTAAATCAGCGTTGCTCTTAACATAAAATATGCCCATCAGAGTGCCCCTTAACATAAAATATGCCCATCAGTGTGTGCCACAGAATAAATATGCACATCAGCATGCCCCTTAACATAAAATATGCCCATCAGCATGACCCTTAACATAAAATAAGGGGCAAGCTGATGGGCACATTTTATGTTAGGGTGCACGCTGATGGGCACATTTTATGATGGTGGGATCGCTGATGGGCAAAACAAAACGTGTAAATCAGCGTTGCTCTTAACATAAAATATGCCCATCAGAGTGCCCCTTAACATAAAATATGCCCATCAGTGTGTACCACAGCATAAATATGCCCATCAGCATGACCCTTAGCATAAAATAAGGGGCAAGCTGATGGGCACATTTTATGTTAGGGGCACTCTGATGGGCAGAACAAAATGTGCACACCAGCGTGACCCTTAACATAAAATATGCCCATCAGTGTGCCCCTTAGCATAACATTTGCCCATCAGCGTGACCCTTAACACAAAATAAGGGGCACGCTGATGGGCATATTTTAGGTTAAGGGTCACGCTGATGGGCACATTTTATGTTAGGGGGCACCCTGATGGGCACATTTTATGATGGTGGGATCACTGATGGGCAAAACAAAACGTGTAAATCAGCGTTGCTCTTAACATAAAATATGCCCATCAGAGTGCCCCTTAACATAAAATATGCCCATCAGTGTGTGCCACAGAATAAATATGCACATCAGCATGCCCCTTAACATAAAATATGCCCATCAGCATGACCCTTAACATAAAATAAGGGGCAAGCTGATGGGCACATTTTATGTTAGGGTGCACGCTGATGGGCACATTTTATGTTAAGGGACACGCTGATGGGCACATTTTATGTTAGGGGGCACTCAGATGGACACATTTTATGTTAGCGGGCACGCTGATGGGCAAAACAAAACGTGTAAATCAGCGTTGCGCTCAACATAAAATGTGCCCATCAGCGTGTCCCTTAACATAAAATGTGCCCATCAGCGTGTCCCTTAACATAAAATGTGCCCATCAGCGTGTCCCTTAACATAAAATATGCCCATCAGCGTGTCCATCAACATAAAATATGCACATCAGCATGCCCCTTAACATAAAATATGCCCATCAGCATGACCCTTAACATAAAATAAGGGGCAAGCTGATGGGCACATTTTATGTTAGGGTGCACGCTGATGGGCACATTTTATGATGGTGGGATCGCTGATGGGCAAAACAAAACGTGTAAATCAGCGTTGCTCCTAACATAAAATATGCCCATCAGAGTGCCCCTTAACATAAAATATGCCCATCAGTGTGTACCACAGCATAAATATGCCCATCAGCATGACCCTTAGCATAAAATAAGGGGCAAGCTGATGGGCACATTTTATGTTAGGGGCACTCTGATGGGCAGAACAAAATGTGCACACCAGCGTGACCCTTAACATAAAATATGCCCATCAGTGTGCCCCTTAGCATAACATTTGCCCATCAGCGTGACCCTTAACACAAAATAAGGGGCACGCTGATGGGCATATTTTAGGTTAAGGGTCACGCTGATGGGCACATTTTATGTTAGGGGGCACCCTGATGGGCACATTTTATGATGGTGGGATCACTGACGGGCAAAACAAAACGTGTAAATCAGCGTTGCTCTTAACATAAAATATGCCCATCAGAGTGCCCCTTAACATAAAATATGCCCATCAGTGTGTGCCACAGAATAAATATGCACATCAGCATGCCCCTTAACATAAAATATGCCCATCAGCATGACCCTTAACATAAAATAAGGGGCAAGCTGATGGGCACATTTTATGTTAGGGTGCACGCTGATGGGCACATTTTATGTTAAGGGACACGCTGATGGGCACATTTTATGTTAGGGGGCACTCAGATGGACACATTTTATGTTAGCGGGCACGCTGATGGGCAAAACAAAACGTGTAAATCAGCGTTGCGCTCAACATAAAATGTGCCCATCAGCGTGTCCCTTAACATAAAATGTGCCCATCAGCGTGTCCCTTAACATAAAATGTGCCCATCAGCGTGTCCCTTAACATAAAATATGCCCATCAGCGTGTCCATCAACATAAAATATGCCCATCAGAGTGCCCCTTAACATAAAATATGCCCATCAGCGTGTCCCTTAGCATAAAATAAGGGGCACGCTGATGGGCACATTTTATGTCAAGGGGGCAATCTGATGGGCATATTTTGTTTCTTTTATGGGGCACTCTAATGAGCACAACAACACATGCCAGTCTGCACACTTGAGGGTTTTTTTTTAAATTGCAGTATTCTCCTCTAAAAATGTGCTCCACATACCTGGAGCCAGCTGAGTCAAAAGCCGCGAACAGGGGGGCGGGGCGTGCACCTAGTGTCCGCTGTGAGGGAGCCGCAGTCAGGAGAAGAGGGCGGGGCGCGCGAGTGATGTCACGCCCCTACTCGCGGCTCGACAGGACACCGCGATGTCCACTAGTCAGTTGCAGGAGGCGGAACGCGCGCACGGGACATCACTCCCCTACTCGCGGCCCGACAGGACACCGCAATGTCCACTAGGCAGTTGCAGGGGGCGGGGCACGCGCGGGACGTCACGCCCCTACTCGCGGCTCGACTGCTAGTGAGCCGGGAGCCACAAGCGGTCCGGGCAGAAGCATCGCGCGGGCCGCTAATGGACCGCGGGCCGCCATTTAGTGACCGCTGCCGTAGGCGGTCTGGGGACGGGTGCAAGTTGGACGGAAAAAACTTTTCTGGAGGCCAAGATCGAAACTCGATCTTTAGCCGGACCATATGACTTCGTGGACCAGGGAGGTCCATGGGTGCAGAAACCAGCGAAGGTGTCCCCCTACCTCACATACGGGTGAGGGCACCCGTTCATGCTGAGGGAGCCTTGTCCACAGGTCTGGAGAAGCCTGCTCTCGGCTTGCCAGACCAGGTTCGTTTGGATCCTCCGGAGTAGGCCCGAAGGGTTTTAATCCCTTGTCTTGAGACCCTGAGGTACAAAAAAAACTTCTCATGAGCCGAGGAGGACGGACCACATCTACAACGGGGCTCCTTGCCCTTACTAGCCTGCAGAAGAAAGGTACTCTTCCCCCCTGTGAGAACCTTAATGATGTCATTCAGGGAAGCTCAAAACAGGTGATGCTCTAGGAAGGAGAGATCAGATAAGGCTTCTTAGAAGTGTGGTCTGCAGACCAGAATTTAAGCCAAATAACACACCTAAGGACCACTGCTGAGACAGACAGCCTCACAATCAGAGGAACCACTTTCAAAGAGGCATCACAGACAAACTGCAGCCCTTGGACCAACTGGTCTGCCAGCTCAGCAAAGACAGGGGAAAACTGCTTCCCCTCTAGGTCCCGGCATTTAAGCTTGTCCCACTCGGTCAGAGTTTGCGACACCAGGGCAACAGTAAAAACTGGCCTAAGTGTCGAACCAGCCACGGTGTACATATGGTGGGCCACATCCTCCGCTTTTCTGTCAGCCGGGTCCTTAAGGCTGGGGACTCCTCAAGTGGAATCGCGGTTGCGTGGTTTAACCTAGAAACTGGAGAGTCAACCACAGGTGGGACAGTCCACTTTTAAAGCAGGGAGTCCGCATAAGGGTACCGCATAGCAAAATGCTTAGGGACCACAAGGGGATGTTTTAGACAACCCCACTGTTTAGCCACAATTTTGTCAAACTAAGTGGGAAAGAGGAAAACCCTTGCCGCTCTGGAGGGCTTGTGGGTACTAAAAGGAACCGATGCCTCCCATGCAGCATCAGCCGCATAATCCATTTTTTAAAGTCTCATGCACAGATACAATCAGTGCATCCACCAGTGCCTTTTCTTGTGTGGCTGCAGGAGCAGAGGAATCATCCTCACTATCTGAGAAATCAGGGAGTGTGGACACAGACCCAACAGGGTGACTCACGTCTGCAGCGGCCGAATCAGATTCAGGATCCGATGAGACAGATGAGGCAGATGAAGGCGGGGGATGCTTTTTGCTAGCCTGTTTCCCCAGGGCCAAATCCACCTTGGGCACCAAAGACTCCAGGACGGTCGTGAGTGCAGTAAGGGATTGTTGGGACCCGGAGGGCCAGGCAGCCTCTGAGAGGGGATCAGGTGGGGAAAGAGACTCCATGAGTAAAAAAGGGGGACCCACAAAAAAACGTGTGAAAACACAGCTAGGGACACCCCCACCGTGCTGGCAGCACCACAGGTCGCCAGGCACAGAGCACCAACCGATCCCATAGCAGTGAGGGAGAGGACCCCACCAAACTCACCACCCACCGATCAGGCATCGCAGCACCACGCTATCTGCACACAGATGCGGCGATCAGGAAGAGAATGATCCAGGAGTCAGCACCAGGGGATAAGGAGGGGCTCCCATCGCCAAAATCCCTGCTCATATATGCTTCACAGTCATGGCCACTGCTATTAGCAAGGAGAAACCACTAGAAAATGGCCACAGAGGCTACACATACATGGCCATCGAATCTACAGCACACAGGCTACAAGAAATTGGCGGCACCACGTGGCTCCGGGAGGGGTCCCAAGAGCCCCGAAAACTACACCAGCAGGAAGGGGGTCCCTGGCAGGAGCCCCCAACAGGTACAGCCCCTTCACAAAAGCCAATCGTCTGGTCGCCCGCGGTGCGCCCACCCCAGCTTAGCACCCCAGACTGACCTGAAAAGGTGGTGTGGCCACCCCATTGGGAAGGAGGGGTAGGCAGATGAGGGGCAAAGTGTCTGCAGGGGCCACCCCCAGCTTAGCACCCCAGACTGACCTGAAAAGGTGGTGTGGCCACCCCATTGGGAAGGAGGGGTAGGCAGATGAGGGGCAAAGTGTCTGCAGGGACCACCCAGAGAAGGGGGATGCTGCATGGGAAGGAGGAGAACCTGGGGATCCAAGCGTCCCAGGGAGGGGCCCACATCCACCCCAAAACCCTCTAGGGAGAGAGGGGGGCAGCTACTTACCATACAAGGAACAGGGTGGGCACCGCTTGAGACAGAACCTCCTCTCCATCAAAACGGGGGGCTGTCAGCCAGGAGGAACGCTGTGACTCAGGCTGAGGCCAGATCGTATGCCACCTCGTGGCATGTTTAACTCGCAGGCCAGCCCCCGTCCAGTGGGGCTATGTCATGGCCAACCTAGCGTGTAGCTGAGGCCTGCGCACGCTGGCCAGACTGGGGTGACCACTGGATTTAAAAAATATCCAGCCCGTCGCCTAGTCCAGCAGTTGATTGTAGATCCTCACAGCAAAAATAGAAAAATCCATTAAAAAGGAAAAAAATTGCCAGCATCGAAGATCCCAGCAAGGAACTAGGTCCTTACTCCTGACTTGGCAGATTGTGTCTATAGCTGAGCGTAGGAGTATACCCCCTGGGACTGCCCATCGGCGTAGTCCAGCTTTTTTCTGCCTAGTGTCCTACTCCTGTAGGGGGCAGTATAACCCAACTGTTAAGAAGATCAGGAGCTGTGTCCGTCAACGAACGATAGAGAAAAGCAGATGCTGTGTAAAGGATATGGTGAAGAGCCCAATGTGTACCGCTGTGATGGACTGCTGGCACAATGTGGAAAAGCCAGGGATGTATTTTGCAGGCAAGGATGCAAAAAGGCACAAAAAGTCAGGGATGTATATGGCAGCCAAAGATGACATGAGGCTGTGCAGCAAGGCCACGGGCTCACCTATCAATCCCAGGACAATGCTGGGAGACTCAGGCAGAGGAAGGCTACCCAAAGCTTCCAGATGGCACACCAGAAAGCGATGTCATGGCCGCTGTGGTCACTGGATGGGGTGCGTATTGGGACACCAGTGGATAGCATCAATGATCCGTGGAGCAATCTCTCAGAAGGCCGTCGTCATGACAATGTGTTTCAGGCATGGCCCACCTTCAGGTCATGTCATCAACATTGCTGCTATCCCCTGGTGTCCCAACACGCAGACTCATAGAATCCCTCAGCGCTTTCATTGAGGATCTTTGTGCTTAAATTCTTATGCTTAGGCATCATAATTGGTGCTTACAGTTTTACCTGCCACCTGCGAGGGATTTCAGTTTTGTTCCACCATTTTATGAACTGAGCATCACTGCACAGCGCCTGAATTGTCTATTTTGTAATTAAGTAAAACATGACTGATCATAGAGCAAGAGAGACTTGGGTAAGAATAGAACTGGTCTATTACATCCTGAGTTCCTGGAAAAGAATGAAAGGAATTCTAACAGGCAGTGTCCTGTGAGGGAATGTTACATTACTCCCCTTTGGATGATAGCACCGTCTTCCTCACCTCCCTGCTAAGGAAGTAAATGAAATACTGTAGACTAATGCAGGAATATCATAAATTATGGATAAAGCTAAAGTGAGCAGATGTGCATGCGTGCATGCATGCACAATTTTAACTTGCAATTTCAGAGTGTTTGAATTCATTTTAAACTTTGTCAGAGTTATTCAGTCACTGAAATGCACTTTTATTTATTCTTTCTACACGTTCTGTTACTGCCTGATGCATGCTATCTGTACATTTTTTTTTTAAGCCTGGAATTCAGCTTCAAATTAGTACATTAGAAGAAATGTCAGAGTATACAGTTAAACATCATTATTATACAGTAACAACCATTGTTATAACCAAATATATGGGGTGACATTAAATGAATTCCATAAAGCCACAAGGTGCTCTTAATACAGCACTTTTGCAACCTTAAAGCAATGCAGATATATAACGAAAACTCAAAAAATATTATGAACCTGTGAAGTAAGGTAATACTTACTTTTTCTGCTACTTGCATTACTGTAAAAAAAATGACTCTGCTCCAAATGTAAAATTTCCTGGTCCCACGCAGAGTTTACTGGTTCCTCCCAGCAACCCCCTATGTAACTTCTGTGTTCTGTAGTGATGTAGGGGATAGTGGAAGGAACCAGTGAGTGCTCTGGGGGCCAGAAAAACCAAAGTATCGGCTTTAAAAGACACCTCAGCTGTGGATTTCTGTTTAGTGTGTGTGGACAGCCGGACAGGTAAGAATTCTCTTTCTCCTTTACAGTTACACAAATTATTGGGAGTTTTAATTATGTGACATATGGCCATGACAGGGGTACTTTAATGTTACCCTTTTACCCACATTGGTGAGACTTCTACCATCCTGTGATGGCGTAGAGAAAATAAATGCAGAGGCCCTCTAAAGTCCTGTTTATTGCAGTCTCAGTTTAAAAATGTATTTATAATCAAACAAAAGTTACAGGTTACATTTATATATATTTTGTTTAATAAGCAGACCTTGGGTTTTTTTTATTTAAAAATTATTTCCTATTTAAATAGTTAACCCATGACCCGACATAAAAATGCCACATTCCACACTACAATAAAAACACCTCTCCCACCTTCAGCAGAGGGTGACATCAGGGTCCTTTCAGCAAGATCCTAGGAACACTGAAGATCCTAAATCCTGTAAGAACATACTCAAGCACAATGCGAGAACATCTTCTTGTGAGATTTGGGCTTCTCAGTGTTACCAGGATTTTGCAGGGAAGCTCATGACATCACCCTTGCCTATGTGCCATGAACAGAAGCTCAGAGGGAAGTATATTTATATATGTATCTAAACCCCCCCCCCCCCCCCCCAATAAAAAAAAAAAAAAATTGGATAGGCTACAGCTTTTCATTAGTTTTCTTTTTTTAAGGCTTTTTCTCCTTTGTTTTCACTTTTTAATCCTGCAAACACTCTTCCTTTCATGTCTACTCTCATTTCTCCATGGTAACTAAGGAGGGAGCCATAGTTGTCACAAAGACTGGACTTCAAACATGTCTAACGTTGTCCATTTCTATTACATACATCTTTTTAGCTATCTATAAGGGGGTAAATCTTCCCAATGACCACAAATGTAAGGAGCATTCTTCCCACTGACCATCACACTAATGTATCATGAGTTGTACATAGTCATTTTTTGCAGGGGTTCCCTGAGACCAGAATGCTATTTCCAGGGTTCTGCGTTGAAGTGGTTGAGAAAAGCAGATCTACACAATAAGAATACGGATGTCCGTGCTTTCCATCTTACAGAAAGTGACAATGCACTGCAATTCAACAGGTATTTTTTGCATATGCTTCAAAATGTTCTTAGCCAAAAAAATGAAAACACAGTCAGCACATCCAAGGCCTAAATCTGTATTATACAAACTTTTTGTAATTGGGTTTTGATATGCTTTAACAAGAAAGCAATTTTTTCTTTTAAAGGGCGGGTTACTATGGACCTTGCATTTTGGCTCAAGGTTTGCGTTAAGGATTCTCTTCACCAACCCAATAGATAAAGTGCTGATGAAGAATCCTAATTGCCCTACAAGCATACAAATTACTAATTTTACTGACTGTACTGTACATGCCCTTCATTGCTATAAAGGAAAAGAGCTATAACTTAATTTATTTAAAATGTCATATTCATCACATACAAATGATGCGAGACCTGTTATGCTAATAGAATATCAACTGATTTAACAAATGCTTTCATCTAAAAAATCTTTGAGGTACTTTACCAATGACTTTAAGTTTTCGTTATTAATGACCATAAGGTATGGCTTGGTGATATCATGGCGATGTTATTTAGGGTTGTTTAGAATGTAATTGTTAGAAGCAGAGCCAATAAATGCAAGCAAAATCCTATCGCATTCTTCTATTATCAAGCCATGGCAGCTGGCCCGGTAAGCAAAGCACTAGTTTGCTAGTTAAACAGAATTACGGCAACATTTTTTTTTTTTTATCAAACTCAAGTTAAATCACATTATTATTTTACAGTAATAAAGGTGTAAATGGAAATCAGTAAAGCATGATCAAATTAAATCTTTAAAATGGATTAAACAGAAAAAGAATAATGAAATAGAAGAACCTGTACTTCTTCATGTAGACTCCCTACCTCTTCCCGAGTGTCTATTGCAGAACCAGGAGTGGTGGCTGCAGTGCTTACTGTGGTACTAGGTGCTGTGCCAGATGAAGTCACTGAATCTATTTCCCCAGCAACGTCATTAATTTCCCGAGCAATGAGAGCCAAATCTTGGCTGATCCTGCAAACAGAATTTAAAAACAGTTCATTACCATTTACAGATATACACAGATTTTCTTGGTATAAAGTGCACTTAACCTTTAAAGAGATACGGTCATTTTTTCCATTCATACCCACGATACAATGCCCCCTGATAGCCCCCCACGGTAAAGCATTTAAATATTCCTAACAAGCAGTAAACACACTTCCAAATTAAACCTTCACTCGCTTTTATAGGTATAAGAATTGTGGTGATATGCATCTTCAAAGTTCACATAAAAATCTCAGCTGTTTTCCTATTAGTTTATATAGAAAAATCATGACAGGCTGCCAGCCCTCTGATGTCAACTCACAGCAGGTGCTTCTGAGCTGTTACAACCTGACTGAAACATGACTTTAGAGCCCTTGTTGTGAACCTCGAGAAATAATCCCATTACAAGCAAAGTAAAGAGGTCAGAAGGGACTTATTTGAAAGTTTTTTTAATGCTGGTTAGGCAAGGTTAATTAATTTAATATCTTTAACCTGGCCACAGATGCACTTTAAGTGGGGTTAAAATGTATATTTCTACATATGATATATGAATAACCATTAGACCACATGTGTCAAACACAAGGCCCGCGAGTTGAATCTCAAGTCCATTTTATGTGGCCCTCGCACCTCTCCTGCAGTGTTCTTGAGGGGGACTGTCAGAAGATTCATGCTGATAGCAGAGGAACTGAGCAGCAGACGAAAGTGACATTCAGTGCTCTTCATTAAGACACAGTATAGAAGGATAGGCTTTGTTCATATTTCATGTCTTAGGTTTACAACCACTTTATCCACTTGCTGACCACGCTATAGCCGAATGATGGCGGTCATGCAGTTCTGGGAGGGCATCATATGACGTCCTCCAGTGATCACGCCCGTGGTGGTGCGCTCCTTGGTAGCTGTGTCCTTAAGACACAGCTGATCACAGATTAGGGTTAAGGGCTAATCACAGCAGCCCTTTACCACGTGATCAGCTGTGTCCAATGACAGCTAATCATGATGTAAACACAAGCTGGTTTTCCGCAATCCTTACGCTGACAGCGTGAGGAGAGGAGAGCCGATAACCCGCTTGCGTGAAAGAGACATCTACACTGATAATCAGGGCACTGATTAACAGTGTCCTGATTATCAGTGCAGTCCCAACAGTGCCCACCAGTACTGCCAATCAGTTCCTCTTTATCAGTGTCTGCCTATCAGTGCTCATTAGTGCCGCCTACCAGTGCCCATCAGTGCCGATCAGTGCTGCCTACCAGTGTCCATCAGTTCCCACCAGTGTCGCTTCATCAGCGCCCATCAGTGCAGCATATCAGTGCCCATCAGTGCAGCCTCATCAGTGCACATCAATGAAGGAGAAAAATTACCAAGTTGCAAAATTGTATAACAAACTATAAAAAAAATAAAAAACGCAGTGGTAATTAAATACCACCAAAAGAAAGCTCTATTTGTGTGGAAAAGAAAATGATAAAAAAACTTCATAAGGGTACAGTGAAACATGATCACGCAATTGTCATTCAATGTGTGACAGTGCTAAAAGCTGAAAATCGGCCTGGGCAGGAACGGGGTAAAAGTGTCCAGTTGGCAAGTGGTTAAGCTGAGAGTGATTCCTCCACAAGGGAGAAGAGGCCTATCACCTTAGGGAACCAGAAAAAAAAATGAGGACTCATGGAGTGGGGTAAATTTTTCAGGGGGGGCACTCAGGGATGTGTCCTTTAAAGTTTTACCAGTGTCCAATCACTTGAAGGTACGAGCCTCTAACCCAGGGTTTCTGCATGCAAGCAAGATTTTTTCTAATTGTACACTAAGGTGTCCGTGTGCAGCTCAGTGTATATTCTCTGCATGCCGTGGGTGCCAGGAAAAATTAACTCCAGTGCGCATGCACAAAAGTCAACCCAGGCCAGCCAATCAACATGGCTGAAGATTCCTGACCGGAAAGAAGACCAGGATAAGATGTCAGCTGTGGCAATGGCAAAAGAGCAGAGGCATTGCTTCACTGGAGGAAGGTAAGTGTGGCATAATGCTGAATAAACTTGCACATTATGGCCGGTGCCCTGGGAAAACTGCATTAATTCAGTTGCACTTTAAAGAGAGACACCTTTGTGAAACACTTCATTGTCCCCACCTTGGCCTGTATATTATTGATGGGATCTAAAATACAGGCTGCAGTGTGGAGTATCACTATGCTCTGCAGTGGAGACAATTTTTTTCACTATGGTGCTGCCATGGCACAATATGGAATGTGATTTAGGTCATGTATGTCAGTAATCTTCCCACTGAATTTTTGCTAATGCATTTGTACTTAAGACCCTTTCATTAATTTCCCTGATTTTTAATTTCATATCAATGAGAAAACTTTCTTGAGAAATTTTAAATGACATGAACCTCATTGGGACCAGGGCTACTGCTATTAATGAAGAAAAAAAAACTGTATGTGCAACTGGAATATAAGTGTAAGTGAACAGCCAGTTAGCACTGAATAGGTGTATCATGCCTCAAAAACATAAAATAAAAAAAAACAAATGCAGCACTATCCAAAATATGTCATGCAACCTAACCAAAAACGGTGTGAAACAAAATAGTGCGCTCCAAGAAACACCAATACAGTACAGTGGCAAGCAAAAGTAGGTGAACCCATTGGCATGAACTAGTTCTCTTCAGTAACCTACCAGAAAATGTGATTTGATCCTCATCTAAGTCACAATAGACAAACACAACATGCTTAAGCTGATCACATACAAACATTTCTAATTTATCATGCCTTTATTTAACCACTTTAATACAGGGCAGTTCCCTCCCTTCCTGCCCAGGCCAATTTTCCCCTTTTAGCGCTGTTGCATTTTGAATGACAATTGCGCGGTCATGCAACACTGTACCTACACCAAATTTATATCATTTTCCCCCCACAAATAGAGCTTTCTTTTGGTGGTATTTGATCACCTGTGCGATTTTTACTTTTTGCTAAACAAATAAAAAAAGACCGAAAAGTTTGGAAAAAAAAAAAGTTTTTTTGTTTATGTTATACAATTTTGTAAATAAATAAGTTTTTTCCTGCACTGATGAGCACTGATGAGACTGCACTGACAGGCACTGATGAGGAGGCACTGATGGGGTGGCACTGATAGGCGGCACTGATATGTGGCACTGATAGGTAGCACAGATATGCAGCATTGGTGGGCACTGATAGGCGGCACTGCTGGGCACTGATAGGCGGCATTGATGGACACTGATAGGTGGCACTGACGGGCACTGATAGGTGGCACTGACGGGCACTGATAGGCACTGATAGGCGGCACTGGTGGGCACTGATGGGCGGCACTGACGGGCGGCACTGATGGGCACTAATGGGCACTGATAGGCAGCACTGGTGGGCAATAATGGGCACTGGTGGGCGACACTAAAGGATGGCAATGATGGGCACTTGTGGGCAGCCCTGATAGGGAGGACACTGGTGGGCATCACTGATGGGAAGGGCAATGGGGGGCTCCCTGAGCCCTGATTGCCATCCCTGGTGGCCATAGTGGGCATCCCTGGGGTCATAGTGGGCATCCCTGGGGTCATAGTGGGCATCCCTGGTGGATCTAGTTGCATCCCCCCCCCCCGAGGGTCTGCACTGGTAATCAATGATCTGATTACCAGTGCCGACCCCCCCCCCTGACAGGGGAGCCGCCGATCGGCGCTCCTTTACTCGTGCCTGTCAGGCACGAACTAAGGAAAGCGGATCAACGGCTGTTCCTATTTACTATGTGACCAGCCGTGATTGGACACGGCTGATCACATGGTAAAGAGCCTCCGTCAGAGGTAAAGAGCCTCCGTCAGAGGCTCTTTACCGAGATCGGAGATGCAGGGTGTCAGACTGACACCTCGCATCACCGATCGCCGCTCTGCGCGCCCCCGGGGGGCGCCCATAGCTGTGTTATCCTGCCGCCGTCATATGACGTCCGGTCAGGATAACACAACCACATTCCCGCGGTCAATTTGTAATAGGGCGGGCGGGAAGTGGTTAAACACACCCATTCAACATTCACAGTGCTGGAGGAAAAAGTGAACCCTTGGAGTTAATAGCTGGTTGAACCTCCTTTGTCAGTAATGACTTCAAAGCATACACATTCAGTAGCTCTGGGTCAGACATGCACAGTGATCAGGAGGAATTTTTTACAAAACAGCTTCAGCTCAGACACATTTGTATGATGTCTGGTGTAAACGGTTCTCTTGAGGTCATTCCACAGCATCTCTATGTAACGCTCCTGCGTTTTACGTATGATGTGGATTTTCAGCTGCAGAAATATTCCACTTCAGTAGTCATGTAGAGAAACGCTGAGACACCAATCCCAACTCTCAATGACTCATCATGTGTGGATGATCTCAATTCAGCAAGTAAATACACACACTCAATAAGATGTTTCCTAGAGTGACTTATGCATATAGTAACACAGTGATGATAGGCTGAAGAGACATGTTGGGTAGAGATGGTAGATGACAGACACTTGAAAGGAAATGTTCTTGAAAGTAAGATAATAGCAGATGGGATGCAGATAGGTTTAGCAATCATGTATGGTAGTAGATGACAGAGTAGCAGGTGGACATACAAGAGAGATCAACCCAGTGCAAGAACAGGTGGTAGTAGGCTCAAGAGCTAGCAATCTTAGATAATGCAGGTGTAGTAATAGTCCTTAGTATGCAGAGCTAGATAGTGTAAGCTTTAGTATAAAGGTTATAGAGGTTTCCCCTGTGGGGTACTTATCACTAATAGCAATGTAGCAGAGGAGAGGTTCGGCAAGAGCGGATGATCCGGTAGCGGGATACAGGGATCAGCGCAGCGTGGTTCCGACAGCGAGGTATGCTTGCAAGCATGAGAGCTTCAAGACAGGTTAGCATCAAGGCACAAAGCAGTTTGAACGAACACATGTGAGTGAGAGCCGGCGATCTAAATAGCCATCCAGTCAGGCGCTCAGTGATGACAGCATCAGTCTTAAAGGTGTATGCGCACCTTACCAAAAGAGAATGGTGGGGCGCATACACTTATGAAAGAGTAATTAGGGTACCCAAAGGTACCAGAACATTACAGTACCCCCCCTTAAGGCCGGCTCCTGAAGGCCTCTGGAGCTGGTTTGTCTGGGTACTTCGCATGAAAATTGCGAATTAATCTAGAGGCATGTATGTCAGAGGTGTTTAGCCAGGTGTCGTCTTGGGGCCCATAGTTCTTCCATCGAACCAAGTACTGAAGTCTTCCTCTGTGGATACGAGAATCCAGAATCTCTTTTATCTCATATTCTTCTCCACCTTCAACTTGTACAGGAGGAGGAGGTGGGATAGTAGGCCTTATTCCTTGGTCAGGAACATGGGGCTTCAGTAGTGACACATGGAAAATGGGATGTATTTTGAGGTCTATTGGCAATGTAAGCTGTACTGCAGCTTTTCCAATAAGTTTCTTGATTGGGAAAGGTCCCAAGAACAGAGGTCCAAGCTTTTTGCTAGGGATTTTCAGTCTCAAATTTTTTGTTGCGAGCCAAACGAGGTCCCCGATAGCGTACTGAGGAGAAGGTCTTCTGCGAAGATCATAGTACTTCTTTTGTTGACTATGAGCGTGTGCAATGGTAGTATTAAGCAAACCCAGAGAGTCCTTTATTTGGGTAAGATAGTCTGAAGCTACTGGGTTATTTGAAGGAAGGATGCGTGGTGGAAGAATAGAGGGATGAAACCCATAGTTCAAGTAGAACGGACTCCTCTTGGTCGTACTGTGGGTTGCGTTGTTGTAGGCAAATTCTGCCAGAGGGAGAAGATCCACCCAATCATCCTGTTGGTAAGAAGTGTAACAACGTAAATATTGCTCGATGCATTGGTTGACTCTTTCAGTCTGTCCGTTGGTCTGCGGATGGTAAGGAGAAGTGAGCTTCCGCTCGATCCGTAGTATGTGACATAGTTCTTGCCAGAACTTGGAAATAAATTGTGATCCACGGTCAGACAGAAGAGTTTTTGGGATACCATGTAACTTAAAGACATGTTTCATCAGGAGTTCTGCCGTTTGTTTGGACGAAGGTAGTCTGCGAATAGCAATGAAATGTGCCATTTTTGTCAGATGGTCCACTGACACTAAGATGGTATTAAATCCTTTGGAAGGAGGCAATTCCACTATAAAGTCCAAGGACACAACTTCCCATGGAGTTTGGGGTATTGGTAGACTGCATAGTAGACCGGATGGTCTCGTAGTGTCAATTTTGGACCTGGCACAGACATTGCATGAAGAGACGAATTTTTGTATAGATGTTTTCATGTCAGGCCACCAGAATTGCCTGGTAATCAGATTAAGAGTCTTTGTCATACCGATATGTCCTGCCATAGACACATCATGCGATAATTCCAAGATCTTGGTGCGTATGGTAGGTGGTATGTAAAGTTTGTCGTTGTAGTAGAGGAAGCCTTCTGCATCAGTATTTAGTTGTGGTGGGGGTGAATCCAAACTTATACCATGCAAAACCTCTTCCTTCAAGGAACGGACAACTCCAATAATGCGTTTGTGAGGTATTATAGGAACGGAAGGGATTTCAAAGTAGTTTTCTTCAGTTAGTCGTGATAGTGCATCCGCCTTTTTGTTCTTATCTGCAGGTGTGTAGGTCACTAGGAAGTTAAACCTTAGAAAGAATAGTGACCATCGTACCTGTCGGTGCGAGAGAGTTTTGTTAGTCTGAAGATATTGGAGATTTTTATGGTCCGTGTATATAAGTATTGGTAATTGGGTGCCTTCGAGTAGATGTCGCCAATTCTCCAGAGCCAATTTTATAGCAAGCAGTTCCTTTTCACCCACGGGGTAATTTATCTCTGGACTGCTTAGGGATTTAGAAAAAAAGGCGACTGGATGAAGTGGTGAAGTGTGAGTTGGTCGTTGGGAGAGTATTGCTCCTACTGCCATGTTTGACGCATCTACTTCCAGAATGTATTGGAGGGATGGGTCTGGATGGCGTAGTATGGGAGCAGAAGTAAACCTTGTCTTTAACAGGTGAAAAGCTTTATTTGCTTCATCTGACCATTTGAATGGTTTTTTTAATGCTAGTGAGCTGTGTGAGGGGTCTCACAATGGCAGAGAAGTTTCTAATGAACTTCCTGTAGAAATTCGAAAATCCAAGGAATCGCTGTAGCGCCTTGCGTGTGGTTGGTGTAGGCCAATCCTGAATGCAGGATATCTTACTCATGTCCATCTCGATTCCTGTTTTGGATATGATGTAGCCTAGAAACAGTACCTCTTCTTTATGAAACAAGCATTTTTTCAGTTTCACATAAAGGTTGTGTGCAAGCAATCTCGATAATACTAGTCTTACATGTCTTATGTGTTCAGACAGGGATCGTGAATATATAAGTATATCGTCCAGATATACCACAACACAGACATCTAGTAAGTCTCTGAAAATATTGTTTATAAATCGTTGAAAAACTGCAGGGGCGTTGCATAGCCCGAATGGCATTACAAGATATTCGAACAATCCGTATCTGGTTCTGAATGCAGTCTTCCACTCGTGTCCATCACGGATTCGAATGAGATTGTATGCTCCTTTCAGGTCCAATTTTGAAAAATAGGTAGCTCCACGCACCTGCTCAATGAGCTCAGGGATAAGCGGTAGAGGATAGCGATCTTTTATTGTAATAGCATTCAATTGCCTATAGTCGATGATAGGCCTGAGACTTGAGTCCTTATTGCAGACAAAAAAGAGTCCTGCTGCTGTGGAAGAAGTGGAAGGTCTAATAAAACCTTTTTCCAAATTCTCATCCAAATAGTCTTTGAGATGGGAAAGTTCATCCTGTGAAAGAGGATAAACATGACCGAACGGCAATTTGCTATTTGGGAGTAGATCAATGCTACAATCATAGTCTCGATGGGGAGGTAGTGCTTGAGCATTTTTCTCAAGAAAAACCTCAGAGAGATCCTGATAACATAGTGGTGCAATCTCATCTGTCACCACAGACAGGATCTTCCCGAAAGACGGGAGGTTACACGTACCCTCGCAATAGCAAGAGAGGAAGGTCAGGGTCAGTTCCTTCCAATCTATGGTTGGTTGATGTGTGTGCAACCAGGGAAGTTCCAAAACAATGGGAAAGTGGGGTGAAGGTATTAGATCGAAGGTAGTGGTCTCCATATGAGACCCGTTAGTAGTGACTAGGAGTGCCTGTGTCTGATCAGTGATCGGACCAGAGGATAAAGGAACACCGTTAATAAGACTCACTGAGACAGGTTTAAGTTTAGAAATAATAGGAACTTTATTTAAAGCAGCAAAACGTATGTCAATATAATTTCCACAAGATCCTGTGTCAATCATGGCCTTAGTAGTAATCCTGTTCTGGTCCCACTGTAATGTTAAGCAAACAGAAAGATAAGGGTTAGTGATTGAAGTTATCAATCCCCCTAGGAGGACATGTGAACACTCACCCTTCTTTTTGTAGACTAGGGGACAGACGTTTATCTTGTGATCCGGGGATGCACAGTACAAGCAGAGATTACCAGATCGTCTTCCGGCTCTTTCCATAATTGATAGAGGTGGGCGTATGGTTCCTACCTCCATAGGAACGGGGTCAACGGCCGAAATCCGAGAAGAACTGGATAATGGCATTCCCATTTTCTCAGCCTTTCTTTCTCGTAGTCTTCTATCTATGGTGATACTGAGTTGTATCAATGCATCCAGGGTTTTTGGCAGATCCGCTCGGGCGAGCTCGTCTTTAACGGCCTCTGATAGGCCAAGCCTAAATTGGGTTTTCAGAGATGCATCATTCCATTCTGAATCAAGGGTCCATCTCTTGAATTCTGCGACAAAGTCTTCTACAGGTCTCCCACCTTGTTTCTCGGATCTTAATTGAAGATCGGCAGTACACTGCCTATTGGGATCATCATATAGGCTAGTGAGTTCTGCTAGGAACAAGGCATAGGAGGTGAGAAGCTGATCGCTTTTCTCAAAAAGAGAGTCTGCCCAGGCCCGAGGATCGCCTGTTAGGTAAGAAATAATAGTACAAACCTTAATGTGATCAGTAAGGTAGGTACGGGGTTTTAGCAAGAAAAGTAACTCACATGCGTTTTTAAATTCGCGAAATTTTTTGCGATCGCCTGTAAATACCAAAGGAGGATTTATTTTGGGTTCAGGGGACTGAGCAGTGGTAAGTTGTGTCAGTCTAATTACCTGCTGCGACAGAGCCTGATTGTCTTCTTTTAATTCAGCAAGTGCGTGTATTAACGCAGTTACTTGATGTTTTAATTGTGTCATCTGAGTGGTTATTTCTGCTGAATCCATTTGCGGTTCGTTCAATCTGTAACGCTCCTGCGTTTTACGTATGATGTGGATTTTCAGCTGCAGAAATATTCCACTTCAGTAGTCATGTAGAGAAACGCTGAGACACCAATCCCAACTCTCAATGACTCATCATGTGTGGATGATCTCAATTCAGCAAGTAAATACACACACTCAATAAGATGTTTCCTAGAGTGACTTATGTATATAGTAACACAGTGATGATAGGCTGAAGAGACAGGTTGGGTAGAGATGGTAGATGACAGACACTTGAAAGGAAATGTTCTTGAAAGTAAGATAGTAGCAGATGGGATGCAGATAGGTTTAGGTTTAGCAATCATGTATGGTAGTAGATGACAGAGTAGCAGGTGGACATACAAGAGAGATCAACCCAGTGCAAGAACAGGTGGTAGTAGGCTCAAGAGCTAGCAATCTTAGATAATGCAGATGTAGTAATAGTCCTTAGTATGCAGAGCTAGATAGTGTATAAAGGTTATAGAGGTTTCCCCTGTGGGGTACTTATCACTAATAGCAATGTAGCAGAGGAGAGGTTCGGCAAGAGCGGATGATCCGGTAGCGGGATACAGGGATCAGCGCAGCGTGGTTCCGACAGCGAGGTATGCTTGCAAGCATGAGAGCTTCAAGACAGGTTAGCATCAAGGCACAAAGCAGTTTGAACGAACACATGTGAGTGAGAGCCGGCGATCTAAATAGCCATCCAGTCCGGCGCTCAGTGATGACAGCATCAGTCTTAAAGGTGTATGCGCACCTTACCAAAAGAGAATGGTGGGGCGCATACACTTATGAAAGAGTAATTAGGGTACCCAAAGGTACCAGAACATTACACTCTATGGGGTAATAGTCTGAGCTCTTACTGGGTGAATCCTGCATTTTTTTTTTCTGAGGCTAGTTCTGTGGTGGATTTACTTCAATGCTTAGGGTCATTGTTCTGCTGCATTACCTCTGATTTTATATTTTACCCAAACATTGGGTAATTTATTTTGTTTTTGTGCCCCCTAAAATAAAATTTCAATGTGTTTTTTACTGAAATTGTGTTTTCCAGACCCTTGCGTTAATATTGTGTGACCTAAAAAATTGAAAATTCCACTATTTTATTCTCCAGGGTGTCTGCTTTCAGAAAATATATAATGTTTGAGGGTTTTATGTAATTTTCAGGCCTAGAAATGGGATTTTTGTCTTACCGTAAAATCCATTTCTCTGATGTTTATTAACGGACACAGCTCCTGATCTTCTTAACCATTGGGGCATCCCAAAGCAGTGTAAAACATGAGGGGTGGGAACAACAAAAAATTCCCAAGGCTAAACAGTAGTCAACCAGGCAACAGCTCAACCAAAGCAACTGGAGCCCACCTGACAAAAAACAATACCCCCTCAAAGAGAACCAGGTCCTCTAAACAGCAGCCTGCAAAACCTTGCGGCCAAAAGAAGCATCCGCAGATGCCAACACATCCTCTTTATAGAACTTTAGAAAGTGTGCATCGACGACCAGGTGGCCGCCTTGCAAACCTGCATCATCGACACCTGATGACAGAAGGCCTTAGCGCCTTAGTAGAGTGCACGTTGACAGGAAAAGGAGGAACTTGACCCTTGATGGAATAGGCCTGAATCTCTGTCTGTCTGATCCATCTGGAAATGGTCCCAGAGGAAGCGGGCAACACTTTGAGGCCCATCTATAAGCACAAATAAGGAGTCTGATTTCCTAAAAGACTCCATAGCGGCCAGGTACACTCTAATTGTCCGAACCACATCCAAGGCATGCAAGGCAATTTCCTTAGGATGTTTCGTCCACTGTTCCAGACACAGTCTGATCACTCGGAGCGCCAGGACACTGATCGGTAGTTTGGACTATTCAAGGGTCCAGACCCCCTAGGCAGAACTTCTGTCGAAAACGCCTTCCCACCCAGACAGGCTGGCATCCGTGGTGACCACCGTCCAATACTAGGGGAGGAAGGATTTGCCCTGCCGGAGCGTCGGACAATGAAGCCACCAGATCAGGGACCTTGTTTTACGCAGGCTTAGCTGGATTTGGTTGTCCAGAGACTGCAGATTCTTGTCCCTTTGATCAGAATCTCCCTTTGCAGGGACCTCGTATGGAACTGTGCAAACGGGACTGCCTCAAAAGGTTGACACCATCAGGCCCAGCACCCACATGCAAGTCTGGAGGGATGACCATCTACTGGACAGCAGGTGATGAATTGAAGCCTGCAATTTCTGGAGTTTGTCTAGAGGAAGGGTCACTCTGGCTAAGGCAGAGTTCAGAGTCAGGCCCAGATCGTCTAGCTTTGTGGAAGGAACCAAGGCAGACTTCTGAAGATTCAGAATCCAGCCAAACTCCTTCAGGGTCCGTATGGTGATCTCCAGGTTTTCCACCAGCGTAGTAGGAGACTCTGCTCGCAGAAGAAGGTCGCCCAAGTAGGCCAGGACTGCGATCTCCCGCTGACATAACAATGCTAGCACCAGGGCCAACACTTTTGTGAAGACTTGAGGAGCGGAGGCGAGACCAAAGGGTAACGCCACAAACTGATAATGCTCCTCTTCCTTGACAAGGCGGAGGAAGCACTGGTGACTGACACATATTGGAATGTTAAGATAAGGGTCCTTAATGTCAATGGAGGCAAGAAAATCCCCCTGATGCAGGAAAGCCACCACCGTGTGAACGGACTCCATTCTGAACTTCTGCAGCAGCACAAAGCAGTTTAGCGCCTTGAGGTCCAGAATTGGACGCACCTTGCCTTCCTTCCTGGGGAGTTTAAACAGGTTTGAGTATAATCCCTAAAAACGTTCCAAAGTCGGAACCGGGACATTCACCCCTTGAAGTAAAAGGTCTTGCAACGCCCCAAAGAGAGCCTGTAAGCAGACCAGGGACAGTTGCACGTTGGAAGAAAAGAACCTTTCCGGAGGGTAGGAACAAAACTCGATCTTGTATCCGGACCGTATGACTTTGTGCACCCACTTGTCTTGTACCAGGGAAGTCCACGGGTGCGGGAACCCGCTGAATCATGCTGAAGGGCCCTTGTCCGTGGGTCTGGAGAAGCCCGCTCTTGACTTGCCTGACCAAGTTCGCTTGGATCCTCCAGAGGCTGCCATGAAAGGCTTCGATCTCTTGTCAGTCGATCCTGAGAGACTGAAAAACATCTTATGAGCTGAGAAGGAGGGCCCACGTTTATGACAAGGGTCCTTGCCCTTAATAGCCTGTGGAAGAAAGGTACTCTTTCCCCCTGTGAGGCCTTTAATGATGTCATTCCGGGTAGCACCAAACAGGTGATCTCCTTGAAAGGGAAGGTCAAGGCCTTTTTCGAAGACTGGTAGGTAGAGCCAAAGGACACGCTGAAGGACCACTGACGAAACAGAGAGCCAAGCCACTAGGGAATCCGCATCCAAAGAGGCATTACAGACAAACTGCAGACCCTGAACAAGCTGGTCCGCCAGCTCAGCAAAGGCAGGGGGAAGCTACTCCTCCTCCAGGTCATGGCGCAAAAGCTTAGCCCATTCGGTCAGAATCTGCGACACCAGGGCAATGGTGAATATCGGCTTCAGTGCCGAACCAGACAGGGTGTACATATTGTGGGCCACGGCCTCTGCCTTCCTGTCAGCTGGGTCCTTAAAGGCCGGGGACTCTTCAACCGGAATCATGGTTGCCTTGTTTAATCTGAAAACCAGAGTGTCAACCACCGGTGGAACAGTCTGCTTCTTAAGAAGGGACTCCTCATAGTGGTATTGCCTAGCAAATCGCTTAGGGACCCCAAGGGGACACTTTGGTCGTCCCCACTCTTTAGTGATAATTCTGTCAAAATAGGAGGGGAAAGGGAACACCTTTGCCACTCTGGATGGCTTGTGAGTGCCAAAGGGAACCTGTGCCTCCATCGAGTCCTCTATCTTTAAGTTCTCACGCACAGAGACAATCAGTGCGCCCACCAGCGCCTTTTCGTGCGCAGTTGCAGAAGTGAAGGAATCCTCCTCACTATCTGAGGATTCAGGGCGCGTGGTCGCAAACCCAGCAGGGTGACCCACGTCCATGGCAGCGGAATCAGATTAAGGATCTGATGAGACAGATGAGGCACGGGAAGGCAGGGGGTGCTTTGTGCCAGCCCGTCGCCCAAAAGCCACCTAAACCTAGGACACAAAGGACTGCAGGACCACCATCAGTGCATCGATGGATGATTGGGACCCACCCGGAGGGCCCCGCAGCCTCAGAGAGGGAATCAGGTGGGGAGATGTGCTCTAAAGACCCCACAAAAAAAGTGTAAAACACTGCTAAGGGACAGCCCCCACCGCTCTGGCAGCACCACCCGGTTGCCAGTCACAGAGCACCAATCAGTTCTCAGCAGAGAGGGAGAGGACCCCACCAGACTCACCACCCCACAGAAATCAGGCTCCCCAGCCACCAGTAGAATCTGCACTGCACGAGCGGCGATCAGGAAATGAAAGGATCCAGGAGTCAGCACCAGGGGATTAGGAGGAGCTCCCACCGCCAAAAACGCTGTCCAGAAGGCTCCACAGGCATGGCGGCCGCTATTTTCTATGGCAAACCACAACAAAATGGCCACCAGACTACACAAACATGGCCGCTGTGCATTGCAGCACAAGGCTACAACAAAATTGTGGCCCCGCGCGGCACCACGAGGCTTCCAGGGACCCAGAAGAGATCCCTAGGCCTCAAGGACAGTTAGGACAGAGGGTCCTGGCAAGAACCCCCACCAGATACAGCCCCCCCCATACAACCGATCGTCTGGTCGCTGGCGGCGCACCCCCGCCCCTATCGCCAGCATAGCGCCCTGCCCCTACCTCCCCCAGGAGGTGGACCTGACCACCCACACAGCCCCAGCAGAAGTGGAGGGCCGGGTAGGATGGGGGGACAGATGTACAGATGTGTAGTGGAATGGGATTTAATTCAATCCCAGTGTAAGTCGAAATGTCAGTTCATTGGACTGCAGAGAACTGCTGCCCTATGTGTGGAAGCAGTGATCTCTCTGCAATCAAGGGGCATACGCTTTCCTCCTAGGTACCTGCAGCATTAAGCTAATTCTGACTATTTAGCCTAAAAGGAAAGCGCTTACAGCTCACTCACACCAGAACGTGATGCCAGAGTCGCATTCCTCGCATCGCATGGAAGCGCGCTGCCCTTGTTAGACGTGCACAGGTGCCAATAATTTTTAATGGCAACCCAAGCGTGTGCATTTGCGGCCGCCAAACTGCATGGTACTACAATACAAATGCAGTTTGGTGCAGTGTTGTTTTTTTTTAGGAACATTGATTGTGTTTTACACAGAAGCTGTTACTATAGAGACCAGTAGCATGGCTTTTTTTGGTATATATTTTGGCTCACTTTTTGGGTGAATGGGTACGGGTACTATGAACCCCATACTCATTCACATGGGAAGCTGGGATCTAGGGGCCCCCCTTGTTAAAGGGGGTTTCCAGAATACGATAAGCCTCCTGCCTGCAGACCCCCACAACCACCGGCCAGGGTTGTGAGGAAGAGGCCCTTTTCTGCCAGGCTGCATGCTCAGATAAGTGTCTGGTATGGATCATGGGGTGGGGGGGGGGGCATTTTGGGGTGGGGTTGCCCTCAAAATCTATACTAGACCCTTAGGTCTGGTATGGATTTTGGAAGGGGACCCCCATGCCATTTTATTTTTACTTTTTGATGTAAAGGTCGTTTTTTTTTTTCACAAATTTATTTTTGCATTCAGCTTTGTCAGTGAGGAACCCCGCTGACAGCTGAGTCATCCGGACCTAGGATGACTCATCAGGACGCAGCGGCCGGCTTCCCAGCCCGCTTCTTAAACCACTTAAAGTGGAACTGCACTGCATCTGGGCACCACAAACCAAAAACGCTATTTTATTAATTTTTAGTATTTAAAACAAACTCCCCCATCCATCCATGTCACCCTGCTTTATTTTGCTGAGAAATTATTTTGAAAATTTGCCCTTGGTATTTCTGGCCATGGCCAAATAGAGTAAGGGCAGATGATTCATGTATCATTTACTTCCTGGAATCTGTCTCAGGCATTGGTTGAGAAGCCTCCCCTCCTCAAGACTCCTGGGATGTACGACATAATTTGCTGAGGCATGGAAACCAGGAATTAACTAAAAAAATATTAAAACAAAAAAAAAAAAGTGTAAAACAAGTAAATACGATATACTTTCCTATCTATTTACTAATGCTAGCAGCATAAGGATTAGAAATAGTCCATGTTGATGGAGGTAGTGAAGTTCCACTTTAATGTTAAAGACGCCAGTGTCCACCGACTCCCAAAATTCGCATCTGATCTGCATCTAAAATCGCAGCTGAACCGCTGCTTTGGAAATTCCCAGTGAAAACTGAGGGGAAATTCGCACCAGACATGTGTGAACTGAGCCTAATGATATTGCAATGCATGTGCAAAATTAATACATTACCTTGCTATTTCCTCGCGATGTGCAGTCCAGTCACGAATATAATCTTCTTGTTCTTTTGCCTTATGTTTGAATGAACTAATGTTGAGAGCTGCGGATGGTGTTTTAATTGGGCTGCTTCCACTAACTTGTGACTTCTGAACTTTAACTGCTGAAGAAGTACGTAGCCGAGTGGGTTTAGCATTGTTGCGGTTAGATCCAAATTCGTCTTCAGAAGTGGATGCATACTCTAGAGGAACTCGTCTCCATCGGGTATTACCTACTTTTTTAAATTGGGGTGAGAAATAAAAATATAAATAATATATTACATATTTACAACTGAAGCATGAAAACATTTTTTTACAATACATAAGTAAATTCACATTAACTTTACAATTTTACAGTTTTCTGACAGACCGAATGCATAGTACACTGTAAACGTGTTATTTGTGGAATGGGATTTAATTCAATCCCAGTGTAAGTAGAAATGTCAGTTCATTGGACTGCAGACATTTCTACTTACACTGCCCTATATGTGGAAGCAGTGATCTCTCTGCAACGCTACAGCTCTGCAATCAAGGGGCATAAAGCTTTGCCTCTAGGTACCTGCAGCATTAAGCAAATTCTGACTATTTAGCCTAAAAGGAAACCTTTTACGGCCCGTTTACACCAGAACGTGATGCCGGAGAGTTGCATTTCCCGCACCGCTCCCCCTGTTAGACGTGCACAGGTGCCAATAATTGTTGCGTGTGCACTTGTGGTCCCCAAACCGCATTGGTACTGCAATACCATGCAGTTTGGTGCAGTGTTGATTTTTCAAAGTCGCGCCTACTTTTTGCACGTGCCTTTTGCAGCCCACTGAAATTAATGAGCTGTCAAAAACTGAACGTACAGTAATGCGTGCATTCTGGTGTTAACCGGCCCTTTCTTTCTTTAGGTTCATTCAAAAAGGTTTGTAAATTATATACACAAAATTTTACATTTTTATTATCTAAACTACATAAATATACTTCCTTTCAAGGTATTAATAATTCTGTTCAGTCATTCTTTTAATTCACATACCCCTATCACAGTCTGTCAGGTAACACCAATATGTCTTCTTTACAGATTCCTGTATTAGTTGCCTGCTCGAAAAGCAATGCATCACTAAGATTAAGTGACTTTGAAAAATAACTGGGTGCAGTAAACATTTTGTGTGTCTTAATAAAAAAGTTGTATACCGATGGAATCAATGATTTTGGGCTTTTTGTAATAAATTTAAATCACTTTGCAAACATTTGCTGTCACTTAGAATTTAACAGTGTTAAAAATAAAAAAAAAGTTATATTTTATTGCTACAAAATTCACTTTCTTGGTTTTAAGGTTTTTTTTAATTGAGTTATTTTTTCTTTTTAGCAATGTGACTTTTGATACTTTTTGTTTCGGAGGTGCTTTGAATATATGTATAAAAAGAGTTATTTTAGCACTGTGATGCTCACTTTAATTTAAAAGAAAGTTTTTATAAATGTCTGAGGTTTAAAGTGTTACTAAACCTAGGAGCCTGCATTCACTATATCTGGTCTCCCACAGTACACAGAACATGGAAATGCCATTATTTTAGTAAATATAAACTTCTAAATACCTTTTCTCATAATTGTCATCTTGTAACTTCTATCAGTTTCTGGTAAAGCTTGTAAGAGGAGTTTTCATACTGCACTGAGCTGTCCTATCAGGATCCATGACCCCTGACCCTCTGTCCGGACAGTGCTAATTGGCCCTGTGCTGATCACATGCACTCTCCCAAGGAAAAAAAAAAGTCTCTAGCAATACACACCAAACTGAGCATGTACAGCCTGATTTCAGAGACTGTCTTATCTGGACATGTTCTGGAGTCAGTGGAAGAAGAGTATCTGTGCATACAGGATCAAGCAGCCTTTTTACACAATGCAGAGGATTAACCCCTTAGGATCCACAGTGAGTATAACAAGCATGCTTTACTGCATATACTGACCGATTTTACTGTTGTGGGTTTAGTATCACTTTAAGCTAGCAGGGGTTTGCATCAACCCTCATCCAAAGCAACACAAATGATTACCTTCAGCCTACTGGTTATCTCAGGCTGCTGAGACCCTTCATCTGCTTCCATGGGCACTTCCCGAGGGCCCGGGGTCAGTAGGGGGCCCCATGAGAGGCTCAGTCCGCACCTCCTGCCCATACCATTGATGCCGGGACGAGAGCCATGGGGATGATTGCAGTCGCAGTTGCTCCGGCGACTTCTCCCCCTGGGGAATTCAGCTAAGGGGCAGGGACACAACCCACATCCCCGCCATGTGGGACAGCTGGTGCTGAGTTGGAGGCGACAGTACACGCTGCTGAGCAGACTGGTTGCGGAGCTGGTAGCAACCTGTGTGCAGCACAGCAGCAGGTCGGTGTGTGATCGCCAGCCCAGCAGTATAGTATGTCACTCTGCTTTAATCTAGGCCAGACAGTGTTCCTGCTCAGTGCCCATCCACCAGGTGCTATTCTCTAACCCTACCCTATAGCTAATAACCCTGATTTCTATATCCACTGCTACTCAGTATACAGATATCAGTTTTATATATAGTAAATAGCACTCAGTGTAGTGCAGATAGGTGCTAGCACTCAGTGTACAGAGATCAGGGTTATATATAGAGATTAGTACTTCGTGAATGCTATTTCCACATATATAACACTGATATCTGTACACTGAGTGCTAGTACCTATATATAACACTGACATCTGTACACTGAGAGCTAGTACCTATATATAACACTGACATCTGTACACTGAGTGCTAGTACCTATTTATAACACTGACATCTAAGTGCCACTCAGTGTACAGATATCAGTGTTATATATAGGGAATAGCACTCAGTGTACAGATATCCAGGAATGGACTGACCATTTGGGCACCCAGGGAGTGCCCGGGCCAGTAGGGGGCCCCATAAGAGATTCCGGTCCTGAACTTCACTTACTCCTACTTCGTATTGAAAGGTTCAAGGTGAAGAGTAGCTGGCTAACATAGGATGGAGGATGAGTGTATATGGAGGGCACAGTCTGTACAACTGGGGACAGTGTACATGCTCAGGATGCATGGCTCTTCCACAGGTGAGGGGTTCCATGATGAAGAGGGAGCCTGCCCATTGTCGTATGCTGTGTCTGGGAACAACACTACTCATGTCCCTTCCTCTCCAGGCTGAATCCGATCACACTGTCAAGCCCAGTCTAGGCTCTGCTTTCCCTGCCTGTCCCTTTCTTTCTCTGCCTGACTCAGGACTATGTGGCAGGGGAAAGCCTCAGCTCGGGGGCCAAGCCTAACCCCTGGGACTACACAGCACTGCTCACTATCACAACGGCTCACTGACTAGGCGTTACGCTCTACAGTAAGTGCTCTGCCACTGTGAGTACCTACGTTCCACCCACCCCCTAACCCCTCTTCTATCTCTTTCACCCCCCCCCCCCCCCTTCTTTCACTTCCCCTCTTAATCTCTCTCTCAACCCCCCTCTCGCTCCTCTCAAATTTACCAGTGTGATTTCATGAGATAATTTGCAAGGGCCTGTTTAGGGGTGGAATTAGGGGCGAGGCAGGGGTTGGGTTGGGCAACTGGTGGCCAATAACTCTTAAGGCCTTACAAGTAGCTCAGGACTTGACATTTTGAGCCCTGCTCTAGTATATGCACACTCGCTGTTCCATTGAAGCCACAGGAACTCTTTGTGGAGGGATTAACCCCCGAACTATTGCAAACACCAAACTCAAAAGGGTTGTGTATACCTGCCTAATCAGAGTGCTGGCTACTGACAAAACACAGACTCAATGTTGAAGACTTCATCCCTCCCAAGTCTCTATGAAGCCTCTGGGCTTCAGGACCCATTCTAGAACTTACTAATCCCATAGAAAGCTGAACATCTAGTTTATTCTGTACCAAACACAAATTCTAGAACTGCTCCTAAACCCATATAAATGAGAACCGAGTGCCCTTCTCACATAGTACTGTCACTATATATATATATATATATATATATAGCAGTTTTTCCAGGCCTTGTGCCTGATGTGGGTCTGCCATAGGTACCGCAAAAGTGCGTTTTAGACAACACCACTGTTTTGTGACAATTTTACCAAAGTAAAACAGGAAAGGGGAACACCCTCGCCGCCTTGGAGGGCCTGTGGGTGCCAAAAGGGACTGGCGCCTCTGACGCAGAATCAGCCGCATCTGCCATCTTTAAAGTTTCACGCACTGACACGATCAGCACATCCACCAGCGCCTTTTTATGCGAGGCTGGTGGAGCAGAGGAGTCATCCTCACTATCTGAGCACCCAGGATGCGTGGATGCAGACCCAATAGGAAATCTTGCATCTGCAGGGGCCGAATCAGATCCAGGATCTGATGAGACAGGTATAGGGGGTGGGTGCTTTTTGCTAGCCCGTTTTCCCAGAACCAAATCCACCTTGGACACCAAGGACTCCAGGACCGCAGTCAGTGCAGTCAGGGATTGTTGGGACCCGGAATGTATTAGTGAAGAGGGGACCCACACAAAAAAGTGTATAACACTGCTACAGACACCCCTACCACGCTGGCGGCACCACAGGGCCCAGCACAGAGCACTACCCCTGCTATAGCAGATAGAGGAAGATAGAACCCCACAAAAAGACTTACCACCACCGATCAGGCACTTACAGCCCCAAGCTAACTGCACACCATGCAGCGATCAGGAAGAGAAAGATCCAGGAGTCAGCATTAGGGGTTGAGGAGGGGCTCCCACTGACAAAATCACCACCCATATAGCTTCAAAAACATGGCCACCGCTATTTTCAATGAGAAAACCACAAGAAAATGGCTGCCGAGGCCACACAAACATGGCCATTGATCTACAGCATAAAAGGCTACAAGAAAATGGTGGCCCCACGAAGCTCTGAACACGATACCAGCAGGGAGGGGGGCCTTGGTAGGAGCCCCCACCAGATAGAGCCCCCCTCCCAAAAGTCGACTGTCCAGTTGCCAGTGGCGCGCACCCCTCACCCATTGCCAGTTTCACACCCCAGACCAACCTAAAAGGTATGGGTGGCTACCCCATGGGAGGGGAGTGGGGAGGGGAGTGGGGAGGGGGCATTGGCAGATGGGAGATAACAAGTCTGCAGAGGACCCCCGAGAACAAAAAGGGGGGAGGCGCTGCATGGGTCGGAGGGTAACCCGGTGGTCTGACTGTCCCAGGGAGGGATCCATGTCCACCCCAAAAACCTTGAGGGGGGACAGTTACTTACCATACCAGGAACAGGGTGGGCACCGCTCCATTGGAATGGGGGGTTGTCGGCCAGGAGGAACGCTGCGACTCATGCCGAGGCCAGGTCGTATGGTCCCTCACGAGACGTTTAAGTTGCAGGCATAGTTCCAGTCCAGTGGGGCTATGTCGCTGCTGACCTAGCACGAAGCTGAAGTCTGCGCACGCTTTCTGCCCAGACTGGGGGGACCCTCTGGATCTAGATTATCCAGTTCGTCGCCAAGTCCGGCAGTTGATTGTATATTCTAACAAGAACAAAATAACAAAGATAGGAAAACGTTTTATTTATAAGGAAAAAATAAATAAAAAATAAATTGCCAGGACCAGAGATCCTAGCAAGGACCTTGGTCCTTACTCCTGACTAGTGCCTATAGCTGAGAGTGGGACTGCCCCATAGCTTTTTCCTGCCTAGTGTCCTACTGCTGTAGGGGGCAATATAACCCAATGGTCAAGAAGATAAGGAGCTGTGTCCATTAATGAACGAAAGAGAAAAAAGGATATACATTGTATTTGGGTACAGTGTTGCACGACCGCGCAATTGTCAAGTAAATTAACGCAGTGCCGCATCGCAAAAAATGGCCTGGTTATAAAGGGGGTAAATCTTCTGGAGCTGAAGTGGTTAAAGTAGCGCAGTGCCGAATTGCAAAAAATGGCCTGGTCAGCAAGGGAGTAAAACCTTTCAGGGTGCAAGTGATTAAGTCAGGATGATCAAATATATTAGTCATGCAATATAAAAACACTTCATAAACATAAAAACCTACCAGCAAGAGAGCCATGAGCAGATGGAACAACTTTTGTCTTCGCATCTGATAGGCGCGAAATGCTGTTAGCTCTGGCTCTTGGAGAACTTCTCCCATCGGTTGTTGAAGTCATTTTAGCACCACTTTTAAGTGTGTATTCTGAAGCTCGTGACGATCCAGAACCTCTTGTTATTGTTGCTTCTGAATCACTGCGTGCAGATAAAGAACCAAGCCTTGTTCTACGAGGCTGTGCAAGCAAATCTAGTCTTGAAAGTGGTTTCCTGCTAGAAGTTTGCTTTGACGTCGAACTTGTCGTTGATACTTCTGAAGCTACTGATGCTCTATCGGTATCTCCAATCTCCGTGTCTGAAGCTTCACCTAAGCGTGACCTGCGTAAAAGTGAAGTCCTTGTTGGACGAGGTCTAGGAAGAGTAACTGGCTTGTTAGCCGCAGCAGTTTTTATTGTAGTAAACTTGTCATCTACAGAGGCAAACGGAGATTTGGAGTGTGACCTTCCGGAATATGTTTCTTGATCAGAAGATAAAATATCTGATACAGTAGAACAAGGTAAACTAGAGGTTTGATCATCATCTGTCAAGTCAAGGGATGGTTGTCTGTTCCTTACAGTCGTTCGAAGAACTTTTTGAATATCACTTCTGCTTCCAGCCTCCCTAACATGAGTTTTACCTTTTCTTTCAGTTCTTTCACGGGCTATGGAAACTGATGAGCTGAGGGGTTCCTTAGAAGGTGATGATGTTGAGGATTTGTCCTTGTGCAGACTGCTAAGGGTTTTTCGTTTCTGGGGACATTTTTTATCTGTGTCATTAGCAACAAAACTAATAGTGCTTGCAGTATCAACATCCGATTCAGGAGATATAGAATTTTCTTGGGTGTAGCTAGGAGTTTTTGGATCGTCATCAGTTTTGCTATCATCCCTAAGCTTTGCTTCAAGAAAAGCCATGACTGCTTCTGTATCCTTGAGCAACAGTGTAGTGTCCATGCTGGAGTCAGTGTCTACAGAATCACTTCTCTCTCTTACATTGTTCATAGATGTAAAGGGAAAGGTAGGGGATAGTACAGGCTGCCTATTGATGTGTGGAATAAGTTCTATAGGTACATTTGAGCTAGGCTTATCTATAGTAAAACTGCCTTGTCTCACAAGCGGCTTGTAGTTTTCTTTTCTATCAGTTTCAACACTTTTATTACTGTTTGAAACAACTTCACTTTTCTGACCAGCTTTCTTCTGAGAGGTTTCGGCAGCCTGTTGTAGTTTCTGGGCATTTGGAGAGGATGAACCACTTGATTGGATAACTGGTGGCTTGTTGAACAACTTTTGAGAAGTCAGCTGATCTTTAGCCTGCTCAAGGTGGGCTTTGTATACCGCTTGCTTCCGTGCAGCGAGTAAGGCATCCTTTTTAGCATCAAATCCTAAGGAAGAATAATCTGTGTGTGTTCCAGTTTTATCCATTGAACTTTCCGCAGGTTTATCTTGCTTAGTTCTAGCTTTTCCATTGGAAACATACAGCTTGTCTTTCTTACCTAAACGATTATGTGATTCTTTTTCTTGTAACTCTGTATCTTGTTTTTCTCCAACATCTGACCTATGTGTTTGCTTACTTGTAGAAACATGGGAGCTCGTTTCCTCTTTTGGAAGCTTTGGTAAACTTCTCCTTTTACGATCACTTACGCAAGTCACTGAGGCAACAGATCCATTACTCTTAAGTGACATTCCAGATTCACTCAGATCTGCATCTGAAACACATGAGCAATACAGTTTTTATTTTTCGTTTAGGAAGAATTATTGTGTAAACCTACAATTATATGTACTTAAAAACACACAGAGCTTTCATAATAAAAATGCTAAAAAAGCAAACTAGTTTATATAAAAGCATGTAATAAAATAGTGTTACCATTATTGCCATTTACAATAACCAAACAATATAAAACTAATTCAGTTTCACAAAAACAAAACTGCCCTATGTTTCATATATGCCAATCAGCAATAACTATGACCACCTACCTAATATTCCGAAGGTTCCTCTTTTCCGCCAAAACATCCCTGAACCTTCAAGGCGTAGATGCCAATAGACCAGCCAGCTTATGAAAACAAAATGTACGGATTCCTCCTGTCCACACATTTGAGGTGGACGAGGAAATCTTCCCCACTCCACTATTGTATTCTGACAGGGGGGACTCCTCTGCTGTTAGAAAATACTGATCAGCCCTGCAGCCGATTGCATGCGCTGATTGAGTAGAAACGTTTCAACATTCCAGCTCATGAGAAGCCGTTGATTAAATCTACTTCTCTCTAGCACAGGGGTCTTCAAACTATGGCCCTCCAGTTGTTCAGGAACTACAATTCCCATCATGCCTAGTCATGTCTGCGAATGTCAGAGTTTTACAATGCCTAATGGGATGTGTTTTCTATAAATACACTCGCGTCAAAAAAATAGTGATGAAATGTGCAATACAAAATATATAAAAAAAATAAAATATTGTAATTGAAATTTACATATATAATATATAATACAGCTGCTAGAAGGCCAGTAGAAGAAGCTGTGAGCTCTGAGCGCATAGCCCTTGTTGGTACGGCCCCAACTTCCGATCCTCTGGTGAAGTCACTTCCACCGATGCTTTCCACGCTGGTCAGCGTGAGACTTCAGAGAGCTGCAGAAAGTTCCTGTCTCCTACCATCTATTGCCAGTGATCAGGACCCTGGCAGCAGAGCCTGCAGGACACGTCTACACCCTGGGCAGAGTACCTATCTATCACCTTTTAATCCTTCATCTTGTAAGTGTTCTATCCCCTTGCGCTAATAAAATCGTATTCTAATACAACACTAGTTGGCGCCTCTCCCCCTCCTTTTCTTATGTCTCTCAGAGTTTGACACACTTAGGATAGTTGCCACTGCCATGTTAATGATACTTCAACGATTTTTTTATTTTGACTTTTTTAGTCATGGACTCTTGGACTGATTTTTCTTTTTCTGTTCCTTTCTAATACAATTACTCAGAGACTACCTTTGTATTGGGACACACACCCTCTGAACGTTAAGCTTTTCTTCTTTGCAGTTGTGCCATACTCTTTCTATTTTTGGATGATGGATTAAACAGTGCTCTGTGGGATGTTCGAAGCTTGGGCTATTTTTTTTTAATCTAACCCTGCTCTAAACTTCTCCACAACTTTATTCCTGACCTGTCTCGTGAGTTCTTGGCCTTCATGATGCGGTTTGTTCACTAAAAAACCTCTAAGGGCTTCACAGAACAGCTTTAATTATACTTAAAATAAATTACAAACAGGTGGACTCCATATACTAAATAGATGACTTCTAAAGGCAATTGGTTCCATTGGATTTTAGTTAGGGGTATCGGAGTAAAGGGGCTAAATACAAATGCATGTCACACTTTTCAGATAATTGTATACAATTTAGAAAGCCATTTATCATTTTCCTTCAACTTCACAATTATGTGCCACTTTGTGTTTGTCTATCACATAAAATCCCAATACAATACACTTATGTTTTTTCATTGTAACATGACACAAACGTGGAAAATTTCAAGGGGTATGAATACTTTTTCAAGGCACTGTAGTATACATTTCAGCTGGTCCCCGCTGAACCAGAAGAATTTAGATCCATCTAAGGCCAGCTTGAAGGTATGCTGTGATATCTGGCACCAAGCCACCAGTAGCAGATCCATTAACGACCTCAGATGACAAATTTTAAAATCACATGGTCTTCTCACATTAAATGCATTGTCTTACGTGTCTGCCATCTTTCTTGGCTGTGATTAACAGAAGCATTTAAAGACCAATCAAAGGCATGGTTGCCACCAAAAGCAGCCCTGACCTATAGCGGCAAGGATACTACACCTCTGAAGGTATGCTGTGACACCAAGCTGTCAGAAGCAGATCGACATGCAAGGTGGGGCCTTAATGGATTGGACTTGTTTTTCCAGCACATCCCACAGATGCTCAATTGGATTAAAATCTGGAGGCCAAATCAACACCTCAAACTCACTGTTGTGTTCCTCAAGCCATTCTTGAACAATTTTTTCAATGTGGCAGCGTGCATTATCCTGCTGAAAGTGGTCACTGCCATCAGGGAATACCGTTTCCATAAAGGAGTGTTCTTCGTCCCCAACAATGTTTAGTTAAATCAGGGTTTCTTAACCAGGGTTCCATGGAACCCTAGGGTTCCTCCTGAGGTTGCTAGGGGTTCCTTGAGAAATGGGCAATTTCTGCCTCTCAGATAAGTTTCCCACGACACCATTGTTCCTTTTAGCTCTCTGCAAGAGGTTAATTCTTCCCAATGATGACAAGATTAAGGAGCATTCTTCCCACTGACTGTCACACTAATGTGTCATGAGTTGTAGATTTTTAATTTTTAGCAGGGGATCCCCAAGACTAGAAATATATTTCAACAGTTCCTTTGTGTTGAAAAGGTTGAGAAAGGTTGAGTTAAGTGGTATGTGTCAAAGTAACATCCTCATGAATGGCAGGACCAAGGTTTCCCAGCAGAACATTGCGCAAAGCATCACACTGTCTCTGCCAGCTTGCCTTCTTCCCATACTGCATCCTGGTACCCCAGGTAAACAACAAACACACACACCTGGCTATCCAGATGATGTAAAAGAACAGGCAACCTTCTTCCAGTTCTTGATCCAGTTCTGATGTTCACATGCCCTATGTAGGCACTTTTGGCTGTGGACACGGTTCAGAATTGGCACCCTGACTGATCTGCGGCTACGTGGCCCCATACATAAAAAACTGAGATGTCCATTTTTCCTGCTTCCAACACATCAACTTCATCGACAACATGTTTACTTGCTGCCTAATATATCCCACCGACTTTCAGGTGCCATTGTAATGAGATAATTATGTTATTTACTTTACCTGTCAGTGGTCATAAAGTTATGGCTGATCGGTGTATACATACAGTATATGTAGAAGTATTTACAGTCATATAGATCTTTTTTAATGAAAGGCATTGTATTCACTTTTGAAACAATGTGCTTTATTTGGCATGAGTTGCCTGAAGGACCTAACACACAAAACTGGCATTCGCTGAGGCCTCAATTTACACCTGGGAGAACTTAGAGAGCATGTAAAAAGAAGAAAGTGGCAGGCTTGCAAATCTGAGAAACAATTGCCTGATGCTGAAAAGGTCATGCATAGATCTAGTAGAGAATGCCTTGACAGATAAGGATAAGATCTGATCCTTGAAACTAGAAGGTTGGATAAAGGTCTGCCTGAGCCAACTAAAAATGGTGCAACCTGAAGCTGCCTTTCGGAATAACAAAAAGAGAATAAATTTTACTGAAAGTAGCAGTAACAGAGACAAATTCTCACAGCCCAAACTGCATTCTGTCAGTGGAGGGAGATTTTCTGTGGTTGAATTTTTCGGCAAGAAAGAAGTCCCAGTCTCTAAAACCACCATGTCTCTATGCAAAAGCAGAAAGGGAGCCTCTCAGGATAGGGCCGCCAGTTCAGATACTCACCTCACAGAGGTAACAGCAACAAGGAATACCATGAGTAGAATAAGAGAAGAGGAAGAATGTCTCTGATTGTTTCAAATACTGGTTTCTGAAGCTCAGAGAGAGCTGAACAGGAGGAGCTACACAAGAGACTAGTCAAAGATTGGGAGGTCAATGATTTCTGAAATACAATAGAGAGGGTGGAAAAAAGACTATAGTACTGGATAGTACTGAAAACCAAACGCTGGTCCAGACCCAGCTGTGTGTAGGAGAGGATTCCATGGAGAAACCCTTTGGAAGGAAACCCTGAGACACACACCAAGTGAAAAATGTCTTCCACATCTGATATAAGAACTTATGGCACTAGCCTTCCTAGCTTAAAGAAACATAGGAATCACGGGCTCAGAAATGCCACCTTTTTTTCAAAAATTGAGCTTTTATAGTTATGTTTAATCTAGCTAAAATGAAGAAGGATGGTAAATCAGTCCTTTATGCAGGAACATGGGGGATGGATAAGGCAGGAACGTGAAGTTCTGTCCAGGACAGTATTTGATCTACCTCCCTTGTCACAGCAAAACTTCTGCCTCCTTCCTGATGGTTTATGTACACCACCTCTGTGGCATTGTCTGACTGAATAGAGCACGCCACAGCAACGTGTAGGAAACACTAACTCTCTGCAAAGATGGGAACATGTAGGTTGGCGTCCTTGATGTCCATCAAAGCTATAAAGTCCCCCTGGTGAAGGGAGGCAATGACAGGCCTGTTGGATTTTGTAGGAACATCTAAACTTAAATGAAGATATTCAGTGCTTTTAGATCCAACATAGCATGGATGACTTATATGGGTCTGGGAATGGTAAGGAGGTGGTGAGAAAACATGGACAGGGCAAGGTGTGAAACTCCACCTTGAAGCTCTTGGATACCATCTCCCACACCCTGTTCAAGTATTTGCAGAGATTACCAAATGTCTCCCCACTCTGGAGACTGGGGAGGCATGTTAATGCCAAGGAAAATTTGTAAGTTTGGTGGACTCTGAGCCCCAGACCTTGCAGGTGGACTGAGAGCCAAGATTGGGGGTCTGGATGTGGATGGTGTGGAGTGGAAAACAAAAAGGATGTCTCCTTACTGATAGAGAAGACTTCATAGTCTTTTCCTTGGGCTTCTGCAGAGGACGATAGATACTCTTGTAACCGGTAGCCTCTATGTTAACAATATTAAGAGTAGATTTGAGGAGAGATTGTCCCCAAAAGGCCATGCAGATCACTTCCTAAGGCGTGGGTTCCACAGTTTAGCAAAGTGTCATTCATATGTGTATAGACAAGAGAGTCAAGCAGGAGAAGAGACAGGAAGCCTCCAGCAGCCTACCCCAACTGGAGTTCAAAAGTCCTGCATTCTATGCATAAGATAAAAACCTTCTGCATGCAGCTCCACCCAAAGCCCCTCTAAGTACATACCTGACCCTGATCTCGATCCATCGATGTGCACAAGAACAGAGGCTCTCGGTTCTCTCCTTCCTCACGGGCTCAGATACAGCAGTGGGAGCCACATGTCCACAACCATGTGGGTATGTTCCAAGAAAGCTTTCATGCTGTCCGGTACCACCATGGTGTCTGGTGAAGCCATTTTAAAAGAGACCATATACCTGCCAAAGGCAGCCACTCCTGCAGGGTGCACTCCCCAGATAATGGCACCAATGGAGGCACCAAACCACTTAGATCACCAGAAATTGTGTCATGCTACGCCGTGTCACTAGAGGTGACGTGCCGTTGATGCTCTAGGACATGGGTGTCCAACCTTTTGGCTTCTCTGGGCCACATTGAGTGTAGAGAAATTTTGTCGGGCCGCATATAAAATATATACTATAGTTAAGGTAAGTAATAAAATGCCACCGCGCCCTCCTGTGCTGCTGCGCCCCCCCCAGCACTAATTTAACAAAACTAGTGGATGATCTCCTTCGAGGCAGCCTTTGTGGCCATGCCCCCGACTCGACTTCCTTCCTCCCCAGCAAAAAAAAATAAAAAATGGTCAGGGGGCAGTGGGCCGCATTGGCCACAGGTTGGACATGCCTGCTCTAGGAGATAATGTGGAGGGATGAAAGTGTCTAACCTCTCCGGGAAAATACATTTCAGGACATGGCCTCTTTTTCAAGTCTTTATAAAAAAAGCCACGCCTCGGCCGCCTTTGGCTGGGATAACTCCAGGGTGGTACCGGACAGCATGTAAGCCTTCTTAGAATTTGCACACATAGTTGTAAACATGGTACATGTTTTCCGGATTTCAGTCCTAATAAAGTGGATTTTTTGGACATATTTTTCTGTGGTGGCACATTTTAACTATGGTATTACTAATCATTTTGTTTCCTTTGGGATGGAGGACATTTGATCCCTCAGTGGACATTGACATTGGCTGTTTTTTTTTTTTACCATCCCCTGAGTGATATTCAAGCATCAGCCACAAAAGCACACCCATATTTGGAACTGTTTATACTGGAGACTCGGTGCGCTTTGTATTTTCTTTGTTTGATTTCAGCTTTACTCCGTTGTATACCATATAGCAAAAGTATGGGATTTTTTTTTTGCCTTATTGCATTCATGACATGTTCATTTTTTTCACTGGTCTGCATGAGGTTGTTTAGTGCTCGACTTATCTATACTTCTGATAGGAGGAGTGCTTCTCTCTTCAAAAAGGTACAAGGCTAATAAGTGCTTCGGTGAGGTGGGCAAACATCTTGTTTGGGTTTTTCCAACCTCTGTAGAGGAACATCTGGAACAGCGATGCACTAGGAACATATTTGCTGTCTTAAGGGCTATAAAGGACCCAAACCAGGAAATAGTACTGGTAGAAGCAGTTGGCTGATTCTCTAGTTTCATTGCAGTGTGCACAGCATCAATATGAGCTGAAATGGTCTCTTTGAATTCAGTAATGGCAGGGGAAATGGATTCTTTAGAGCCGAGCTCATCAAGTAAAGACTGGGGCGACTCAGAATCATAGTCTCCATTGATGGCTCAGAGATGCCAATGCTGCAAGCAAATTAGATACAGAATCTGCAGGAGAAGGTGTGGGAAAAAGCACTTGCAGCCTCTGCGTTCAGAGTCAGCAAATAACTGGGTGATTTGGGCCATAAAGTCTTGCTTGACAGTAGTAAAAACCTGAGCCCAAAGGGAAAAAGGAAATGGACGTACCTGAAGGAGCTAAGGAGGATTCAAAAGAGGGGACAGACTCTAGGAGCAGAGAGCAACAGGATTCCAGGCTGAAAATGACAGCCTCATCAGTAGACGCACTGCAAGCAGCCCCGGAGCCATTAGTAGAGCCTGAGCTTAAGGTGCCTGGTACAGCGGGACTGTTCCCTCTCACCTTCTAGGAGTAGATGTGTTGTGGCCATGTGGCAGAAGGCAACATAGGGTTCAGGGTATAAGGCCAGGCTTCAGGTAATCCCAGACAGTTGGTAGGAGGGTGAGATTCGGATAGCTGGAAGTGACCAAACATACTGTAAGCAGGCAGCAGGAATGGATCAAAGTTCCAAGTGGCTCTTTGCAATGCAGGGAGGAAATGCTTCCTGGACACTGTATAGTGGTAAAGAGAGCAAGAACACACGTCACTCCACCCAGTGGATGACCTTACCGCTCCATCCCACAGTGCTAACCCTTTCCACTGATAAAATGGACAGGAAATAGTTTACTTTAAAGGTGCTAAGTGATCTATGTGAAACAGCTCCTGGTGCTCAAACTGACAGGCCCACTCATAAAGGGAGCCTTCAAAGACAGGGCAAGTGCTGAGACAAAACCAAGATTTTTTTTACCAGAATGGAATTTGTAAAACACCCTACGCAGTGCACTTCCAGGCTATCCTTGTAATGTCCAGTCCAGTGGGGTCCAGACTTGGCCCTCCAAAAGCCAGGCTGACGACGACTGTGACAGATAGATGTAATGGGAGAAACCAGCTATAGCAGCAGCGTAGCAAAGGGTCTTGATTGAGGAAAAACAAGATCTTGGAGAATAGGAAAAAAGGTGCCAGCAAAAATAAGTTAGTCTTTTACACAGCAGAGCTTAAGAAAATACATGACAGTAGAACCCAAAGGTGAAAGACCTTCTGTGAACCTCAATAGATCAGAAATAGGAGTCTTTGTGACCTTAGGAATACTATAAGACTCAGGGCAATGGTGCTCAGCAACCAATAAAACTAGGAAGTTCCCTATTCCTGGTTCCAAAGGCCTAAAACAACCAAGTTGGTTTTTAGAGACAGAGAAAAAAGGTAAGGCCAGCAGCTTTGGATAAGAAAAGTGCTCAGCAGCTAAAACGCAAGTGTGGAAAGCACCATATGGAACCCAGTGCCTGAGAGTCACTTCCAGGCTCTTCCTACAATTCTTCAAAATCCCCAAAGAGGATAAATATGCTGAAGAGCTGCAAGTTGGTGGATAGGACCACCAATAGCAATCTATGTAGATGAATCTTGACTGGGGGAATAAAAAAATGAAAGCTCTAAAAATGTAAAGGTTAGCTAAAGAAAACACGTCCATCCTCAAGGGACACTAGCAAAAACTGGGGGCATGCTGGTAGTAGAAGGTGTTACACCCTTGGCTGGCCTATAGCAGTGTTCATTTAGTCGACTAAAACCGACTAAAACGTTTTGTCGACTAAATTAACACAATTTTAGTCGACTAAAATACGACTAAAACAATTCAGATGACTAAAATACGACTAAAACTAAAATGGCATTTTAGTCTTAAGACTAAAATACGACTAAAACTAAAATGGCATTTTAGTCAAAAGACTATAACTAAAACTAAATCGAAATTTGCTGCCAAAATTAACACTGGTGCATGCTCAAAGTTTAATACCATAAATAATAACATATTAGATTTTTCACTCCAGGACCAGCAGTAGTATATAAGGAAATTGTAGAGAAATGCTTAAATAATGCATTACAAATTACAATTGAACTACACCCATTAGATTATAGATGACTAAAACGAGTTTTAGTCGACTAAAATATAGGACGTTTTAGTCGACTAAAATGTACTGGAGTTTTAGTCAACTAAATTCGACTAAAACACTTGCAGAAGACTAAAATGGGACTAAAACTAAAATGCCATTTTAGTCCTAAGACTAAGACTAAAACTAAATTGAAATTTGCTGCCAAAATTAACACTGGCCTATAGTTTTTTTTAGTTTGCCAGTGTCAAATTCTTCTGTAAGCAGCAGTAAAAATCAACGGCTTAAGACTTGCTCTGTCTCTCAATGAATGTGAAAAATGAGTCGCTTTCTTTATGGGTTGTTTCCACTGATAAACTGTAACAACTGTGTCTCTAACATTGATATCAAGCATTTTTCAAAGGCCTGTTTAAAATGTTTTCCAAAATGTTCACATCAAAATATGATTTGAAACCTCTGAAGAGTATGCAACAACTGTAATAGTAGGAAAACAACATTAAGTGTAGCAGTAGTAGTAAAAATGACAAAGTACCATTTTCAGCAGGAGGTGAAATATTGGATTCACTCTGTCCATTATCTTGATCTTGTCCCACGTGATTAGAAGCAAGACTGGCCCATTGTGATGCCCAACGTTTTTTACTCGATGAAGTCATATCCTGAAGCAAAAAAAAAAAAAAAAAATCTGAAAGTTAAAAGGCAACTCTAGCAATCAAGTAAAATCAACAAGTAAAGAGTGAATGCTAAACATAAAACAATGCAACTAAAGTCAGATTGCCCAAGATATCACTGAGATTTATAGGATTCCCCACGAAGAAGAGCTTCTGGAAAAGTTTGCTGCTTTTGTTACAGGATTTTGTACTATTCAACCTTTCTCTCAATGTATTTGTGTACAGCAGGTTAAATCAAAAGTGTTATATTACACCTGTAATGTAAAAATGTGTAAACTTATAAAATTAAAAGATGTGTGTGCTGCTGCCATAGTCTGTATGGTGTTCCACCTATAACACCGAAATGTGATATCAAAATAAAATTAAATGCCCCAGCACTGCAAATCAATATCTCCTACACAAATAAAGTGCCACAAATGTCCAAATCCCTCTGATAAAGCCATGTCAGTGGCACAACGCGTAAGGGCGGAGACGGTGATGTGGAGCGTGCACACAAAGTTTGGGCGGAAGGTAACTGTTGCCTAATGCCGTCTGTGTACAGCGTTGTTTACCATATAAGGAGAGAGTGGCAAGATAGTAGAACCTCTAATACTCATACCACCGGGGGTATATGTGGGCAATATACAAGCTGTTATCTGTAGTGCGCCAGTTACTGTGCACAGATACACGTGTGTGTTTCTTATGCTTTTTAATAAATTTTGTTTTTCCTAATAAAAAGCACTATGATGTTTTAAATATTTTTTTGAGTGCTATTCCCTTGATATTTGGCCATGTAAAGGTACAGGCGTATATTGACCAAAGTGATAGTAGGTCATATGTTGGAGGTGAGCTGCTATATGGCAGTGGAGGGTATATCATGTAGTAAATGATTTCAACACAGAAGAATGCGGTAATACATTTCACTGTTAGATTTGGACATTTGTTGCACTTTATTTGCAGACATGATATATTGGAGTAACAGAGACATTCACATTATTTTAAACATTTCACTTGGGATTTTACATATTGATGGGCACCTTTTGTTGTTTATGTTATTTATTTATGTGAAGGAAATATTGATTATTTATGTGAAGGAGATATTGATTTGCAGTGCTGGGTCATATATTATTATTTGTGTAAATCAGACTACAATGGGCTTCAGGAGTAGGGGTTGCTTGAGCCAGATAACTTGCTGGCTAAAGCCCCGTACACACGTACCGATTGTCGGCCGAACGATCGGCCATCTTTTGTCCGGTGCTGTCCTGTCGGTTGAAAAGTGATAAAGACTGAACACAAATTTTGGCAGCCAACAACAGCAGACTGCAGAAGTGATGTAATGTGATGGTTAACTTTCCGTGTGTTTTTTATTCTCTGAGCATGCCCAGTCTTGCTCATCTGCTGTTTGTTGGCCGAATTCTGTACTGACTGACGAACAATCAGCCATTCTGGTGTTGGCCAACAAAAATTTTAAAGTCTGCACGCCAGATTCTGTTCGGCCGAAAAGTCGCAGCCGGTTGTCGGAAGCATCATACTAACAAGCCGACAATCGGCCGATCGGTCAGTGGCCGAATATTTACGGCCGACAATCGCTACGTGTGTACGGGCCTTTAGTTTTGGCATTTTGAAGAGATGATATACAAGAAACCAGTTATTTAGATAGTGGGGCTTCCAGCTGTACAAGATGAAAATTAGAACTACTGAGCAGGTAGACTGGCTCAATTCAGATGCAAGATTTTGATTTGTCAAGTCCTATTGCCAGTGGGGAAAACCAGAGGGCTAAGACCTTGGGGCCATCATGTAACCATTAAAAAAAAAAAGATTTTTGAACTTGCCATAAATCTTTTTCCTGAAATCAGTTAAAGAGTAACAACGTTTGTTAAGAAAAAAACATTCCCCTCTGGGTGATCTATTTACAATGCAAGGATTTTTAACAAACTTTGTTGCAGAGTCCTAATTTTTGTTATTCTGAAGAAAAAACTGTTTGTCTGTGTCCGTGTAGTAAGTGATCCTAATGAGAGTGGTTTTATAATTATCAATCAGCTGCTGCACCTGCAGGGCTTTAATGAGAAAAGTGACAGGGTCTGCATCCCTTTAGATGAGATTTCCCTTTGGGAGTATTGCACCAAAAATGAGATTTTTGTTGCAAGAGATGCACAAAATCTGGTTTGTCTCTTAGTACAGACTTCTGGGAAAATCAGTAAGCCAAACACAAGCAGGAAATTACATATCTGGAAGGCATTCTGTACACCATCTGTGTACAGAACACCTCCAGGTAGCTATATTGCATTGCATTGTGCAAATAATTACAGTGCTGCAGACTGAAAGGGAAACGTCATTTTTAATAACATTCAATCACAATATGACTTGTGTCGCAATTGTATATGCTATATTATTTTTTTTATTTGCTAATATTTTTACCCTTGAAAGTGGAGTTACCCTTTAAGGAAAACCGATATAACAGAAATAGTCAGGTTATACTGCCGTCTACAGCAGGTTGGGACACAAGGAAAAAAATGGTATGCTAGCCTGAAACCTCGCCTCGAAAGGCTGAATTATCAGGTCAGAGAATTCTTGGTCAGTAAGGGCCATGCAGATGTCCCACCTCAAAGCAGTTCTTCACCCTAGAAAGAAAGATGAAAAAAGTCAGCAGCTTTAAATAATGTAGCTGCTGACTTTCAATAATAAGACACTTACCTGTCCAGGAATCCAACAATGTCCTCACCCGGGCCGTCTTCGGGTTCAGGCGCCAGCATGTTTACTGGGAAGCTGGCTGTGACTTCTTGCGGCTTCACAACCAACCTCCCACTGCGCATGCATGAGCAGCATGGGAGGACTGGGGCAGGGGTCAAGGGGGCAACTGCCCCCTGGGCTGCTCTGATGTATTGTAAAAAGGCTGCACCGCTTCTGCCACAGACATGCCTAAAGGAGAGTGAAGTTCCACTTTAAATGTGGTGCTAGACTTCCTGGGAAATGCAGTCTGCTTTTAGGCAAGAAGCTGACATAGAAAGCAGCTCAAATGAACTAGAATGATAAAGAAAAGAGCAGAAGCTGTTAAAAGGAAAGTGGAGAAATAAAAGCAGATTAAAAAAAAAAAAAATAGAAAAAAAATGCTGTTTTATTAATTTCACACTGCTTGATCTAAATATTTAATGTGGAGAGTATGATATTAAATCTCCTTTAATGGTATTTCAATGCTCAGGAGGGTCAGAGACAAGACACTGCCAGAGATGGGGCCAATTGATCCGGTAACACTAGACTAAGGTCTAGAAAGCACCGCAATGCAGAGCCCAATGCTTGAAGATCAAATTCCAATCTAGCCTTGCATATCCCATCCAACGGGGTCCAGGTACGACATCCACAGCTAATGCTGGGGAGCTGCAGATACGCATTGCTGCCAGATAGATGCCAGCTCAAGCAGCAGTGTAGCCAAGAATCTTGAGCCCCGGTTCACACTTCTGCGTGTGCGGGGTTCGCATGTAATGTCGGAGCGCACTGCTCCTTCATTACATGCGATCGGCTGTGCGGTGCGAGTTTAGCCATACACTTTGTTCACAGTCACAGTTACGTCCTTTTTTTCCCCACAAACAGAGCTTTCTTTTGGTGGTATTTGATCATCTCTGCAATTTTTATTTTTTGCAATATTAATTAAAAAAAAGCGACAATTTTGAAAAAATAATATTTTTCTACTTTGACAGTTAAAAAATATCCAATATATTCAATTTTTGTCATATATTTAGGCCAAAATGTATCTAGCTACATGTCTTTGACAAAAAAGTTCTCAATGAGCGTATTTTTAACCGCTTTAAGACCGGAAGATTTTACCCCATTCCTGACCAGGCCATATTTTGCATTTCACATATTTTTATATGAAATTCCCCCCCAAAAAAAATGTAAAAATCAAAATTTTTTAACATTTTAGGCCAATTTGTTTTCTGCTACATATTTTTGGTAAAAAAAAAAAAAAAAAAAAATCGCAATAAGCGTATTTTGATTGGTTTGCGCAAAAGTTATCGCAGCTACTAACTACCGGAAATTTATGTAATTTTTATTGTGGTTTTTTTTTTTAACTAGTAATGGCGGCAATCTGGCGGCGATCTGCGATTTTTTTTGCGGGACTGCGACAGACAGATCGGACCCTTGACTGACATTTTTGACACTTTTGGGGGTACCAGTGACATTACTACAGTAATCAGTGCTATACATATGCACTGTTACTGTAAAAATGACACTGGCAGGGAAGGGGTTAACTTTTATTGGTGATCAAGGGGTTAATGTATGCCTGGTACTTACTAACGTGTGTGGGGGGAGGTGACTGAGTGACACAGGCACAGATCGCAGGTTCAGCTATGCTGAATCCTGCAATCTGACCCTGCCTGTCACTTAGGTGTAAACAAAGCGGGCGGATCTCCACACTCGATCCCTGACGATCGGGGAAGAGCGGCGGTGATCACCGCCGCTCCTCCCCTGGCCCCACTCCCGCTGTGACTGAAAACAGTGACTGAAAACAGCGGGAGCGAGCCTCCGGCGGCGCGCGCGCGCCGCCGAGAGAGGGGAATATCTGGGTCTCCAGACGATAGCGAGCCACTGTGCCGCAGTACCAGCACAGTGAGCAAGTGGTTAAAGCCAATGGTTTATCAAAAAAAATAAAAAATTAAAAAAGGGTAACTCCACTTTCGTGGGGAAAAAAAATAGCAAATAAAGAAAAAATAGTATAGCGTATACAATTGCAACACAAATCATATTGTAATTGAATGTTATTAAAAATTATCTTTCCTTTTCAATCTGCAGCCTGCAGTTATTTTCTGAAAATGCAATGCAATATGGCTACCTGGAGTTGTTCTGTACACACAAACATAATTTTCTGCTTGCGTGATTGGCTCACAAATTTTCCTAGAAGTCTGCCTAAGGCCCCTTTCTCACTTGTGAGACATGTCCTGAGACTTGGGACTGCAAAGTCGCATGGCAAGTCGAAATCTATGATTTCCAATGAGTGCCATTCATATCTGTGCAACTTCAAGTCGCAACAACTTCAAAGTAGTTCCTGCACTACTTTGGTCTGACTTTGATGCGTTTTGAGGTCCATAGACCTCAAAATTACACAGGCATTGCTTCAAGTCCAGTCAATATCGCATCAAAATTGCACAACTTTAAAGTCACACAAGCGTGAAAGGGGTCTAAGATACAAAGTCAGATTTCAGGCAATTTTTAGCACAATTTATGAATTTTCTGCACAACTTTTTTCACCACTGTATTAATTTTTTTCCATTAATAATCTGTGCTTATCAATTAATAATATTCACTTAGCGTATTTGCACCACTAATAATTTGCACAGATTAACTGGTTTTCTAATTTGCACATATTTTTTCTGAAAATGTATTTTTATGATATATATTTTTAGGGTGATATACAGTGGGTACGGAAAGTATTCAGACCCCCTTAAATTTTTCACTCTTTGTTATATTGCAGCCCTTTGCTAAAATCATTTAGGTTCATTCTTCTTCCTCATGAATGTACACATAGCACCCCATACTGACAGAAAAACACAGAATTGTTGACATTGTTGCAGATTTATTAAAAAAGAAAAACTGAAATATCACATGGTCCTAAGTATTCAGACCCTTTGCTGTGACACTCATATATTTAACTCAGGTGCTTTCCATTTCTTCTGATCATCCTTGAGATGGTTCTACACCTTCATTTGAGTCCAGCTGTGTTTAATTATACGGATTGGACTTGATTAGCACACACCTGTCTATATAAGACCTTCCAGATCACAATGCATGTCAGAGCAAATGAGAATCATGAGGTCAAAGGAACTGCCTGAAGAGACAGAATTGTGGCAAGGCACAGATCTGGCCAAGGTTACAAAAAGATTTCTTCTGCACTTAAGGTTCCTAAGAGCACAGTGGCCTCCATAATCCTCAAATGGAAGACGTTTGGGACGACCAGAACCCTTCCTAGAGCTGGCCGTCCGGCCAAACTGAGCTATCGGGGGAGAAGAGCCTTGGTGAGAGAGGTAAAGAAGAACCCAAAGATCACTGTGGCTGAACGCCAGAGATGCAGTCAGGAGATGGGAGAAAGTTGTAGAAAGTCAACCATCACTGCAGCCCTCCTGCTTTATTGCAGAGTGGCCCGACGGAAGCCTCTCCTCAGTGTAAGACACATGAAAGCCTGCATGGAGTTTGCTAAAAAACACCTGAAGGACTCCAAGATGGTGAGAAATAAGATTCTCTGGTCTGATGACACCAAAATAGAACTTTTTGGCCTTAATTCTAAGCGGTATGTGTGGAGAAAACCAGGCACTGCTCATCACCTGTCCAATACAGTCCCAACAGTGAAGCATGGTGGTGGCAGCATCATGCTGTGGGGGTGTTTTTCAGCTGCAGGGACAGGACGACTGGTTGCAATTGAGGGAAAGATGAATGCGGCCAAGTACAGGGATATCCTGGACAAAAACCTTCTCCAGAGTGCTCTGGACCTCAGACTGGGCCGAAGGTTTACCTTCCAACAAGACAATGACCCTAAGCACACAGCTAAAATAACGAAGGAGTGGCTTCACAACAACTCCGTGACTGTTCTTGAATGGCCCAGCCAGAGCCCTGACTTAAACCCAATTGAGCATCTCTGGAGAGACCTAAAAATGGCTGTCCACCAACGTTTACCATCCAACCTGACAGAACTGGAGAGGATCTGCAAGGAGGAATGGCAGAGGATCCCCAAATCCAGGTGTGAAATACTTTGCATCTTTCCCAAAAAGACTCCTGGCTGTATTAGATCAAAAGGGGGCTTCTACTAAATACTGAGCAAAGGGTCTGAATACTTAGGACCATGTGATATTTCAGTTTTTCTTTTTTAATAAATCTGCAACAATGTCAACAATTCTGTGTTTTTCTGTCAGTATGGGGTGCTATGTGTACATTCATGAGGAAGAAGAATAAACTTAAATGATTTTAGCAAATGGCTGCAATATAACAAAGAGTGAAAAATTTAAGGGGGTCTGAATACTTTCCATACCCACTGCACATTTGTATTTATGTATTTTTCATACAAGCACAGTTTTTGTTATATACAAGTATATATACACTTAGGAACAATTAGAGCAGCGCCAATACCCACTTTTTCCTTGCATACTCCCTTATCCCCTTGCAACAAAAATGTAATTTTGGTGAGTAAAGCCTCGTACACACGCACCGATTGTTGGCCGTAAATTTTCGGCCAACGTCCAATCGACCGATTGTCGGCTTGTTAGTATGATGATTCCGACAACCGACTGCGACTTTTCGGCCGAACAAAATCTGGTGTGCATGCCATAAAATTTTTGTTGGCCGTCAACAGAACGGCCGATTGTTCGTCAGTCAGTACAGATTTCGGCCGACAAAAATCAGATGAGAAAGACTGGGCATGCTCAGAGAAGAAAAAACACACGGAAAGTAAATCATCACGTGACATCACTTCTGAAGTTGGTTGTTGTTGGCCGAAAAAATTTGTGTGCAGTCTAGGCACATTCCAACCAACACAACAACACTGGACAAAAGTCGGCCGATCGGTCGGCCAACAATCGGTGCGTGTGTACGAGGCTTTACTCCCTATAGGAACACAGGAAAGGAATGCATGCCCAGCAGAATTCCTCATTAGTGCTCTGCAGCTGCACAGATGATTGATAATTGTTAAACCACTCCCATTAGACCCACTCAGCATAGATGAACAGTGATTTCTTCAGAATAACAAAAAAGGTAGGAATCTGCAACAAAGGTTGGTATAATCCTTGCAATGTACATAGATCACCGAGAGGGGAATGTTTTTTTCTCAACAAGAGTGGAGTTATGCTTTAAAAAAACACATCACAAGGGATATTACTTATTATCAAATGCGTTCCTTGTGTGCTGGTTCCTGCATTAGTGAAAATCTTCCTCTACAGATTCTCCAAACACACAGACACAAACACACAACCTGCCACAGTAATCTTCAGATGGGGGTTAACAGAGCAGAGGGAACGTCATATGCACCCGTCAAGAGTGTCAACTATGCCCGCCCTTTCTACCCACCACCTCCAATCATCGAAGTTGTACTATAGCGCTTCCATGAATGAAATGTAATCTATGAATGGTGCGGCAGACCTTTCATTCATCTGCTGTCCTCCATTCATTGATAGTGTTGTACAGCTTCTATGAAGGGAGGAGGGGTGGGGTAGAAATTGCCAGCACTTTTGATGAGTGCATATGACAAGTCCCTCAAATTTATAAACCCCTGCCGCACTGAAAGACTGCAGTTTCAACTAAAGCAGGATCCAGTAGACCAAGAGACACATCCCACTGATAGTAATGGTGGCCATACACTATAAATCGGCCGAAATTCGGTCGTTTGGACAGTTCTTTCAGTTTTTGGTCAGTTAATGGGCATGAATCAGTAAATTGGTTGTGACGTTTTTGAGCCGAAAAAACAAAAGGTCAAGTTTGGAAATTTTCTGCCGAACGAACGTTAAATTGAAAGGTTAATGTGTTTCTCGTCCAAACTGTTTGCATTAGGTCTATGTGAAAAAACTAACAATAAACTGATTCATTTATGTACATTGAACGATTTATCATTTATTACATCAGGGATCCTCAAACTATGGCCCTCTAGCTGTTGCGGAACTACACATCCCATGATGCATTGTAGAACTCTGACATTCACAGCCATGACTGGGCATGCTGGGAATTGTAGTTTCTGAACAACTGAAGGGCCATAGTTTGAAGACCCCTGCATTATATGATGGTGCGATCGTTTGCTCGCAGGGCCAAGTGTTAATTTTTCTAAAATGAATTTGAACGATTTTTCGTATAGTGTATGGCCAGCATAATGTCTTTTGTCATTCTGATTTTTTTTTTTTTTTTTTTTTACAAAACTCAGGCTTTAATACGTAACGGTTCATCCAATTTTGAAAGATCAGATTTGGTTGTATTTAGCATTTATAGCATACAGAAGAGTATATATAAATAGTATGCTATTTTATATTGTAACACAAGTATTTCCCCCAAAAAAAGCATTCACTAAAATCAAAAACAAACTGTCCGTGACACTAGCAATGAATCCAAAAGCGGTTATATGGGTTACCGTCACACATGGTCCTTCTGCCTCATCCTTGCTATTTGCCTTTTCAGCAAGATGACTGCTCCTGTGATCTTTCTCCAAGGAAGGCAATTCCACACTGTCAGATGTAATCCTCTTACTAGCTTGTCGATGTCCAAGGCTTCCAGAGCTCCTCAATAAAACATTCTGCGAAACTAATAAAGATGTGCAAGGCTCTTCAGATTTCTGTTTAAGCAGCAATTTTGCATGTTGTGTGCTATGAATTACTCTATGAGATGAGGCACCGGACTGCAAACCCAAACACAGCCCTTTAGGATCAACAGAAGCGGCTTTGACTTTATCTATCCTTGACTGTGGGATTGGATATGGAGCTTCTGGGCCGCCAGTGCTGGTGTTCAGAGAGAAAGAATAGGAGCGTCTTTTTCGTGGGTGGTCATCGTCAAAAAACTCGATCAAAAAAGCAGTCTGACTTGCAGTTTCCTGCTGCTTTTCTTCGCTCTGAATCTTCTGCTCCAGCTTTTTCTGCTCTATAAGACCCTGTCTCCCAATATCTTGTACATTGGTACACTTGTTTTTATGCTTAAATGTTGCACTATTTTCATAGTCACTCTGTGTCCCATCCTCGTGTTTGTTGCCTAAAAAAAGTAAATCACAAATTTTAAATTTATACAAAAGACTAACAAATCTTCCTTTCTATATGATAATATATCATTCATAAATAATATGTTTAATTTTTAATTTTCTCTTTGTTATTTGGGAAGTGAAAACTCTGAGGACGTAACCGGATGTGACGAAACGCGTCAGTTTGGACCGCATTACGCTACCCCTGGGTGGAACGCAAGCCGGAAGAAGCCCGTTGTTTCCGCGAGGAGGACGCGCAGCCCGCACCGCTACCCACTAGGGAGTGTTTTTTACTTTAATACTGTATTTGGAACCCGATGTACGGGTAATAAACATTATCAAACTTTATTACGCTATCTGGAGCTTTCTTTCCTCTTCCCACAACATATTGGGCTGACTATACCCCGGAGCCCAGAGGAGTCATATTAACCCATAGGACCGCTTAAAGGATGAACCTCTTGGCCCAGGAGGCCACCAAAGCCTGAATAGTCCCAATGTCATACGACATATGAGACCCACTGCATCTGGTAAGTGATCCATTTCTTTCATTCACCTGGGAGAAGGAATCGACACCATAATCAATCAAGCCACAGCATTTGCACATTTTTTGTGAAGAATCACTCACACCAAGGACAATTTTTTGAGCACGAACTCACTTTTAACATTGGATTGCTTTTTCTATTTTTCTATTGTATTTAAACTACGTATATATATGAGCTGGTAATCTATACCTATTACACTATATTTTATATCACAGTCACTTATGCACTAAGGAATAATGTGAGCACAACATCACCTTTATATCTTTTATTGCTGTTTATTGTGGATTTTATAATAATTTTTATGCAATTGGTATTATTAATTTTAGGAATTTATATAACATCCAGTGTATTCTTTAGCTAGCAAGCGCTGTATTTGACCCTTTTTTCCAAAAAGGACCATTCTGCTTTTATTTGGGAAGTGAGCCTCTCTCTGGTTTTCCCCCTGTAAGATCACAGCTCCAGCACAAAGATCCTTCTGTATCCCTCCTCCAGAACACACATTTCCCCTCCTGAGTCTCATCCCTGTGCAATACCACCCTCACTTCCACCATACATATTCCATATAAAAATAATGTACATGTCTTACATGGTCATTGCTCACTGAGCAAGTATGTGTGTATTAGAACGCATGTCCCATCTTTCCTCTGTATTTTGCCCACAGCACACACACACCTCACTTCCCAGTATCCATCTCAGATGAAAAATGGCTCCTCTCCTTTACATAGGGATCTCTAGCCAGTTTCAACATAGCAGAGTATGCGAGATAACCTATCAGTGACCAGTCGGCAGTGAATGTTCCTTAACCACTTAACCCCCGGAAGATTTTACCCTCTTCCTGACCAGGCCCTATTTGCGATTCGACACTGCGTGACTTTAACGGACAATTGCGCGGTCGTGCGATGCTGTACCCAAATGAAATTGACGTCCTTTTTTTCCCACAAACAGAGCTTTCTTTTGGTGGTATTTGATCACCTGTGCGATTTTTACTTTGTAAAAAAATGTAAAAATCTAATTTTTTTTAACATTTTTGGCCAATTTGTTTTCTGCTACATATGTTTGGTAAAAAAAAAAATCGCAAATAATTTTGATTGGTTTGCGCAAAAGTTATTGCGTTTTCTAACTAAGGGAAAGATTTCTGTCATTTTTGGTGTTTTTTTTTTTTTTTTTAACGAGTAATGGCGGCGATCTGGGATTTTTTTGCGGGTCTGCGACATTGCGGCGGACAGATTGGACCCTTGACTGACATTTTTGACACTTTTGGTGTCACCAGTGACATTACTACAGTAATCAGTGCTATACATATGCACGGTTACTGTAAAAATGACACTGGCAGGGAAGGGGTTAACTTTATTAGTGATCAAGGGGTTAAGTGTGTCCCTAGGGGCGTGCTTCTAAATGTAAAGGGGTGTGGCTAGTGGTGTAACAACAGAGACATACGATCCTACATAGCAGGACCTTATGATCTGTTATTACACAGGGGAGAATGACAGGTGGCTGTGTTTACATTAGCCGCCTGGCCTTCTCCCTCTCCACAGGGGGATTGCGAGTGACCGGCAGACATCGGGTCCGCCGGTCACTCGCGCGGATTGCTTAGGGAACGAGCGGGAGCGCGCCTCTGGCAGCACACGCTTTCCCCCTAGAGCCTCACAGGCGAGCGACGTAGTACTACGTCACTTTGCCTGTGAGGGGCTGACTGCCGCCGTAAATAGTCGTGCGGCGGTCGGCACGCGGTTAAAGTGGAGTTCCATCCAAAAGTGGAACTTGCGCTTTAAGTGGCTCTGAGGAAGAGGCTGAGCCTCGAAACGCGTCAGCCGTCATCTCATTGGATTATGGACTTTCATATGGACTATTCCTGGCACTGTAGCAACTGAGCCTGTTATGATCATTTTTACACCTGTGTTTGTGAGTAGCCATTTTATATGTTGCATAAATAAAGCCTATTATTGAGGATAATGCGCTAGGTCGATGCGCCCTTTTCTTTGTTTCTTTTTACCTTAAGTACTCCTGACCCCTGACATGCCACATTTGTCATGTTAATTGTTTTGGGGGAGCTGCGGGTACCTAGTTTTGACAGGTACCAGCTCCCACTTCCGCTCGGGCCACCTAGGCAGCTTGAGCGGTAGTTCTCCTCTCCTCTTCCCTCCCTGCATTATTCTGGGACACATCACAGATCCCAGAAGATTGCCTGGCCATTCAGGACGCGCAGCACAGCTCGCGCAAGCGAACTGCGCACCCGGCTGTGAAGCCGAATGCTGTCATAGCCAGGTGCCCACATTAGTGATGCTGCACGCAGCGGAGAGGTGAGGAGCTAGGCTTCGGGTGGCCACATCGCTGGATTGTGGGACAGGTGAGTGTGTTTATTAAAAGTCAGAAGCTACACTTTTTGTAGCTGCTGACCTTTAATAAACACAAAAACGGCTGAAACGTTGCTTTAACTCCTCAGCGATTAGCCCCCATCGAATGAGTATCAACCAAGCAGAACTTCATCCAAAAAGGGGAATGTCTGCTCTTCTGCTTCCCCCCTTTGAAACTTTTGTAAACCTTTTTGGGGGGGGGGAGAGCAGTACCTGATTTTGACAGGTACCCACTACTACTTCGACTCGGATTGCCTAGGCAATCCAAGGGGAAGTTCGGCCCCCCATCTCTGTCCTCAGACTTTACAAACACGTCACAAGTCCCAGAGGGCTGCGCAACCATTCACACAGTGCAGCACGGCCCACACATGCACAGTGGGAAGCCGGCTGTGAAGCCACAAGGAATTACAACTGGCTATCCACAGTTAGCATGACGGCACCGGGGACCCAAAGACTGGATAAGAACTGGCCTGGGTGAGGACAGTGCTGGATCCTTGGACAAGTAAGTGTCTTTTTATTTACCACTTTCCGACCAGACACCGTGTATTTACTGCGGCAATATGCCTCTATTCAATTGGCTAGTGGGGATGTCAATCAGCGGGTCCAATGGACCCGATGTCCGCCGGCAAACCGCCACTGGTCCCCAAAATGTGTCAAAAGTTTGTTAGATGTCCGGTTTGTCCACCGCAATGTCGCAGTCCCGCTAAAAATCGCTGATCGCCGTTATTACTAGTAAAAAAAAAATAAAAAATAAAAAAAAAACATTGCATCGTTTGTGGAAGCTATAACTTTTGCGCAAACCAATCAATATACACTAGCAGAATAGATATTGGCCTAAATTGATGAAAAGATTTTTTTCTATTCTATTCTATTTTTATTTCATTACTAAAAATACAGTACTTTATAGTAATCCATCAGCCCAGGTTTCTAATCGGGATTATAGCTCGCCATCGTTTCCCATACGTCATGGGACAAGACAAAGTTATCTGCTTTTCCCAATGTTATTTGCGTTAGCAATTTAACCCTTAGCTATAGCAAATGATCTCACCCTAAAATACATGGTATACAGTGGGTACGGAAAGTATTCAGACCCCCTTAAATTTTTCACTCTTTGTTATATTGCAGCCATTTGCTAAAATTATTTAAGTTCATTCTTCTTCCTCATGAATGTACACATAGCACCCCATACTGACAGAAAAACACAGAATTGTTGACATTGTTGCAGATTTATTAAAAAAGAAAAACTGAAATATCACATGGTCCTAAGTATTCAGAACCGTTGCTCGGTATTTAGTAGAAGCCCCCTTTTGATCTAATACAGCCAGGAGTCTTTTTGGGAAAGATGCAACAAGTCTTTCACACCTGGATTTGGGGATCCTCTGCCATTCCTCCTTGCAGATCCTCTCCAGTTCTGTCAGGTTGGATGGTAAACGTTGGTGGACAGCCATTTTTAGGTCTCTCCAGAGATGCTCAATTGGGTTTAAGTCAGGGCTCTGGCTGGGCCATTCAAGAACAGTCACGGAGTTGTTGTGAAGCCACTCCTTCGTTATTTTAGCTGTGTGCTTAGGGTCATTGTCTTGTTGGAAGGTAAACCTTCGGCCCAGTCTGAGGTCCAGAGCACTCTGGAGAAGGTTTTTGTCCAGGATATCCCTGTACTTGGCCGCATTCATCTTTCCCTCGATTGCAACCAGTCGTCCTGTCCCTGCAGCTGAAAAACACCCCCACAGCATGATGCTGCCACCACCATGCTTCACTGTTGGGACTGTATTGGACAGGTGATGAGCAGTGCCTGGTTTTCTCCACACATACCGCTTAGAATTAAGGCCAAAAAGTTCTATTTTGGTCTCATCAGACCAGAGAATCTTATTTCTCACCATCTTGGAGTCCTTCAGGTGTTTTTTAGCAAACTACATGCGGGCTTTCATGTGTCTTACACTGAGGAGAGGCTTCCGTCGGGCCACTCTGCCATAAAGCCCCGACTAGTGGAGGGCTGCAGTGATGGTTGACTTTCTACAACTTTCTCCCATCTCCTGACTGCATCTCTGGAGCTCAGCCACAGTGATCTTTGGGTTCTTCTTTACCTCTCTCACCAAGGCTCTTCTCCCCCGATAGCTCAGTTTGGCCGGACGGCCAGCTCTAGGAAGGGTTCTGGTCATCCCAAATGTCTTCCATTTGAGGATTATGGAGGCCACTGTGCTCTTAGGAACCTTAAGTGCAGCAGAAATCTTTTTGTAACCTTGGCCAGATCTGTCCCTTGCCACAATTCTGTCTCTGAGCTCTTCAGGCAGTTCCTTTGACCTCATGATTCTCATTTGCTCTGACATGCATTGTGATCTGGAAGGTCTTATATAGACAGGTGTGTGGCTTTCTTAATCAAGTCCAATCAGTATAATCAAACACAGCTGGACTCAAATGAAGGTGTAGAACCATCTCAAGGATGATCAGAAGAAATGGAAAGCACCTGCGTTAAATATATGAGTGTCACAGCAAAGGGTCTGAATACTTAGGACCATGTGATATTTCAGTTTTTCTTTTTTAATAAATCTGCAACAATGTCAACAATTCTGTGTTTTTCTGTCAGTATGGGGTGCTATGTGTACATTCATGAGGAAGAAGAATGAACTTAAATAATTTTAGCAAATGGCTGCAATATAACAAAGAGTGAAAAATTTAAGGGGGTCTGAATACTTTCCGTACCCACTGTATGTTGTGGAAAACAAGAGCATAAATGTGCGTTGTTTGCCGACGATGTCCTTATGTATATCACTAATCTTCAAATTAGTCTGCCTTATCTGCTGACCTTGTTTCAATTTTTTCAGCTCTCTGGGCTTTCTATGAATACCCAAAAAATGACGGCTCTTAATATTTCTTTGCCCCCTCGACAGTACTAACCTTACAGAATACCTACATCTTTCAATGAGCGCTAAACTCCTTCCATATTTAGGCATCCAGCTGACACTTTCGATCGACATTGGCCAATTATCCTGCACTCACTCATCGACTTCGGGAAGATCTTTGACGATGGGCAGACTATCCCTTATCTTGGTTTGGCAGAATCAACTCTAATAAAATGACATTTATACCCAGGATACTTTATTATTTTTAGGATCTTACCTATTAAGGTCCTAAGGGGAGATCTACAGCGTTTACAAATCGGCAGTCCTTTGCTTTATCTGGGGTAGTAAAAAACCCTGAATGAATAAATTGACGTTGTATGTCTCAAAACTGTGTGGTGGGCTTGGCCTCACTAATTTACAAGCTTATTATCAAGCCGCTCAAACAGTGGCGTATCTAGAGCGTTTGGCACCCGGGGCGGATCCTATATCTGGCACCCCCCCCCCCCCAACTTTAAAATGTAAAAACACCCACAAAAAAATTTATTAATGTTTTCAAGAATATTTATTGCACACATTTCCCAGCCCCCCATCACAGTCCCCCTTGCAGTCTGCCCTCCGTCTCTCTAATCACAGTTCCCCCTTTTGCACTCTCTGCCTCCCCTGCACAGTCATACCTTCAGCATAAAAAGATAGCTAATATTATTAGCAATGTGTTTAAGTTTGAGTAAGAGATGTCAATTATCACAATACTGCAATATTGTAAACATGAAAATGTATTTTCATGTTTACAATATTGCAGTATTGTGATAATTGACATTTTGTTTTCTGGCATATTATGTATTTTTTTAGAAACCTTTTTGGTTACATACATTTTTGCCTGTATACTATTATTGTGTACTTTCTATTGCAGAAATACATATACTTCAGCACTCTGAACTTCAGCACCCACACCCCTGATGAAGGGTTTCCCGCAACACGTAGGGTGATGGGTGCCCCATAGTGCTTCACCCTATTCTTGTCTGACCTGACAAGTATTTTTATCATGCTATATGTCTGTAATTCCTATTTGTTGTTTTTTTCATGTAGTTGATTTTATGTCTACTCAATAAACACATGTTTTAATTAATCATTTGGTGTTATTTCGGCCTCAAAAGTCCCATTCCCTTCAGGGGGGGTTTTCTCTACAATTTTTCCAGGGATTTTGGCCTTATAACACCTTGCCCTGCTTAGATGAGTGATCCTCTGCAGACCTGATGCAGGAGATGGTCAGAGACTGAGGACATGATACAGGAGATGGTCAGAGACTGAGGACATGATACAGGACATGGTCAGAGACTGCAGACATGATACAGAAGATGGTCAGAGACTGAGGACATGATACAGAAGATGGTCAGAGACTGAGAACATGATACAAGAGATGGTCAGAGACTGAGGACAAGATACAAGAGATGGTCAGAGACTGAGGACAAGATACAAGAGATGGTCAGAGACTGAGGACAAGATACAAGAGATGGTCAGAGACTGCAGACATGATACAGGAGATGATCAGAGACTGAGGACAGGATACAAAAGATGGTCAGAGACTGCAGACATGATAGAAGAGCACTAGGGGGGCCGGAGAGCACAGGGGAAGCAGAGAGCACTGGAGGAGCTAAAGGGCATGGGGGGGGGGACTGGAGACAATTAAGAGGGGGTTTGGAAAACATTGCAGGGGGGTTGGAAGGCGCAGGGGGTGGAGAGCACTGGGGGGGACAGGGAGCACTGGGGGGTGGGGGGGAGGGAAAGCCAGGGGGGTGGAGAGCAATGGGGGAGCCAGAGAGCATAGGGGGAGGGAGATGAAAAGCAAAAAATTATAGACAGCTTTGACGCACCCCATTCTAATATGTAAAAAAAAATATTCTAATAATTTTATATAATGCAGCATCAGCCACACACGTAGGATACCCAACATTAGAGGTGATTTCTTCTTCCAAAGCAAATACACCTTTGCACACTGGTACTGAATAGTATTCCAGTGTTTCTCTTCTTCCTCAGTTTTTCTCGATCACTCAGCTAATGTGACCCCAGTGCTGATGGAGTTGATCAGGGGAGGGGGAAACAAGGATGCTGTGCAGGTCACTGACATCCTCCTTATCAACTTATGATGTTATTGGTTGTTAGGATGTCGGCGGCTAGAAGGTCGTAATGGTGTACAATGAAAACCTGTGGCTTTGTGTAAGTATAAGGCAGGCCTGGATCCAACCGCTGGCTTGTATAGAATTGGGGAGAATTGCCAAGGCACCCCTGAAGAAACCTGAAGGCACCCTCCTTGCCATACTACTAAGGGTCCTTTCACACGGGCGGTCCGTTTTTCATCCCATTTTTTTGCGGATGAAAAATGGACATAATGCATGTCAATGGGATTGCGGATGTCAGCGGGTGTCCATCCGCTGACATCTGATTTGCGTCCTTTCCTATCAGTTCCGTTTTTTGGAACGGAAGAGAACCCTATTTTTCTTCCGTTTAAAAAAACGGAACGGACGCAAAAACGGATGTCAGCGGTGTCATCCGCTGACATCCACAATCCCATTGACATGCATTATCTCCGTTTATCATCCGCAAACAGATGGGATGATAAACGGACATACGGACCGTATCCGTAAAAAAAAAAAAAGTGCCGAAGCGGATCAAAAAATGGTCCGCTCCGTCTGAAAGGACCCTAAGACACCTTTATCATTGTTTATTATATCCCTAACCTTTCACATTCTTACTTTTTCAAGTAAAGAAAAAATATAACACTGTAAGGTAGACATTTGATGCAATCAAGGAGAAGTCTCACTGATCCTCCATTGGCTGTTGGGTGCTGACTATGAAAGTCCATCCCCACTGCTTACAAACTCCACACCAGCAGCAAAAACATTGCACACCAGTGATGTTACTAGCTAATTAAGACCAACTTTCTTTTGGCATACAGACAGATTTTGTGAAAGAGCCTCGCATGCGTTCTAAAAGTGACACAGCGTGTGCCAAATTCAACTGAAAAAGGTTTCCCTAATGTGAAAATGGCCGATATGGCATTTTCTCTGTCAACATCCTTAATGAAACCTTTTATAAAGAGGCCTGGATTTTAGGATTTCTATCAGACTAAGCCATTTGTGGAGTGCTGCTTTGGCACACTAGTCAATTATTGGAGACATTTTAGGGGTACTATACAAATAGATTTGTACAATAAAGTGCTCTTCACAATTTTGTACGTCAAAAGGCAAATATTTTCTCTATTATCTGGAGAAAGTTTCCTGGCCTTGTGCATGAAGCGCAGCTGAGGCAATGTATGTTAGGCCATACATTATGCAATTTTCTTTCCTTCAACTACTGGTTGAAGGAAAGAAAGATGCTCGATTCCCCCATTGCCACAGTTAGTTTTTATAGGGGGAATCGCTCTCGCAGCGCTATTGTGTTCCCCACTGGCAGAATACAATGACCACCGCTGGCAGCTATAACTACATCATTAAAAACTGTCAGTACTTGCTGTATCACATGCTATTCATACTCACTCAGTCTCTATGGTATTAATTTTCTGTATTCTGCAAAAAAAAAGACCTGGTTGATCCTGCTGTTCATTGTCCACCCCTCCTTGTCTGTGTTGCTGCTGCAGCCTGAGAGTGTGTAGATTAGTCATTGCCACATCCACTGAGTATGCTGCATTTTCAGTTCCGTTCTAAGCTAAACACATTGGGGGAAGGATATTATATGTGAATTGATGGCGGCATTGCCTCCACATACAAAAAACAGACACAAGCTGGAGGGGCATGAAACGGGCTATGACCGGCAGAACCTCCCTCCCCCTAGATACCCCACACCATGTTTTTGCACAAAAATAATAACGATTTAAGTTCAAATACATATTTGTATGACAATTTAAAACCTTTATTCGATATTAAAGGAGAACTATGGCCAAAGCTTTTTTGGCCATACTTCTCCTATAAATCACAGGAGCGCAGTTAGTTCTGCACCCCTGTAACCTGATTTCAGCCAGGTGATGTCACTCAGCCGGTCCAGGGTTGGGATTCCACCAGAAGCCTAGATCGGCACCTGGCTAAGCCGATCCGCCGAGTGCCTGAGCCAGCGCCTCCCTCTGCTTCAGTGAGCGCTGTAGAGGAGAACAGAGAGCTGTGACTGTCAGAGCAGAGGGGAGAACTGAGCGATAAAACACATCACTGCATAGCTGACGACAGACAGATGCAGCATCAGATTGAAGCTGCATCCACCTGGAAGAGTATAAATGTTTTGTTTGCTTTTTTAAAAATCCTGAACTTCTCTTGTAATTATGTATTTTTTTTTTGCTTGCAGTATTCCAAAGGCTGTTTTTTGAACATGTGACCCACAGCAGAGGACTAGAAGCTCCTCTCGCTGAGGTTTCCCTGCAGATGGGCTGGGAAAGAGCTGGGTCACATGACAGCTGAACATCAATTATTATAAAGGTACTTAATTGTTTTTTTTTTAACAAAATAAATACAGTGCCATCATTCAAATACATAAAGAGAAGGGATAACACACTTCCCTTGTATCTGCTTTAGAGATGCTTGTATCACCTTACCACAGTCTTAAAATAACTCAGGACATTAAACAGTGTGTATTTAGTAACAGTTTAATGTCTTTGTGGTTGTGAAGGCTGAAAGTTTTTTACCTTCATGAATTCTATGCAATAAGGTAAAAAAAAAAAAAAAACTATATGCTGCTCCCTCCAAAGCCCCCTCCCCAATACTCACCTGAGCCCCCTCTCAATCCAGCTATGTGCATGCCCTCGACCGTCCTGGGTCTCTCTCTCCTCATCGACCATTGGCTCCCACTGCTGTCAGTCACAGCCAGTGAGCCAATGAAGAGAGAGCGGGGGGCTGGGCCAAACCACAGGGTGGGGCTCGGGAGCGAGCACCAACCAGTGCCCCTCCTATAGTAAGCAGCTGGCTATTGGGGGCACTGGTCAAGGGAAAGGAGCTAGAAGAGCAGGCAGGAGACCTAAGAAGAAGAGGACCGGGGCTGCTCTGTGAAAAACCATTGCACAGAGCAGGCAAGTACAACGCTTGATTTTTTTTTTTTTTAATAAACATTTAATATCACTTTAAGGCTGTAATTTGTTGGAAATGTAAACCACAGCACAGTTGTGTCTTCTTTTCACGAATGTGTGTTAAGGCTTCCATTCTCAGCGAATAGCAGCATTACCACGCACGTTTGAAAAAGCATCCCCTTTGTGCTGCAGTGCAGTTGACACATTCTGGAACTGGAAACAAAAAAAATGGACACCAAGATGCATTTGCAAAAACTTTTTATTATCTACCACACTGTAAAAAGTATCAGCCAAACAAATTGATATATATTTATATATAAGGTCTTAATAAACAAGGAAAAAGGGGAGAGGAAGAGTGCCCCATACCTGTGAATAACAGAATGGAGACTGGGATGGATAATCTGATGCATTATGAAAGGCATAGGCCTGGTTAGAATTAAGGGGCGGGGAGTGGCATGGAGGAGAAGTGGTTAAGGGTAGGAAGCAAGGAGGACTTGGCATCGTAAAAGTAGGTGGGTATGTAACAGGGGTTGGACCTGGAGGAGCAGTTGTTGAATATGAAGCAGCTGGAACGGTTGGAAAACAAGGTGATGGAAGACTACTGCGTTTAGTGGAACTGCAAGCCAGGAGATATGCATATCATCAGTAACATTCCTTGCCTGCTTTTCATCTTCCCCACGAGGTCTTCCAGCTTTGGCAGGATGCTATGGCAGAGGGTAGCCCTCCTACTGACGTTCCTCGCACTGTGGGGTATCTCTTTCTCCTTCTGTTGTCACCCACGTCCACACTTAAAGGTGCCTTGATAGGATGAACGCTTCTTTGCCGCTGCACCCTAGATAAGCAGAAACTCTTCTCATAGACAACGTGTACATGATCGATAGATAGATCGATAGATAGATAGATACCCGCCAAATAAACACATCAAGGCTCGCGATAGTGCTGGTGTACCTGGATGGTAAGATTACAAGAAATAGATGGGTTTCAGGGGCCCAGCCTCACGCTCTGCCGCCTCATCCTCCCTCTCCTCCACAGTTTGGAGCCAGTTGGATGTGGTCCTATAAAGAGAAAACATTACAAATTACTTTGTTTTTGCTTCTTTCGGTTTCTGTCTCCAATGTGGAGTTGTTCTAAATGTCGCTGGATGTAAACATCCATTACATCTAACCCCCCATAGACCTAATTTTCTTTTACATAAACAGTACTTAAGTGCGCCCACCCCTAATCACAAAAAATTAACAACTTTACTTACTCTCTAGACTCCATTGTCCTTCATAGGAAGGCTAGCTCCCCTGCGTATGGAAGAGGTTTTGGGCTACATGCTGGGGTTCCACTTCTAGTTGCCTCCTTCTCTAAGGCTATTTTGTGGCGTAACCGGTCACTGAGTGATTTCCATCGAATGTAGAGTGTGTTCTGGGGGGGGGGAAAAAGAAAAAAAAAGGTCAATACTCCATATATACTAGAAAAGTATACATGGAAATGTGAATCATGCAGAGATACGCACTTACCCCTAATCTCCTTCTCCCATCTACCAAGTACATCCCAGTTAGATGTCAGCGATTGTGGTTTATCCTGCGATGTTGGATATACATCTTGGGTGGGAAACTTCTGGATGCATCTTTACTGCGGCAATGAGCTGAGACTGGAACCCATCCTTAGCCATGATGGAGCACACACTGAAGTACACAGCAGATACAGACACTGGAATGCACATTGTGAGGTAAGGCAAAAGGGGGGACAGACCACTGGTTACTTCCTTGCAGACAGGAAATCCTGGATTGTCAGTCTACTAACTAATTCAAAAAATTTGTGGGCTTATAGAATCTATTCACATGCGCACATGCCTAAATTATGATTGAAAGCTCCTCTCCGAACTCCGCTTTAGTGCATTTTTTTCTTTTTTTTAATGGCTGTACTGACAATTCTTGAAAAATGGATCTAAATGCCTGACGTCCATGGCCATATAGGCTAACAGAGCTGCTTTACAGGTAAAAAATAAAAATCTGAATGCCTGTAAAAGCAGCATTATTTAAGTCTGTGTTCATAAATGCTACAGTTATATGGCTGATAATGCAAAGCCTCCTGAAAGAAAATTGATATGCTGCTTTAAGTGATACTAAACCAGTGTTTCTCAACTCTGGTCCTCAGGGCACACTAACAGGCCAGATTTTAAGTGTTACCTTGGGGAGATGCAGACTAGAATACTGCAATCACTGAGCAGCAAATGATATTACCTGTGATGTATTTCAGTTTTCTTGCAAGCCTGGCCTGTTATTCCCCGTACACACGTGCAGATTATCTGAAGACTTTTGTCTGCAGACTTACCAAAACCATATAATATGAGGTCAAACCTAAACACTTTCAATTTGTATGCAATCCGGCAGGCCCTTGCACTACATAGAAAAGGTAAGTCTGCAGACAAAAGTCTTCAGATAATCTGCACGTGTGTATGGGGCATTAGTGTGCCCTGAGGACCGGAGTTGAGAAACACTGTACTAAACACACACTGTTTAATTAACATTGTCCCTTCTATTTCTGTATGTGGATGATGGCCCTCTAAGGCCTCTTTCACACGGGCGTTCCATATGTCCGTATATCACCCCATCCATTTGCGGGTGATATACGGACATAATGCATGTCAATGGGATTGCGGATGTCAGCGGATGACCATCCGCTGACATCCGATTTGCGTCCTTTCAGTTCTGTTCCGTTTTTTGGAACGGAACAGAACCCTATTTTTCTTCCGTTTAAAAAATGGTACGGATGCAAAATCGGATGTCAGCGGTGTCATCCGCTGACATCCGCAATCCCCATAGACATGCATTATGTTCGTATATCATCCGCAAACGGATGGGATGATATGCGGACATACGGACCGGATGACACAAGTGTCATCCGTGTCCGTGAAAAAAAAAAAAAAATTTGCCGGGAGCGGAGATAAAAAACGGAACGGCCGTGTGAAAGAGGCCTAATTATTTTAATTAAAAAAACAACAACATCTAAGTACATTTACCTAATCAATGTACAGCTGTCACATGACCCAGCTCTTTCCCAGCTTGTCTGCAGGGAAACATAAGCAAGAGGAGCTTCTAGCCCTCTGCTGCTGGTAACATGTTCAAAATTTAAAAAAAAAAGCCTTTGGGATACAGAGTAAAAATAATATCAATAAACTGTTTTAAGTTGTCATACAAATATATATTTGAAATCAAATCTTTATTATTTTTTTGGCAATAACCTGGTGTGGGCAGATTTCTGCCAGTCACAGACTGTGTCACACCCTTCCAGTGTGTACCTTAGACTAAGAGGGAGGCGAAGCCTCCATCAACTTACATGTAATATCCCACCCCCATTATGTTTTGCTGGTTAGTCGCCAAGGAGGAGGGGGTAGGGAGTGGGCTGTCATTTACCACTGTGTATAAACCCATATGTGGGACTCAGTAGTCAAATGGGCTGCTCAGATGTGATATGGAGGAAATTCTCAGCATAGAAACGCACTGAAAACTGGGTATGTGCAAAGGTGCCACCACAGCTGCAAAATCCCTAGCTGAATTGAGGGCATGGACAGAAGAGGGAGATAAGAGCGCAGCAGGATCAATCAGGTTTTTTGCAGAATACAGAAAACGAATCTCATAGTGACTGAGTGAGTATGAACAACATGTAATACAGTATTTATTGATATTTTTTAAATGATGTGGGCTTAGTCACACAACACAATGTTACAGAGCCTGTGTGTACTTGCAACATGTGTTGCCCACTATATTATTTATGGCAGGCATTGAAGGACAGTTCAGAAGCTTTAAATACACGACTTAAACACAGCTGAAACACAGGATATTTTCAAACTTGTAATCTAGCCTAAAGTGACATAAATAACCAAGTAAAAAGATCAAACGTATGGTGTTGTAAGGGATATAAAATAATCTAAAAATATTTTAGAGGTATATAAGAGAAACAACCACCAGAGGGCGTAATAAAATTGCAAGATATAACAGTAAATATACTTGTGTATGTGCCAAAAATAAAATATAAATATATGACAATACTAAATGAATTGATAAAACTTCTAAAAGGTGTTGGTTCCGCAAGTGATAATATAAATAATAGTGGATAAATTAAATGATAAATAAAAAGTGAAAAAGTGATAAATGTGCGGGAAACTTTTATGCACGGGATGGGTGTGCAAAAAAACAATTGGTATAAAGTGCAACAAGAGGTGATAACAGATCAATGAATATATCAAGGTGGATCAAAAATTGAATGAATGTGCCAAAAAATTAATTATTTTGCGGGTGGATAAAAAGGTGCGGGAAATCTATTTGTGCAACGTGCAAAAAAAATGTGGTATTAAATCAGTCCATATAATAAAAATGAGTCCATAAAGTAGTGGTGATAACAAAATTATAGGTGAACAGGATGTCTTACGGTGACCCCCAAGGTGGGTGACTGGTGAGTGGTAAAGTGGCCCCTGGTAGAAAGACCTACTCACCAGATGTACCCACCCCACACAGGGGTATAGAGCGGGTACTGAAGAGGTGTCTTTTAATCCTGGCTCTGTGTAGTAGTTCCCTTCCTAGGGGAGATGTGATATGGGGTCCGGAGTATCCTAAGTGGGGTCCGGTAGTGGGGTCCTGTGTTAATGTTGTGGTATCCAAAGCCTCGTGGGTAGATCGGGTATGGCCACACAAGGGTATATGGATGGAAGGATCATGGAAAAAGAGAGCTCGATAGTGTAATATCGTTTCGCTAAAAAGTTTAATATTAATTCCAGCAGCAAAATGGGTACTCACATATACAAAATGAAAAAACAGCGAGGTATCGGCGTCCCGGAACGCAATGCGTTCCAACTAGAGACCGGAACCGGAAGTGACGTGACGGCGCTGTACGCGTTTCGTCATGTGACGTCTGCTGCAGAAGACGTCACATGACGAAACGCGTGCAGCGCCGTCACGTCACTTCCGGTTCCGGTCTCTAGTTGGAACGCATTGCGTTCCGGGACGCCGATACCTCGCTGTTTTTTCATTTTGTATATGTGAGTACCCATTTTGCTGCTGGAATTAATATTAAACTTTTTAGCGAAACGATATTACACTATCGAGCTCTCTTTTTCCATGATCCTTCCATCCATATACCCTTGTGTGGCCATACCCGATCTACCCACGAGGCTTTGGATACCACAACATTAACACAGGACCCCACTACCGGACCCCACTTAGGATACTCCGGACCCCATATCACATCTCCCCTAGGAAGGGAACTACTACACAGAGCCAGGATTAAAAGACACCTCTTCAGTACCCGCTCTATACCCCTGTGTGGGGTGGGTACATCTGGTGAGTAGGTCTTTCTACCAGGGGCCACTTTACCACTCACCAGTCACCCACCTTGGGGGTCACCGTAAGACATCCTGTTCACCTATAATTTTGTTATCACCACTACTTTATGGACTCATTTTTATTATATGGACTGATTTAATACCACATTTTTTTTTGCACGTTGCACAAATAGATTTCCCGCACCTTTTTATCCACCCGCAAAATAATTAATTTTTTGGCACATTCATTCAATTTTTGATCCACCTTGATATATTCATTGATCTGTTATCACCTCTTGTTGCACTTTATACCAATTGTTTTTTTGCACACCCATCCCGTGCATAAAAGTTTCCCGCACATTTATCACTTTTTCACTATTTATTTATCATTTAATTTATCCACTATTATTTATATTATCACTTGCGGAACCAACACCTTTTAAAAGTTTTATCAATTCATTTAGTATTGTCATATATTTATATTTTATTTTTGGCACATACACAAGTATATTTACTGTTATATCTTGCAATTTTATTACGCCCTCTGGTGGTTGTTTCTCTTATATACCTCTAAAATATTTTTAGATTATTTTATATCCCTTACAACACCATACGTTTGATCTTTTTACTTGGTTATTGATTTTTTACCTCCGCATCTTTTATCTATTTACTTATTCCTCAATCATATTTATGTTTTAACATTGTATATTCAAACATCTTATATTTATTTGCACTTTATAAAATAAGCAGCGCCATCACCTTCCATTTTATTTATCTATCTTTATAGCCTTTGGCTATAGTTTAAGGGAGGCTGCAGCTTATTTGTGCACATACTTTATCAATCCCTTGACATCCTTAGCGCGGATTTATTTAGTTACATAAAGTGACATAAACCTGACCAGATTTTTACTTGTGTACTACACAATTAGCTGTCCATTTACCAATTACCACCTAGCATTGATAGGCAGTAACGAAGAATTAGAACGCCTGTTTTTGCTATCCATGTAATAAATTCAACCTAAGCATTTGTATCATGTATTATGTTTGATTCAGCAGCCTTATCAATTTGTATTACTATATTAAGAGCCTTTTATCTGTATAAAGTTTATCATCACTTATCTATGTACATATAGAGTGCCTTTAATACCCTTTATCCCGGTACTGATTGAAAACTGCCTTCCTGCAATAATAACTGACAGCTAAAGACCAATCAGTGAGCACCAACATATAGGAACATTATCAGAGAAATACATATATCTTCATATACAATATATTAAAACATATTTGATACACAGATGTATTTATTAGAGCTGGAAATATTTCCTCTTTTCTGCAAACCACTGCTAGCATCACTTTCCACTTGTAAACCTCTTATAGCTTGTATAGCAAGATCATTGCTATGTCTTGCCTTTTTGTACAGTTATGGCGACTTCTACAAAAATATTTCTGATCATTATTAGTAGTTGTACAAAATTTTGTTACATTAAATTCTGCCTAAACAAATATTGTCTAAATAGAAGAGCACCGTGAGTAGTCTTACGTGAATCTTGGCCTCCTCTGTATATTTTTCCAGACCTGTGAAGTAATCCACAAAAAAAAAAAATGTCCTCTTGTACTTGGCATCTGTGCAGGAGCTTCCTGTACAGGCCTATCACTGCTCCCCTCTCCTTGTTCATGGTGACTGATCTGGAATTGTTTTTCCCCCTCCGTACTTTTCTGCAGAAAGCCTGCAGTGGGTGGGCCTGCTGGGTCCCTGGCACAGCTTTGCTCTCTGCACAGGCTATGTGCAGCCCAGTGATGATGTCATAGCTGATTTTAATACAAATAGGGGGAGATTAACTAAAACTGGAGCATGCAAAATCTAGTGCAGCTCTGCATAGAACCCAATCAGCTTCCAGATTTTATTGAACAAGCTTGAGCCCTGGTTCACACTGATGCAATTAGAATTGCATGACAACTGAAATACCATGAGTTTCTATGGGGATCATACAGATAAATGCAGTGCCATTCTGATACTTTTTTTTTTTAAAAGATCCTGTGCGAGTTTAGTGCAGTTTGATTTGTAGCTACATAGACTTGAAAATAAATTGCATGCAGATCACTTATCTGTCCTAAGATAATACGATCCCAGTACATTTTCTGCAAGTCTTTGCTTTGTTCCTTATCTCCCATCCTTGGTCCATGTCTGAGGACAGGGAGAGGGAGGGAGAGAGATGGAGAGAGAGAGGAAGCGAGAGAGAGGGAAAGACTGACTGCATATCGCATCGAAAACTTTTTAGCATTGCATATAAAATGCATTACCTCGCACTGGAGCTGCTCCTTAAAATTTAAAATGTAAAATGTGTGAAGGATGCACTAGCTGGTAGATTGCAGCACCTAGAGCTCCCAGAACCCTGGGAGAATAAATGTGAATGAGAAAAGACTAATAACAACGTGGCTGGCTCCACCCAACGCGTTTCCCCTCAGAAGGCGTCAACTGGGATTGGAGCACCAATTCCAGTTGACGCCTTCTGAGGAAAAACGCGTTGGGTGGAGGCAGCCGCATCGTCACCACGCAAGGACCGCACTGCAAGCAGCCGTGCTCTCTTGTTATACTGCTATTATCAAGATTTTATGTAAGTGCAACTTGTTAAATAAATTTCTATAAAAAGTCGCGCTAACTTGAATAATGGAAAATAAAGTCCATAAAGTCCATATAAATCAGGAACACAGTATCCAAACAGGCTCCCTATGGGTATACGCTTACCAGAGCTGGTAAATCAAAAGGCAGGTTCTCAGAAGCTAATCTCGTCTCTTTGATAGTAGACTGGAACCAATCTCTCGCGTAGACTCAAAAAATTGGAAAAAAGAAAAAAACGCAATAGCATAAAACCCAACAAAAACGGATGAAAAAAATTTATTATACACCAAAATGGGTGACTAACAACTGGATGAATAGTGTGAACTCCACCAGTGTATGGAAAAAAGAAAAAGGAAAAAGAGGAATGCTCTGATAACCACCACCAATAACACTCGCCTCAGACCGTAGTCAGTCTCTTGTAAAACAAGACAGAGGGACTCATGGTGCGGTGTGGATGGCGGGTGTCAGTGGATGAGGTCTTTTCTTTTTGGTGGTAATACCCTGGTTTCATTGGAGTTACTCGTATTGGAGTCACTTGCCCTGGAGTCCACTGCAGGTTCCGTGAAGCTCATCATCCCTATAGGCTCATTTACCATCCCCTTAGGGTAAGAGGCAAATTCTACTGGTGAAGGCTGGCGTCCTGTCATACTCTCTTGCTTTATTTGGCTCAATCTGATTTCTATCTGGTAAGAGGCGAGTGTTATTGGTGGTGGTTATCTACATAGAAGACACCCATAGGATTTTCTATTCACATTGGCAAACATATCTTTACACTGTGGTAAGAGGCGACTCCGGCTGTCACAGGATTGCACTTATATGATTGCATGTTTTTCAGCTATCTTTGGTAAGGGGTACCTTAGGTGTCCCTATCAGAGCATTCCTCTTTTTCTTTTTTCTTTTTTCCATACACTGGTGGAGTTCACACTATTCATCCAGTTGTTAGTCACCCATTTTGGTGTATAATAAATTTTTTTCATCCGTTTTTGTTGGGTTTTATGCTATTGCGTTTTTTTCTTTTTTCCAATTTTTTGAGTCTACGCGAGAGATTGGTTCCAGTCTACTATCAAAGAGACGAGATTAGCTTCTGAGAACCTGCCTTTTGATTTACCAGCTCTGGTAAGCGTATACCCATAGGGAGCCTGTTTGGATACTGTGTTCCTGATTTATATGGACTTTATGGACTTTATTTTCCATTATTCAAGTTAGCGCGACTTTTTATAGAAATATTGCTTGGGGTGTGGTCACACTTGAAGTTGCTGCTGTTCTCCTGTACCATTAGCGCGGTTATTACTTTTTATCTATCTTGTTAAATAAATTTTCTTTAATAAGAGGTAATGCACTATCAGCTTCTCCTTTCAATACCGAGCTGAGATTTCTGGAGTGTCGGGCGTGGGTATGATCCATCCAGCCCCCTGGGGTCAAGCATTCCGATCAGTGGATTGCCAGATCCACAGGGATTCTATTGTCTGTTAGGCCGAGTGACATCCTAAGAGCTTACGCTGTATTATATCTTTCAAGGCCTTGAGACTATGTCTCTGGTAAGCAGCCACCCATTTTCGTTTGCTCACGTCGGGGTTGCATGCAGCACTTGGAAGAATCATTTCTGGCAAAGTTTTTCAGCTTTTATTCATTTAGGAGACTGTTTGCTGCACATCACTATTTTTGGTTATATTTATGCTTATACGACTTTTATATGTGAAATCGTTTTTGCTTTCTTTTTCATCATTGGAATTATCATGTTTGTGCATGTTTTGGGTCACTTCACATTAATGTTATATGGAACACAATAATTTACAAGTGTAGACTGTTCACATTTTTAGTGTATGATTTTCCACATTGTATTCTTTTTTACTGTCACAATTTTTATAGTGTTATTCATTTTTATTATGTTATTCATTTGGTTTAAATAGCGCACTAGTCTTTTCTCAATCAGCTCCTTAAAATCGCATTGCAAAACGGATTCAACTCACACCGCACCAGTGTGAACCTACTAGCCTAAGTTAGTAGCTAATTAGTTACTATGCACAGTTGCCCTAAATTTTCTATGCACCAGTTTTAGGAAATCTGATGGGGAATTTATATCCTTTAGGGCTACTGAGGAATATATTTGGACAAAAGTTTTTGTGCTCAGAGCGAAGCTTTAAAGGACAGATGTCTTAAAGTATGACTAATGTAAATTTTTTTTTTCAGTTTTGCATTGTGAGTGAGGAGAGATAGAACACCTGTCAGGTTTTTGTTGCTGTGTTAGCCCCGTTAAAGGGATTCACCCTCTCCATTTGTCTGGTTTGCCGGTTACCACCATGGGTGAAAGAAAATCCCAAATTTTGAGTAGTCACCAAAACAGGAATAGAGGGAACATTTTCTGATGGGGACATTAGTTCTGGCAACAACCAGGAATTTCCCTCACTCTGACGGGATCTCCACTCACTTCTTGTTGTGGCTATAGAAGGGAGATCTCAATAGGACAAACATGGCAAAAAAAAAAAAACCTGACAAGGGTATATCTCTCTATTACTTAATTTCCAATGCAAACACAAGTTTTGCCATTAGCTCTACTTTAATCTGCCTCTGTAACATACACATGCTACTGATAAACAAGTAAAATTTGAATGCTATAAGTAAAGAAAAAGGTACAAAGCAAAATATATTACCTTGCAACCTCTTCAAGTACACTGGTACATCGCTTTTAATACTTTTACTATCTTCTTCCGCTGCTTCTTTTAACAATCTTGGTGGGTTATTTTGTGCCAACCAATCCGCTACTTTACTTTCTGCTGCAATCATCTCTGTATGTAACCCAGCAAGGTCCTTATCTCCAGCAGACAGAGTCTTCTTTGATTTTTGACGATGGTCCGTAAATTTGGTTATATGGTCTTTAATGGTTACTTTACCTGGGGAGGTCTCATCAAACTCAATTGTAAATGAAGCATGGCCTGCCCCTGAAACTTGAGAACAGTGAGGATCCTGTGCTGGGATTTCATATGTGGCATTTTCTACTTCAGATTTTTGTTGGAGTTCCTTAGAAGGGATCTCAAAGTAACTTGGCTCTCTGATAAAAGAATTTGCATTTTCTTCTTTCAATGTGGTCACTTGCTGAGCACTTTTCTTAGCATCTTTGCAGCAACCTAAAAATTAAATTAACAAATGTGAAGAGAAATCTGAGAAAAGATGAAGGGGGGGGGAGAGCTGCGCTCTGGGTGTCTTATGAACACACAGAGGTGGCTCAGGAGCAAGCACGCACAAGTGCCCCCAGAGCAAGCAGCTTGCTCAGCACTCAGCAGGGGGGTGAGACAGGAGCGCCAACAGGGGACCCGAGAAGAAGAGGATCAAAACCACTGCACAGAGCAGGTACAGTGTGTACAGAAAAATAATCTTTAGAATAATCACTTTTTTTGCTTTGCAGTCGTCTGAAATGAAGACACAGTTTTTATTTTATTCAGTTGTATTTACTCAGCGCAACTTATAACATTCAAGTGAAAAATAGAACATTAACAAGTCAGAATTTTTTTTTTTTAATTCAAAAACAGAATAACCGAGTTGGCAAAAGAATCTATCTCCCTCCTAAAAATGACTTCGTAAACTCAATCAGGTGTAGTTAATCACCTTCTTAATGGCACACAAAGCCATTTGACTTTCAACTGTGATCAGCTGTGGACATTTTGATTAGCTCAGCATGAAAAGAGCTTTCCTGGAGCATTTCAGTCCCTGATAGTGCAACTGAAGCAAACAATTATATGTAAATAAATGGTATGGTTTTCCGCGCTAGGACTTGTAAAGTAAGGCTGGAGCCTACCTCACATATCACAAAAAGGATATGAAATAAAGTGGATTTAAAAAGAGAATAGGTGGTGCTGCCTAGAATTGTGAGAAATGCTGGGATTAGTATAAAACAATATATATAAAAATCAAAAATGTGTAATGTGTACGGTGCTCAATGTGCTGCTCCTGATGGCGTCATTCTGACGAAACGCGTAGAGAGTCATCTCGTCACTTCTGACATCACACTTCAGGTCCGTGTAATGCAATGCGTTCCGGATACTGCGTGCCTAATGTTTAATCTGCAATGAAAGCCTGTATACTTTGCTTGTTGTAAGTGCAATATATTTTTTATACTAATAAAATTGGTTTATAAGGAATCCTGTGATGGGAGTCCCAGTAACTTAGTGAACTGAAGTGGAAAAAGAGATATATTGTGGTCTGGCTGGTGATCTCATTCCCTATTCTTGTGGCCTGGTGCATAAAGGTGGCAAAGGAGATATCCCACTGTTTGGTGACTACCTGTGACCTCCGTAGGGGTTCCATTTTTTTTTTAATGAGTGCGGACCTAAAAGCGGGGAGCACGAGTGGACCCACTTGCACGGATTAACACCACGAGATTGCTTTTATTTGCACTGATTTTTTCACCTGTCACTTTATATGGATTCTTGGACTTTTTGAATTTTTAGAATTAACTGATATTTGATGTACCATTGTTTTTTTGCACTTTATAAAGCACTTTCTATAATATTCATCTTGTCACATTTTTTCAATATATATTTGTGTCACTTTATTTTCCACTTAGAGCACTTTACATGATTATTATAGTGCAAAAATATCTGGTTATTTGGATTACTTATATGATTTGTATGTTCATAGGAGGTTTTGGTTTATTTTTTTTAGTTTATTTTGGGCTTTCAAAGCACATTGAGCACCATACACATTACACTTACACATATTTTTGACTTTTTATATTTTTTTAAACTAATTCCAGCATTTCTCACAGTTCTAGGCAGCGCCATCTATTCCTCTGTTTAAATCCAGTATATTATAGGTGGCAAGGCACTGTCAAAAGATCTCTGGGATAAAACTGTGGACAGGCACAAGTCAGGAGATGAATACAAAAAAAGTTTAAAGGCTTTATCAAGGCCTAGAAGCACACTGAAGTCTATTATTAAGAAGTGGAAGGTATTTGGTACAACACAGACCCTCCCCAGATAAGGATATTGCTCCAAACTGGATGAAAGAGCCAGGAGGAAACTTGTTATAGAGGTCACAAAGAGGCCTACAGCAACTCTGAAACAGTTGCAGGAATTTATGACAAAGAGTGGTCATTGAGTGCATGTGACAACAATATCACAAATTCTCCCCAAATGTGGCTTGTATGGGAGGGTTGCAAGAAAAAAAATTAAAGGCACTCCCCAAGAAAGGCCCCATGCAGTCATGACTGAGCTTTGAGAAAATACACCTTGAAGATTCTGCGGCCACGTGGAAAAAGGTGTTATGGTGAGATGAGATTAATATTGAATTATTATGCCTCAACACCAAACGATATGTCTAGTGGAAATCCAATACAGCTCACCATCCAACTAACACCATCCCAACAGTAAAGCATGGAGGTGGTAATACCCTGCTATAGGGGTGTTTCTCTGCAGCAGGGACTGGAGCACTTGTCAGGATCAAAGGAAAAATGAATGGGGCAAAATACCATCAAATTCCTGAGGAAAATCTGCTGTTCTCTGCCAGAAAGTGGTCAATGGGAAGAAGGATTACCTTCCAACATGACAATGACCCAAAACACATAGCAAAAATTACCACACAATGATTGAAGAAGAACAATGTGAATGTCCTTGCTTGACCTAGTCAGAGCCCTGATCTAAACCCATTAAAAATCAGTGGAATGACTTGAAGACTGCAGTCCACAAATGGCCACCGTCAAATTTAACTGAACATGAGCAGTTCTGCAAAGAAGAGTGGGAAAATATTGCAGTCTAGTCTAAAGTTAATAGAGACATATCCCAACAGACTAAAGGCTGTAATTAAAGCAAAAGATGGTTCAACAAAATACTGATACAAGTGGATGATCCTTTTTCCAACTCAGTAATTCTGTTTTTACATTTTTTTCTGACATGTTAGTGTTAAATCTTTCACTTGGATGTTAAAAACTAGTAAAATGTAAATACAGCTAGATAAAACAAAAACGGTCTGTCTTCACTTCAGGCTGCAAAGCAACAAAATGTGATTATTTCAAAAAGGGGGTAATTAATTTCTATACCTACTGTAAGTATGACATGTTTATTTAAATAAAAAAAACATGTACCTTTAGTATTACGTTAATACATACATTGCAATAAAGTAAAAAAAAACCTTTTGACTTAAGGACCACTTTGATGCTGGGTACACACACAGTTTTTTTTTCGTTCAACCCAGCGGGCTGAGCAAAAAATATAACTTGCTGATTGCCATATTAACACATCCGTTGTTAGTGCAGCAATGTTCCCACTGAGCTATGGTGTTCGGACAGGGGGAACACAGCTATTGGCTGCAAGCGCTAAATAAATGCTGGTTTTCCAGCATGCTCCTTTGACAGAAGCTGTACACACAAGTCAAAAGTCGGCCGGTATCCGCCAATTTATAGCCCCTGTGTACCTAGAATAAGGCCATCGGGGACAAGACCTGCTCTCCACTTATTTGTGGTCATTTGTACTTATTATACAGGATTTATATAGCGCCAACAGTTTGCACAGCACTTTACTAAATAAAGGGCAACAGAACAGTTACAAAACATTTCAAGAAAGAAGGGCTAGTATTATCCTGCTCGAAAGGACATACAATCTAAAAGGTACTTTGTCTATCTGAAATTTACTCTCTTAAATTTTTTTCAAATGCTTTATGTTCAAAATGATGTAAATTACAAAATGAGATTCCAGGGAAAAACAAGACAAACAAAAAGCTGGGAAAATTCCATGCTTATACAATAGAACAGAAGATGAAAGGGCACTCAATACATCAAGGTGTTCTCGTACAATAGTCTAGATAAGGGCTTGACAAATTTGCTTTGAATCTAGAAACCAGCTAAAAAAAAAAAAAAAGTTAGGAGACAGTTTTTTAAACCAGCTGCCCGGGGCCCTGAACTGCATGTCTGGGGCGTCGGGACATAGAAATTGATCACGACTGGTGCCAGGCGAAAAAAGACAGAACGTTAAAAAAAAAGAAAAAAACCCTCTTTTTTGAGTCTGTTATAAAATTTAGCAAATAAGTATTTTTTCCTCCTTCACTGATGTGTGCTGATGGGGCTGCACTGATGGGCACTGATAGGCTTCACTGATAGGCGGTACTAATGGGCATTGATGAGGCAGCACTGATGGGCAATGTTGAGGCGGCATGGATAGGCTGCACTAATGTGTTTTGATGAGGTGGAACTGAGGGGCACTAATCGGTGGCACTGATAGAGCCACTGATTGGCGCTGATAGGCAGCACTGATGAAGTGGCACTGATTAGCACTGATGGTCACTGATAGATGGCATGGATGGTCACTAATAGGCGGCACTGATGAAGTGGCACTTCCCATCCACTTACCGGTGGTATTTAAAGGCCAACAGATGAAGCCCGCATTCACAACCCCAGCTGTCAAACTAGGAAGATGTGGGAGGTGGTTAGGCAGTGAGCGCAAGCAAAAGAAGCCCTCAGCCGCGCTCATCACAGCCCCACCTGGTGGAGGACGACGCGGGTTCACACAAAGGAATGTGTATCCCACTCCAGCAGGCCGCAAAGCCGTGTCGTCAATTGCCGGCCAGACCAACCTTGGTCTACGCATCCGCACGGGGGCCACATGGGGGGAATCCAGGCCGCTGCTTCAGTGTAGCTCAGACGCCAGGATGCAATTTCCAGTCACCATGGCGACCTTGCGTCTGGGTTGAGCCCTGGTCTAGACTGCATGAGACTAATATAGAGCATGTCTAATAAGGACAAGATCTGATATAGACAGTTTATGGTCAAAGTAGACCTTTGACTACATCCGCTATAGGAGAATCCTCTTAAGTTTCACCACTCCGATCCATTTGGATCCCAGCAAATAAAGACTTATGAAAGAATAGAGATAAAAAAAAAAAAAAATCAAACTCAACAAGACTTATATATAAAACAAATATACATTTTATACCTGTTGCACCGGCATCATGGGGTTTGTCTTCTTTACCCTCTTGGTTATGTGCGTTTCCTGCCGCATCTTCATCCCCCCACCAGGATGGCTGTCCATACAATGGTGTTCCACGGTGAAAAGCAGAAAGGTCTGTTGTTTAAAAAAAATAAACACATACAGAGGGAAGAATGTTACACATCCTGTCCAACAAGCAAGGTGTTTTATCATAATATGTAATATGTACAGAAACACATATGTAATAATAACACTGAATTTTTAAATGTTTTTGAACACTTAAAAAAAAATTACAAAAAGCAGCCTGCAAAAAAATACTTTTAAGTCCTCATGCACACAGGGCGTTTTTACGGCTACTTTTACCAGTATTAGAGGGTTATTTGCAGATTAAAAATGCCTCTCCATGTTATTCTATGTGTCAATGCACACAGGCTTTTAGGAGCTGTAAGTGGCATAGGCGGTTTCAAGCTGCAAAAAAAGCCCAGGGCCAGTGCGTTCTGAAGACCAGCGTTACAGCTGTAAAAACGACTGACACTGCTAAATGAGGCTTAACGCTGTATACAGCGTTAAGCCGCATCAAGCAGTTTTATTTTTGACATGTCAAAATCAATGGTTCCCTATGATGGCCGTCTTAACTGATCCGACTTTCAGTCCATTGATTTAAATAGAAGAATTTGCATCCAAGTCAGATCATGAACAAACTTTTAACCAGCTACTTGTGCTCTGAGGATCTTGAAGGGGAACCCCATGCCAAAATGTTAAAAAAAAAAAAATGGCATGCCTCCCCCAAAATCCATCCCAGACCCTTATCCGAACATGCAGCCCGGCTGGTCAGGAATAAGGTGGTGGGGGGGGGGGGGGGGCATTGAGCTGCTCCCCTCTCTTGGACCATACCAGGTCAAATGCCCTCCTTATGGGCCTTATATATTTACACCGAATAACTATCTCCCGATGGCCTCAGGCCATACCAAGCTCTCAAAGATGAATATTACCTCCCCAATTATATGCTGTTCAGGTACCTTCAAATATGACATGCCTTGAGGGCTCCGTTCCCAGACACTTCCCCTAACGGGTGTGATTTTAGGCCCAGACCCTACAAAACTGATTTTCACCTTTTTTAACACTTTGCATACCCCCTCCGTAATTAAACTAGCGTACCAGACTAAGATACAATGGGAGGTGGATATTGGTACTCTAAATTACTCAGATTAGGAGGAAATCATGAACAATTGCAAATTGGTATCCCCCTAAGGTCCCTGACCGTCTAACCGATTATACATAATGCATAGAGCATATCTAACCCCTGTATGTAAATCTATAAAACGCCCCACTCTCAGCCCTTGATGCCTACGATGGTCTACTGAGGCGGCCACGTTTTACCACCTGTTATGGGTGTACCCTATTTTACAGACTTTTTGGACCCAAATTATACAATTTTTACAAGACCAAATGGGCTCCCTGCTGCAATTTGATCCTAAACAATATCTGCTGGGCCTTCTTCGTAACCCCAATGCTGACAAATTTCTGACTAGTCTCCTCCAAAAGACGCTATTTAGTGCTAGGAAGCTGGTAGCGCGTACCTAGATACAGGCTACCACCCCCACATTTCAGTCCTCCTTGACTGACGTAAACTCTACACTTCCATATAAAAAGTTGATATACTTACACCGGGGATGCCCATCCAATTCTTTTAAAATCTGTGACCGTTGTCTTTCGCACTCTCACACCTGTGTCTGAGCAGTAGGCCTGTTTTGTCATTACTGGATTTGTACGCACGCACCTTGATTTCTTTGGAACAATGGCACTACAGGAGACTGGGGGTCAGATATGGAAATTCTGCTGGAGGCTGTAGCTCTTCGAGAGAGACAAGTGATGACTCCCCACTACCAGAGAGCTACTGCAAGTCTTAACCACTTAAGCCCCGGAAGATTTTACCCCCTTCCTGACCAGGGGGTATTTTGCGATTCGGCACTGCGTGAATTTAACGGACAATTGCGCGGTCGTGCGACGCTGTACCTAAACAAATTTGGCGTCCATTTTTTCCCACAAACAGAGCTTTCTTTTGGTGGTATTTGATCACCTGTGCGATTTTTTGATCACGCGCTATAAACAAAAAAAGAGCGTCAATTTTGCAAAAATAGCAATATTTTTCACATTTTTTTATATGAAATTTCCCCAAAAAAAATGTAAAAATCAAAATTTTTTAACATTTTCGGCCAATTTGTTTTATGCTACCTATGTTTGGTAAAAAAAAAAAAATCGCAAAAAGCGTATTTTGATTGGTTTGCGCAAAAGTTATCGCGTTTACTAACAAAGGGAAAGATTTTTGTCATTTTTGTTGTTTTTTTTAACGCGTAATGGCGGCGATCTGCGATTTTTTTTGTGGTACTGCGACATTGGGGCGGACAGATCGGACCCTTGACTGACATTTGCGACACTTTTGGGGTTACCAGTGACATTTCTACAGTAATCAGTGCTATATATATGCACTGTTACTGTAAAAATACACTGGTAGTGAAGGGGTTAACTTTATTTGGGAGGGAGGGGCTGTGTGTATCCCTAGGGGCGTGCTTTCTACTGTGATTGGCTGTGGCTTGAGCTGTAAGGACACTGATCAACGGATCTACATACTAGATCCGTGTGATCAGTGTCTTTACAGCGAGGAGAATGACAGGTGGCTTGTTTACACAAGCTGCCTGACATTCTCCCTCTCCCCCGCCGATCGCCGAGTGACCGGCGGACATCGGGTCCGCTGGTCACACGCGCGGGGGGGTCCGTGACCACGCGGGAGCGCGCCTCCGGCGGCGCGCGCTCGCTCCCTAGACCCTCACAAGCTAGTGACGTAGCCCTAAGTCACTTTGCCTGTGAGGGGCTGACTGCCGACGTAGATCGGCGTTAGGCAGTCGGCAAGTGGTTAAAGTTGAACTCCAGGAATGTGACAACAGCCCCCCTTGTAGTGGGCTCCCCCATAGTGCAAGGGTTTAATGCTTATTTAGTCTAGAGATAGGTGGACATGCAGTATTACTTACCGGACTCCTCACTTCAATGTCTTTTTCAGACTGCTTTCTCTTTGTAACATTGTCCTGTGAGTCCAGGGTGGGGGATGTATACTTTATGGCCTGAGCTCACAGTAAGTGGGGTGTTAATTCAATCCAGAAGACTGGATCAGTATGGGCTGAATTACTTAAGTCTTAACAGAAGCTTGATTTGGGCTTTAAAGCGGTAGTAAACTGCGGTTTTCTTTTTTTTTTTGTTTTTTTACACCTGCACGGCAAAGATTAAATTGTCCTAGTATGCATGCACGTGGGAGCAGCTGTTTTCAGAACAGCACAAGGTATGCCATTCCTTCAGAGCGCATGCACCAGTGACGTCATCAATGGCTTCACAAGTAAATATCATTGTTTAGGAGATATTTACTGTACCTATAGGTAAGCCTTATTATAGGCTTACCTATAGGTAAATATCAAGCATCAGAGTTTGCTCCCACTTTAACATGGAACTTACAGTTGCTTCGGTGGCTAGAAAAACAGTATGTGTATGAAGCTGAATTTTATGAAGTGATATCATCTCTCTACTATTTTAAAAAAGAATAGCGCACACATGCAAAAGAAATGACTATCAAATATGGAGACAATCCATAAATAAAAATGGTGATTTAGTCCCACCATATGGCCATATCGTGCTCAAGCCCATCACTACGTCAAAGTACCCCATTATCTCTACTATTTCCAAAGCCCATCAAACAGGTTGGAATTGGAACATCAGTGAGAAATAAATAAAAATAAATTAGAATGTTAAAGACACATTACTAGAACTTCCTAAACACAGAAAACAAGAGGAAAACGTATTTAAAGCCCGTTTCCGGGGAAATCTTTTTCCCCCATGCAGTGGGGCTGTATCCGCACTGCATGGGTTAACTGCTTGTTTTGTCTCGGGGCGAATACAGCGCCTATACTCACCCGATCCTTCGATCTTCCAGACAACAGCGCTCCCCCATGTCCTATGGTGGACTGTTCCTGACGTCTTGAGGTCCACAGCTTGTCTATGCACGTGATGACATCAGAACAGTCCACCGCACAAGACCACTGGAACATGGGGGGGGGGGTGTCAGGAGCCAAAGGGACTGGCCTTGTGCTGGAGGGATTGGAAGATTAGATGAGTATCTCTCGGCTCTCTAAACCCCTAGACCAAAACAAGCAGTCAACCCATGCAGTGCAGTACAATCACAGCCCTAATGCAGGGTAAAAAAAAAAAGTTCTGCTTGAAACACAGAAAGGGCCAAAACTAAATGGAAAGGAATAAAGAAGGATACCTGCAAGCTTTTCATCTGACTTCAAGGTCTCCAAAGCTTTGTGATGAATATCTGTAGGCACGTTTGTCTTTGTGTCTGTGCTCTTGCATTTTGATCCTTCAGTTTCAATTTGCTTTTGAGAAAACTGGAGTTGACTCGTAAACTTTTCATGCTAAAGAAAATAGAGAATTAGGCTTACTTAGGTGATTCCAGTTTGGGAATCCTCCTGCCAGATTTGGCTCTATCATCTCTTAACAGGAAACACAAGCAAGAGTATGTATGATCAAACTTTTTAGTCTAAACCCAGTTTTAAAAGAGAACATAAACAAAGCAGGATAGAAACAAAGAGAAAATATGTGGGCTCTTTGTGTTGTCCTGAAAGGTTGCTGGTAAAAGAAGTAATCATTGCAGACAGTATTTCGAGAGTTAAGCATTTTGGTTGAAGCAGTAGCACGGCTTGTAAAACTTTGCAACCAAAGCACTGGTCATGGCTACATAAAAGGACTGTTAGGAATTATGATAAAAATATGCATACCAGACAATAGGGATGTCCTGCATTATCTGTTCTAAACAACTACCAGTCCTCACCCAAGAAGCTGCCATTTCTGAATACTGGGAAGGCTTCCTCTTCAGCAGGCCCCATGAGTAACATGCAACTGAGACAAGAAGTAGCACATTAAGGTCGTGGAGTTGCCTATGAGGAAGTCATGTATGACGAAACGCGTCAAAGTTATCTGTCTTGCCTGTAATCATTCCAAGTCATATATGATGGTTACCTGCAGATTCATACATAGCTAATATATCCAGAAGTGTGGTGATACATCTTTATTGAAGATTCCTGAACCACCGGGATCCTTATATATCTGATGATTATCCCTGTCTGTATGACCCATTTACTATAAAGTACCTGGTCCATTATTTCTGGTAAGCGCATATACCTCCATTATCGGTGGTGGGTTTTGTCACACTGGTGACCACTGGCATTTGAGCACTTTGGCTTCTTATTTGGTTTCCAGTTTTGTCTTCAACAGGTTTGGGAAATATGGACTTATTTTCCTATTTTGTGTATTGCTTTCTTAGTTTGCTTTTTCACTAGTATATACAGTATCTCACAATAGTCAGTACACCCCTCACAATTTTGTAAATATTTCATTATATCTTTTCATGTGACAACTCTGAAAAAATGACACTTTGCTACAATGTAAATTAGTGAGTGTACAGCTTGCATAACAGTGTAAATTTGCTGTCCCCTCAAAATAACTTAACACACAGCCATTAATGTTTAAACCGCTGGCAACAAAAGTGAGTACACCCCTAAGTGAAAATGCCCAAATTGGGCCCAATTAGCCATTTTCCCTCCCCAGTGTCATGTGACACATTAGTGTTACAAAGTCTCAGGTGTGAATGGGGAGCAGGTGTGTTAAATTTGGTGTTATCGCTCTCACCCTCACATACTGGTCACTGGAAGTTCAACATGCACCTCATGGCAAAAAACTCTCTGAGGATCTGAAAAACTGGATTTTTGTAAGAACTTACCGTAAAATCCTTTTCTCTGAAGTTCGACAGACACAGCTCTGCTTAATCATAGTCTATAGGGTTATGCTCCTCCCACTAGGAATAGGCACTAGGCGGAAAAAAGGCTTGTCCACGCCTATAGGGGCTATCCCAGCCGGCATAACCGCTCAGGCTCTGCTATGCTCAAACAGTTGGTTCTGCCTAGTGACAGGGATAGGACCTAGTTCCCTGCTGAGACTTCGGTCTTAGCTGTAACAGGGAAAGTTTGTGATTTTGTTTTTATATTTCTAGCTAGTTCCTGAGGACCAAGATCCAGAGGAACTACAAGCAACAGCGGGCTGTGGTTTTCGCACTGGATAATATAGATCCTTAGGGTCTCCCAGCCTGTCCTGCAAGCATAAGCAGGTTTTAGTCCAGTACTAGGCCTCGCCACAACAGTGCTTGATGGATGGGGAGGAGCCTGCAAGTGGATCATGTCGCCAGGAAGCAGACGACATGGAACGCCCCGAGTCGCAGCCTCCCCTTGGCTAACAGCACCCCCATCCCGGGTGGGAGGTGATCTGTTTCTGAGTGGCGCCCGTCTGGTACCGCGGTATGGTGAGTGTCCCCCCACTACCCCTGGAGGTTGCAAAAGAAGCATCCGCTGATGCCAGCACATCTACCTTGTAGAAATTTGTAAAGGTATGCACAGGCGACCAAGTTGTCGCCTTGCAAATTTGGGGCACCAATGCCTGATGGCGAAAAGCACAGGAGTCACTAAGCACTCTAGTAGAATACGCCTTCACTGGAAAACGAGGAATCTGACCCTTCAGTGAATAGGCCTGTACCACCGTCTGTCTGATCCATCTGGAAATGGTTGCAGCAGACGCAGCCAGTCCCTTACGAGGTCCATCCGTAAGGACAAAAAGAGCATCCGATTTTCTGAAGGATGCAGTGGTCTCCAAGTAAACCCTGATAGCCCGGACCACATCCAAATAATGTAAAGCATACTCCTTAGGATGCTAAGGGTTAGGGCAAAGGGAAGACAGTACAATGTCTTCATGTAAATGAAAATCAGTAACCACCTTAGGAAGGAACGACTGATTAGGTCGAAGTACCACCTTATCTCTGTGAACCACCAGATACGGTGAGCGGCAAGACAACGCCGCCAATTTCAGATACTCTGCGGGCAGAAGTGATCGCCGCCAAGAAGACAACTTTCTGAGACAAAGCAAGCAGCAAAATCTCCCACATTTTCTCAAAAGGAGGTTTTGAAGAACAGACAGCACCAAATTGAGATACCATGGCTGTAAACGGGGATCGCCGTGGAGGTGCCAAATGGCGCACACCTTGAATAAATGTCCGGATAAGGGCGTGCATGGCTAATGGGCATTGAAAATAGATAGCCAAAGCCGAAACTTGGCCTTTGATAGTACCCAAGGCCAACCGCTGTTCAACCCCGTAGAAAACAAGCGAGGGTGCACTTTCAGCAATTCGCACCATAAAATTTACAATTTCCACGTGCGATGCTAGATCTTTTGAGAAGTCTACTTCCTAGCCTTCAAGAGAGTGGGGATTACAGACTCAGAGAGACCCCCTATCTCTCAACACCTGACTTTCAATGGCCATGCCGTTAAAGCCAGCGACTGTAAAGCAGGTTGGAAGATCAAACCTTGAAACAACAGATCTTCCATGAGAGGAAGCCTCCAAGGGGTACCAGTGGCCAGTCTTATGAGGTCTGCTTACTAAGACCGACAAGGCCAGCCTGGAGCCACCAGGCTATCCTGCACAGAAGACGTGGCAGAAGTTTCAACGAGGGAAATGCATAAATCAGCCGATACTGACCCCCAAGGAGCCACCAGGGCATCTGTGGCGTTGGTTAGAGGATCTTGAGACTTGGCTACGAATCACTGCACCTTCTTTTTGAGGCAGGAGGCAAAAGATCGAGTTCGGGGGACCCCCACCGAACACACAGTAGGTGAAACACCTCCGGGTGTAGGGACCACTCCCCTTGATCCAACACCTGACGAATGAGGTAATCCTGCCACTTTACCACACCTGGGATGTGTACAGCAGAGAGGGCTGGAACAAATCTCTCTGCCCAAGTCAGAATCTCAGCCACCTCCTTGGCTGCCAGGACACTCCTGTTGCCCCCCTGGTGATTGATGTAAGCCACAGCCGTAGCGTTGTCTGATTGAACCCGAACCGGACAATCGCGTAGACGAGTCGTCAAATGACTCAGACAAAGTTTGTCCGAGGGGAGGAAAACTCTCACCAAGGCTGAATCCAGAGTCAGGCCTAGGTACTCCAGTCTCAGGACTGGAGTCAATGCAGATTTTTTGAAATTGATGTTCCAACCGGGCTATGGTAGAGTTCAGACAGTGACCTCCATATTCTCCAACAGAACCGAATGAGAGTCCACTCTAAACAGGTATCCCAGCACCGCAATCACCCGCAGCAATAGTAACACCAGAGCCAGAACCTTGGTAAACACCCTGGGAGCAGAGGTGAGACCAAAGGGTAAAGCTACAAATTGATAATGCTGCTACGCTACTGCAAAGCGAAGACACCGCTGGTGTCCAGCATAGATAGTGATGTCCACTACCATACAGATGGACTCCATCCAAAACCTTTGTAACTGCACAAAGTGGTTCAGGGCTTTCAGATCTGGGATGGGGCACACCTTGCCTTCTTTTCTTGGCATGGTGAACAGGTTAGAATTAAACCCCTGAAAGCATTCTGAAGCTTTAACTGGCACAATCACCCCTTGCGACAGCAAGTCGTGTACCGCCCCTTTCAAGTCCCTTAACCTGGCTGGGGACAATACAAGATTGGACAGAAGGAACCTTTCTTGTGGACAAGACCTGAATTCAATTTTGTATCAGAAACGGATCAATTAATGAACCCATTTGTCCTGAATCAAGGAAGCCCAGGGTTCCTGGAAGAATCCAAGACGTACCCCCACCCCAGACCCAGATGAGGGCGCCCCTTCATGCAGACGAGGGCTTGTCTGCGGGTCTGGGTTTGCCGTCCTTGGACTTACCAGGCCATGGCTTCTTGGACCCCTACCCCCTCGAAGATCTAAATGGTTTACCTTTTTCCTGTGACCCGGAGGCACGAAAAAGAAGTTTATGAAGAGTAAAGGAAGGCCCCCCCCCCCTAGAGAGCAGCGCCTTGCCTTTAGAGGATTAGGGCAGATTAGTGCTCTTACCCCCTGTGATACCTTTGATAAACTCGTCCAGAGAGGCTCCAAAAAGCTTCTCCCCCGTAAAAGGGAGATCAGCAACATCTTTTTTTAGAAGCCTGGTCAGCCGACCAGCATTTTAACCATATCAGGGGTCTAATAGCAACCCCCACTGCTGACGTCCTGGCCACCAATAAGGCCAAGTCCAGGGACGTAGCACACATGAACACCAGGGCTTGGACCAACTGATCTAACAGTTCCAGAACTGCAGGGGGAAGCTGTGCCGTTTTCAAGTTACTCTTCAGCAACTTCACTCATTCAGTAGAAGTCTGTGCTATGAGAACGTTCACAAAGTTAGCTTTTAACATGTGACCTGTCACCACATGTATATGGCGGGATAAGGATTCCACCTGTCTATCCACAGGATCCGAAAAGGTCGGCGACTCTTCCACCGGCACCAGAGTCACTTTATTCAGCCTGGCCATCGGGAATCCACACTCGTACAGCCCACCTGGTTTCCACCTTCTCCACAAAGGGATAACAGCTAACAGCGCGCAAAACGCTTAGGCACCACCGGCATGTGCTTAATGTGTCGCCATTGTTCATCCACAATAGAGTGAAACAAGTCAGGACAAGGGAATACTTTACCTGATTTGCTATATTTGCGGGAGCCAAAAGACACCTGCGTACCTGACGCTGTGTGTTCATCAGCCATTTTAAGAGTTTCCCGCACAGAAACTATCAAATTTTCCCCCAAGGTGAGTTCTCGCGTGACAGCGGAGGAGGACAGATCCTCTTCACCGTCAGAATGTGAAGACACTGACCCCTCAGGGTGGTCTGCGTCTGCGGCAATCATATCTGTGTCAGAATCCGAAGATCCTACAGATGGAGGGGAAGATGGAGGACATTTGCGGCTAGCAGCACAAGAACAAATCAACTGCACTTCTGACATCAGCCTTTGTAGAAAAACCGCAATCTCTGGCTGCAACTGCGAGCCAGAGGGTCCCGCAGTCATTTCCAGGGGGTCTGCAGGGGATATTTTATCCTGGGATTCCATTTGCAAACCAAATTTTTTTTGTGCACTGTTCCTTTAAGATCGTGAAAAAACGCGGTCTCCCTGTTATTACTGCGGACCCCAAAAATCTGAGCAATGTCTAAATATAGCAGAGCAGGAGAGGGAAGCCTACAGGGGACCCCCAGAAACTTTACCAGCTCCAGATAAAAACGTGCAGTCATGGTCAGTGTCAAAACAAAAGTAACACAGAAGAAATAGGAAGATGAAGCAACTCTGCCTAGAGCATAGAAAAAAACGAGCTGCATGCCAGGCCAGCCTCTGGACCACAAGAAAATGGCTGCTATACATTCTCAATTGGAAATTTCAGAAAATGGCTGCCCATACAAACTAATGGGAACACAGAGGTCATGAACCACGGCAAAATGGCAGCCCCCATGCGTGCCATGCGGTCTCTGGGACCCGAAAAAAGGCAACTAAGGGTCCCTATTCAAGGACCCCAACGGACGATCCATCCCCCGCAAATATGTGCTGAAAACCGGCCGCATTATTACCCCCCCCCCACTGTGCAAACCCACAAGGGGGGAGCAAGGGGGGAGCCAGTTAGGCTTCCGGGGTGCCAGGGAACCGAGGGAGCCCCTAAAGTCCGACCATTCCAGGGAAGGGCCTGCGCCCACCCCGTGACCTCCAGGGGTAGTGGGGGGGGGACACTCTTCATACCGCGGTACCAGGCGGGTGCCACTCAGAAACAGATCACCTACCACCCGGGATGGGGGTGCTGTTAGCCAAGGGGAGGCTGCGACTCAGGGCGTTCCAGGTCGTCTGCTACCTGGCGAGATGATCCACTCGCAGGCTCCTCCCCATCCATCGAGCACTATTGTGGCGAGGCCTAGTACTGGACTACAACCTGCTCACGTTCGCATGCCAGGCTGGGAGACGTTAAAGATCTATATTATCCAGTGCGAAAACCACACCCGGCTGTTGCTTGTAGTTCCTCTGGATCTTGGTCCTCAGGAACGAACTAGAAAAATAAAAACAAAATCACAAACTTTCCCTGTTAAAGCTAAGACCCAAGTCCCAGCAGGGAACTAGGTCCTATCCCTATCACAAGGCAGAACAAACTGTTTGAGCATAGCAGAGCCTGAGGGGTTATGCCGGCTGGGACAGCCACTTTAGGCGTGGACAAGCCTTTTTTCCACCTAGTGCCTATCCCTATTGGGAGGAGCATAACCCTAGAGTCTATGATTAAGCAGAGCTGCGTCTGTCAATGAACGATAGAGAAAAAAAGAATTGTTGCTCTACATATGGATAGAATAGGCTATAAGATGTTTGCCAAGACCCTGAAACTAAGCTGCACATGGTGGCCAAGACCATACGACGCACACCGCATCAAATAGGTCTGCATGGCTGTTGTCCCAGAAGGAAGCCTCTTCTAAAGATGATTCACAAGAAAGCACCCAAACAGTTTGCTGAAGACAAGCAGCCTATGGACAATGATTATTGGAACCATGTCCTGTGGTCTGATGAGACCAAGATAAACGCATTTGGTTCAGATGGTGTCAAGCGTGTGTGGTGGCAACCAGGTGAGGAGTACAAAGACAAGTGTGTCTTGGCTACAGTCAAGCATGGTGGTGGAAGTGTCATGGTCTGGGGCTGAATAAGTGCTGTCGGTACTGGGGAGTTACAGTTCATTGAGGGAACCATAAATGTTAACATGTACTGTGACATACTGAAGCAGAGCATGACTGGAGAATGGGCCGCAGGGCAGTATTACAAACATAACGACCCCAAACACACCTCCAAGACGAACACTGCCTTGCTAAAGAAGCTGAGGGTAAAGGTGGTGGACTGGTAAAGCATGTCTCCAGACCTAAACCCTATTGGGCATCTGTGAGGCATCTGCAAACGGAAGGTGGAGGAGCGCAAGGTCTCTAACATCAACCAGCTCTGTGATGTTGTTATGGAGGAGTGGAAGAGGACTCTTGTGGCAACCTGTGAAAGTCTGGTGAACTCCACGCCCAAAAGGGTTAAGGTAGTGCTGGAAAATAATGGTGGCCGCACAAAATATTGACAGTTTGGGCCCAATTTGGACATTTTCACCTAGGGGTGTACTCACTTTTGTTGCCAGCGGTTTAGACATTAATGGCTGTGCGTTGAGTTATTGTGAAGGGACAGAAAATGTACACTGTTATACAAGGTGTACACTCACTACTTTACATTGTAGCAAAGTGTCATTTCTTCAGTGTTGTTACTTGAAAAGATATAATGAAATAGTTACAAAAATGTAAGGGGTGTACTCACTTTTGTGAGATACTGTATATACAAGCATAATATCTATATACAAATTTTTAGCGCTGTACTTTTTTTTTCTCTTGTACATGGAGTGGCCTAGCCAGTCTCCTGGTCTTAAACCTATAGAAGATTTATGGAGGGAGCTGAAACTTCGAATTCCCAAGCCACAGCCAAGAAACCTTAAAGTGGTTCTTCAGTCTATGTTAAAGTGTGCTGCTTTCACTAATAGATCTCTCAGTTTCTCATCCCCGCTTTGCAATAAAGAGCAACAGAGAGATCTCGTCCCTTTTGTACACAGCCGATCAGGAAATCCCACCCATGAATCATTGGCCAGGACTTGCTGACAGGCTCCCTCATGTAATATTTCAGCAGGTGACGGTGGGGGGGACAAGTATACATGCACCCTAAACCCGGAAGCAGGCAGTAACATATGGGCACGTCACATTGCCTGTCTGCTGGCCATCGGTCCACAGTACTTTATTGTATGTAAATGTAAACATTTGTTTTTAATTTCAAATTGAGTTGGGAAAGGCTACACCAGGGATATGCAAACTGTGGCCCTCCAGATGCTGCAGAACTACAAGTTCCATAAGGCATAGTAAGACTGACAGCCAAAAGCATGACACTCAGAGGTAGAGGCATGATGGGACTTTTGCAACAGCTGGAGAGACACAATTTGCATATCCCTGGGCTAGACCATTTGACAGTTTTTTTTTGGATCTGTGTCCCTGATAGGGAGATTCACCCTATCCATTTGTTCTTAACCACTGTCACTAAGACAGAACGTTATGGAAAATCCAAACATCAGCTGCATTAAAGCAAAAGTTGCCAAAAAAACTTTAGCCATACTTCTCCTTTAAAATTTAATTCTACCATAGAAGTATTATAAGACCAATGAATCATATGTTTTGCCACATGAACTGTTCACTAGTTTCATGTCTCCTGTATTTCACCTAGCACCATGACACAACACAGTCTTCCTAAGGTGACCATACGGTTCGATTTTCGAGCATTCTTAGAAGAATGGCTTGTCAGAATTTTTTCTTGCCATCATGGAGTTAACTAATTTCGGACAAAGTGTAAATTTATTCCAGTACTCCTATTTGAACCAAATCGGTAGATCAACTTCTGTACAACCAGCCTGCCCCATATATGGATCAAAATTTGGCAAGTCCCTGATGAATCAGCCAAGATTTAACTTTATACACCAAGGTCCACTCCGCAAACATTTTAAGATATGCGGAGTACAGATAAGCTTCCATTTCTCAAGCTCAATCCATATGCTCAAAGGAGAAGTTTGTGTTTTTTGGAGTGTTTGGATTAAGAAGTATTCATCTTTAGGACATCACCCCCTTTGGAGATGAAATCTTCCTCAACTAGGCAGAACACCATTAGGACTGGGAAACAAAATAATCCTATAGCATTGCTACAGACAAAAAATTAGAGGGAAGAAATCTATATGATTCCATCTATCCACTATAGCAAAAGTTCCAAATTACTTAAGTAGTTATGCTGATTCCTTGAGTTGCAGAAACTGATATACTCAACAGTATCATAAAAAAACAGGGGAGATTTCTGTATCAGTTGTGGATATTTTTAACTGATTCATGACAAATGTTCCCCCACAGGTGGTTTAGTGAGCTTTAGATATGTGTATTTAAAGATGGTTGCCGCATATCCAGTTGACCATGTGGTTGTGGGGGGAAGTGCAACCGTTTGTTGATGACCTCACTCCCCAAAATGATCTGAGAGTGGTCAAGAGGAATGATTACATCCCGTGGGTGGTCTCTTCTATACAGGACTATAAAGAGTCCATAGCATGGGGAATAACAGAATTTTTGTAAAATCTTACCTGTAAAATTCCTTTCTCCGAGTCCTCCGACAGTCGCCGCCACCTCTAAGTCATTACTATTGGGTATTGACTTCCGCTCCGCAGGAGTAGCTAGGCATAAGACTTAGTCAAAAGAACAAAAGCATTTGCATATACACACCCATGGGGGCTGTCCCACTTAGTCAATACCCCCCTGCAATGACCACTCCCAACTCAGTTTGGTAGCATAGCAGTAAGTTTACAAGAAAAAACCCCCAAAAGAGGGGCGGGGGCGGCGACTGTCGGAGGACTCAGAGAAAGGAATTTTACAGGTAAGATTTTACAAAAATTCAGTTTTCTCTTACGTCCTCCGACAGTCGCCGCCACCTCTAAGTCATCACTATTGGGATGTCCCAAAGCAGTGTAGACATGAGGGGTGGGAGACGCAACCGTAGAAAAGGCAACGCAGTACCCACATCAGAGAAAGGAACCTTACACGCACAGTAAGAGAACCTTCTGGGCAACAGAAAAAAGCTCAACAGGAGCAACAGCCCAAGAAAGCAAATAATCCAGGGGATAAACAACCCCAAACATCAGGGACCCACAACAAAACAAGGGTCCCTCAGGACACTGCCGCACTGATAACTTTGCGGCCAAAGGAGGCATCAGCTGATGCTAGAACATCCACCTTATAGAATTTCGAAAAGGTGTGCACTGACGACCAAGTCACAGCCTTGCACACCTGGGCCACCGAGGCTCGATGCCAGTAGGCCCAGGACGCACTCAAAGATCTGGTAGAGTGCGCCTTAACAGGGAAGGGTGGAACCCGTTCCTTCAATGCATAGGCCTGTTCAATGGTCTGTCTGATCCATTTGGCAATGGTCGCTGCAGACGCAGCCATGCCCTTCCGAGGTCCCTCTGGAAGGACAAAGAGGGAATCCGTCTTCCGAAAGGACTCCGTAGACGACAGGTAAACCCTGATCGCCCTGACAACATCCAAGGAATGCAATGCAACCTCCTTGGGATGCTTAGGCTTCGTACAAAGCGAAGTCAGGACAATGTCCTCATTAAGGTGGAACTCAGAGAACACCTTAGGAAAAAAAGACGGGTGTGGACGCAAGACCACCTTATCCTTGTGAATTACCAAGTAAGTAGAGCGACAAGACAAAGCCGCCAGCTCCGATACTCTGCAAGCCGAAGTGATCGCCACTAAAAAGGCAACCTTCTTAGACAGCAGAGGCAACGAAATCTCCCGGATGTTCTCAAAGGGAGACCGCTGTAAAACAGACAGAACCAAGTTCAAGTCCCACGGAGGTAAAGGCTCCCTTCTGGGAAGAGCCAAATGTCGTACACCCTGAATGAAGGTGCGAATTAAAGAATTAGACGCCACAGGGCGTTGAAAAAGAATAGCCAGTGCAGACACCTGGCCCCTTATCGTGGCCAGCGCCAGGCGCTGGTCCACCCCCGACTGGAGGAAAGCCAAAACTCTCGACACCCGAGTACGAGCGAGGGGAGAACCCCCCGGACTCACACCAGACGAAATAGGCTTTCCAGGTACGGTAATAAATTTTACCAGAGGAGGTTTTCCTAGCCTTGATCAGGGTAGGAATGACCTCAGGGGAGAGACTCCTGTCTCTCAGGACCTGGGTCTCAACAGCCAGGCCGTTAAAGCCAGCGACTGTAAAGCAGGATGGAAGATTGGTCCCTGAGACAGTAGATCTTCCCGCATTGGCAGCCATCAAGGAGGCGGCACTGCCAGGTGAACGTCGGCGTACCAGGACCGGCGTGGCCAGTCCGGCGCTACCAGAATCACCAGATGCGGTTCCGAGGCTAACCTGCGACGGAACCTGGACAACAACTGAATCGGAAGAAAGGCATACATCAGACGATACTGATGCCAAGGGGCCACCAACACATCCGAGGCGTCTGCCAGAGGATCGCGCGTTCTTGCCACGAACCTTTCCACCTTGTGGTTTAGCCAAGACGCGAACAGATCCACGTCCGGGGATCCCTACTTAGCACAAAGCATTTGGAAGACCTCCGGGTGTAGGGACCATTCCCCCTGGTCCAGGGTCTGGCGGCTCAGATAGTCGGCCTGCCAATTCTCCACACCCGGAATGTGAACTGCTGAGATTGCCGGGACATGAGTCTCGGCCCAAGACAGAATGTCGGTCACCTCCCAGGCCGCCCGGGCACTCCTGGTGCCCCCTTGGTGGTTGATGTAAGCCACCGTGGTAGCATTGTCTGTCTGTACCCGAACCGGACGGCCTCGAAGTCGATCCGTCCACTGGAAGAGACAGCGTTTGATCGCTCTCAATTCCAATATGTTGATTGGAAGGGAGGATTCCTCCCCCGACTAAGTGCCCTGGGCAGATAGGTTGCCCAGGACTCCACCCCAGCCTGACAGGCTGGCATCCGTGGTAATCACCGTCCACAGCAACGGACGGAAGGACTTGCCATCTGACATAGCCGGGGACTGAAGCCACCACAGAAGATCCATTCTGGTTTGGCGACTCAATGAGACCCTCAGATCCAAAGACTGAGGTAGTCTGTCCCACCTGGCCAGGATCTCCGCTTGAAGAGACCGTGTGTGAAACAGGGCAAAGAGTATCGCCTCGAAGGCCGATACAATTAACCCTAGGGACCGCATGCAGGTCCTGAGTGACGAGGATGGCTTGTCCCTGAGGGACCTGATCTCGTCCTGTAAGGTCCGGAGCTTGTCCTCCGGCAAGAACACCTTTGCTTGAGCAGAGTCCAGAACCATTCCCAGATAGGGAAGACGAACCGAAGGAGACAGGGTCGACTTCTGTACGTTGCTGGTCCATCCGAATTCCTGGAGCGCCTGTACCGTGGTGGACAGATCGCGCAGTAGGTCCTGGCGGACAATCGATCTTAAGAGGAGATCGTCCAGATATCCCAAGACCGCAATGCCCTGAGCCCTCAGCAGGCCTAGAACAGGCGCCAACACCTTTGTAAAGACCCTTGGAGCCGAAGCGAGAACGAAAGGTAACGCCACAAACTGAGAGTGGTCCTCCGCTATAGCGAACCGAAGGTACCTCTGGTGACCCTCGAAAATGGGGATGTGTAGGTACGCATCCTTCAGGTCTATAGAGGCCAGGAATTCCCCTGGACTCAGGGAGGCCACCACCGAACGGAGAGATTCTATACAGAACTTTCGAACGAGCACGAAGCGGTTCAGAGCTTTCAGGTCCAGAATAGGACGCACTTTGCCCTCCTTTCTGGGCACAGTGAACAGATTGGAATAAAACCCCCGAAACCTGTCCCGATGGAGCACCGGGACAATCACCCCCTGGGCAAGGAGGTCCTGCACCGCTTGATGCAGGTCCTGCAGGCGCCCCGGGGTCAAATGAAGATTTGAGGGGAAAAATCTGTCCGCCAGCTGGGAAAGGAATTCGATCCTGTACCCCGATCGAATAATTTCCTGAACCCACCTGTCCGGAATTCGGAGCAGCCAAGGTTGGAGGAAACAGCGCAAACGTCCCCCCACCCCTGCAACGGGTGAGGGCGCCCCTTCAGGCAGAGGTGGATTGACCCGCCGAGATCAGTCGATGGTTAAGCACCACAACACTAGATAGGCGTGCAACCAAAGGGGCCTCATTTAAGGCCGCATCGCACAAATACATGACTCCTTGGTGAATTTGATCCACCATATCCAGCCTGGCAGGTGGGACAGAATCAGACACGAGGTTGCTCCTAAGCACCTTAGTCCAATCAGCCACCGCCTGAGCCACCAAAACGGATGCGAAAACAGGTTTGAGCAAGGAACCCGCCAACGTCTAGGAATGGCGGACCAGAGACTCCAACCTCCTGTCCGTGGGATCCTGAAAAACCGGGGTCTCCTCCGTAGGAATCAAGGTAGCCTTGTTCAAAACTGCCACAGTGTGATCCACCTGTGGAGGCACACACCATCGCGATTCCGTAGCCGGTGCAAAGGGATAAAGTAACTTAAACCGACTAGGTACCAGGAATGGACGTTTTAAACTGCGCCACAGTTCATTAACAGTGTAATGAAACTCAGCGGGGCAGGGAAATACCTGCGCCGACTTGCGGGTCCTATGTGTCCCAAATGATGACACAATGCCCGGAGGACTGGGCTCATCCTCCAAATGTAGAGTTTCCATAACAGAAACAATCAACTCATCCATGGTCGCGCATTCTTCAGGTGACCCCGAGGGAAAAACATCAACCCCCTCCACCTCCGACTCCCCCTTAGACCCCAGCGGGTGTAAGGATGAGCGAGACCCTGAAAAGGGCACGCCCGCCGCAGCAGCCATATCACCATCTGAATCAGAGGAGAGAGATAATCTGGGCCTCTTCCTAGCAGCACGTTCAGCCATCAGCACCTCCATTTTGGACACTAAGGACGCCACTACAGCGGCCAAATCAGGTATAACAGGGGCCACAGCAGGACTGGGGTCCCCCACCAGGGCTGGAGGAAATTTGCTACCCTGAGAATCCATTGCTTGAGGTGAAAATAACAGTGCAAGAAAAGGGTACTGTCCGTTTAAAACCGCTGCGGAGCGCGTAGCCCACTGCTATATGTACAGTGACAAAAGACCCCCAATAGGAGAAGAAAACTGAGCCAGAAATGACAAAACAGAAGGTTATGGAAGAGACAGTCTGCAGAGCCCCACAGTGTTACCACCTAGATCGCTGCTTCAGAGGAAAAGGATGTGAGGTCATGAGAGGCTGAACTATAAACTGCAAATGACCCAGGGAAAATGGCTGCCCATAGAACTGAATGGGAGACTTCGGGAAAATGGCCGCCGACATGTGCATGGAACGATCGTTCTGCCACACGCCGGATGGCGCCAAAACAGCATGTAAATCAGCCCACAGTGAAGCCAACATGCTTGCCCAAATTAAAGGTGACGGACCGCGCGGTTTTTCCCCGCTGCGGCCGCCACACACACAAAGTCTGCACCCCCTAACACACACCAAAGTGACACAGGGGAAGGGGCCCCCACACAGATACACAGCACCGCAGCGCATGTATAGAGAAGACCCCCACAGGGATCGCAATAGGGAGCCCCACACCGGCACAGACATGGGGGACACACAGCAACACAGGACTGCCACCCCAGACAGAGGCCCCACACAGAAGTACTTACCTGTACCAGATGGCGTGGGGTGCCTCTCAGAACGGAAGGCCGATGTCCTCAACTGACAGGGAATGCCGTTTGCCAAGGACATTACACTGAATATCGCAGATTTGTCCAGTGAGGTAGCCACCTCACAGCTGCATCCCTGCGGCAAGCAGGGATGGGTCGTTCTAAATGCCAGGACGAACCATGGCTGAACACTCGATGGCGGGCTGGGGGTCCATCTGACCCTCTGCCCTGGAGAACCAGGGCGGTCAGTCCGAATCCCAGCTCCGCATGAATCCATCTTCATCCGAAGAATCGACTAAAACTAAAGCTGACAAAATAAACAGCTAGTATAAGAAGAAAAAACTGACATTTTCCAAAAGAAATCAAATAAAAAGATTAGAAGGCTGAGACCGTAGCCCCAGCACAGGGAAAGCCTAACTACTCCTGACGCTAGGCGGAAAGAAAACTGAGTTGGGAGTGGTCATTACAGGGGGGTATTGACTAAGTGGGACAGCCCCCATGGGTGTGTATATGCAAATGCTTTTGACTAAGTCTTATGCCTAGCTACTCCTGCGGAGCGGAAGTCAATACCCAATAGTGATGACTTAGAGGTGGCGGCGACTGTCGGAGGACGTAAGAGAAAGTCTGTTTTTTGGAGCTGTGGAAAGGCCAAGCATGCAGCCAGGATTTCTTATTATCCTGTTCCTACAGCTATCCAGTGTAAGCTGTTGACATTCAACTATCAGAGCTAAGTATTATTTGATATTTTGGGATATTGGGAATAGGAGTGTATGTTTAAGTCGTGGTATTTTGTGTAATGTTTAGGGTAAATTTTATGTGTAAGAAGCTTTATGTATTTTGATGTCCAGTAAAGTTTTGTTTTATGCTTTTTATCAAAATGGCTCCTGGTGTGTCTGTTCATTTTAAATATTCACTAGATATTTCAGTGGCTGTCCAGTATACCTTCATTATAAATTTTGTTGTTCCCACATTTGATACAATTTCCTGAACTAAAAAAGGTACCAGAAGGAGTTGACCTCCCCAAAATGGTCATCTTCCACAGCTGATGAGTACCAAGCTTAAACATATACACCAAGATGCTCTATGGGCTAAAATATACTAGGTAACAAGAACTGCATACAGTTAACTGCAATATGTTCAGAAATACCTTATGTCCGTAAAGCATCCAACCTTTCTGCATGAGCTCATAATAAAAGGGAACTCTGGCAGTAAATGCAGGCATTTGGAGTGACCTCTGCCTGCCACAGGATGGATCATCAAAACTTAGACCAGCCATACACAGTTTAAATCTCGGCCAGTTCAGCAGAAACCAGCCAAGATGCGAACCGTAAATGGGCAGGCTGAATGTACCAAATTGATTGATCAATTTGGGTACAATTATCCTGCAGGATTCTCTTGTAATTATTGCTAGCGGCTGCTAAAGCCACTAGCAATAAACACTGTCTTCTCCCAGCGGTGACGGCTTCCCCCGCCACTCTGTGTTGATGGGGGAATCATGCAAAATTCTTTCCTGCAACGCGTGGTTGCAGGAAAAAAATTCCCACCTTGTATGGCCAGCCTTAGGAAGGGGTACAAATGTACAACTCAAACCTGCCACTGACTCTGCCCAGTAGCCTACCTCCAGAAGACCCACTGATCCATTCAAGTAATGAGGCAGAGGTTCCCCAGCACAAAATCGCAATCAAAACTTAATAAACTGGTCAGAATCCTGTTGTTCTAAAAGCAAAGAATTAAATATTTTCATTTTATAGATCCTTTGTGACTTGTGTTTCCTGTTTACAGCAGAAGGAGCCACATTTTACAGAGTGGTCTGGAAAGGGCTGTGAAAAAAGACAATGGCCTTAACATAAAATGTAAAAAAAAAAAAAAAAAAAAACATAATATTAGACATTATTAATTTATAAGGTGAATTACCTTAAGAGCTTCTTCAGGGACCTTCATTTCTCCACGTACTACAGTAAAAAGATTGGTATGTATTTTCTGCTAAGGAAATAGCCGATAATGTTTGGAAACAGTTATACACATAATAATATAACATAATAATCAGCATTGACCAACCACATTGCACAAGATACACGAATAAGGCTATAGTAAGCACTTCCTAATGAAGCCCGGTTGGTGAGTGGTGTAACGAGTAGGGGCAGGGCAGAGCCAAGTGATGTCGCTTCTGGACCGGAGGTAGATGCTGGAAGTCTGTTGTCTAATGCTGGTAAATGAGTCCGTAGGCTCATAATAATATGAGTGCATTACACTGTGGTTTAATTATCTTAATGAATAAATATAAAAAATACTACACTATTAGGGACTTCCTCTCTTTAGGAGTTGCACTGAGGGGATTCAGACTATTTAAAGATGACCCGCAGGAGCTTGAAAGAGGACCTTTCTCAACCATTACTTTATAAAAGCAGGGGATGAATGGATCCTTCAGTTTAAGAGTGCTTTGTTACCTATTTTTACAGTATATAGGTTCATGAGCCCGGTGAGCAAACATTTCTGTTGGTGGTGGAGCACTTCAGTTTATGATGTAGCACGGATTTCATCATTCATTTACAGGCAACAGAGACTCAAAACTGGAGCCCTCCTGAAAAAAACAGTACACCCTCAAAGAAGAGCAGGTCCTCTTAAACATCAGCCTGCAAAACCTTGCAGCCAAAAGGAATCATCCGCAGGTGCCAACACATCCACTTTATGAAACTTTGTAAGGGTGTGCACCGACAACCAGGTGGCCACCTTAGAAACCCGCATCACTGACATTTGAATGATGGAAGGCCCAGGAGGCATTATGCGCCCTAGTAGAGTGAGCCTTGACAGGGAAAAGGAGGAACCTTACCCCTGATGGAATAGGTCTGAACCACCATCGGTCTGATCCATCTGGAAATGGTCGCAGAGGAAGCGGACAACCCTTTGCGAGGTCCACCAGTAAGCACAAATAGAGTCTGACTTTCTGAAAGACTCCATAGCTGCCTAGTTGCCAAGACCACATCCAAGGCATGCAAGGCAATTTCCTTCCGATGTTTAGGCCTGGGACACAGGGAAGGCAACACAATGTTTTTATTCAAATAAAAGTCAGTGACCACCTTAGGAAGGCATGACGGACAGGGGCGAAGCACCATCTTATCCTTGTGAACCACCAGATAAGGTGAAAGACAGGATAACGCCGCCAGTTCAGACACCCTGTGCGCTGAGGTAATAGTCACCAAAAAGGCCACCTTCTGGGACAGCGTAAGCAGGGGAATCTCCCGAATATTTTCAAAGGGAGGCTTCTGCAGAGCTGAAAGCCCCAAATTAAGATCCCCAAGGCGGCAACGGAGCCCGCACTGGAGGAACCAAAATGTCTGACACCCTGAAGAAAAGTACACACCAGGAAGTGTGTGGCCAAAGGTCGTTGGAAAAAGACCGCCAAGGCCAATACCTGGCCCTTGATGGTACTCAAGGCCAATTTCTGTTCAACCCCCCATTGAAGGAAGGTTAAGATCTGAGCCACCGAGAAGGAGCGAGGATGAACCCCAAGCGACTCACACCACACAATGTGCGTCTTCCACGTACGATGATAGATCTTTTAGCTTTTAATAGCGTAGGAATCAATGACTCAAACCTCTATACTTCAGCACCTGGCATTCAACAGCCAAGCCGTCAAAGCCAGCGACTTTAAAGCAGGATGGAAGATCAGTCCTTGGGACAGCAGGACCCTTCCTGAGAAGAAGCTTCCAAGGAACATCGGCGACCAGCTACACCAGATCGGCGTACCAAGCCCAACGAAGCCAGTCCGGAGCCACTAAGATGACTGGAATCACTTCTGCCTCGATCCTGCGTAGGAGTCTGGGCAGAAGCTTGAGAAGACGGAAGGCGGAGATCAGGCAATACTGACACTACGAGGTCACCAGCGCATCTGTGGGGTTTGCCAGTGGATCTCTTGACCGAGCCACAAACCTCTGAACCTTTCTGTTGAGCCGAGACGCCAACAGATTAACCTCAGGGGTGCCCCACTGGAGGCACACCTGATAAAACACCTCCAGGTGAAGGGACCACTCCTCGTGTTCCAACGCCTGCCAACTGAGGTAATCCGCCTGCCAATTTTCCCCCCCGGGAATGTGTACAGCGGAGAGGGCTGGAATAAACAGTTCTGCCCACCTTGGAATGGGGGCTACCTCCAGAGCCACCAGGGCACTTCTTGTGCCCCCTTGGTGATTAACATAAGCCACAGCCGTGGCATTGCCCAACTGAATGTGCAGTGGGCATCCCTGAAGTCGAACCGTCCAATGATCCAGACACAGTCTAAACCGCTCGGAGTTCCAGGACATTGATCAGTAGTCTGGACTCTTCCAGCATCCATATTCCCTGAGCAGAATACTTGCTGAGGACGCCTCCCCAGCCGGACAGGCTGGCATCCATGGTGACCACTGTCCAATATAAGGGGAGGAAGGATTTTCCTAGCCGAAGCCACCATATCAAGGATTCCTTTGTTCCCCGACTCAGCCGTATCCGATTGTCCAGAGACTGCGGAGTCTTGTCCCATTTGGTCAGTATCTCCCTTTACAGGGAACGCGTATGGAACTGTGCAAATGGAACCACCTCGAATGCAGATACCATCAGGCCCAGCACCCGCATGCAAGTCCGGAGGGATGACCATTTGTTGGACAGCGGGAGGTGAAATGTAGTCTGCAATCTCTCTAGTTTGTCCAGAAAAACGTGCACTCTGGCTACGGCTGAGTCCAGAGTCACGCCCAAATAGTCCAACTTTCTGGACAGAACCAGGGCATACTTCTTAAAATTCAGAATCCAGCCAAACTCCCGCAGAGTTCATATTGTGATCTCCAGGTTCTCCACCAGATTAGCAGTAAACTCCGCTCGCAGAAGGAGATTGTCCAAGTAGCCCAATACCGCGATCCCCCATTGGCGTAGCAAGGCTAGCACCAAAGCCAACACTTTTGTGAAGACCAGAAGAGCAGAGGCGAGACCAGAGGGTAATGCCACAAACTGATAATGCTCCTCTCCCACAGCAAAGCAGAGAAAATGCTGGTGACTGGCACAAATTAGAATGTGAAGATAGGCCTCCTTGATATCCATAGAGGTGAGGAAATCCCCCTGACGCAGGGACTCCATTCTGAACTTCTGTCCCCGCACAAAGCATTTTAGCGCCTTGAGGTCCAGGATTGGACGCGCTTTGCCTTCCTTCCTGGAGACTGTGAACAGGTTGGAGTAAAAACCCTGAAAGCGTTCCGAAGTCGGAACCGGGACAATCACCCCTTGAAGGAAAAGGTCTTATACCGCCCCAAACAGTCCCTGTAACTGGTACGGGGACAGGCGCAGGTTGAAAAGAAAAAACCTTGCCGTGGGACAAGAGCGAAACCCGATCTTGTAGCCAGACTGAATGACTTTGTGGACCCACTTGTCTTGTACCAGGGAAGTCCACGTGTCCGGAAACCAGCGAAGACATCCCCCCACCCCCGATACGGGTGAGAGCGCACCTTGCAGAAGGAGCCTTATCTATGGGTCTGGAGAAGCCCGCTCTCGGCTTGCCAAACCAGGTTTGGAGGAGGCCCTGAAAGGCTTTAAGCCCTTGTCATTCAACCTTGAGGGATGAAAAAACTTTGAATGAGCCAAGAAGGAAGGTCCACGTCTATGACGAGGTTCCTTGCCCTTAGTAGCCTCCCGAAGAAAGGTACTCTCCCCCCTGGGAGACCATTAATAATGTCATCCAGAGTAGCTCCAAACAGGCGATCTCCTTGAAAGGAAAGATCAGTCAAGGCCTTTATTAGTCTGGAATAGCATTTGAGCCAAAAGACACGCCAAAGGACCACTGCCAAAACAGAGAGGCGAGACATCAGAGGAGCCACATCCAAAGAGGCATCACAGATAAAATGCAGCCCCTGGACCAGCTGGTCTGCTAGCTTGGCAAAGGCAGGGGGGGAGCTGTTCTCCCTCCAGGTCACGGCGTAGGAGCTTTACCCACTCATTTAGAGTTTGCGACACCAGGGCAATGGTAAATACATGTCTCATTGCCGAAACAGCTAAGGTGCACATAGTGCGGGCCAAAGCCTCCGCCTTCCAGTCAGCTGGGTCCTTAAAGGCCGGGGACTCTTCAACCAGAATCATGGTTGTCTTGTTCAATCTGGAAACTGGAGGGTCCACCACCGATGGAAAAGTCTACTTCTTAAGAAGGGACTCCTCGTAGGGGTAACACCCAGTAAAGCGCTAAGGAACCCCATAGGGACGCTTTGTTTGTCCCCACTCTTTAGCGACAATTCTGTCAAAATAGGCAGAGAAAGGAAACACCATTGCCACTCTGCATGGCAAGTGCCAAAGGGTAACTGCTCCTCCGTCGCAGCTTCAGCTGCGTCCTCCATCTTTAGGGTCCCACGCACAGATACAATCAGTGCATCCACCAGCGCCTTTTCCTGCGCAGTCACAGACATGGAGGAATCATCCTCACCATCAGAGGATTCCAGATGCGTGGTCGCAGACCCAGAAGGGTGACCCACATCCGCGGCGGCCAAATCAGATTCAGGATCTGATGAAACAGATGTTTCAGGGGGAGTCAGGGGAAGGAGGGGGGGGGGGCGCTTTTTGCTAGCCCATCGCCCGCAAGCCGCCTCCACTCGAGACACAAGAGACTCCAGAATCGCCGTCAGTGCATGGATGGTTGGTTGGGACCCGGAGAGCTCCACAGCCTCAGAGAGGGGATCAGGTGGGGAAATATGCTCCAAAGACTCAATGAGTCACTAGGGGGACTTCACAAAAAAGTGTAACACACTGCTAAGGGACAACCCCCACCTCGCTGGCCGCACCACCTGGTCACCAAGCACAAGGTACAGAGCGATCCTCAGCAGAGAGGGAGAGGACCCCACCAGACTCACCACCCACCGACATAGGCACACCATACCAGGAACCAGGTGGGCACCGCTCTAAACAGATCATTCTCTCCATCAAAATGGGGGGCTGTCGGCCAAAAGGAACGCTGCGACTGAGGCCGAGGCCGAGGCCAGGTCGTTTGCGACCTCGCGAGATGTTTAACTCGCAGGGCCAGCCCCCGTCCAGTAGGGCAATGTTGCGGCCAAACTAACACGGAGCTGAGGCTTGTGCATGCTCGCTGGCCAGACTGAGGTGACTACTGGATCTAGATTATCCAGCCGGTTGCCCAGTCCAGCAGTTGATAGTAGATCTCAAAGGAAAAATCCAGGAGGAAAAAATGTTCTATCTAAAAAATGTTGCCAGGACCAAAGATCCCAACAAGGAACTAGGTCCTTACTAATGACTAGGCAGAAAAAAAACTGAGTGACTATAGCAGGGAGAGGGAGTATATCTCCTGGGACTGCCCATGGGTGTAGCCAGAAGTTTTTTCTGCCTAGTGTCCTATACCTGTAGGGGGCAGTATAACACAATGGTCAAGAATGACAGGAGCTGTGCTCCTCAATGAACGAAAGAGAAAAGGTATTTATTATGTTTTTTTTTTTATATCTGTACAAAAATGTTTTGCATTTCATTTCAATTTAAAACTGAATGGGTTGCTTTACAAGGTGATTGTTTACAATCACTTTAATGTTGTCAATGCAACAGTCCAAAGCTGCATCAAAGTTGCAATGGAAATCAATCGCATGACTTTAGTGTCCCACAAGTGTGAAGGGAGCCTGAAAGTTTTATGTTTGTGGAAGTAAAAACATTGCTTTTCACTAGTTGAATCTGTGTAGTATATATTATATGCCATTATTGCTGCCGCTTGTTTTGTGTGTGGGTTCTAAGAAAAGGCTCCTCACAATGCTCCTTAGATTACCCATACAACATGCCTATTGTTTATCCTCAACTAGAAGTTCAACCCATTTGTTACCATGGCACAACGTTCTGTATATGAATTATTTATTTTTCAGTCTGAGTGTTAACGTTGTGTCACAGATCATTAATGTCCAAACACTCCTGAATCATAGGCCTAGACGTGAGAGATGAAATAGGATGTTAGTATGGGATTAACAATAACAGAGTATTGTGACTAGTTCATGGTGAATATAGGGCAATCTAGTGTACAATCATTTATTTTATTTTACTCACTTAGATACGGTAACACTTTTTCTTTACTACAATGTAGAGATCGATGAAACTTTTACAAAGGAATAGACTGCAGGTCTTAGACTTGAAGTAGTCTATTAAACAGAATTGATCATTTGCATCCTTTAAACATTTTTTACTGGATTTAGCGTAATGTGTTTGATTTTAGCTCGTCTAAATATATGTACATTTATCAAATATGTATCAAAAGGATATCATAGCCAAATCTCAGCTTATCTTCAAGCTTCAGGGTGATATAAGTCTGTTCAGGAATCCGGACATCATTCACAAACGTCTGCAAACAAAATAAAACATTATAATGCAAAACTTTTCAGGGAAAAAAAAGTCCACACACATGCATTGATTGGATTTTGTCTGCCAATAATGAGAGCATATATAGCCCACCACTCACCTTCCCACCCAACAGTTGCTTGCTCCAAAAATGTTTGGAAAGGATGTTTCAGGCCTACATTACCGTTATGTATGCAGTTCTGCAGCTAAAATTTCTATTCTCCCATGCAATATGAGAAAAAAACAAATCCAAAGATGATTGGGCCTTCCGTTGCTGAGGAGGAGTTTCAACCATATGATCCACAGGTTTATGGGCACCTTGATTCAACCAAATCACAGTACACACAATACTGAAAATTTATCATAGAAGTCACATTAATTGCAGCCATTAATCTTTCAAAACTCACTAAACATCCTGGGTCTCCAAACTTTTCTAAACAAAGGGCTAGTTTATTGTCCTTCAGATTTTAGGGGGACTAGAGTCAGTGGGAGAAGAAAATACCACATCTGCAATGAGAGTAAACAATGCCTGACTGGGTGGTCCATGGGAGAAACCGTTTCCCATTATTTGTATCGGTGGGAGGAATAATGCCCCACTGTTGGATGTGTGTGGGAAGAATAGCGCCTCATCGCTGGGTGTCTGTGGGAGGAATGGTGTCCCATCATTGGTGTCAGTGGGAGCAATGGGGTCTCATTGTTGGTGCCAGTGGGAGGAATAGTGCCCTATCATTGGTGCCAGTGGGAGGAATAGTGTCACATCGCTGGTTTTTGTGGGAGAAATATTGCTCAGAGGGAGGAATAATGCCCCAAGGACAGATAAAGAAAAGCAGAGTACTTTAGTTTAGGGCTGCCACGACGCGTCAACTACAAAAAATCGTCGACATGCGTGAAAGGCGTCGACGCGTCAACGCTTGACGTCACACGCCCCCTGGCTGGCAGCAGCGCCGCTTGAAGCATTGCCGGCCGGGTGAAATCCCCCCCCCCCCCGGGCTCCGTCCACACCAATGTCAGAGACAAGAGGTGAGCGCTGACCGTCTCCAGCACCCCCGTACTCCGCCACAGCTTCTGCCGCAACACATTCGCCATACTCCCCGATCACCCAGGTACTTAGAGATGTCACATGTGCGGCGCTACACTGGCTTGTACTGTACTGTGGCGGCTTGTAATGGTCTGTACTAGGTGGGAGGCCTAACTGAGGGCTCTGTACTGGGAGGGGGGCTTACTAAGTGGTCTGTACAGTACAGACCACTTAGTAAGCCCCCCCTCCCAATACAGACCCCTCAGTAAGCCCTCCCACCTAGTACAGAGGGGTCTGCACTGGGAGGGAGGGCTTACTAAGGGGTCTGTACTAGGTGGGAGGGCTTACTGAGGGGTCTGTACTGGGAGGGGGGCTTACTAAGTGGTCTGTACTAGGTGGGAGGGCTTACTGAGGGGTCTGTACTGGGAAGGGGGGCTTACTAAGTGGTCTGTACTAGGTGGGAGGGCTTACTGAGGGGTCTGTACTGGGAGGGGGGGCTTACTAAGGGGTCTGTACTAGGTGGGAGGGCTGAGGGGTCTGTACTGGGAGGGGCGCTTACTAAGTGGTCGGTACTAGGTGGGAGGGCTTACTGAGGGGTCTGTACTGGGAAGGGGGGCATACTAAGTGGTCTGTACTAGGTAGGAGGGCTTACTGAGGGGTCTGTACTGGGAGGGCTTACTGAGGGGTCTGTACTGGGAGGGGGGGCTTACTAAGGGGTCTGTACTAGGTGGGAGGGCTTACTGAGGGGTCTGTACTGGGAAGGGGGGCTTACTAAGTGGTCTGTACTAGGTGGGAGGGCTTACTGAGGGGTCTGCACTGGGAGGGGGGCTTACTAAGTGGTCTGTACTAGGTGGAAGGGCTTACTGAGGGGTCTGCACTGGGAGGGGGGCTTACTAAGTGGTCTGTACTAGGTGGGTGGGCTTACTGAGGGGTCTGTACTGGGAGGGGGGCTTACTAAGTGGTCTGTACTAGGTGGGAGGGCTTACTGTGGAGTCTGTACTGGAAGGGGGCTTACTGAGGGGTCTGTATTAATTACAGGATTAATTAGCTAATCAAAAAAACACTCAATTAAGCGTTGCATTGTGCATTGGTGCACATGAATCTGTTGCAATTTTGAGATAAATTGAGCGACTGGCAGCACAAATAGCACAATAATGAGTAGGGAATTGATGGCGAGTCACCATTTAAAGCCATTCATAAATTACGAATAGCTTTCAGTAAAAAAACAATGGCAGTAGTATGTTCACTTGGCAAACAGAGGGAGCCAGTAAGCGCAGTGAACATGGCCAGTAGGAAATGGAGGACAGGGCATGGAAAGAGTGGGACACTGACTAGAATAAAGAAGTTTTAAAATGGAGAGACACGGCCAAGATAAGTGTGTTCATACTGCTAAAGGGAGGACAGGGAGCAGACCATTTGAAGTCATTGATTTGTGATGGAGAAGCAATACGACATAGTTAGATAGATGTCCAGGAAGATATGAGGCAGAACTATGCATTGGAATTGCCCATTCTAATTTCTACGCAAAGGGCAGTCACAGGTTTAGAGTAAGTGTGTAAAAAAAAGTGCCTTGTCACAGGTTTGTGTGCAGAAGGTGGCAAATTTTAAAACTGTCGCAGGGGCTGTGGAAGGTTTCTTTAGCATGATATTTCAAGATGCGACTGCAAAAGGTAACAAACAAATAAATGTCCCCCACTGTATTGTAATTCAAGCTGCATATTTAGTAATGGCTTATTTTATCTATCCAATAATATATTTTTTCATTAAACCTTTATTAAAAGGTTCCACAGTTAACATTATAGTCCTGCATTAGTAACATGGAGCAAGCTATCACAAGTTGACAATTCAGCCAACCCCATACAGTGCCTTAAAAAAGTATTCATATCTCTTGAAATTTTCCACATTTTGTCATGTTACAACCAAAAACGAACACACCAGACAAGTCAGGGATAAAGTTGTGTAGAAGTTTAGAGCAGGGTTGGGTTATAAAAAAATATCCCAAACTTTGAACAACTCACAGAGCACTGTTCAATCCAGCATAAGAAAATGGAAAGAGTATGGCACAACTGCAAACCTACCAAGACATGGCCGTTCACCTAAACTGACAGGCTGGGCAAGGAGAGCATTAATCAGAGAAGCAGCCGTGGTAACTCTGGAGGAGCTGCTGAGATCCACAGCTCAGGTGGGACAATCTGTCCACAGGACAACTATTAGTCGTGCACTCCACAAATCTGGCCTTTATGGAAAAGTAGCAAGAAGAAAGCCACTGTTGAAAGAAAGCCATCAGAAGTCCCGTTTACAGTTTAAGAGAAGCCATGTGGAGGACACAGCAAACATGTGGAAGAAGGTGCTCTGCTTAGATAAAACCAAAATTTCACTTTTTGGCCTAAAAGCAAAACGCTATGTCTGGTGGAAAACTAACACTGCACATCACCCGGAAAACACACCATCCCCACTGTGCAACATGGTGGTGGCAGCACTCTGTGGTGGGGATACTTTTCTTAAGTATACAGGTACAGGCAAGCTGGTCAGAGTTTATGGGAAGATGGAAGAAGCCAAATACAGGGCAATCTTACAAGAAAACCTGTAAGAGTCTGCAAAAGACTTGAGACTGGGGCGGAGGTTAACCTTGCAGCAGGACAATGACCCTAAACATACAGCCAGAGATACAATGGAATGGTTTAGATCAAAGCATTTTCATGTGTTAGAATGGCCCAGTCAAAGTCCAGACCTAAATCCAATTGAGAATCTGTGGCAAGACTTGGAAATTGCTGTTCATAGATGCTCTCGATCCAATCTGACAGAGCTTGAGCTATTTTGCAAGGAAGAAAGGGCAAAAATTTCACTCTAGATGTGCAAAGCTGGTAGAAACATCCCCAAAAAGACTTGCAGCTGTAATTGCAGCGAAAGCTGGTTCTACAAAGTATTGACTCAGGGGGGCCTTATGCAAATGCACGCTAAACTTTTGAGATATTTATTTGTAAATAAATGTTAAAAACCATTTATAATTTTCCTTCCATTTTACAATTATGTGCCACTTTGTGATGGTCCATCACATAAAATCCCAATAAAATACATTTACGTTTTTGGTTGTAGGATGACAAAATGTGGAAAATTTCAAGGGTTATAAATACTTTTTCAAGGCACTGTATATATTGTACCAATAATGCACCATGAACATAGGTTGTATTACATATACAAGCTTGGCTAAAGGGAAAGTGCATAAAATACAAATGAACAGGACATTGGGAACCATCCATTACAGCATTCGGTTCAGTCGTCAGCACCACAGAACAACATACAGCATAGATTAGACAAGAAGAACTCTCCTACCCACAATACAAATACAAGATCCTAAGTTTTGTGTATTTATGTAACATGAACTGATTTCAATCTAATGTAAATATATACCCAGTAGGGGGTTTATCAAGCCTTACCTGGAAGTTGCAAGCCACATTCCCCATACCCTATTAAATAGCATTAAACCAAAAACAATATTATATTACAGATGTGGTGGTTACTTTAGTTATCTTTTTTTTTTTCTCGCTCTGTTTTCGCTTTGTGATCTGTTCAATAACATACCTCCTACATTAAAATGCCTCCACTTTGGATAAAGGAGCACGGGGGGGGGCACCTTTGGAAAGCAGCATTGTTAATCTGGGAGGAGGGGAGTGTTAGATGGACTTGGGTTTAATACCGAAATAAATTTCCCAAGTATACCTTGGTAGGCATCAGTGGCGGTTTTAGGCACGGGCGAACGGGGCAGCCGCCCGGGCGGCATTTTTTCATAACATGTGGGGGGCGGCATGCCTGGGCCACGGACCGGTAACCGGTCCGTGGATCAAATGGTACCGGACCGCCCGAGCCCCGTTCGCCCATGCCTAAAACTGCCGCAGCCGAGCCGAGGAGCAGAGCATTGCTCCCCCCCCCCCGAGCCCGCCCATTGTGTGACAATAGCGAATGAAAATTCGCTATTGTCACACTGATCCTCCTCCTGGCCAATCAGGGAGAGGGTCCTCCCGCTTCCTGATTGGCCGAAAGGCAAACCCCACGCCATTGGCCGAGGAGGAGGCGCCGCGGGAGGACTGAGGAGACGTGAACAGAAGTGAGGTAAGTGCACGGACGGGTCTCGCGGGGGAACGCTGACGCTCTGCATTGAAAAGTGGCACTCTGGCATGGCATCTCTACATTGAAAGGGGGCAATGTTGTGGCATCTCTACATTGAAAGGGGGCATTGCTGTGACGCTCTGCATTAAAAGGGGGCATTGCTGTGACGCTCTGCATTAAAAGGGGGCATTGCTGTGTCGCTCTGCATTAAAAGGGGGCATTGCTGTGACGCTCTGCATTAAAAGGGGGCATTGCTGTGACGCTCTGCATTAAAAGGGGGCATTGCTGTGACGCTCTGCATTAAAAGGGGGCATTGCTGTGACGCTCTGCATTAAAAGGGGGCATTGCTGTGACGCTCTGCATTAAAAGGGGGCATTGCTGTGACGCTCTGCATTAAAAGGGGGCATTGCTGTGACGCTCTGCATTAAAAGGGGGCATTGCTGTGACGCTCTTCATTAAAAGGGGGCATTGCTGTGACGCTCTGCATTAAAAGGGGGCATTGCTGTGACGCTCTGCATTAAAAGGGGGCATTGCTGTGACGCTCTGCATTAAAAGGGGGCATTGCTGTGACGCTCTGCATTAAAAGGGGGCATTGCTGTGACGCTCTGCATTTATGGGGCATGCTGTGGCACTCTGCATTTATGGGGGGCAACAATGCTGTGGCACTCTGCATTTATGGGGGGCAACAATGCTGTGGCACTCTGCATTTATGGGGGGCAACAATGCTGTGGCACTCTGCATTTATGGGGGGCAACAATGCTGTGGCACTCTGCATTTATGGGGGGCAACAATGCTGTGGCACTCTGCATTTATGGGGGGCAACAATGCTGTGGCACTCTGCATTTATGGGGGGCAACAATGCTGTGGCACTCTGCATTTATGGGGGGCAACAATGCTGTGGCACTCTGCATTTATGGGGGGCAACAATGCTGTGGCACTCTGCATTTATTGGGGGCATTGCTGTGGCACTCTGCATTTATTGGGGGCAACAATGCTGTGGCACTCTGCATTTATTGGGGGCAACAATGCTGTGGCACTCTGCATTTATTGGGGGCAACAATGCTGTGGCACTCTGCATTTATTGGGGGCAATGCTGTGGCACTCTGTATTTATTGTTATGTTGTCATGTTATTTTTTATTTTTTTTTGGGGGGGGGGCCCCGGGAGGGAGTCTTGCCCAGGGAGCAATTTAATGTAGAACCACCACTGGTAGGCATATACTTATATTTTCCATAAAAGTGTACTGTTAAAGCGGAGTTCCACCCCCCCCCCCCCAAAAAAAATGTAAAGTCAGCAGCTACACATACTGTAACTGCTGACTTTTAATATTAGGACACTTACCTGTCCTGGAGTCCAGCAATGTCTGCACAGCAGCCGATGTTTCTATCGGCTGTCGCCGCCATTGCCGGTCAGGGAACCCAGCAGTGTAGCCTTGCGGCTTCACAAGCGGGTCCTTACTGCGCATTTGGATTGGCTCGGCGGCGGGGGAAGGAGGAGGGGGCCAAACCTCCGAGGGACGGCGCTGCGGCGCCATCTCCCAGAAATGGGGAAGGGTACCTGTCAAAAACAGGTACCCGCCCCCTCCCCACTGAAAGGTGCCAAATGTGGCACCGGGGGGGGGGGGGGGAGGCAAATGAGCGGAAGTTCCACTTTTGGGTGGAACTCTGCTTTAAGTTGTTGTTTCCACTCAGCCTTACAGGTTTGAAGCAAAGCTCTTAAAAGGAGAAGTTCACCTTTTAACAAAAATAATAAATGCACATTTTTTTTGCAGTCGGTGCAACTGTGTGCCCCCTACATTGTACAGCCAAGCAGATACAATCTGACAGGAAGACTGAATGAACTACCACAACACTCCACAGTGCCCTGCTAGCTCATTGAAAGCTACAAGCAGACAGCGGCAAAGGCTGTCGGGGTTTGTAGTTTTCCATTCACAGAGGACTGTGAATGAGCGACGCGGCTGATTGGGCGCTTTTATTAAATTGTGACAAATTGTTCCTAACATGTTACACCCTGAATATGGGTATAACATGTAACATGTTACAAAAGGTGAACTTATCCTTTAACCACTTGACCTCCGGAAAGTTTTACTCCTTTAATGACCAAGCTTTTTTTGTGATACAGATCTGCGTTTCTTTAACTGACATTTGCGCAGTCCTGCAACACTTTTTAGAGCACAAATAGAGCTTTCTTTTGGTGGTATTTGATTACCTCTGCAGTTTTTTTTTTTTTTTTGCTATAAAGAAAAAAAGACTGACAATTTTGAAAAAAAGCAACATTTTTTAGTTTCTGCTATAAAGATTTCCAATTAAAAAAATTTAAAAAATCAAATTTCTTCATCAATTTAGGTCAATATTTATTCTGGTATATATTTTTGGTAAAAAAAATAAAAAAAAAAAACCCGATAAGCATATATTTATTGGTTTGTGAAAAAATTATACAGTCTACAAACTATGGAATAGATTTATGAAATTTTTATTTATTTATTTTTACTAGTATTGACAGAGATCAGCGAATTATAGCGGGACTGCGACATTGCGGCAGCCAAATCGGACACCAACTGACACGTTTTTGGGAACCAGTGACACTAATACATTACTAATGACACTGGCTGGGAAGAGGTTAACATAAGGGGCGATCAAAAGGTTAAGTGCGTGCATAGCCAGTGCTTGGTTACTGTGTGGAAGGTGCTTGTACTAGAGGAAGGCATTGATCCATGTTCCTGCTTTGCAGGAAAACAGGATCAATACCTTCCCTACTGACAGAACAGCAATCTGCCTTCTTTCCATAAGGAGAATGCCATTCTACTTGTGTCCCAAACGATCGGCGGGTCCTGGCGGACATCGAGTCTGCCGGACCCTCTGATTGGCTCCCCCTGTGTCCAATCATAGCAGGAGCAGGTAGCGGGCGGCATGCGGGTGTGCCTCAGACCCAGGAGTGCAGGATCAAGTACTAGGTAAATTAAACAAATCCTCCTACATACATTGTACCTGTTTATCTGCAGTCACTTGTCCTCTACATCCTCAGTCTGGGACCTATCAGCTTTGATAAGCAGGGGGCAGGATCTAAAGTATCACAGTTCACATCTCCGTGAGGACAGCTCCAAGCCCTGATTGGAGGGAAGGGACACAACCCCCTTCACATAGCACACAGAGAACATGTAGCGTTGAGGATATCAATCATAGGCTGTGTGCTCTCCTTTCCCCCCTCACCTTATCTTTAGGTGTCAGGAAAAGCTGTCAGAATTGACTCTGCAGACAGAAGAGGAATGAGGCAGCAGAGAGAAATCACACTTAGTGCTTTGGAGAGAGGCAAGTACACAGTATTGAAGGATATGCTTTGTTCATATTATATTTCATGTCTGTGGTTTACAACCAGTTTAAGTGTGTTGCATCCCAGTAGCACACCAGTTTGGGACATTCCCATATGCAATAGCTCCTCATGATCCCTAAAACATCCTGTGCAAATAGGGTCCTAAAATCATACAGTAATTTCAGTGTGTAGTGTGAACCCATCACATTACATAAATGCTGCAACCTTTGTAATAAAGAAGCCTTATGGAAGTTTTCCAGAACATTATCCCACATTTCCTATACATTAGGGTCGACCTTCTCTTCCCATTTGGATCCAGCTTTACATGGATAGGAGCATAAATGTCTAACTATATATACAATCATCCAGAAGGTACGGGACTTCAGTCAGAACACTTTTGACAGTGCTGGGAAAGGTTAATGATCTCTGTAAGGTTCTCATTGTTATATGTCCCCAAACCCCCCCCCCCCCTGTTGTGCACATTTCCTTTTGCTTCCTAGGAAAACTAAATTGAAACTGAACAAAAGTTTAACCATTTTTCCTAAAAAAAAAAAAAAAAAAAAAATCTCTAATGACCTTCACCTCTCCCCATGTGATTATGATTGGGTGTGGCATTTAAATATTCGGGCCCAAGCACTGTGCCCTGGAAGGAAGGTGGTAAAGTTCACATGCTCCCCCTTACCTGGAAGAAAAAAGCTGTGCAGATGTATGACAAATGAGAGTATTAGTGAGTAGAGGGTTTTTTTTTTTTTTTTTTTGGGCAACAGGTGATATAACAGGTTTGCTTTTAAAATTGTGCAATATGGTACATTTATGGTAATTAAGTTGATAATGATGTGAAAAAAAGTTAGAGCCATAAATAATATATTGTTTTATGTGAAAATAGCCACGCCAACTTAAAGCGTTTGTTACCCTAAAAAAAAAAAAAAAAAAAATACAGTTCCCTTAACCACTTAAGCCCCGGAGGATTTGGCTGCTCAAAGACCAGGGCCTATTTTGTGATTTGGCACTGCGTGAATTTAACGGACAATTGCGCGGTCGTGCAACGCTGTACCCAAATGAAATTGACGTCCTTTTTTCCCACAAACAGAGCTTTCTTTTGGTGGTATTTGATCACCTGTGCGATTTTTTGATCATGCGCTATAAACAAAAAAAGAGTGACAATTTTGAAAAAATAATATTTTTCACATTTTTTTATATGAAATTCCCCCCCCCCCCCAAAAAATTTAAAAATCAAAATTTTTTAACATTTTAGGCCAATTTGTTTTCTGCTACATATGTTTGGTTAAAAAAAAAAATCGCAATAAGCGTATTTTGATTGGTTTACGCAAAAGTTATTGCGTTTACTAAGGGAAAGATTTTTGTCATTTTTATTATTTTTTTTTTAACGAGTAATGGCGGTGATCTGCGCTTGACTGCGACATTGCGGCGGACAGATCCGACCCTTAACTGACATTTTTGACACTTTTGGGGGTACCAGTGACATTACTACAGTAATCAGTGCTATACATATGCACTGTTACTGTAAAAATGACACTGGCAGGGAAGGGGTTAACTTTATTAGAGAGCAAGGGGTTAAGTGTGTCCCTAGGGGCATGCTTCTAACTGTAAAGGGGCGTGGCTTTTGATGTAACCACAGAGACATACGATCCTACATAGCAGGATCGTATGATCTCTGCTGTTACATCAGGGAGAATGACAGGCGGCTTTGTTTACATTAGCCGCCTGCCTTTCTCCCTCTCTAGTGGGAGATCGCGAGTGACCGGCGGACATCTGACCCGCCGGTCACTCGCGCGGGGATGCCCGTGAATGAGCGGGGGCGGGAGCGCGCTCGCAGGCGAGTGATGTACCCATACGTCATTTGCCTGCACGGGGCTGACCGCCGCAGTATATGTACTTGCGGCGGTCAGCAAGTGGTTAAAGCATGTTATACAGCACAGTGCTTGTGCTGTGTCATTTGGCACCCTTTATCACCTAAAAAAAAACTGGCTAATCCTGCCAGTTTCTACCATCCCCCTTGTAAACTGACCACAGTATATCATGGCAGCTGAGCCCTGGCACCGTCGTCAGTTTACGTGCCTTGGTCAGCCTCAGCTCTCCCCTCTGTCTCCTGTGTCCTCCTCCCCCTCCCCTCCCTGCCTGTCCTCTGTGTCAGCACCCACACCTCAGCTCCTGCTGCTCTCATATTTATTATATAATAATCTAATCCACTCTGTAATATCACACTAAGTGCTCCTGTGCCTGTCTAATAGAAAAAATAAACCGATCTGTACCTATATCAGAGCGGCTCCTATCGATCACATGACCGCTCAGCACTCTCTCTCCTCTCTTCCCCGGCTGACATCAGCTGCAGTGCTCGGCCCTGCCCACTGGAGCTGTCAGCTGGGCAGAGAAGAGAGTCGGGGATCAGCTGATCGCTGGGAGCCGCTCTGATATAGGTACAGATCGGCATATTTTTTCTATAAGACAGGCACAGGAGCACTTTGTGTTATATTACAGAGTGGATTTGATTATTTTATAGTAGTGGCTTAACAACCACTTTAAACTACACATAAATATGCACTTCCAAATATTGTAACAACACCAATGTGCACTGTGCCAAATATTTAAATGATAATCTAAAATAATAATGAGTCGATTATTATAAAATGTCCATCAAATCAGGGTCTTGAATTCTTGTGTATATCCATGCATCTCCATATTTTATTCTTCAGTTCCATGCCCCAGCATGCTATCCACCACGAATATAGTGCATAATTATCCACCATCCAAAATTCTCACTGACCAGATAACCACAAGTTAAAAGTATGGCAATCCAATCCACCAGGGATCCTGTAGTCAATGGAGTATTCTCCCCTCTCATTCAATCATGTAACCAGAAAATGGCATCATTGCACAACATATTTATTCAATATTAAATGGTACATCCAGTGTAAAATAATAACTCCCATTTAAAAGTACCTTCCGACCAGCACAAAGTCTATCCTGCAATCTGTGTCTATAGCGTCACTCCGTTATGCCCCCACACATTACTTCCTGTCCATGGGTAATGGTACATCCAAGGATTGGAACGCACGCCAGCTTGACTGCACGGAGTGGCGTGACAGCCAAAGACACAATAATAATCGACTTATTAATATTTTAGGTTATCATTTAAATATTTGGCACAGTGCACATTGGTGTTGTTACAATATTTGGAAGTACATATTGATGTGTAGTTTAGGTTAGCGCGGCTATTTTCACATATAACGTTGTTTCGTTTACCTTCCTACTAGTGGAGTCACTTTAGCTGCAGCTAAAAACACAGGAGGGTACACAACTTAATTTTGCACCGGTGACACTTTATCATAAATAATGTATAAACACAGAGACTATTCACACTTACCCCATTAAGACTGCCCAAATCCTTCACTAAATGCTCATCTGCAGATGCTTCATAATTAATAACGGCATGTTGCTTGTCCACACTTCTTGACTATAAAATATAATTTTGAAATTAAATAATACACATCACAAAAACATTCACTTAATAGATCACATTGATCAACATACATTTATACAAGCAACTTAAAATAAAACTATAGGTAAAACTTTTATTTACATTTTGGATAGCGTTGGGCTGGGCTCACATATATTTTTAACCTCATCCATTTCGCATAACATGTGAGTGTGACCAGCTTTCAATGGAGCCGGTTTACACGTGTCCGAGGCGGCTGTGGCGCGGTTAGAAAAGGGTCCTGTGCGTTTTTGGGTCTGGTTCAGGTGAGAATTCAGGGAAAAATTTGCACCTGAATCACACCTGAACCATTTAACAGAAGCGCAGAGGACATAGGACTGCAAACCGCAGCTGCAAATATGTAAAACCAACCTAAGGGAGGGTTATAACCCCCTGTAAGGTTTATTGTTGCCATGTTTGTTCCATTGGGGATATTTACTTTCACTTCCTGTCCCATAGCCATCAAAAGAGGAAGTGAAAGGAAATCCCTGTAAATGAAGAGAATGAATTGGGGCCCCCCAGACTTAGCGTTACCATTGAAAGATTTCCCCTCTATTACTTTTCTGGGGACAATCCAAAATTAGGGATTTTATTTCATTTTTTTTTAAAATGATAAATACTGGGTTCGTACACATTTTTGCCAATAAAATTCTATGACTTTTCCATGACTTCAAGTAAATATTCATGACCTAATGTTTCATGAAATGTCTATGTATACATGTTAAAAAGGAAGAAAATCCATGTTACACCCAGCATATTTTTACTAAAATAAATGACAAGCTTTGTAGCGTACAGTCATGATGGATAAGGTGCAGCCGGACTTGTATGGATGGCACAGATGCACAAATGCAGCGCTTACATCGAGGGCAGCTCTTTGTTAGGCCAAAGCAACAGTCCTACGAACAGGCAGAAAAGAGAGAAAGGCGCCCCTCAGTGTAGCAGATGTAAATTTTATTGACACATATTAAAAAAACTTACATGGAGGTAAGCGTCTAGATCTCAGTCAGATCGAGGCAGCGGTGAAGTGCATACCTCACTGAAGGTCCGCACGAACGTGATGACGCGGGGGGCGGTAACCGGTTTCGGAGGATGCGTGAACCGCTCCTTACCGCCCACCTGCGTCATCATATTCGTGCGGCCCTTCAGTGAGGGATGCGCTTCACCACTGCCTCGATCTGACTGAGTCTCCTGATTGGTTCTCCCCTAGTGTCATCTCCCGGGTGCTGGCCAGCCTCAGGGACGGAAACACCGCAGACCTGGAAGGACGCCGAGCTATGAAGATAGACGCTTACCTCCATGTAAGTTTTTAATATGTGTCAATAAAATTTACATCTGCTACACTGAAGAGCGCCTTTCTCTCTTTTCTGCATATTCAAATATACAGTGATTGTAAAACAAATTTCCATGACTTTTCAAAAACTTTGTGGGTTAAATTATTTTCCAAAACTTTTCCAGGCCTGGAAACTGCTATTTTTAAATTCCATGACTTTTCCAGGTTTTTCATGACCGTACGAACCCTGTAAACAGGACAAATTGAGAGGGTGGTCCTCCCTAAAGGGGACAAAGACTGCAACCCTCTTCATTCTATCTACCTTGCCACAGTCATTTGTCAATACAGCAGGCGGGAGGTGGTTAAGCACTTGCCGACCAGCCACCGTAGTTTAACTATGGCAGGTCGGCTCTATTACGCAAAACGACGTACCTGTACGTCACTTTGTGTAATAGATAGTGGGGGGGCACGCAATATGTCCAGAGGGGGAGCCACTTAGCAGGTCCGGCGATGCGATGTCTGCCGGCCACATGCAATCGCTCCCCATGGAGACAGAACGGTGCTCTGCCTGTGTAAGCAAGGGTGATCGCTGTTCTGTCAGAGATGTATACAGGGATCCTGTGTTCCTCCTATTTAGGAACACAGGTCTCTGTGGTCATCCAGTGAGTCTATCCCCATACAGTTTGAAAGCACTCCCTAGGGACACACTTAACCCTTTGATGGCCCCTGGTGTTAACCCCTTCCCTGCAAGTGTCATTAGTACAGTAACAGTGCATATTTTTAGCACTAATTACTGTATTAATGTCATTGGTCCTCTCAAAAGTGTCAAAGGTGTCAGTTAGGTGTCCGATCTGTCCACCGCAATGTCGCAGTCCTGCTAAAAATCGCTGACTGCCACCATTTCTAGTAAAAAATAAATAAATAAAAATGACGAATCTATCCCCTAGTTTGTAGACGCGATAACTTTTGCGCAAACCATTCAATATACACCTATTGGGATTTTTTTAACCAAAAATATGTGGCAGAATACATATTGGCCCAAATTAATAAAAAAAATTAGATTTTTAAACTTTTTTTATTGGGAAGGTTTTATAGCAGAAAGTAAAAAAATGTTGGGTTTTTTTTTTTTTTTTTTCAGAATTGTCAATCTTTTTGTTTATAGCGCAAAACATAAAACTTGCAGAGGTGATCAAATACCACCAAAAGAAAGCTCTATTTGTGGGAAAAAAAGGACATCATTTTTTTTTTGGCTACAGCATCGCATGACCGTGCAATTGTCAGTTAAAATAACGCAGTGCTGTATCGCAAAAATGGCATGGTCATTAAAGCGTAGTTCCCGATTTTGTGTTTATTAAAAGTGAGCAGCTACAAAAAGTGTAGCTGCTGACTTTTAATAAACACACACTCACCTGTCCCACGATCCAGCGATGCGGGAGCCTCGGTTCTCTCCCTCTTCTCCCCGCGGCACCCGCATCTCTAGTGTGGGCACCAAGCTGTGACAGCTTATGGCTTCACAGCTAGGTGCCCACTGTGCATGTGTGAGTTGCACTGCGGGTCCTGAGTGGACGGGCAATCTTCTGGGACCTTTGACGTGTCCCAGAAGATTGCAGGGGGGGGGGGGGGACTTCCACTCAAGCCACCTAGGCGGCCCGAGCAGAAGTGGGAGCGGGTACCTGTCAAATCTAGGTAGCCACTCCCCCTCCCCCATAAAATAAAAAAAAAAAGGACATGCCAAACGTGGCATGTCAGGGGGTCAGGGGGCCTTAAAGCAGAAGTTCCATATTTGGGTGGATAAAGTAGTTAAAATAAAAAAGGTTAATAATATTTTTTTTCCTAATAAATGTGTTTTGATTCCAGTATTTCTTTTTGCTGCATTGGGTGGCCTTTTAATGCAGTGTGTTCACAAATACTTAAGTTCAGAAAGGCAAAAGTGTACAATTGCAGGAAATCACAGAAAATTATAAGAATTTTATGCAGCACATGAGGACAAGATGGAAAATCACCTGCAACATGAGCTCACAGTCATCTCTTCCAACGAAAATCATTTCTCTTGGCAGTCTGTGTCTTGTGCCTCCACTGCTCACCAAAAACCATGATGTTAAGCTCATTTTTCCACGTTCGTGTTTGACTCTTCATGCATCAGAATTTCTCTAAAAAAAATAAAATGTAAAAATGAGAATTCCAAACAAGTAAATAAATTGATATCACTCCCTCAGTCTGTAAACAGTTCAGAACAAGATGATTATAAAGGCCATGCTCATGACAGCTTACAATCTAAAAAGGAAGGAACAAAAAAGGTAATAACTGTGTGAGGATTTATTGATGGAGAGAGTTAAAAGTTCTGTTTTTATGTAGAGGTGGGATAGGCTTTCCTGAGGAGATGAGTTTTCGGGGATCATCTAAAAAGGTAGACGGATTAGAAGAAAGCCAAACAGGATGAGGTATAAGAGCTCTAAAGCAGAGGTGTCAAACTCAATTTCATTGAGGGCCACATTGACATTATGGTTGCCTTAAATAAACCGCTTGTAACTGTAAGACTATATTAATTTTTGTCTTTGATGACGCCCAAGAAAGGCGAGCGAAACGCGTCAACGTAACTTCCTGGCAGACACTCATCACACTACGTCACTTCTGCAAACCACCGTGGAACGCACGCCGGCAGCGTACCCGGAAGTGTATCGGCTCATTGTGACTATTGATCTGTTTACAACGCTGTTACTTTTTGAATGTTTGGGAGTAGCTTTTTAATATTTTTTATAATAAAATCACCCTACGGGCTTCACTATTTTCAGCTCCTTCCCCCTTTTGTTTGAGATTCTAAGCAAGGAGGAGTTTTAGAGGTGATTGAAGGCTCATCCCTATTGATATCCTGGGGGACACCAAGGCTGTTTAATATCCCGCATCTGAGGCTGGAGGTTGATTCGGAAGTGAAGCTGGATCTATATATATAAGGCTCAGAATTCTCCTAAGTCTGGTGAGTGGATCCCCAAAGGGGTTCTTTGGAAGCACTTGGCACTTTTGTGTGGAGCACAATATTCAGCACCTTATTTGATTCAAGAGGACTGTATACAATCTTTGCACTGTATTATATATTTTTTGCACTTTTTGCACATTTGGCACTTTATATATAATACATTTTTTTGCACTTTAAATAATCATATAGTACATTTTTCTGCACTTTAAATAATTATGTGATTGTATGACTATATTTTTTATCACTGATGCACTTTACTAATATCATCATTACCATATTGTATAGTTTACATTTTTAGTGCACTTCCTATTTATCTTTATACGCCTGGTAGCGCTGTTTTAAAATATCCCATTATATTAATTTTTACCCAGGGCTTTATGTCTGAGAGAATGGGTGCAGAAACTCAACCAAGCCCTCCCCTGATTAACTGCATCAAGCCGAGGATACGGCCAAATTGTACTGAACAGTGAGAGGATCTTAAATACCAGGAGTACATTATGTGCAGAGTTCAGGGGTGCCGTGTACAGAGTGCAGAGTTCAGGGGTGCGCTGTGTACAGAGTGCAGGGTTGAGGAGTGCACTGCATATAAACTGCAGCGTTTAGGGGTGTGCTATGCACAATGTGCAGGGTTTAGCTCTCTTGGCTGTCCACATCTCACTTCCACCCCTCCTTGCCTCTGCACCATGCTCCCCCATCCCCCCAATGCACACATCCCCCCTCAAACGGTTTCCTCAGATCTCACCTACCCAGCCTGGCTCTAGTACCTCATGGCAGTGTAGGCGGCTCTGTCCCTCCCTCACTTGCAGGAAGATCACTGATTGGAATGTGTGCAACCAGACACAGATGGGGATCACAGCGCAGCTTACCACGTGATGCCCATCCCACACTTCACCTGCCATCCGAATCTTCCTTTTCCTTGCCATGAGTGCAGGGCAGGCAGGCAGGGATCTGTGAGAGTTTCCACCGCGTTTCAGCTGAAAACAAGCCCTTGGTGCGAGGGCCACATTAAATGACCTGGAGGGCCGCATTCGGCCTGCGGGCCTTGCCTTTGACACATGTGCTTTAGAGGATAGGAGAGGCTCTGGAGAAGTCCTATAGGCAAGTATGGGAGGAGCGGACAAGGGAGCTTTAGAGAAAGAAGTCTTGGGAGGAGTGAAGGGGGCAGTTTGGGTGATACAATTCACAGCAGAGTTGTTTCATGTAATCTGGCCAATTAGTGTACAGTATATCTGATACAATAGATATGCTTATAGACTAGGTAAACGAAACAGCCATCTCCACCAGCCTATTAATGGCTCTGTCTGGTCAGGATTGCTCCTATTCCCAGGAAGTTGACAGGCCAACAGCCATCAGTTCAAGTCACCTCTGACTTGCTCACCGCTCCAGTAATGGCACTTGTGAAAATGCATGTTCCATCCTCATTTTTGCTTTATTAGTGAGCCACTGACCTACAGCAAGCAAAAGCAAGTCAGGTAGGGGTGCACCGATCCAGCTTTTCTAGTCCCGATACCGATGCCTGGCTTTGCGTATCGGTCGATACTGATACCGATCAGGTATTATGGTTTTGTTATAATAATTGTGCATTCAAAATCTAAAATATTATGTAATCAAAGTCAAACTCCAAATTAAAAAGAATGAAATGTAGCCACAAGAAAAAAAAGGTTATTGCTTGAACATGCAAGTAATCAAACAGTAAACCTGTAAAAATATAAAGTTAAAATCTCGCAAACAGGAATTTAAAATGCAACATACAACTGAACATTGCAGCACTGGATCAGCCCGTGGATCTGTTAATTTTACCAATCCCAGATCCAGCTATACTGGCAGTATCAAGGCCGATATCCAATCCTAATATCAGATCGGTGCATCCCTAAAATCAGGTGTCCCCGAAGTGGCCAGTTCACATGGTAGAAAATGCATTTAATTTGTGACTGTGGAATCTCCTCCCAATATTCACTGTAATAATATATATTTTTTGTAGAAATGAGATCCGCGCTTAGGATAAATAAATAAAGGCTGCTGCTCACCCCAAGGTATGACTCAAATGAGAAATACTAGATATTAGGAAAAAAGTGAGGTAGATGGCGCTGCCGTGGGTAAACAAATATATGGTATGTATTGACAAGGACAAAGTAGGTAGGTCCAAAAGATAATGCACAAACACATATACCGGAAAAAAAGTATGATAAAGTGCAAATGCGCACTAGATGAAATGAACAGATATAAACCAATCAATAATAAATCTTGCAAAAATTGGTATAAAAATGTGCAATAGTGCAAATAAATGTGCAAAAAGTGCGAGTGCAATAGTAATAAAAATAAAGTGCAAATTGGAAGGTATATTAGTCAGTGGAAGGTGACTGACTTGAAAAACGAAGGGCGGTAAAAAAAAGGTGCAAGATCATACAAACAGTAACACCATAAGCCGCAAAGCACAAATTATATTATAAAGTGTCCAGTGAAAATAAATTGGTATTTGGAAAGAGTCACCAAGTAAGTAAGTCTCAAAGTGGAGACACTAAAAAAACGGTGACTATGATCATATATAGCATTTAAAAAATAATAAATAAGTGATCAGTACAATATAGGATATAAAGGTGTAGACTCATAAATAAAGTGAGCAAAATTAATATAAATGGTAAATTGATTAGGTGTTTAAAGTGATAGGTGAAAAAAGTCCATTTAATTTGTAGATGGTGGTCCGTTTCTGGGGGTGCATGTGAGGAACAAAGAGGTGCTCCCCTTTACAATCCAGCCCGTACCAGAATCTCCTCACCCCTACAGGGGTAAAGAGCTTTGTACCCTTACAGGGGGGGGTCAAAGGGAACCTCTCTTCAGTAGGACCCTCGGTCTCCTAGATTGGGGATACTTCTCCACAAATAACTCTCAGTGGAATCCAGGGAACATCGATAGTAGATCAGATGAAAAGGGGGGGGGATGCCGGACCATATAGAGGAAAAAGGTCTCACATAGTGAAGTACTGTTAAACTTTAAATTTATTTGAAGAAGAGGTACTCACAATTATGCAGATAAATGAAGCATAGATATAAAAATCGTGAAGCCGCAATAGAGCCGGGTTCTACAATGGGGCTTCCGGAACACCGTGTGCTTCAACAACCCGGAAATGCGTTCCAACGAGCAGCGGATGTGACGCGGTTACGCGTTTCGTCATACGACGTCATCAGAGGCGGTAACATGCACGCCATCTCCGCTGGTTTAAATAATAAATAAAGGTTACCAGGCAACCGGAATCACATCCTACTACTGTGAACTGGTTTTATCCAATCCCGCAATGAATACACGGATGGTCAGTAGTTACTAGGCAGAATTTTGGACTAAGAAAAATATAATATGGCACCTAATGGGAGACAATAAAAAAATAGATCTATATCTATATCTATATATATATATATATATATATATATATATATATATATATAAAAACAAAAACGTCATTATTGCCAGGTAAAATATCATATGAGAAGAATATGCAGGGGGGCTGAATCCAAATGCACGCCGCCACTGATTTTCCTTCAACTTCACAATTCCTTCCAACTTCGTAATTACAATTCATGCATTAAGATAAAAAGCCTTCTGTGTGCAGTATCCCCCCTCAGCCCCCCCTAATACGTACCCGAGGTCCCTCTCTGTCCAGTGATGTCCATAAGTGTCTCAGCCTTCCGAGATTCTCCTTCCTGATTGGCTAAGACACAGCAGTGGTGCCACTGGCTCCCGCTGCTGTCAATCAAAGTCAGCTGCTAGCAAATAGGGAAGAGAGGGGGTGGGGCCGGGTCGGGGCTCCGTGTCGGAATGGACACAGGGAGCTGTGACTCAGCTTGGGTGCCCCCATAGCAAGCTGCTTGCTGTGGGGGCACTGAACAGGAGGGAGGGACCAAGATCACAGAAGAGGGACCTGAGAAGAGGAGGATCTGGGCAGCTCTGTGCAAATCCACTGCACAGAGCAGGTAAGTATAACATGCTTATTATTTTTATAGAAAAAAAAGGAGACTTTACAATCACTTTACGGTGCAATCTTTTCAGGAGTGATTCCTATCTATGTTATACAACGTTATACCATTATTCATACTTGGGAGAAACCATATATTATCATAACAAGTTTAGGAAGGTATTAGTAGTCAGGTGACAACTCAGGTTTATTCTTGTTCCTTTACCAATGATGAAAACTATGAAAGCAAAAAGGGAAATCATAAAGGTCAGGCAACCGGCATCTCAAACCTTTCCCCATACAAGACTTTTGTCCAAGATTGGAATAAAACAGCCCTGTTATTATATTAAATGTAAAAAATCAAGCAACACTTGTAAATAAAGTGTGTTAAATACTTACACTTCCTGCAAACAGCAACACAGAATGCTGCCTGGTAAGCCATTGGGAATCCAACACTTCCAAGAGCCTTAATATCCCAAGTCCTCCAGAGCTATCACTGGTTCCTCCTTCTGACCTCTACCTCAATGCAGGTGTGAAAAGTGACGTGGAGGAGAGCAGGAGGACCAGTAAGATCTGCGAGGGACCCAGGAGATCAACACTCCTGGAAACATTGATTTCCCTGCAGACGTGACAAGATTTCACAGTACTGAAGTGGCGTTCGCTGACACAGACAACAGGAAAGGAATGGATTTTAACACACTTCTTTTGCAAATATTACTTGAGTAAAAATCTTTAGTATAACAGCAAGATCCTTCAGTCTTATGCCCACTTATATTCTGCCATTTGACAGCTGAGTGACAGCGGGCAGGGCTTTGTCTCCGCTTTGGAAGAAGCTGAGCTCCCATGTAGTCTGGACCATGGATCCAAAACGTTCCACAAAGCAATGTTAATTTTTACGTCAAATTTCTATTTAGTTTTAGCCACAGTCTTAGTCGTATATTAGACATCTGAATTGTTTTGGTTTTAGTTGTATTTTAGTTGGCTAAAATCAAATTTTTAGCTGAATTGTAATGCATTATTTAAACTGGTTGTAAAGGCTGAAGATGTTTTTACCTTCTATGCACAAAGGTAAAAAAACCTTCAGTGTGCAGCGCCCCCCATCCCCCCAATCCTCCCTCCGATCCAGCGATCTTCACAATAGCCTAGACTGTCCTGGGAATCTCCCTCCGCATTGGCTGAAACAAATGTGGGAGCCACTGTAAATCACAGCCAGTGAGCCAATGAGATGATCGTGGGGGGTGGGGCCGAGCCACGACTCTATGTGTCTTATGGACACAGAGCAGCGGCTCAGGAGCGAGCACACAGCGGTGCCCCCAGGCAAGCAGCCTTCTCAGCAGGCACTGCTCGAGGGGGAGGAGTGCCGCCGGGGGACCCAAAAAGAAGAGGATCGGAGCTGCTCTGTGCAAAGTATGACATGTTTGTTATTTATAAAAAAAAACAAAAAAAAAGCATTTCTCTAAATTGCCAAATTCTTTATATACTCCTGGAGTAAACATCTAATAACATATCATTTATGGTATTAAGGTCCGAACATGCACTAAAGACACAGATTTAGCTGTTCTGATATAGAACGTCTTTTAAAAAAAAAAAAAAAAAAAAAAGTTTCATAAACAAAAATATTGCTTTTTGACAAACAGAAGTGCAACTTTACAATATATTTTTTAAAAAAGGTAAACTCTATTGGCCGTAATGCCATTGCACATATTACCTGAATATATTACAAACAATAAATATTAAGAAAGATAAACAAATAAGAAAAGCCTTTTTCTTAAATTTTTTTTCTTTTAGCAGTTTAGTAGATGCCCCTTACTTATCCTTATGTGGTAGTGCAATACATGTTTAAACTTTAATGTGCTATTATTATAGGCTAGGGATAGAATTGTGTTGCCGATTTGGAAAAGGCCAGCGGAGGGCACCAAAGAGAGAGTGTGAATAAGAGTAATGTGTGGAACTGCATAGGAAAGGGAAAGGATTGATGGGAGTCTACATCTTTAAGTTGCCGATAAAGTCAGAGGGGCTTTAACAGACAGGCGAAGCTCCAAGGAAAGCGTGAAGTTCAGGCAGGGAAAAAACATCCCTCCCTCACATTTTTGTTCCATTTTTGTTCATTGACGAAAATTGAAATTCATTTTTCGCCATAGTTTTAGTCCATGGACTTCATTCTAATTTTATTTTCCTTTCGTTTTCATTACTGAAAACATTCAACTGATGAAAACTATGACGAAAATATTTTCGTCAACTAAATTAAAGTGGACTGTAAAGGTTTTTTTTTTTTCAAAATAACAAACATGTTATACTTACCTGCTCTGTGCAAGGGTTTTGCACAGAGCAGCCATGATCCTCCTTTTCTGGGGTACCCCAGCGGTGCTCCAGGCTGCCCCCACAGAGAGCCGCTTTCCATGGGGACACCCGTGGGTGCGCGCTCACGGATCCCACTGCTGCGTCCATCGACACAGAAGCAAGACTCGGCCCCATCCCCCCGCTCATATGTCACTGGATTTGATTGACAGCAGTGGGAGCCAATGGCTCCTGCTGCTATTAATCTATCCAATGAGGACCCGAGACAGTGGCTGGAGCTGCTGGGCTCGTGCTCGTCGCTGGAACGTTCGGGTTCAGGTAAAAATAAGGGGGGGGGGGTCTGGGGGACAGCTGCAGCACCAAAGGTTTTTCACCTTAATGCATAGAACACATTAGGATGAAAAAGCTTGCAACTTTACAACTCCCTTAACACTGCCACAAAGCCATGAGAACTGATCTGCACACTAGTACAGATACTTGCAGACACCACAATTTGCCTATACTTTAAGCCCCCGTTCACACTGGGGCGACGCTACTTCGCCGGGCGACCTCACAGGTCGCGGCGCGCTGGTCGCCCCGTGACCTCGGAGTGGCCGGCACGGACTTCATAACATTGAAGTCAATGCAGGTCGCTCCGGGTCGCCCCAAAGAAGCTCCGGACCCTTTTTCTAAGTCGGAGCGACTTGTGTCGCTCCTATTAGAACGGGTCAATAGCTTCTGTATGGCGGGCGACCTACGGCGACCTGTCAGGCGACCAGGTCGCCTGACAGGTCGCCCCAGTGTGAACGGGGGCTAACACAACTATTACTCTAGAAACATCCTGGGCCAGGATAGGACAGATTCACTTAGAAGTGACACTAAACTCTGCTTTAAAAAAAAATATATATATATATATTTAAGTATGTATTCTTCTTAACTCAAAAAAGTACCTTTTATTGCTCTCAGCCTCCTCCATATCTTTTTTTCTGCTATCGAACTTCCTCTTAGAGGATGACTACATTGATTCTCCATGGTCTCACTTCATAGGAACAAAGCCAACCCTCTGCTTTCTCCCAGGATGGACTAATGACTATGGGGTTTGTGGTGCACATGACCACAACGAACATGCACAGCCCATTCTAAACAATACAAGGGTTTCAGGATGCTACAAGGAAATAAATATACAAAGTAAGCAATGATTTCATGAAAAATAGATTACAAGGTCATTAGGTAGTAGATGTGTATGGATTATTTTTGGACAATAAGGATATTTAGTGTCGCTTCAAGCTAAATAAGGGGACATACATAAATCTTTCATAGATTTGCCAGCAGATTTGTAGTCATTAAAACTAACCCCGTCATCAGCCTGGGGAACTGAAAATAAGCACATGGTAAGAAAATGCATCAGCAGAAATGACCTTCAGACAAACGTGTATGTGAAAATGAACAGTACATCCAGATTTAGAGGCAGCTGAAAATATAAGCAAACCAAGTCAAAGCTGAGCTTGTGCCACACCTAGAGCTGCACGATTCTGGATAATATGAGAATCACAATTTTTTTGCTTAGAATAAAGATGATGATTCTCATGATTTTCGGTGTAACGTCATCTTTTACATTATACAAAAAAATTGGGCTAACTTTACTGTTTCGTTTTTTAATTTGTATTAAATATGTATTAAAGTGTATTTTTTCCCAAAAAAACTGCGTTTGAAAGACTTCTGCCCAAATACAGTGTGACATAAAATATTGCAACAATCGTCATTTTATTCTCTAGGGTCTCTGCTAAAAAAAAATATATATATATATATATATATATATATATATAATGTTTGGCGGTTCTGGTCTGATTTTAACTTGTAAGCAACAAGTGTCAGAAAAAGGCTTAGTCTTTAAGGCCCCTGTCACACTAGAGCGACTTGTCACGCGATTTTGGACCGCAAAATCGCATGACAAGTCGTTTTCCATTATTTTTAATGAGCCCCATTCATATCTGTGCGTTTTGAAGTCACACCGACTTCAAAGTAGTTCCTGCACTACTTTGGCACGATTTTAATGCGTTTTGAGGTTTATAGCCATAGCCATTCGATTCCCCTATAGAGGACAGCGGGGAATCTGACAGCTCCGTCTCCACACACATAGCGGAGACGGAGCTGTCAACTGTCTGCTCAGCGGGGATCGGCGGATCAATCCCCGCTGAGAAAAATGGAGTCCGTCGGCGGAACGGACATGTGTGAAAGGGCATGTGTGAAAATTTGTCAGAGCCCCGTTCACACTGGGGCGACCTGGTCGCCTGACAGGTCGCCTCGCATAGAGAAGCTTTGGACCCGTTCTAATAGGAGCGACACAAGTCGCTCCGACTTAGAAAAAGGGTCCGGAGCTTCTTTGGGGCGACCCGGAGCGACCTGCATAGACTTCAATGTTATGAAGTCCGCGCCGGCCGCTCCGAGGTCGCGGTGCGAGCAGTGCGCCGCGACCTGTGAGGTCGCCCTGGGAAGTAGCGTCGCCCCAGTGTGAACGGGGCCAGAGGCTCTTTTATTTATTTCTTTTTTTGACAGCTGTGAGTGAGCATAGAACAGCTTTGCATGAATCGAGGACATGCCGTTAAGTTTATGAGGGGGGGGTGAATCGAGATTGCGATTTTTTTTAATCGTGCATCTCTACCCACACCCCTGCTTCCTTAAGTGGGGTACACACTAGTAGAAAATCTGCCGAAAATTCCCGCCCGATGTGAAATCGTACGATTTTCGCCTAGTGTGTACACAACTTTCAGCAGCCGATGCCGACATTTTCAACGAAAAAAAAAACGGAGGGACAAACACCAAAATCTTTTTTGTCTGTCCCCAGACAACCGATTTTCGTTTAATGTGTATGCAGCACATCTGTGAAAAATCGGATACGAAAGACCGCGCATTATCTGAAGTTGCTGACAACCCGGAAGTCTAGGAACAAATGTGCCAAAAAAAAAAGAAAAATCAGACGAGAAATTTCGTGAACATTTATGCACTGTCGACTAAAAACGGTTATGAACGCTGAGAAGACAGAGAAAAATCGGAGGATATTTCGTCCGATTTTCGTCAAGTGTGTACGGCCCTTTAGGCTACATTCCCCCAGGCGCTTACTAAACCTGAGAACACCAGCGGTAGATGGTTGTGGCCACAATGACAGGCTGTGCGCAGGCACAGATATTTGTGACTGCACCAGGTAATAACTGGCTGTGCAAACAGTCATAAATAAACTATATTGTCAAAAGTATTGGGACATCTGCCTTTACACGCACATGAACTTTATTAGCATCCCAGTCTAAGTCTGTAGGGTTCAATATTAAGATGGCCCACCCTTTGCAGCTATAACAGCTTCAACTCTTCTGGGAAGGCTGTCCACAAGGTTTAGGAGTGTGTCTATGGGAATGTTTGACCATTCTTCCAGAAGTGCCTTTGTGAGGTCTGGCACTGATGTGGACAAGAAGGCCTGGCTTGCAGTCTCTACTCTAGTTCATCCCAAAGATGTTCTATCAGGTTGAGGTTAAAGCGGAGTTCCACCCAAAAGTGGAACTTCTGCTTTAGGGAGTCCTGACCCCCTGACATGCCACATTTGGCATGTCATTTGTTTGGGGGGGGGTACCTAGTTTTGACAGGTACCCGCTCCCACTTCCGTTTGGAGCGCCGCGGCGCCCTGAACGGAAGTTCTCCTCTCCCCCTCCCTCCCTGCAATCTTCTGGGACACGTCAGAGGTCCCAGAAGATTGCCGGCCAATCACGGCGCGCAGCGCGACTCGCGCATGCGCAGTGGGTACCCGGCTGTGAAGCCGCAAACTGTAACAGCCGGGTGCCCACAGCAGTGATGCCGGTGCCGAGGGAGAGGATCGAGGCTTCGGGCGGCCGCATTGCTGGACCGTTGGACAGGTGAGTGAATGGCTGGAACTCCGCTTTAAGACTCTGTGCAGGCCAGTCAAGTTCCTCCCCCCCAAACTCGATCATCCATGTCTTTATGGACTGTGCTTTCTGCTCTGGTGCGCAGTCATGTTGCAACAGGAAGGGAAGGGGCAACTCCCCCAAAAAAAACTGTTCCCACAAAGTTGGGAGCATGAAATTGTCCAAAATGTCTTGGTATGCTGACGCCTTAAGAGTTCCCTTCACTGGAACTACGGGGCCAAGCCAAACCACTGAAAAACAACCAGTTCTTTCTGCACTCGTTTTCCGCAGAGAGCGGTCTGAAGTCCAGTCTCTGCTGTTACAGAAGTCGGCCCAGGCACCGCGTCTTCATGACCACAGAGTCAGGATCCACCAGGTGCCTGGACTGACACCCAGCTCAGCCTCTCAGTGAGCCGCTGAGAGCCCGAGCCGGCCCCTCCACAGCCCAGCGCTCCAATGAGCGAGGAGGGGGCAGAGCAGAGACCTGATGACTGACAGTCAGCAGCTTTTTGCTCGTTGAGCTGTCAGAACCGAGTGATCAGCGGTGTTTGATCGCTCGGTTCTCAGTGCAGAGGCGCCGGGGGACCGATGCTGCATCCACCTAGGTAAGTATAATTAGGGAAAAAAACAGAATCCCATACATCTCCTTTAACACTAAACTGATGACCTATAGGGGGCTTTTAAAGTGGAACTTCACTCTCTCAATCAATGTGGACTAATTTTAATCCTTATGCTACAAGCATTAGTAAATAGGAAAGTTTATCTTATTTACTTGTTTTAAACTTTTTTTTTACATTTCTTTAGTTACTTTCTTTTTTCCATGCCGCAAATGATATCATGCATCCCAGGAGTGTTTAGGAGAGGAGGGAAGGATCTCAGCTCAGCCTATGCCTGAGCTAAGAGCAGGTGGATTCCAGGAAGTAAATGATACATAAATCATCAGCCCTTACTCAAGATGGCCATGACCAGAAATGCTAGGGGGTGTTTTTCAAAATGATTTCTCAGTAAAATAAAGCATTGAGACATGGATGGATGGGGGCGGTTGCTTTGAATAATACAAATTTATTAAATAGTATTTTTGGTTTGTGGTGCTCAGATGCAGTGCAGTTCCACTTTAAAGCGTCACCTATGGAAAATATAGGGTACTGATATGTTTAAGATTTGAGATGTTGGGTATATATTTACTCGGCACAACCTCTGTTTTTATAGTTTACCAAAAATGTCATAATTTATTGCTTTTTCAGCCCACTAAAATTTACTTTTAATGTGTTTTTTTAACCAATTTTTTTTTTTTGCGGTAACATCGTGTGACATACCCAATTGGAACTACCACTTTTTATTCTCTAGAGCAGTGGTCCTCAACTCCAGTCCTCGGGGCTCACTAACAGGCCAGATTTTAAGTATTATCTTGGGGAGATGCAGACTAGAATACTGCAATCACTGAGCAGCAAATGAGATCACCTGTGATGTAATTTAACCACTTGCCGACCGCCACACCACTATATACTGCGGCGGTCAGCCCCTCACAGGCAGAGTGACGTATCGGTACGTCACTAGCCTGGGAGGGTCTGGGGAGCGAGCGAGCGCGCGCCGCCGGCGGCGCGCTCCCGCTCCCGCGCGGTCACGGGCCCCCCCGCGCGTGTGACCGGCGGACCCGATGTCCGCTGGTCACTCGGCGATCGGGAGAGGGAGAAAGGCAGGCAGCTTGTGTAAACAAGCTGCCTGTCAGTTCTCCCTGTGTAGAAACACTTATCATACGGGTTCTACTATATAGAACCGTTGATCAGTGTAACTACACCTCAAGCCACAGCCAATCACAGTTAGAATCACGCCCCTAGGGACACACACAGCCCCTCCCTCTCAAATAAAGTTAACCCCTTCACTGCCAGTGTAATTTTACAGTAACAGTGCATATATATAGCACTGATTACTGTAGAAATGTCACTGGTAACCCCAAAAGTGTCAAAAATGTCAGTCAAGGGTCCGATCTGTCCGCCGCAATGTCGCAGTACCGCAAAAAAAAAAAAAAAATCGCAGATCGCCGCCATTACGCGTTAAAAAAAAACAACAAAAATGACAAAAATCTTTCCCTTTGTTAGTAAACGCGATAACTTTTGCGCAAACCAATCAAAATACGCTTTTTGCGATTTTTTTAACCAAACATATGTAGCATAAAACAAATTGGCCGAAAATTTTAAAAAATTTTGATTTTTACTTTTTTTTGGGGGGGAATTTCATATAAAAAAGTGTGAAAAATATTGTTATTTTTGCAAAATTGACGCTCTTTTTTTGTTTATAGCGCGTGATCAAAAAAATCGCACAGGTGATCAAATACCATCAAAAGAAAGCTCTGTTTGTGGGAAAAAAAGGACGTCAAATTTGTTTAGGTACAGCGTCGCACGACCGCGCAATTGTCCGTTAAAAGTCACACAGTGCCGAATCGCAAAATACCCCCTGGTCAGGAAGGGGGTAAAATCTTCCGGGGCTTAAGTGGTTAATTATCTTGCAAACCTGACCTGTTAGTGGGCCCCGAGGACCGGAGTTGAGGACCACTGCTCTAGAGTGTCTGCTTTCAGAAAATATATAATGTTTGGCGGTACATGTTTCGGGAACATGTTACATCTTCCACCCATAGGATTTGTTAGTTAAAAAAAAAAAAAAATGGCTCCAAACTTTAAGCTGGCTCCTAGATTCAAAGCAAATTTGTCAACCACCGACATAAGGATCTTACTGTTCCTTGAGGGCAGGGGGTGATATAGTGCGGAAAGTGCTGTGTAAATTATCAGCCTGTACTAAATTTGAAAAAAAAATAAAGAGCGTGATGACTTGTTCCAAGTAACCATGCATTGTACGGCTTGTACACCAATGTGCTAGTGTATTAGCAGGTTGGTACTTTCAAACCAAAAGCAAACCATTGTACTTTAGAAATGTGCCTTTTTTTTAAGCAGTGATAAGGTTGTGGTAAAGCCATAGCACAGATTAAGGCCCCTTTCACACTTATGCGACCTAAAAGTCGTGCAATTATACTGCGATTTTGTTGCCGAGATTTTGACTGGACTTGAAGCAATGCCTACGTCTTTGGACCTCAAAACGCATTCAAATCATCCTAAAGTAGTGCTTGAAGTCGTTGCGACTTGAAGTCGTACAGATATGAACGGTACTCATTGGAAATCATGGGGTACGACTTGTCATGCAACTTTGCAGTCCCAAATCACACTTGTATGACTCCAAAGTGGCACCGACTTTGGAATGCAACTTTTGTACAACTTTGGATGGGTGACACTTGAATATGACTTTGGCTCTTACCAGTTTTAATGGAACTGTTGCACACAAGATGCTTTGTATTAGGGCTGAACGATATTCGATGTAACATCGAATATCGTGTTGCGGGCGTGGGCGATAGTCACATCGCAGACACATTCGATATTGGGGACTCACAGTGAAGGTAGAAGAATGCAGCCCGACATCCGTCCCACATGTTAAGTCTGTCCTGCAGCTCTCCTGACTGAGCGGTGAGCAGCGCACTGTGAGCAGCGGCACAGGGAACCAATCACGCGTGCCTGCACACCTGATTGGTTCGCTGTGCCGCTACTCACGACGTGATTGGTTCGCTGTGCTGTGGGGCGGAAGTGTATTGTGGGGACTGGGAGTGTGCTTCCGGTCCGAAGGAGCTGCCTGGTGGAGAGGACTACAACTCCCAGTTTTACCCCCACTTCCCGTGTTTCCGTCAGCCCCCAGCCAGAGAGATTCCCCCTCCCTCCGGGAGAACCGACTTCACAGCCCGATCATGAGGGACAAACAGAAGAGGCGGAGGGAGCGCACGTGGGCCAAGGCTGCCAAGATGGTACCAAATACGGAGGGGAGGCGACTGTACCATGTACACCAGAGTATAAATATTGCAATATATATTGTTGGGGAAAAAATATTGCAATGTGATTTTTTTCCCAATATCGTGCAGCCCTACTTTGTATAACATTCAGATAGGACTTTCATGCAACTTCTGAGGATTAACATTGAAGTCTATGGCCCTCCAGTTGCATAAAAGTCCGACCAAAAGTAGTGCATGAACTACTTTGAAGAGGCTGTAACTTTAACCACTCCTGGACTGGATGATTTCCCCCCTTAATGACCAGGCCATTTTTTGCAATTTGGCACTGCGTTACTTAAACTGACAATTGCGCAGTCGTGTGATGCTGTACCCAAATAAAATTGATGTCCTTTTTTCCCACAAATAACGCTTTCTTTTGGTGGTATTTGATCACCACTGCGATTTTTATTTTTTGCGCTATAAACAAAAAAAAGACCGTCAATTCTGTTCTGAAAAAATATATATATTTTTTACTTTCAGCTATATAACATTCCCAATAAAAAATTAAAAATCAAATTTTTTCATAATTTTAGGCCAATTTGTATTCTACATATTTTTGGTAAAATAAATCCCAATAAGTGTATTTTGATTGATTTGCGCAAAACTTATCGCGTCTACAAACTAGGGGAAAGATTTATGTCATTTTTATTTATTTTTTTACTAGTAATAGCAGCGATCAGCGATTTTTAGCGGGACTGCGACATTGCGGCAGACAGATCGGACATCTGACATTTTTGACACTTTTGGGGGGACCAGTGACATTACTACAGTAATCAGTCCTCAAAATATGCACTGTTACTGTAATAATGACACTGGCAGTGAAGGGGTTAACACCAGGGGCAATCAAAGGGTTAAATGTATGCGTAGGGGGTGTTTTCTTCTAACTGTGAGGGTGATGGGCTTATGGAATCAACACAGGAACCTGTGTTCCTAAATAGGAGAAACACAGGATCCCCATGTTGATTGCTGACAGAACAACGGTTTGCTGTGTTTACAACAGCAGACTGCCGTACTGTCTCCACGGGGAGCGATCGAGGGTGCCCAGCGGCAATCCCGGCCACCGGCCCCCCAGATCAGCTTCCCCGCTGGCGAATGCGCACCCACGCGATCGCTCCAGCGCTGTACAGGTTATCATTGGAAAACATGGGGAACGACATATCGTGCAACTCTGATGTGCAAAGTTACATGACAAGATGCACAAGTTTGAAAGGGGCCTAAAGAGGAACTTCACCCAGCATTGTGAATATTACAAATACTGAAGCTGTTGACTTTAAAAAAAAAAAAAAAAAAAAAAAAAAAAGATACCAGTCCATGAATTCTTTTACATTGTGGCTGTCAGGCACTGCTAGCTTGAATTTGGAAGCTGGCTGTGACTTTATGACAGCTCCCAACTGCACACGTGCAAGACCTTATAGCCTCCTAAGACATGTGACAATATCTCAGGAGGCTGCAGGCAGTGGGAGGGGGAGGGGAAAAGGCCAAATCATCGTTGCCTAGACAAGGATTGAAGAAGTGGGAACCAAAAAATACAATGAAAATTCTTAGGAAATTCACGGTTTTGTTTGCTTTTAGCATAGGATTTTAGAAAAAAAATGGACTCTCTCAAATGAAAACTGTTGTTAAAAAAAAAAAATGCTGTTAAAAATTTGTATATTCAAGAAAAAAATCCATTATAATATTTTCCTTTGAATTTTATTGCCACCACAATAGTAAATGAACATTGATTTGATGCCACTTTCAGTGCATCCTGAAAGTGTTCACAGAGCTTCACTTTTTCCACATTTTGTTATGTTACGGCCTTATTCCAAAATGGATTAAATCCCTTATTTTCCTCAAATTTCCTCAAACAATACCCCATAATGACAACGTGAAAGAAATTTGTTTGAAATCTTTGCAAATTTTTTTAAAAATAAAAAAAATTACATGTACATAAGTGTAAAGAAAGAGGTGGTATCTGCGCTTAGGGATAAAAAAAAAAAAATTGAATAAGACAATAAAAAGAGGCAGCCAGCTATGCAGGTGATAAGACAAACCTAACAGTACATAAATATAATAAAAATCAGCGCCAATGAACTAAAAAGTCCCAAACATGCAACAATGGTAACAGTCCAAAGATGTAAATGGAGGTAGGTGAAAATATGAGGAATGATCCCAATCACCAGTGTCAAATCGAGGATAGGATGAGCACCCAGAATGTGATAGCCAGTAGGTACTCTTACCACATGGGATAAACCCAAAAGCTGATAAATCAAATCAGGCACAGCCAGCAGTAGATCGCCAGACCACAGGATAGGCTCCTAAGAAAGGTCGCAGGGATCCAGTACTCCTTCAAGCTGCAATTGGGGCACTATACATCCTCCGCTTACTCAATAACGTTTTACCTCCGAATAAATAGACATATCCATAGTGCAGATGGTACAGGACTAAAATTTAATGTTAAATAAAAGTTGCACTAAGCCCCCGTTCACATGCAAGCGACGCTACTTCGCACCGCGACCTCGGAGAGGCCGCCACGGACTTCATAACATTGAAGTCTATGGCGGTCACCTCCTGGTCGCCCCAAAGAAGCTCCGGACCCTTTTTCTAAGTCGGAGCGACTTGTGTCGCTCCTATTAGAACGGGTCCACAGCTTCCCTATGGGAGGCGACCTACAGTGACCTGTGAGGCGACCAGGTCGCCTCACAGGTCGCCTTAGTGTGAACGGGGGCTTACAAATTCAACAAAAGTATAACAGCATAACAAAATCAAGAGGCACCTCTGATGATGTCATTTCTTGTGACGACACGCGTAAGGCGGAAGTGGTGATTGGACGCCCGAAGCACGCTCCATGCCGCGGCTTTTGATTCTGTTATGCTGTTATACTTTCGTTGAATTTGTAAGTGCAACTTTTATTTAACATTAAATTTTAGTCCTGTACCAAACTGCAGCCCCTGGACAAACTGGGCAAAGGCAGGGGGGAGCTGCTCCCCCTCCAGATCACGGCGTAAAAGCTTGGCCCACTCAGAGTTTGCGACACCAGGGCAATAGTAAAAACTGGCCTAAGTGCCAAACCAGCCACAGTGTACATATGGCTGGCCACAGCCTCCGCTTTTCTGTCAGCTGGGTCCTTAAAGGCCAGGGACTCCTCAACCGGAATCATGGTTGCTTTGTTTAGCTCAGAAACCAAAGAGTCCACCACAGGTGGGACAGTCCACTTTTTAACCACTTGCCGACCGCCGCACGACTATCTACGTCGGCGGTCAGCCCCTCACAGGCAAACTAACGTAGGGCTACGTTGCTTGCTTGTGAGGGTCTAGGGAGCGAGCGCGCGCCCCCCGGGGCGCGCTCCCGCGTGGTCACGGACCCCCCCGCGCGTGTGACCAGCGGACCCGATGTCCGCCGGTCACTCGGCGATCGGCGGGGGAGAGGGAGAATGTCAGGCAGCTTGTGTAAACAAACTGCCTGTCATTCTCCTCGCTGCAAAGACACTGATAAAACGGATCTGTTATGTAGATCCGTTGATCAGTGTCCTTACAGCTAGAGCCACAGCCAATCACAGTAGAAACCACGCCCCTAGGGACACACACAGCCCCTCCCTTCCAAATAAAGTTAACCCCTTCACTACCAGTGTATTTTTACAGTAACATTGCATATGTATAGCACTGATTACTGTAGAAATGTCACTGGTAACCCCAAAAGTGTCAAAAATGTCAGTCAAGGGTCCGATCTGTCCGCCGCAATGTCGCAGTACCGCAAAAAAAATCGCAGATCGCCGCCATTACGCGTTAAAAAAAAAAACAACAAAAATGACAAAAATCTTTCCCTTTGTTAGTAAACGCGATAACTTTTGCGCAAACCAATCAAAATACGCTTTTTGCGATTTTTTTTACCAAACATAGGTAGCATAAAATAAATTGGCCGAAAATTTTTAAAAATTTTGATTTTTACATTTTTTTTTGGGGGAATTTCATATAAAAAAATGTGAAAAATATTGCTATTTTTTGCAAAATTGACGCTCTTTTTTTGTTTATAGCGCGTGATCAAAAAATCGCACAGGTGATCAAATACCACCAAAAGAAAGCTCTGTTTGTGGGAAAAAAAGGACGTCAAATTCGTTTAGGTACAGCGTCGCACGACCGCGAAATTGTGCTTTAAATTCACGCAGTGCCGAATCGCAAAATACCCCCTGGTCGGAATGGGGGTAAAATCTTCCGGGGCTTAAGTGGTTAAGCAGGGAGTCCTCATAAGGGTACCGCATAGCAAAACGCTTAGAGACCACAAGGGGGCGTTTTGGACAACCCCACAGTTTAGCGACAATTTTGTCAAAGTAAGCGGGAAAGGGGAACACCCTTGCCGCTCTGGAGGGCTTGTGGGTCCCAAAAGGAACAGATGCCCCGATGCGGCAACGACCGCATCCCCAATTTTTAAAGTCTCAGGTACAGTTACAATCTGTGCATCTACCAGCCCCTTTTCATGCGTGGCTACAGAAGCAGAGGAATCATCCTCACTATCTGAGAAATCAGGGTGTGTGGACACAGACCCAAGCAGGGTGACTCGCGTCCGCAGTGGCTGCATCAGATTCAGGATCTGATGAGACAGATGAGGCAGCTGAAGGCAGGGAACGCTTTTTGCTAGCCCATTTCCCCAGGACCAAATTCACCTTGGACACCAAAGACTCCAGGACTGACATCAGTGCAGTAAGGGATTGTTGGGACCCGGAGAGCCCGGCAGCCTCTGAGAGAGGATCAGGTGGGGAAAAGTGCTCCACGGACTCCATGGGTGAAATAAGGGGGACCCACAAAAAAAGGTGTAAAAACACTGGCGGTGGGGAGGGAGAGGACCCCACCAGACTCACCATGCACCGATCAGCCACCACAGTACCATGTCGCAGCTGACCTAGCGCGGAGCTGTGGCTTGTGCGCGCTCGCTGGCTAGACTGAGGTGACCACTGCATTTTAAAAAATATCCAGCCCGCTGCCCAGTCCAGCAGCTGATTGCAGATTCTCACAGGAAAAATAGAAGAATCCATTAAAAAGGAAAAAAATTGCCAGGACCGAAGACCCCAGAAAGGAACTTGGTCCTTACTCCTGACTAGGAAGGAAAAAGTGCATATAGCTGAGAGTGGGAGTATACCCCCTGGGACTGCCCATAGGCGTAGTCAAGATTCTTTTCTGCCTAGTGTCCTACTCCTGTAGGGGGCAGTATAACCCAATAGTTATTAAGATCAGGAGCTGTGTCCGTCAATGAATGATAGAGAAAAAAGGTATTTGAAATGCTGAGAAAACATTTTTTTCAACCAATGACCATACAGGAAGCGATGACGAATGCAGGGGGGAGAGGGTGTACTTGTGAAAGCCTGGAACACCCCTTTAAAGGGGTTGTAAAGTCAGAAGGTTTTTTTTTTTTTTATCTTACTGCATTCTATGCATTAAGATAAAAAGCCTTCTATGTGAAGCAGCCCCCCTCACCCCCCTTAATACTTACCTGAGCCCCCTCTCTATCCAGCGATGTCCATGAGCGCCTCAGCCGCCTGGGACTCTCTCTCCTGATTGGCTGAGACACAGCAGCGGACTGGCTCCGCTGCTGTCAATCAGCCGCGATTCTGCCTGTGATTCCGAACCATTGCAAAACGTGGGGCAACCTAGTGATTCCCACGACTTGCAATGGCACCCCAAACGTGGCGTGATTTTGCCACAACTGTCGCCTGACGAATCGCGGTAAAATTGCACAAACAGAATCGTGGGACAAGAAGTACAAACCCAATTCCAAAAAAGTTGGGACACTGTACAATTTGTGAGTAAAAAAGGAATGAACTAATTTACAAATCTCATAAACTTATATTTTATTCACAATATGATATAGATAACATATCAAATGTTGAAAGAGAGACATTTTGAAATGTCATGCCAAATATTGGCTCATTTTGGTTTTTATGAGAGCTACACATTCCAAAAAGTTGGGACAGGTAGCAATAAGAGGCTGGAAAAGTTAAATGTAAATATAAGGAACAGCTGGAGGACCAATTTACAACTTATTAGGTCAGTTGGCAACATGGTTGGGTATAAAAAGAGCCTCTCAGAGTGGCAGTGTCTCTCAGAAGTCAAGATGGGCAGAGGATCACCAATTCCCCAATGCTGCGCCGAAAAATAGTGGAGCAATATCAGAAAGGAGTTTCTCAGAGGAAAATTGCAAAGAGTTTGGAGTTATCATCATCTACAGTGCATAATATCATCCAAAGATTCAGAGAATCTGGAACAATCTCTGTGTGTAAGGGTCAAGGCTGGAAAACCATACTGGATGCCCGTGATCTTCGGGCCCTTAGACAGCACTGCATCACATACAGGAATGCTACTGTAATGGAAATCACAACATGGGCTCAGGAATACTTCCAGAAAACATTGTCGGTGAACACAATCCACCGTGCCATTCGCCGTTGCCATCTAAATCTCGATAGGTCAAAAAAAAAGCCATATCTAAACATGATTCAGAAGCGCAGGCGTATTCTCAGGGCCAAGGCTCATGTAAAATGGACTGTGGCAAAGTTGAAAACTGTTCTGTGGTCAGAAGAATCAAAATTTGAAGTTCTTTTTGGAAAACTGGGACGCCATGTCATCCAGACTAAAGAGGACAAGGACAACCCAAGTTGTTATCAGCGCTAAGTTAAGAAACCTGCGTCTCTGATGATATGGGGTTGCATGACTGCGTGTGGCATGGGCAGCTTACACATCTGGAAATGCACCATCAATGCTGAAAGGTATATCCAAGTTCTAGAACAACATATGCTCCCATCCAGAGGTAGTCTCTTTCAGGGAAGACCTTGCATTTTCCAACATGACAATGCCAGACCACATACTGCATCAATTACAACATCATGGCTGCGTAGAAGAAGGATCTGGGTACTTAAATGGCCAGCCTGCAGTCCAGATCTTTCACCCATAGAAAACATTTGGCGCATCATAAAGAGGAAGATGTGACAAAGAAGACCTAAGACAGTTGAGGAACTAGAAGCCTGTATTAGACAAGAATGGGACAACATTCCTATTCCTAAACTTGGGCAACTTGTCTCCTCAGTCCCCAGACGTTTGCAGACTGTTATAAAAAGAAGAGGGGATGCCACACAGTGGTAAACATGGCCTTGTCCCAACTTTTTTTGAGAGGTGTCGATGCCATGAAATTTAAAATCAACGTATTTTTCCCTTAAAATGATACATTTTCTCAGTTTAAACATTTGATATGTCATCTATGTTGTATTCTGAATAAAATATTGAAATTTGGAACTTCCACATCATTGCATTCTGTTTTTATTCACAATTTGTACAGTGTCCCAACTTTTTTGGAATCGGGTTTGTACAAGAACTTCTTTTGGGCGCCAGGCGTCCCGCGATTTTGTTTGTGCGATTTTACTGCGATTCCTCAGGCGACAATCGCGGTTTGGGGTGGCATTGCAAGTCACGGGAATTGCTTGGGCATCCTACGACTTGCAATGGTTTGGAATCGCGGCAATTCTATCCGCAATCCGAAACGCCTATATGTGAATGGAGCCTAAATCAGTGTTTGAGCCACCATTAAAAAAATAAATACAAGTCAGCAGCTACAGGAAAATGTAGCTGCTGACTTTTAAAAAACAGCCACTCACCGGTCCCATGATCCGGCGGTGAGCTCACCCCAGGCGTCTTCATCCTCTGCCCTACCTCAACAGCGCTTTTGGGACCTGTCAGAGTCCCAGAAGTCTGCAGGGCAGGGGGAGGTAGGAGAACTTCCTTCGCTGAGCGTGTGAACAGAAGTGGGAGCAGGTACCTGTCAAAATTGTGTACTTGCCCCCCGCGCGCTCCTCAAAAGTGCCAATTGTGCAAGAGGAGTGAGGGACGAGTACTTAAAGTGGAACTTTCCCTTTTGGGTGGAGTTCCACTTTAAAGCAGAGTTCCACCCAAAAGTGGAACTTCTGCTCTTTGGTTTCCTCCCCCCCCCCCCTCCAGTGCCACATTTGGCACCTTTCAGGGGGGAGGGGGGAAAGGGTACCTGTTTTTGACAGGTACCCTTCCCCACTTCCGGGATATGGTGCAGCGGCGCCGTCCCTCGGAAGGTCCGCCCCCTCCTCCGCCCCCGAGCCAGTAGGAATGCGCAGTGGCTTTGCGCATGTGCAGTAGGGACACGCCCGTGAAGCCGCAAGGCTTCACTACCTGGTTCCCTTACCGGCAATGGCGGCGGCAGCACCCAACAGCCAATGGAAACATTGGCTGCGGTGCCGACATTCCTAATATTAAAAGTCAGCAGCTACAGTATGTGTACAGTATGTGTAGCTGCTGACTTTTAATTTTTGGCGGGGGAGGTGGAACTCCGCTTTAAGTCCTCCCTCAGCCCCTTTTATAAATCAGATCCATCGTGCCGAACCGTTATCTTCCCAAGCAGAACTATAAACACAGAGGAGGAGAAGACAGAAATGACTCTGAGTCAGCTGTGCCTGGCCACCAATCATCTTCCAGCTTTCATTTTCATAGTTTAGCTGAAGAAGCTGAAGCTAGAAGCTGATTGGTTGGTACGCACAGCCCTGACTGTCATCTAAGGATGGGCCCAATGTCAATGAATAGAGAAGTATTAGAGGTGTGTGACAGACAATGACATGATCTGGGATGAATGGAGGACAATAATAATAATTAGAGGAGGGATGATGAATGGGAAATGATGATGACAGTGGGGTAGAGTATATGGATGTATTGTACACAATGTGATCACACTTATCCTCTATTATAGTGATGGAGGGAAGATCAGCATGGACATCACTCAGCGATCCGCTTTGTTCTATACAGCCCGGGCTGAACAAAGATGGATCGACTAACGGATCCCATGTTGGGGGTGTGCGGTGTCCTCCTCACAATACACCCGGGATGAAGGAGGGAGGGAAGGGGGATGATGACACACATGACTCGGGGAGCCCCGGGGTCACACGGGCCGGTAAACATGCTAAAGGCCGCATCACTCACCGCCACGCGTGTCCTCCGCCCACTGCTAGTCCTATGGAGCTCTACATTCCACGCACAGAACCCGGCCCAGCCCGCTCCAATCACATCCTCCGGGTATATCTAGCACAATCCCTGGCAGCCTGAGCCTAACGGCACCGAGGGCAAGGGCGGGGCTGAGGAAGGATGGAGGACCGTTTTCGCCGCATGCGCACTGCTGCCTGTCGGTCAATGCAACAGCCAGTGAGGAGGGGAGAGTCAGAGCTGAGAGTGCAGCACTGCAACATGTCACACTGAGGAGAGAGAGAGAGAGAGAGGAGCCTTCCCTCACACACTGCTGCCTGCCTGGGAGCCAGTTCAAAAAGGGAACCTAGGGACTGAAATATCTTATGGCCTACAGCATGTTATGTCATCTCCAATTTTATTTTTATGTACATCTGCAGCTTACATTAACCTTTTCACTGCTGGCGGTTTTCATTTTTTGCACACAGCTGAGTTCACACCTGAGTCTTTCTTTTGAGTATTCTCTTGTGTGTGTATAAATATATATATATACACACACACACAAGTCTTTTAAAAGCGTGTTGTGAATTCAAGCTTCGGGCACTTTTCTTTTAGCCAATAGAAAGCACTATGTCCCTGATGCCCAGCCTGCAGCCTTTTAGCCCCTTTGGTGCGGCCCTTGCAGCCCCTGCAGTCACGAATCTGTGTTTCCCTATTGCTATGTTATAGCAATGATTTCTATCAGTTCTGGGTAATACGTATGTCTCCAGTCTCCTGAAGCATGTCCCCAGTCTCTAATAACTCCTACAATATTGTCACAGCCTCTGAAAGTCTCCCACAGCATGTCCACAGTTTCTGTCCATCTCCTGTATCGTGTCTGCAGTCTCTGACCATCTCCTGTATCGTGTCTGCAGTCTCTGACCATCTCCTGTATCGTGTCTGCAGTCTCTGACCATCTCCTGTATCGTGTCTGCAGTCTTTGGCATCTTTCTGAAGTCTCTGACCCACTCCTGTATCGTGTCTGCAGTCTCTGACCATCTCCTGTATCGTGTCTGCAGTCTCTGACCATCTCCTGTATCGTGTCTGCAGTCTCTGACCATCTCCTGTATCGTGTCTGCAGTCTTTGGCATCTTTCTGAAGTCTCTGACCCACTCCTGTATCATGTCTGCAGTCTCTAGCCATTTCATGTATTACTTCTACAGGCTCTGACCATTTCTGGCATCATGTCCACAGTGTCTAGCCATTTCCTCTATCATGTCCCCAGTCTCTAACATTTCCTCTATCATGTCCCCAGTCTCTAACATTTCCTCTATCATGTCCCCAGTCTCTAACATTTCCTCTATCATGTCCCCAGTCTCTAACATTTCCTCTATCATGTCCCCAGTCTCTGACATTTCCTGTATCATGCCCACAGTCTCTGAGCATCTCCTGTATCGTATCTGCAGTCTCTGAGCATCTCCTGTATCGTATCTGCAGTCTCTGAGCATCTCCTGTATCGTGTCCGCAGTCTCTGAGCATCTCCTGTATCGTGTCCGCAGTCTCTGACCATCTCCTGTATCGTGTCCGCAGACTCTAACCATCTCCTGTATCGTGTCTGCAGTCTCTGACCCTCTCCTGTATTGTTTCCACAGTCTGTCTCTGACCATCTCCTGTATTGTGTCCGCAGTCTCTGACCATCTCCTGTATTGTGGGGGATCCCCCTAGGGTGTGGGACTTTACCGGCAAACACACTTCCACAAATGTATAAAAGTTAAATAATTTTATTAACAAATGATAAAATAGATCTTACATAGATCTGAAATGTTGCATAAATTTGTACAGAAAACATAAATTATATAGTATTCAAAGAATATATGTAAAAATAATAACTGAAAAAAAAATGTAGTGATGCATATACTCGGAGGTATATGTTGGTTACTTGAAGGAAATCCTCCCACCCGTCACGTTTCAGGCACGCAGGCCTTTCCTCAGGGGTCTAAAAGTGGGGAGATTTGTGATTTCCTATATAACATAATAGATATTGTATAAGTTAATTGCATGGAGTATTATGTCAATTTCAATATAGATAGATCTTAAACATTCAATGTTATACCTGTAGATAAGTTTAGGATAAAAAAGTTTCTTATACCTGTGAGTTGTTGGAGGTGTGACAAGTGAGTCACTGCTGCTAAGAGAAAGAGAGGAAAAAGAGGGTTCCGCTGTGTTGAGTGCCGATGTATGCACCTCTTGGTCCCTGAAGGTGTGGATCTTCCCAAATGTGGCCCCAGCGAGGATGCCCAAAGGGGGGTCGCACTTGTCTCTGTGTGAACGTATATGCAGGAGAATCGGTATTTTTAATATACTCAAAAGGATAGATAATGTGATCTTGGGATGATTGCGGTGGTACGAGAAAGGATTACCTTATGGCAATTGTCTCAGCATATATATTTGGAGATATGCCTGTCGCACTGAAGTTCAAGGGGTAACTGGTATAATCCTCTGAAAAAGATATATATATATATATATATATATATATATATATATGTATGTTTCTTGTTTAAGATTGGATCGTGTCAGAACCAGCTCTATTATGAGCTCTACAGCTTCTATACGTGTCAGAAAGCTCTATTATGAAACTCGAGTTTAGTTTTACCTACATAGTACCCACCGCATGGGCACAATAGTAGATATACTACCCCAGTGGTTTTGCAGTTGGCATAATGCCGTGGTTGGTATTTTTTACCATTGGGTAGGACAATATTGGGGGTTGTGCACATATATTGACAATATGTGCATCCACCGCAGCGGAAGGTTCCTGGTCTTTTGCAGGGGTCTCGTCTAGGTTTGCCTGTGTACTCGCTATGGACTAGCATGTCCTTTAATGATTTTGTTTTTCTAAAGGTAATTGCAGGGTGTTGTTGTATGTGTTGATTGAGAGTGGGATCGATTGTCAAGAGATGCCAGTATTTGTTAATGATTTTCTTGACTGTGGCATGCTGTTTGGTGTAATTTTTTTTACCCCTCATCATCTCACTGTATGTAACATATATGCTATGTGTTTGGTCCCTAGATGCACTTTTCAGCAACCTAGAGGGGAGAACCAAATATGGAGTGACTTACTTTATCTAGGTATATCCTAATCAATATTTACAAATATGAATACTCTTCACATCTTCTCCCCTAACCTGATGTGCTTCCATCTTAATATTCACCTAGGGACCACACTCCCTCTCTATTGACGGAGAATCAACAATACGTTCCCTGCCACTAAATCTTTCCTGAACATATATACCAACAAACTAAGGTATGAATATATACATTCTCCTTGGTAAAATTTCTGACACGATCCAATCTTAAACAAGAAACATACATATATATATATATATATATATATATATATCTTTTTCAGAGGATTATACCAGTTACCCCTTGAACTTCAGTGCAACAGGCATATCTCCAAATATATATGCTGAGACAATTGCCATAAGGTAATCCTTTCTCGTACCACCGCAATCATCCCAAGATCACATTATCTATCCTTTTGAGTATATTAAAAATACAGATTCTCCTGCATATACGTTCACACAGAGACAAGTGCGGCCCCCCTTTGGGCATCCTCGCTGGGGCCACATTTGGGAAGATCCACACCTTCAGGGACCAAGAGGTGCATACATCGGCACTCAACACAGCGGAACCCTCTTTTTCCTCTCTTTCTCTTAGCAGCAGTGACTCACTTGTCACACCTCCAACAACTCACAGGTATAAGAAACTTTTTTATCCTAAACTTATCTACAGGTATAACATTGAATGTTTGAGATCTATCTATATTGAAATTGACATAATACTCCATGCAATTAACTTATACAATATCTATTATGTTATATAGGAAATCACAAATCTCCCCACTTTTAGACCCCTGAGGAAAGGCCTGCGTGCCTGAAACGCGTCGGGTGGGAGGATTTCCTTCAAGTAACCAACATATACCTCCGAGTATATGCATCACTACATTTTTTTTTTCAGTTATTATTTTTACATATATTCTTTGAATACTATATAATTTATGTTTTCTGTACAAATTTATGCAACATTTCAGATCTATGTAAGATCTATTTTATCATTTGTTAATAAAATTATTTAACTTTTATACATTTGTGGAAGTGTGTTTGCCGGTAAAGTCCCACACCCTAGGGGGATCCCCCATTCTGTTTGTTCAGTCCAGGGATGTTGGCAAACCACCTCCAAGTTTTCATTTAGCTGGGATATACATTCTTACATCTCCTGTATTGTGTCCGCAGTCTCTGACCATCTCCTGTATCGTGTCCGCAGTCTCTGACCAACTCCTGTATCGTGTCCGCAGTCTCTGACCATGTCCTGTAACGTGTCCGCAGTCTCTGACCATCTCCTGTATCGTGTCCGCAGTCTCTGACCATCTCCTGTATCGTGTCCGCAGTCTCTGACCATCTCCTTTATCGTGTCCGCAGTCTCTGACCATCTCCTGTATCGTGTCCGCAGTCTCTGACCATCTCCTGTATCGTGTCCGCAGTCTCTGACCATCTCCTGTATCGTGTCCGCAGTCTCTAACCTTCTCCTGCATAGTGTCCGCTGTCTCTGACCATCTCCTGCATAGTGTCTCCGCAGTCTCTGATCATCTCCTGTATCGTGCCCGCAGTCTCTGACCAACTCCTGTATCGTGTCCACAGTCTCTGACCATCTTCTGTATCGTGTTCGCAGTCTCTGACTATCTCTTGTATCACGCCATAGTCTTTAACTATATCCTGTTGTGTGTCTCCTATCTAGGCTATTTACTGAATTTGAAGATTTGGCAAAGTGTGGAAGATATATACAAAAAAAATGAGGTCCAAAAATAGAAGTCTACAGAGCATAAGTACCATTCTAGACTTCCTCCTGGAGGGTAAAGAAGCAGGGCTCGCAGTGAGTACCCTCAAGGTCCATGCGGCAGCCCTATCAGTATTTCTTGAGATTCTGATCAACAATAATCCGTTAGTCAAACGAATTTTCCGATCCATCAAGAGATCCCGCCCCAGCAAGTGCCTGAGAGAAGCCCCCTGGGATCTCTCATTGGTGCCCAAGGCCCTCACCAGAGACCCTTTTCTAACCACTCATGGAAGCATCCCTTAAACACCTCACCCTTAAGATAGCATTACTGGTTGCCATCACATCGGCCAGGCGTATAAGTGAGCTACAAGCCCTGTCTATAAAAGAACCATTCCTCGCACAATCTTGCCAGATAAGCTGGTACTCAAAACAGACCCTCTGCTCCTCCCTAAAGTCGCATTGGCATTTCACAAGAAATGGTATTACCATCTTCTTGCCAGAACCCTTCTAACCAGGGAGAAGAGGCCTTTACTAAACTTGATGTCAGGAGGTGTGTCCTACGTTATTGGAGATCACTAAACCCTTCAGCAAGGCGTCCAACCTCTTCCTACTGTTCAGGGGCACACACAAGAGTCAGCATCTAAAAGTTCTATAGCCAGATGAATCAAGATGTCGATAGAAACAGCCTACTCGACCCAAATCCAGACCAGTCATCCAGATGTAAAGGCACACTCCACTCGCTCTGTAGCTAATTCCTGGAGCGAAAAAAGGCTGGGGCATCCATCAAACAAATGTGCTATGCTAAGCAGCCACCTGGTCCAGTGACTTCACTTTCTTGAGACACTACAGGATTGATCTCGTCTCCGCCCAAGCTCTGACCTTTGGTCGTAAGGTCCTGCAAGCGGAAGTCCCACCCTAGGTATTCATCGTTGGGGGTCTCGTGACCGTCCTGGAGGATAGCTTGGAGTAAGTCTGAGTTATTACCTGATAACTCCCTTTCCAGGACGGTGGACCCCCACCCTTACTAATGGAAAATAGTTAACTAGATATATCAGGCTGTTAGCCTTTACTGTCCATGTCATTTTATACAACATTGGGCATTTTTAAACCTATCTGTGCTTGTGTTTCCTGCAGGAGGAGGAGCCTATCTCTCCCATGTGACCGTCCTGGAGGATTCCTGGAAAGGGAGTTTATAGGTAATAACTCAGACTTTCTTTCCTTATCTTCCAGGACAGCTACTTGGAGAGATGATTGGCTCTGCCCTCTACAGGAAACATAATTCAGGCACATTTTTTAAAAGGCCTTCCCCTGACCCTCAGACCTTCAAGAGCACACACACCGAAATGTTTTTTTTTTTTTCTTAGGTCTGATAACTGTGGTGGTTAATACTCAGGCTGGTTGTGGCTAGGTCTGCTGTATTTTTCTTTTACCTAAAATGGTTCCCCTTGGGTTGTGGAACTTGCCTTATTGTTTTATGGAAGGCAACTCCCACATCCCGATTTTCTTCAGGCCCCCTGTTATGTGTTTTGCTGTGGTAAGCCAAGAGAGGAGAACAGGCAGGGGTACTGCATCTTTGAGTTTCCTCTCTCTGCCTCAGGTGTACCAAGCTGGCGTCTGATGACGCTCTTCTGGTGACTTGGCAAGATGGAACCGGAAGTGGCCAGACACCCTTACGGAAGCGGGATTACGTATTCCCCACCGGCTGGGGAAAATATCTGACCGAGTGTCGCTACTAAAAGGCAAAGAACAACCCAGGAAGCAAGTGGCTCTCATTCTTCACAGCGGTGCATTTAATTTGGGTTGGCGCTCATATCTACAGCACCCTTTACCAGCATTGCAATCTTTGGGTTTCTTAACATGAACACAGTAAGGGTATCCCTACTGATGGAGCACCTGCCCAAATTGATCTAGTGGCTGTATCCTCTGCCACGCTGTCCGAAAGGTATGTGCCTCTCCTAATACCAGGAAATAGAGCCATTAGGGCCTGTGTTGTTACTTTGCAATCAGTATACATTGTCCTATGCTTTTGCCCTCTGCTTTATTCCAGGCTGACAAACCACTTAAGCAAAAGTGTGGGAATTGTAGGTCTAGGCTTCCTGATAGTTGCAAAAAGCTACTATGTGATAATTGTATTACTTCAGTGGCAGGTTCTAAAGCAGTTGCCTCTTTAAAAGAATTAATGTAATCTATGAATGAGGTGGTTTCCTCCTTTCAATCTTTTAGCAATAGACTGGGGGTTTTGAGCTCTTCCATCTCAAAGTCAGTTACAGTGATTTGGAAACATTTGCCTTCAGTCCCCCCCCCCCCCCCCATAGAATTGGAGGCCGTTAGTTCTTGGGCTGTTTCTGACCTACAAGAGGGAGACAATTCAGCTTCTACTTCTGATGAGGATTCTGCTTCAGAGGGTGAGGAAGCTGTTAGCTCTCCTAAATATCTCTTTCCGATTGAAAAAATTGATGAGCTTTTAAAGGCAATTTATGCTTCTGAACAGATTGAGGTTCTGCAACTAGCTAAGTCCGTTCAGGATAAGATGTACAGGTGTCTGCAGGGACGTAAGCTCATGACCTTCCCTGTCCATTATTCCCTGAAGGACATGATCCTTTCTGAATGTAAAGAGCCTGAAAAAAGGTTGTTTCAGTCCAGGGGTCGTAAGAGGCATTTTCCCTTTAAGTCTAGATTGAAGATGTATTTTTTTAAATGCTCTAGATTAGATGCACCTTTGTCTCAGGTATCTAAGAGATCAGACCTCTTTTGAGGATTCTGGTGTACTAAAAGATCAGATGGACAGAAAAGCGAACACGCTGCTACGTAAAGCCTGGGATGCCTTAGCTTTTTCCCTGTGTCCAGCCCTTGCTTCCATGTGTGTGGCTAGAAATCTGGATGTGTGGATTCAGAGAGTAGATGACTTACTTTCCTCATACACGCCTGTAGAGGAAGTTAGAGAATCCCTCCCCTTGGTTGCTAAATCTATGGCATTTCTGGCTGACACGGCAGCTGAAATGGTTAAATCGGTGGCCAGAACTTATTAATTCCTTTATTAATTCCATTCCAGTAGGCGAGTTATCTGGTTAAAGTCCTGGGAGGGGGACCTTACTTCCAAAAATAAGTTGTGCAGTATTCCATTTGAGGGAAAACTTTTTTGTTTGGTTCCACTTTAGAGGAAGTACTAGCATGTTCTTCAGAGAAAAGTAAGCGTTTCCCTTCTAGGAGAGGTAAACCTCAGGGTGATGCTTTCCAGAACAAATCTGAGTTTAAGTCAGGTGTTCACCAGACCAAGAAGAAGTGGTCATTCAATAAAGATGAGTCAAAATGAGGGGGGGGACTCTCTTCACTCCTTCAGCCCCTACTAAAATTTCACAGTGACGCCAGATTAGGGGTGGGAGGAAGGCTGTACTCGTCTGCCAACCAGTGGACAGAGATCACCAAAAATGCCTTTATCCCCCAGATTATAACAGAGGGTTATAGGGTTGAATTCAAACTCCCTCCACCCGAATATTTTTTCTCACACGGCTGCCCGGGGATCAAGAGAGAAACAGTTGTTAGACCTGTTAGACCTGCTCTCTCTTTGTGAGTCTGAGATAATTTCTTCTGTTCCAGAGAGCCAGAGAGTCAAAAATGTCATGGTTTCTACTCTCACGTTTTTCTTGTAGGAAAGCCATCAAATTTCAGATGATGGTCAACTTAAGCATCTTTTTTGGTTTACAGGCGGTTCCGTATGGAAAGCATTTATTCAGTCAGAAATCTGTTTTTGCCAAATGTGCTTGTGTTAACTCTGGACCTTCAGGACGCTTACCTTCACGTGTCAATTTGTCAGAGTCCTCAGAAATTCCCGAGGTTTCCAATTCTCACGAAGAACGGGCAACGCCATTGGCAATTCAGGGCCCTGCTAATCGGCCTCTCGCCAGTCCCGAGAATTTGTATAAAAATTATAGCGGAGGTCATGGCTTTATTTTTGTTTACACAAAATGTCAATTGTTCACTATCTAGACAATTTCTTGATCTTTGCAAGAGAGAAAGAAAGGCTCTCAAGAGATTTAGAATTGATCTTAGAGACCCTTCGACGGATGGACAGGAAGATTAATCTAGAAAAATTGTGTCTGGTACCATTTCAAAGTCTGTCCTTCTTGGGTTACCAAATAGACACAGTAAAGCAGGAGATCTCTCTTCCTGGGGAAAAGATATCAGATATCATTCTCTCTGTACAGAATTTCAAATTGCTTCCCCAAGCCTCTCCTCGCCAGGTAATGCTGTTGCTAGGTTTAATGACAGCAGCAATCCCCAGGGTGCCATGGGCTCAATTACATTCCAGACCCCTTTAATCTTTTCTTCTCAAATGTTGGGTTTGCAGGAAGAGCTCATTGAATCAGATGGTTACATTTCCCTTTGTAGATTCTCTGGGTCTGTCTTGGTGGGAACATCCAGAACGTATGCAGAGTTAGGGGCCTTGGACACAGCAGTCACCTATAAAAGTTACCACCAACGCTATTCTTTGGGGTTTGGAAGCTCACTTAGAAGACTGACAGGCTCCAAGGATCCTGGCTGCCAGAGGAAGTAGCTCAGTCTTCCAATTTCCGAGAGCTCCTTGCAGTGGGGAGGGCGTTGGTAGCTCTGGAGCCGAGAATTGAAGAATGCGAGCTATTGATTTTTTCAACGCCACAGTTGTAGCATACCTCAAGAAGTAAGGTGGCACACTCTCAAACAGTCTATTATTCCTAACCCAGCAGGTTCTGAGCTGGGCAGAAAGCCATATTGCCTCAATCAGGGCTGTCTACATCAGTGGCACAGCGAAAATTCTAGAGCGAGTCAGCAGCAGCGATTAGGAGTTGAACAGGGAAGTATTCCAAGAGATCAAATGGAAATGTGGTGTCCTTTTGGTGGATCTCTTTGCGTCCAGTCAAAACAGGAAGCTTCCAGCTGCCTTCTCACTGGAAAGAAAGACAGAGGCTTTGGGGACAGATGCACTGACCTTCCAATGGAGGTTCAGTCTTTCTTATGCCTTCCTGCCTTTTGCGCTGTTATCTCTAGTAATCTGGAAGATTGTCCATAAACAGGCAGCGGTAATCTTGATAGCTCCTTGGTGGCCCAGGTGGAGTTGGTTCTCAATTCTGAGGACCCTTTCCACAGTTCTCCCCCTGGCCCCTGCCAGATCGAAGGGACCTTCTCCGGCAAGGCCAGTATTTTCGTAAGCAGTAATTTTTCAGACATATTTTTGGTTTTGAGTGTGTTTTTTTGCATGTATACAGTACAAGCGTATTTCAAAGCATCTTACATGTGTTTTCAAGCTTCAGCCATTTTTGGTTTTGCCAACGCAAAGCTCTAGGGGGAAAATATCAGTTCTCACAGGCTGGAAAATGCCTAAAAAACACCTGAAAATACTCTCAATTTGTTTATTTTCATTTTCCCATTTAAGTCTGTGGGGCCAGAAACACCCAATTTTGCTTCAGAAGTATCCCATGTATCTTTTGGAGTGTGAGGTGTCAAGCTACATTCATCTGAGAGCTCATACGTGAACAGCCATTATTGAAATACATGGGATTTTGGATGCTGAGCATTTTGGAGCTTCAAGGTGGTGTGGCGAGGCCTTAAAGTGGCCCTTTGCACGCGTCACAAAAATTCAGATCCGCATGTAACTCTGCATGCTGATGTGATATCATAATAATTACATAGTGATAGAAAAACATAGAAGTGATCTATGGTCACAGTGTACACTTTCATTATAAGATCTTATCATTATAATAGCAATGCAAGCAATATATATTTTTGGCAATTCAACATAAGCTTACTGGAAAAATCCCCTTTTGTGGTGTGAGTTCTGCCTGTCTGCTGGCCATATCCTTTAACCACTTCAGCTCCAGGAGGTTTACCCCCTTTCATGACCAGGCCATTTTTTGCAATACGGCACTGCGTTACTTTAACTGACAATTGCTCATGCGACGCTGTACCCCAAAAAAATGTATGTTCTTTTTTCCCACAAATAGAGCTTTCTTGTGGATTTAGACAATTTAAAAAATATATATTTTTATTTTTTACTAGTAATTTTTTACTAGTAATGGCGGTGATCAGTCACTTAGTGGGAATGCGATATTGCGGCTGACAAATCCACACCTAAGTGATACTTTTGACACTTTTTTGGGGACCAGCGACACCAATACAGTGATCAATGCTAAAAGTATGCACTGTCACTGTTTTAATGACACTGGCAGGGAAGGGGTTAACAACAGGGCAATCAAAGGGTTACATGTATGCCTAGGGAGTGTTAACTAACTGTGGGGGAGGTGCTTGTGGAATGCAGAGATCCGTGTTCCTGCTTAGCAGAAATACAGGATCACTATTTTCCCTATTCGCAGAACAATGATGATCTGCCTTGTTTACATACAGTGTGGATTGAAAGTTTGGGCACCCCAGGTAAAAATTTGTATTAACCTCTTGCCGACCGCCGCACGACTATTTACGTCGGCAGTCAGCCCCTCACAGGCAAAGCGACGTAGTACTACGTCGCTAGCCTGTGAGGCTCTAGGGGGCAAGCACACGCTTCTGGAGGCGCACTCCCGCCAGTGTTGCCAACCGTCTGTATATTTACGGACAGCCCGTAAAAAAAGGGCACTTTTCTCCTGCCCGTAAATGCCCGTAGCAGGAGAAAAGTGCCCAGTAAAAATATGGCTGCGGCGAGACAAATTGACTGGGCATGCGCGGCGCGCGCCTCTAGGTCACTCAGTCTCATCTCAATCCTTCCCCGCCTGTGCCATGCCACATGGCCCGCCCATAATTTTCCCACCAGTGCCGCCGCTACCGCCCCCAGCCTATAAATAGCCCAGGACCGAGCGGGCGGTGCTGGAGGACCGCGTGCGAGCAAGGAAGGAGGCGGAGCCTGGAGGACAGACTGGCTAGCCCAGTGCAGCACTGTAGCAGCCATCTCATCATCACCCACCCCGGCGTCCCCACGAGGATCCATCCGGCACATCCATCCCATCTCCAGTGAGTACTCCTCGATCCACCTCACCTGAGCCCAGGCCCCAGTCAGTCCACTCTAGTCTAGTCACTGTCTAGTCCAGGCAGAGCCAGCAGGTTGGGGACAGCCCTGAGCCCAGGCCCCAGTCAGTCCACTCTAGTCACTGTCTAGTCCAGTCAGACTCAGAGCCAGCAGGTTGGGGTGGTTTAGGTCAGCTCAGGTGCAGTGTGTCAGTGTGGTGTTGGGTTGGGTAGGTTCAGTTCAAGTTGGGGGGGCAATGGGGGGTGACTGACCGCGGTGTGGGGCTGGGGGGTGCCTGCCTGGCCCTGGGTGAATGACCGTGACTGGACTGGACTGGTGGCTGCGTGCAGCAGACTGTCTGGCACTGCAGAGCAGCAGACACACACAGACAAGAGAGAGTCAGTGAAGACTGTACTTTGTGTGCTGTGCTGTCTGCTGTGAGAAGAGAGCTCAGCAGAGCAGACTGGCTGAGAAGATTCACTTTTGTGCTCCAAAAATACACTAGAGGAGAAGAGAGAGAGAGATTTAAGCCTCGTACACACGTACCGATCGTCGGCCAAACGATCGGCCGTCTTTTGTCCAGGGCTGTCCTATCCGCTGAAAAGTGCAAAAGACTGCACACAAATTTTGTCGGCCAACAACAGCCGACTGCAGAAGTGATGTCATGTGATGGTTAACTTTCTGTGTCTTTTTTCTTCTCTGAGCATGCCCAGTCTTGCAAATCTGCTGATTGTTGGCCGAATTCTGTACTGACTGGCGAACAATCGGCCGTTCTGGTGTTTCGCCAACAAAAATTTTAATGCCTGCACGACAGATTCTGTTCCATTTTTTTCATGGTGCAAAGCAGCCACACAGACAAATGCAAAGTGAGTGACTCAGTGGCGTAGCGTGGGTTGTCAGCGCCCAGGGCAAGGCAAGTAATTTGCGCCCCCTAACCTGCAGACTTTTAGCACTCCCTGAGTCCCTTCCTACAATAGTACTGACCAGCCTGATTCCTATACTGACCTACCTGTCCACTACGCTAACATACCTGATTCCTGTACTGGCCACTACACTGACCATCCTGTCCACGACACTGACCCTTACACTGACCTACCTGATTCCTACCTGCCCACTACACTGTCCACTACACTACACTACCCACTACACTGACCATTACACTACACTGTCCACTACACTACACTTTCCAATACACTACACTGTCCACTATACTACCCACTACACTATACTAACCACTACACTACACTGTCCACTGCGCTACACTGTCCACTGCGCTACACTGTCCACTACACCACACTAACCACTATATTGTCCACTAAACTACACTATACTACCCACTACACTGACCACTACACTACATTGTCCACTACACTACCCTAACCACTATATTGTCCACTAAACTACACTACCATACACTGTCCACTACACTACACCACACTTTCCAATACTCTACACTGTCCACTACACTACCCACTACACTACACTGTCCACTACACTGACCATTACACTACACTGTCCACTACACTGACCATTACACTACACTGTCCACTACACTACCCACTACACTACACTACCCACTACACTGTCCACTACACTGCCCACTACACTACACTGCCCACTACACTACCCTACACACTACACTGTCCACTACCCTACACTGTCCACTACCCTACACTACCCACTACACTACACTACCCACTACATTGTCCACTACCCACTAAACTACACTACACTGTCCACTACACTACCCACTACACTGTCCACTACAGTACACTGTCCACGACTACAATGCCCACTACACTACACTACCCACTACACTGTCCACTACACTACACTGTCCACTACACTACACTACCATGTCCACTACACTATACTGTCCACTACACTACCCACTACACTACCATGTCCACTACACTAAACTACCATGTCCACTACACTACACTGTCCACTACACTACCCACTACACTGTTCACTACACTACACTATCATGTCCACTATACTATACTGTCCACTACACTACCCACTAAACTACGCTGTCCACTACACTACCCACTACACTACACTGTCCACTACACTACTACTACCCACTAAACTACACTACACTGTTAACTACGCCTCCTCCCCAGACTGTGTCTAGTCCTGCAGCCAGCAAAATGACTTACCTGTTTTCATGATCCATCCACTCTGCCACATGGTGAAGACGAGCCCTTACAGGGGGTGGGTCGGGGAGGATTGTGAGAGCTTAGAGGAGGCGGGACGGAGGCACAAGCAGAGCTGACTTAGAAGACAGCGAGGCGGGCTCCAGAAGTGAGGCGGGGCTCTGCCACTGGCCAGCCCCGCTGCTGCACATGACAATGTTGGCCCAATCACAGGGCGCCGGCCGGCCATCGTTTAGCCTGAAGATGGTCGCGGCTTGAGTGACACACTAGGAAGAATTTTTAAACTTTGCTAGTGTGACACTGGTGCAGGATGCGCCCCCCAAATGTTGCGCCCGGTGCGGCCGGCCCCCCCTGCACCCCCCACGCTACGCCACTGGAGTGACTCATAACAGGGAGGCAAAACTTCAATCCCAATGCCCCGTACACACGTACCGATTGTCGGCCGTAAATATTCGGCCGACGACCGATCGGCCGATTGTAGGCTTGTTAGTATGATGCTTCCGACAGCCGACAGCACATTTTCGGCCGAACAGAAACTGTAGTGCAAGCATTAAAATTTTTGTTGGCCAACACCAGAACGGCCGATTGTTCGCCAGTCAGTACAGATTTCGGCCGACAGACAGCAGATTTGCAAGACTGGGCATGCTCAGAAAAGAAAAAAGACAAGGAAAGTTAACCATCACATGACATCACTTCTGCAGTCGGCTGTTGTTGGCCGACAAAATTCGTGTGCAGTCTTTTGCAGTTTTCAACAGACACGACAGCCCTGGACAAAAGACGGCCGACCGTTCGGCCGACGATCGGTACGTGTGTACGAGGCTTAAGATTAAATTTAAGTACTACTACTCTGGCTCTGCTAGTGCTACTAGGAGTATTACCTAAATACAGTAAAACCTTGGATTGCGAGCATAATTCGTTCTGGAAACATGCTTGTAATCCAAAGCACTCTTATATCAAAGCGAATTTCCCCATAAGAAATAATGGAAACTCCGATGATTCGTTCCACAAGTCCTTCAGTTTATAGTCTATACAGTATACAAAAATTATAGCAATGTGATAGGTTGTGTAACCATAAAATGTCCATCCACAATATGCAGCCTTCCCAAGGGGATTAGAAGCAAAATCTAGCAGAGCTACAGAATATAAAAGAGATGAGAGTGTAGAAATATGGTTACATGTAATGAAGGTTCAACATTTAGTAACTCACATGGTTGATGATTAAAATAGGCACACCTAAGTATGCAGGCATCCGGGGTAAAGCTGTTCACATAGACCATCTTCTGAACCACCGACTCTCACCACTGTCAGTCTGCAATCCTGACCGGGAAGAATAGCCTGCAGTAGAGTGATCTGAAAGTGAGGCTTTGAATCACTCGTGGAGTGCAGCGGGGAAGGGATGATGAAGACGGCTGTGCAGAGGACGGTCTATGTGGACAGCTTTACCCCAGATGCCTGCATACTTAGATGTGCCTGTTTTAATCATCCACCATGTGAGTTGCTAAATATTGAACCTTCATTAAATGTAACCATATTGCTACACTTAAGAGGCTCCTCTCTTCTTTTTTTATACATGACGCTACTTGTATATCAAGACATCGCTTGTATATCAAGTCAAAATTTATTTAAAACATTTGCTTGTCTTGCAAAGCGCTCTCAAACCAAGTTACTCTCAAACCGAGGTTTTACTGTAATACTTTAAGATTGCAGTTTTGCCTGTTATGTTATATAGACTGAGTCACTCACTTTTCATTTGTGCACCCACTATCTGTGAAAAAAAAAACTTGCATGTGCTGGTCTTGTATGATCTGGAGGCTATTAGACTGCTTATCTGTCTTTTTATTTTGGCCTGAGAAAGCTCCCAGCTCAGCATGCCATGTGTCAAATCTATCATTTGATATGTTAGGAACTATTATTCCCTCTTTGCACCACCTGTATCCTGTCCGTATCCACTGACCGCCACCTGTATCCTGTCCGTATCCTCTGACCGCCACCTGTATCCTGTCCGTATCCTCTGACAGCCACCTGTATCCTGTCCGTATCCTCTGACAGCCACCTGTATCCTGTCCGTATCCTCTGACAGCCACCTGTATCCTGTCCGTATCCTCTGACAGCCACCTGTATCCTGTCCGTATCCTCTGACAGCCACCTGTATCCTGTTCGTATCCACTGACAGCCACCTGTATCCTGTCCGTATCCTCTGACAGCCACCTGTATCCTGTCCGTATCCTCTGACAGCCACCTGTATCCTGTCCGTATCCTCTGACAGCCACCTGTATCCTGTCCGCATCCTCTGACCGCTACCTTTATCCTGTCCACATCCTCTGACCTCCCCCAGTACCAATTCTACATCCTCTGACTACCTCCTGTATCCTGTGCGCATCCTCTGACCATCTCTTGTATCACATTTGCAATCTCTGACCATCTCTTGTCTTTTATCATGTCTGTAGTTTCTGAGGGGGAGTCTGGAAAGGAATCAAGGGTGAGAGCAGGGATGGAGATTTCGGGAGAAGTCAGACGTGTGTGGACTGTGGAGAGGAGACTATGGGATAAAACCAGAGCCTCCATCCTGGAGCCGTCTGACTGAGCCCTGCATGGTGCAACTGAGAGGAGGTCAGTGACAGCGCCGCCAGGCCAGTCTGGGGGGGGGGGGGGTCACTGATGTAAGGGGGGAGTGAATACTATAATGTAAGTGGGCAATGATATAATGGTTCCCCCTTATATCAGTAACCCCCCTTTACCTTATCATATTCATATTTGCACGGTTTAGCACTGAAGACGGCTATTTTATGTACATTTTTGCAGTGCCAGTAAAAAATTGGTGCCAGTAAAATTCCCTCCGGGGGGTTGGCAACACTGGCTCCCGCCCCCACTCGGTCACAGACCCCCCACCCCCCGCGCGTGTGAGCGGCGGACCTGATGTCCGCCGCTCACTCGCGATCGTCCGGTACAGCGGGAGAAAGGCAGGCGGCTAATGTAAACAAAGCCGCCTGTCATTCTCCCCTGTGTAAGTGCAGAGATCATATAGTCCTGCTATGCAGGATCGTATTTCTCTGCAGTTACACACACAGCCACATCCAATAACAGTAAGAAGCACGCCCCTAGGGACATACTTAACCCCTCCTTCTCAAATAAAGTTATCCCCTTCCCTGCCAGTGTCATTTTTACAGTAACAGTGCATATGTATAGCACTGATTACTGTAGTAATGTCACTGGTACCCCCGAAAGTGACAAAAATGTCAGTCAAGGGTCCGATCTGTCCGCCGCAATGTCGCAGTCCTGCAAAAAAAATCGATCACTGCCATTACTCGTTAAAAAAAAAAAAACAACAAAAATGACAAAAATATTTCCCTTAGTTAGTAAACGCAATAACTTTTGCGCAAACCAATCAAAATTTTTGCTATTCTTTTTACCAAACATATGTAGCAGAAAACAAATTAGCCTAAAATGTTAAAAAATTTTGATTTTTAAATTTTTTTTTTGAGAATTTCATATAAAAAAATGTGAAAAATATTTTTATTTTTGCAAAATTGTCGCTCTTTTTTTGTTTCTAGCGCATGATCAAAAAAATCACACAGGTGATCAAATACCACCAAAAGAAATCCCTGTTTGTGAGAAAAAAAGGACGTCAATTTCATTTGGGTACAGCGTCGCACGACCGCGCAATTGTCCGTTAAAGTCACACAGTGCCAAATCGCAAAATAGGCCCTGGTCAGGAAGGGGGTAAAATCTTCCGGGGCTTAAGTTGTTAATGTGCATAAAGAAGCCAAGGAAAGATGGAAAAATCTCCAAAAGGCATCAAATTACAGATTAGACATTCTTATAATATGTCAACAAAAGTTAGATTTTATTTCCATCATTTACACTTTCAAAAATAACAGAAAACAAAAAAAATGGCGTCTGCAAAAGTTTGGGCACCCTGCAGAGTTAATATCTTGTACTGCCCCCTTTGTAAAGTATCACAGCTTGTAAACGCTTTTTGTAGCCAGCCAAGAGTCTTTCAATTCTTGTTTGAGGTATCTTTGCCCATTCTTCCTTACAAAAGTCTTCCAGTTCTGTCTGTCACGCACTGTTTTTTTAAGGTCTATTCATACATTTTCAATTATGTTGAGGTCAGGAGATTGTGAAGGCCATGGCAAAACCTTCAGTTTACGCCTCTTGATGTAATCCCCCCGTGGATTTCGAGGTGTGTTTAGGATCATTATCCATTTGTAGAAGCCATCCTCTCTTTAACTTCAGCTTTTTCACAGATGGCATCAAGTTACCATCCAAAATTTGCTGAAATTTTATTGAATCCATTTTTCCTTCTACTCGTGAGATGTTCCCTGTGCCACTGGCTGCAATACAACCCCAAAGCATGATTGATCCACCCCCATGCTTAACAGTTGGACAGAGGTTCTTTTCATTCAATTCTGTGCCCCTTCTTCTCCAAACGTACCTTTGCTCATTCCGGCCAAAAAGTTAAATTTTAACCTCATCGGTCCACAGAACATGTTTCCAAAATGCATCAGTCTTGTCTATATGTTCATTTGCAGAGTTCAAACGCTGATTTTTGTGGTGAGGACGTAGAAGAGGTTTTCTTCTGATGACTCTTCCATGAAGACCATATTTGTACAAGTATCTCTTTATAGTGGAAAAGTGTACCACAACTCCAGTGTCTGCCAGATCTTTCTAGAGGGATCGTGCAGTCAAACGTGGGTTTTGAATTGTTTTTCTCACAATCCTGCGAGCTTTTCTGTCTGATATTTTTCTTGGTCTTCCAGATCTTGCTTTAACTTCCACTGTTCTTGATGACTGCCAATTCCTAATTACATTCTGAACAGAGGATATTGACATCTGAAAACACTTTGCTATCTTCTTATAGCCTTCTCCAGCTTTGTGAGCGTCAACTATTTTCAGTTTCAGTTTTCTAGACAACTGCTTAGAAGATCCCATGGTGCTGATTGTTGGGGCAAGGTCAGATGAGTCTGGGCATTTAAAACCTTTGAGATTGACATCACCTGGCCTTCCCAGACGATGATTGAGAACAATCCATGACACTGGCAGGTCTCAGCCTTGCAAAGGGGGCAGTGCATGCTATAAATTCTGCAGGGTGCCCAAACTTTGGCAGACGTCATTTTTTTGTGTCAGTGATGGAAATAAAATCTAACATTTGTTGACATATTATAAGAATGTCTAATCTGTAATTTGATGCCTTTTGGAGATTTTTCCATCTTTCCTTGGCTTCTTTATGCACATTAATACAAATTTTTACCTGGGGTCCCCAAACTTTCGATCCCCACTGTAGGCAGATCACTGTTTTGCCTCTCTCCTGAACGACTGCTGGGTCCCGGTGGACATTGAGTCTGCCGGACCCACTGATTGGCTCCCTTTATGTCCAACCACAGTGGGAGTGGGTAGCTGGTGCATGCCCCAGACCCAGAAGTTCAGAAGACGTACAGGTACGTGATTCTGCACAGAGGACCTGCCACCCCGCAGTAAATGGACGTGGGGTGGTCGGCAACAGGTTAAGTAATTGTGTTCCTGTATATCCCAATCCATCTTGGTATCAATCCCTGTAATGCATGCTAAAACTCACAATGGGGGAGAAAAAGGGGGAAAATGGGACTTTGTGATACCAAAATAAAGTAGAAAATGTATATGATATTGGAGAAGTTTCTTCTCCTTTAAAGAGGAAGTAAACTTCCCTCTGTAACTTTTACCTATAGGTAAGCCTATGATAAGGCTTACCTATAGGTACTGTAAATATCTCCTAAACGTGCACTGTTTTGGAGATATTTACATGCAGCCAGTGACATCACTGGCGCATGCGTCTGAAGGAACGGCCATCCGTGGCGCTCCTTCAGAGCCCTGTGCCATGAATGGTGGCGCATACGCCGGAGTGTCTTCATTGCGGCTCCAGCCAATCAGACGGCTGGAGGACGTGAACCGGGAAGGAAGGCGGGTGAACAAGGTAAGTATTTCATAATGAGCTAGTATGCAATGCGATTATTTGATTATATTTTTTTTTCTATTCTTTTATTTTCTATTCTTATTTATTCTATTCTATTCCTTTAATTTCCATTCTATTTTATTCTATTCTTTAATTTTCTAATCTATTCTATTATTTTCTCAGAGTTGTATAAAGTACTCGAAAACCCATACTTGAGTAAAAGTACAAGTGCTTGATCAAAAAGTGACTTGAGTAGAAGTGGAAGTGCTCGATCAAAAAGTGACTTGAGTAGAAGTACTAAAGTATTCAACATTTTTTGTACTTAAGTATTGCAAGTAGTTTTTTTTAAAATTTTGCTACTCAAGTACTGAAAGTAAAAGTACAAGTACTGTGTTATGTAGTTATTAAAGAAAGAAGTCAAAAGTTTGAACATCATATTGTTTTTTATTATTTCAAATGCAGCTTTTATTTATACATACAGTAACATTTATTTTCGTATGCGCTGATAATACACATGTTTTGAGCTTCATGAAACCTGCCATCTACTGTTCTGGCAGTGGTAATTTTTATAATTGTAACGAGTAACTATGCAGCACAAAAAAAAAATATCGGAGTAGAAGTATTGAAATCATCGAAAAAATGTAGTGAAGTAAAAGTGGAAGTAGGAGAAAAAAATTCTACTCTAGGAAAGTACAGATACCGCCTTTCGGTACTTAAGTACAGTAGTGAAGTAGTTCTACTTAGTTACTATACATCTCTGTATTTTCTATTATATCCTGTTCTGTTTTACTCTATTCTTTTCCTTTATTTCCTATTTTATTTTATTAAATTCTTGTTTTCAAATTCGATTTCAATTCGAATCAGAATTTCAGCCGAATTTCACTTTGTTATTTCAGATTCGTCTGAATTTGTTACTATTTTAATTCAGAAATTCGGAAACATTGGAATCTCTGTATTTCGATTTGGAACAAAACGCACCATACATTTCTCGATGGCATCTTTCTCCTAGAGCTTTTCAAAGCAAAGGCAAGTGTGAACCTAGCCTAGATGAGTCAGGATCTTTGCAAAGTAAATCTACATACCTAAAGATCATTCAGATTAATAGGAGTACGCTATAAATAAATATAAAACGATTTGCAAATGAACATATGATTTTACATTTTGACCATATACGAGGTGTGACCATTTAATTCCTTAAATACCTGTGACCTAGCGCTATGGTGGTGAGCAGAGTCACACAGCCATTCACAATCGAGCGTGTTCTTACATGTTCTTACTTGCACTTGCCTGGGTCGCAGACCAGTTCATTCAGTCTTTACAGAGTAGTAGAGGAAAAAACATGCATTTGCATTGCACTGTTGGGACAGGTAATCCAGGAGCAGCAGATTAACATAAATATTAGTAAAAGTGAAAATTGGCAAAAGTGCGAGTAAAGCTATAATGCTGTTACAACAGGCTTATAGCGAACATTCCATGAAGAAATTAAATATTTTTGAATGGCATAGGCGGTTTAAGGAGGGGCGGGAAGAAATCCACGGTGACAGAAAAAGTGGGCAGCCAAAAAAGCAAAGGACGTATGCAAATGTGGACAGAGTGCAAGCCCTTGTACGCTCATGCTGATGGTTTTTTTTTGTTTGTTTTTTTTGATAAGGGGATAGTTTACTATGCATTCATGAAAATCTGGTACAACCGTCAACCAACAATGTTACTTGGAGATTCTGAAAAGGTTACGGGAATCGGTTTGGAGGAAAAGACCAGAAGTCAGGCCTGACAAGTGATTTCTTCACAATGACAGTGCTCCTGCACAAACATTTTTTTCTACAGTCCATTCTGGGAAGTAAATTGTCACACCTTGTATATGCTTTAAATATTTTTCTGTTACTTACCTATACCTCCCAACTGTCCCTAAATTCAAGGGACTGCCCCTCATTCAGAACAATGTCCCTCTTTCCTCCTCATATTTGTCCTTCAGTAAAGTATCTCACAAAAGTGAGTACACCCCTCACATTTTTGTAAATATTTTTTTTTTATCTTTTCATGTGACAACACTGAAGAAATGACACTTTGCTACAATGTAAAGTAGTGAGTGTACAGCTTGTATAAAAGTGTAAATTTGCTGTCCCCTCAAAACAACTCGACACACAGCCAATAATGTCTAAACCGCTGGCAACAGAAGTGAGTACACCCCTAAGTGGAAATGTCCAAATTGGGCCCAAAGTGTCAATATTTGTTTGGCCACCATTATTTCCCAGCACTGCTTCAGTGTGTCACAGTTTATGTTGCCATTCATGGTTCCCTCAATGAACTGTAACTCCCCAGTGTTGGCAGCACTCATGCAGCCCCAGACCATGACACTTCCACCACCATGCTTGACTGTAGGCAAGACACACTTATATTTGTACTCCTCACCTGTTTGCCGCCACACACACTTGACACCATTTGAACCAAATAAGTTTATCTTGGTCTCATCAGACCACAGGACATGGTTCCAGTAAACCACGTCCTTGTGCTGCTTGTCTTCAGCAAACTGTTTGCGGGCTTTCTTGTGCATCATCTTTAGAAGAGGTTTCCCTCTGGAATGACAGCCATGCAGACTAATTTCATGCAGCGTGCGTCGTATGGTCTGAGCACTGACAGGCAGACCCCCCACCCCTTCAATCTCTGCAGCAATGCTGGCAGCACTCATATGTCTATTTCCCAAAGACAACCTCTGGATATGACGCTGAGCACATGCACTCAACTTCTTTGGTCGACCATGGAGAGGCCTGTTTTGAGTGGAACCTGTCGTGTTAAACCACTGTATGGTCTTGGCCACCATGCTGCAGTTCAGTTTCATGGTCTTGGCAATCTTCTTATAGCCTAGGCCATCTTTATGTAGAGCCACAAATCTTTTTTTCAGATCCTCAGAGAGTTTTTTGCCATGAGGTGAATTTCCAGTGACCTGTATGAGAGAGTGAGAGAGATAACACCAAATTTAACACATTCACACCTGATACCTTGTAACACTAACAAGTCACATGACACCAGGGAGGGAAAATGGCTAATTGGGCCCAATTCTGACATTTTCACTTAGGGGTGTACTCACTTTTGTTGCCAGCGGTTTAGACATTAATGGCTGTGTTGAGTTATTTTGAGGGGGACAGCAAATTTACACTGTTATACAAGCTGTACACTAACCACTTTACATTGTAGCAAAGTGTCATTTTTTCAGTGTTGTCACTTGAAAAGATATAATAAAATATTTACAAAAATGTGAGGGGTGTACTCACTTTTGTTAGATACTGTATATAAAATGCACTTTTTATCTTTCAAGAAGTATTTCCTAGTGCTAAACCTTTCATCCAATTTCTAAATTTCTACATTTGTAAATTTCAAAAGCCAGTATAAAGGATCAATAGTGGTAAAAAAAAAAAGCCCTTGTGGGTTTATCCAATCTTTTTTTTGTATAATTCTCCTTTAAGGGGGCATGGAAGGGAGGGTGTCCTATGCCTACTTCCTTTTGCTAATAGTTGTCCCTCATTTCCATCTCAAAAGCTTACCTTCACTGGATTTCTCCTGGCCTCCTTCGGCACTGATGGTGTAGCAAGGACCTCACACATGGGAAGACTAAGTCACCAGTGCCTTTGAAGGAGATCTTAAAGTTTAAGTCCACCCTAAATCCCTGCATGTACAGACATCCACAATCTAACACTAACCTATCTAACCCTGTAAAGAAGAAATCAGTATACTTACCTTTTTTTAAGCTGATCTGACCCTATCCCACGCTTAGCTGTCAGCCCCAGCTTTACTGTGGAGGCGGGTTCAGAGGACGCAGCCAGCAACGGGAGCCCCATAGTAAGTCTATGAGTGACGTCACTTCCCATTCATTTTACAGCCGTTGTCGGCCGTGTCCTCTGCAGAGCTTCCGCCGCTGGAGACCAGGTTGGATCGGCTTCAAAAAAGGTATGTAAACTAATTTCTCCTTTACAGGGCTACATAGGTTAGTGTTAGATCGTGGATGTCTATAGATGCAGGGATTTTTGTGCTAGTGTGGACTAGTGTTAGGAGTGGAAAATCTCTGGGGAAAAAAATTTTTGTTTTGTTTTTACAGATTGTTGTAATAACCCACAGTGCATGTGTAAGATGAGGCACATGATGTCATGTTGGAGAAGACGGCAGATAAGTACTAGTAATTTTAGTCGTTTTAGTTAGTAGAATGTATTGAGGTTATCAGGTTTATTAGGTGGCAATGGTTAAAATGCACAAAATTTTTCCCGATTCTTTGTTTATTAGCACAAAGAGAATCGTACAACTCCAGATCGAAAAACATGGAAACATGATACAAAAAATATAATTTAAAAAAACAAACAAAACAAAAGTAACAAAATGTACTCATAATGACATAATACACATGTGTCAAACACAAGGCCCGTGGGCCAAATCTGGACCATTAGGCCATTTCATGGCACCTCTCCTGCAGCTGTACCGCCCCTCCTGTCTCTGCTTACACCTTGTCTCAGGATTCGGCAGCAGAGAGGATAACAGAACTCTTCCTACAAATCTTACATTTCTCTATGCAGCCGCAGCAACCCCTCGTCCCCACCCCCTCTGGACTCAGCACTTAGCAGACTCTGGCAGCTGACTTCAGCCCTCTTCTGGTTCTCCTCCAAACCCTACACTTTCTGCTTCCCAGCTCTGCTCCCAGCTTCTTCCTCAAAGCAGCACAAGTTGTACAATTCTATGCCAGTTGAAAAAGAGGGTTGCATACTGCTGGTATCATCCACAAAAAAATGGAGACTGAACACCATGGCAGAACCATGTTCTGTCTGAGCAGTCTCCCAAAAAGTTTATTGTGGATGATACCAGCATTGAGCGATCCTCCTTTTCAAACTTGCATCATCTGCTACATAAGTGTCAGTGGGCTCCATTTCCGGTCTGCCCCTGCCCTTCACATAATATATTACTAAAACCAATAATAATCAAATGCAAAGACAATTATTTAATAGGATAAAGATTAGGTATATTTATATAGTCTTACAGATACAACTGGCCCTTTTAGGGCAACCATAATTCTAAAGTGGCCCACAATAAGGCCCACAATAAAAAAAAAAAAAGATTTTACACCCCTGACATAATACAAAGATCATTTACTGTCAGAAAACGTATCTTGTATCCCAGAGAGCATTTTGATCCAGCAAGAGAAAGGTAGAAAAGTAGATGAAAATTTTAATGATGTTTCCCATAGGTGAGAAGGATGAGAGCGTGTCAATGGTTTTCAGTGTTTTACCTTCTGCTAAGAATGTAATCTCAATCTAATAAAACCATGTCACTTTATAAACAATATGTTTTGAACAGAGAGAACAAGTTCTTCCATGCATCTGATATCCTCCACCGTACACATCTAGTAAACTAGTGTGGTAGGAGGGGTGAGGTCTTCCTATAAGAGGGATGCAGGATTTTTCTGCATTTAGGAGGTGGCAGAGGATGGAGTTTTTGTATACTTCGTAGGGATCTGTGAGTGGTAAAAAAGGAAAATAGCCAGATCATTTGGGACAAGGCAGTCAGTAAACTTTTCATTGAGTTCCCTGATTTTGGTCCAGAAAGGCTGATTTACAGTAAATGATCAGAAGATGTAACGATTCTGTGACCTGTTTGCACCTCCAACATATACCTGAGGTCTGTGAAGAGAAGCGGTGTAGGACAGTTAGGGTTGCATAACTGGAGCAGCACCCCTGAAGGAGCCGCTTGGTAATTTTGGGTACTCTCTTCTGAACCTTGACTCCAAGAGAAACCTCAGCCCCACTAACACACCTGGTTGAATTTAAAACACTGCAGATATGTAAAAAAATACCAATAGATGCGTGTGAACACCGCTCTAGGTCAGTCTCCCATTTTCACCTTCACTAACATACAGATCAGGTGCTGGCCCCGTCCATCACAGATTCCAATGAGCAAAAAGAATTCTGGTTATTAAAAAAGAATAGCGCAACCATGCAAAAGAAATGACTATTAAATATGGAGACAATCCATAAATAAAAATGGGGGTTTAGTCCCACCATATGGCCAAAAAGAATTCTGGTTGCCCGCATGTCCACGTAAATCCTTTTAATTTTAGAAAATCCATAAAAACATATCTAAAAACACAAATAGAGGTGAACAGCATCACCAGCTAACGCGTTTCACGCTTCCTTAGCGCTTAGCTCACCAATAGATTGGCTAGATTAAATTGCAGTGTTTCCTAAGAAGTACCTCTTTACCAAGCAAAAGGGCAAAGGCCTTATGGTAGCAACTGTTAGGGGCAGTCCTTAGTCCTAACTCTTCAGCCGCCGAAATGTTGGGGCCTGGTAACCATTGGCGCACTTTAAGGCAGTCAACAAGGCCTGCAGGCAGTACTATCGCTGGTTAAGTATTTTCTGAAAGTATTGTTTCTAGTGGTGATAGCAAGTAATGGTCACAAGGTCATCTCACCAGACTCAGATATAGCAGCTCCTCCAATCAGGCATCAGCTCACTCTGGGAAGCCCTTGGTTACTCCGATAAGCAGCACAGCAGATCCCTGTAGTAGCTCTCCAGCCAGCTGCATCATCTGGGGGAGGGGAGAAGGAGCGGCTATACTCCATTCCTCCTCTCATGCTATACTGACAGGAGGAGGGGGGGTGAGCAGAGGTTTACATTTTTTTTTTAAAGGTATTTTATTGAACAAACAAAACAATACAGAACAGAGAAATAATCAGAACCATGGCAGTTGAGGAGCCAAAAAAAGACACACACAAGACTCCATTTCACAACAAAAGCCATGACAAAAATAACATACATAGCTGTCAGCCGTACCATTAGTACAAAACCCTAGTCAGAGACTGAAGAAGCAGTCCGGTCAGAGTCCACCCAAAAAGACCAAATTTTCCGGAACTTCTTGGGGCAGCCTCTGGCCTCATACGTCATTTTATACAGAGGCAATGCCTGATTAATGAGAGCAATCCATAATGGAACGTCAGGGGGAGCAGTAGACTTCCATCTAGTAGCTATAGTCTTCCTAGCATAAAAGAATGTCAAGCGGAGAAACAATTTAGTACGAGCAGGGACGTCCTCGTCATCCACATAACCCAGCAGACAACGAAGGGGGCTACAAATATTGGATAACTGAGAGATATCTGCAATAAAAGCTGTGACTTCCGACCAAAAGGCCCGGACAGGCGGACAGTCCCAGAACATATGAAAAAATGAACCATCAGCAGCATTACACTTGGAGCATAACGGAGAAGGCAATGTACCCATTTTGTGCAGGAGTACTGGGGTATAGTACGCCCTGTAAAGAAGCTTCAATTGGATAACCCTATCCCTAGAGGAGATAACAACAGGTATTTGTTCCGGAAGGACGTCTTGCCACACCTCATCCGACAATCCCGGAATATCCTCTCGCCACTGAGACTCAACCACCGCGAGCCGTTTGGAGTGAGAATGTAAAAGTCGAGTATAATATGTAGAGACCAGCTTCTCATGTGAAGAGTCAGAAAGAAGGTTTTCCAAGGGGGTCGGTTCAAGCGAGACATCACGGAGGCCAAACTGTGCGGCCGCCGTGTGTCTCAATTGCAAGTATCGGTAGTAAGCCGTGGAGGGCAGACCAAAGGTAGATTGCATGTCCGCAAAGGACCTGAAGGTTCCCCGGACATACAAATGAGAAATAGATTTCACCCCTAAGCGGGACCAGAAAAGGCCATCATCCCGACTAAAGAACTCCTTCAGCCGCGGATTGCTCCAAAGGGGGGCATTGGGAGAATGCAGCTCCGGAGGGTCGGAACCATCCAAGGCCGCAGCCGCGAAAATCCGCAGGGTGACAGAAACAAGAGCAGTGTTCGGTCTGCCCATAACGGACCTTCGATGTACCAAGTTTTGCAGTGACTCATAGGAGGTGAAAATAGCCGCTTCCAATGAAGCCGCAGCATTAGCATCCTCCGGGTGGAACCACCAATGAGCGTGGGCCAATTGAGACGCGAAGTAGTATAGACGCAAGTTAGGCGCAGCCAGCCCGCCCGCGAGAACCGGCAGCTGCAGAGCATCCCTGGCCACACGCGCCGCCCGACCCCCCCAAATAAAGGAAGTCAGGAGCGAGTCAATGGCCTGAAAGCGGCGCTTAGGGACATATACCGGGGAATGGCTGAGCACATACAAAAAACGGGGGAGAAAAATCATTTTAAAAATATTGATCCGGCCTAGCACCGTGAGGGGAAGCGTAGACCAAAGCCGCAGTGAGGACCTAAGACGGGCAACCAGGGGATCCAGGTTGTTGGAAAAGAATCGAGATAAGGGGAGCGCAGAGGTTTACATTGAGCCGCACTCTGAGTGGAGCGGGGGAGTCCACACACAGTCCATCCTGCCTCAGCTACTCTCCCTGCCGCTTTGTCAGTTCACTTGGCTGCAAGGGGGCCAGAGAGAGTGGGTACAGACGTGGCAGGTAGTGCCCAGGTTGCATACCATCTGCTCAAAATTTTTTACATTTTTCTCTTGTAATTTGGATAATAAAGTTGGATTTTAGGGAAAGGGAATAGTATGAAACTCTCATTAGTGAATGTTTTTTAGTGGACCTTGCTCATTACACAACAAGGAGAGAGGGGTCTGATATAAGTTAAGGGATGAGGCACAGAAGACAGATAATGCCTGAGCTGTAAATATTTCCAGAGAGTAAGATGAAAAACGCCAGAGACTGCGCTCGGGATTGTAAAGGGGAGAGAGATGGGGATAGATTATATTTCTTAAAAGGCAGAGAGCAAACCTGCATGAAGGGACCAATCGTCAGGTGAAGTTTCAAAAGATTCAGAATATGTCTGAATCACCAAGGGAGGTGAAGCATAGGAAATTGTGAGAAAGACTATTATAGGGATACCCAGCACTTGTCTCCATGTCTGCACCAGTCAATCAAATGGATTAAATGGCATAGGGTCAGGTAATGTGGAGCCTCTGTAAGCCTTAGGAAGGTAGCGGAGATCCTGCCTGAGCTTGGGCTTTTTAAAAGGCCACAGAAATGTAGAGAATTTAGAACTGGCCAATCCGAGATAGGAGGTGGGAATGACAATGGGTAAGGTTAATAAAAAATACAAGAATTTCAGCAATATGGTCAATAACGATTATGCAGAATGTACCGCAAAATTAAAAATGTGACGGTAAATATCTATAGCCAAAAAACCATGCAGTAAGCTCTGCCCCCCACCCCAAAGCACCTTGTCTCTATGTTGATGGGTACAAGGGCCTCTTCCCCACAACTTTTGGCGGCAGCTGTGGGGGCCTGCGGGCAGGGAAGTTATCGGAATCTGGTAGCCCGATTTACCAAAAGGGTGCCCCAAGATCCCGCCCCCACCGCGTGAATGATTAGGGGTACCACTACTCATTAAAGTGGTTGTAAACCCACTTAAAATACTTTTACCTATAGGTGCTATAAATATCTAATAAATTTGCACCGTTTAGGAGATATTTACAGTGCATGTAGCCGATGATGTCATCGGCGCATGCGCTCTGAAGGAACAGCATGCGCGGGAGTGATGTAATCGAGCCTCCGGCCAATCAGATGGCGGAAGGACGCGATCCAGGAAGCAGGATGGCTGAACATGTCGGCCGTCCTGTCGGCACTGCGGGGGCTTCGTTTTTAGGTAAGTACTTCATAATGAGCTAGTATGCGTTGCATACTAGCTCATTATGCCTTGGTCTTTACAGGTTTTTTTTTCACATTTTTTTATACAGAGGGTTTACTTTCTCTTTAACCAAAAAAGTGTCAAAAAGAAATAAAAACACATGCAGTTTTTGACAATTCCTTTATTAAAAAATAAAAAAAAAATGTCCCCCCGAAGTAGATCCAACATCAATAACGACGCTTGCCGCACCGCCGGACCCGAAAAACAAAACAAAAAAACTCCAGCCCAGATGAAGGCTCCCGCTGACTGCCTGCTCTTCTAACAGTTTTTAATAAGCTAAGAGGAGGAGCCACTGAGTGGCTCTGTCCTTGTGACATCACCGGCCAGGAGCATTCTGGGGTGGTGGCAACCAAAGGAGGCGGGGCCACCAGGTGTTGTCACCAGGGGACTCCTCCCCTTGGCTATTTAAGAATTGATATATGGCAGAGCAGGCAGTCGTCAGGAGCCTTCGTCGGGGCTAGAGGTATTTTGTTTTCTTATTTTTCAGGTCAGAGGGTGTAACTGCTTCGTGATTGACGGGATCTACTTCAGGGGACATTTTTTTAAAAAACATTTAACAAAGGAATTGTCAAAAACTGTGTGTATATTATTATTTCTTTTTGACACTTTTTGTTGGTGAATGAGTAGGAGTACAATGTACCCCATACTGATTCACATGGGAAAGGGGTGGGATCTAGGGGACTCCTTGGTAAAACACGGTTTTTAGCCATGTTGGCATTCCTAAAGAAGTACTAACTGACCAGGGCACCTCGTCTTTGTTCAAAGAAACTAAAGAGCTTTTGCAAACTTCTTAAGCTAAGGCAATGAATGAAACGCTTCATTGGATCACCCTCAGACAGATGGGCTAGTTGACAGATTTAAAAAAACATTAAAACAAATGTTGAGGAGGTTAGTCAATAGGGCAGAAAGAATTGGGATTGTCTTATACCTTATTTGACGTTTTCTATCAGAGAGGTTCCCCACTTATCCACAGAGTTATTTTCTTTTGAGGTACTGTATGGGAGGCACCCACGGGGGCTAATAGACATTGCCAAAGAAACATGGGAAAGTGAGAGTTCCCCTTATAGAAGTGTGACAGAACACAAATGCAAGGCATAATTGTGCAAGTTATGCCTATTGTGAAGGAACATTTGGCTCAAGATCAGTTGGCTCAGCAGAGGATTTGCAATTCCAGGTCCGTTCTTTTTCACCTGGTGACAGGGTGTGGGTGTTGGTCCCCACAGTCAAACGTACATTCTTAGTGAAAATGGCTGGGTCCCTATCAAGTGTTGGAAAAAACAGGTGATGTGAATTACAAAATTAGCCAACCAGGAACATGGAAACCTGGGCAGATATATTATGTGAATTTGCTAAAACCATGGAAGGATAGGATATCCTTGATCACTGAGACTAGCCCACTTCTTGCTCTGCCTAACTTGGTAATCCCTGAAGTCAGATCGTGGAGAATCATTTAAAAGCTCAGCAACAGGAACCTAGAGAATTTGTGCTCTGCAATGAAGAGAAATTTTCAGAATTTAAAGGGTCAAATTGAAACACTATCGAAATCCAGAAGACAGACGTAAGGCTATTAACCAAGAAGTAAAAAAATACTTGAACTGAGGGTTATAGAGGAATCAAATAGTGACTGGTCTAGTCCTATTGTGCTAGTGCCCAAACCAATTGACACCTATCGCATTTCACGTGTACATGAATTGATTGATTGCCTAGGAATAGCTTGGTATATGACGGCGTTGACCTGACCAAAGGTTAATCGGCAGATTCCTCTCTCTGAACCAGACAAGAAAAAAAAACAAATTTGTAACTCCAGATGTTTTTTTTTTCCAGTATCAGTGGATGCTTTTTGGGTTGCAGAATGCTCCGGCAACATTTCAACGAGTGATGGTTAAGACACTTAGGCTCCATCAAGCCTATGCTAGTGCATACCTAGATGATGTAATGATAGCGAAGATTGGGACTCACATTTACCAAAGGTTCAGGCTGTATTATATTATATCTGGAAAGTGGGGTTTACAGTCAATCTAAAAAATTTATTTTTGGGCTAGAGGAAGCCAGGTATCTGGGGTGGAGGATATAATCAAGGCCCAGGTAAACAAAGTTGAGGCTATTCAAAGTTGGTCACGCCCCACCAACAAGAATCAGGTTTGAGCATTTTTTGGAATCGCTGGCTATTACCAGCCCTTTATTCAACATTTTGCCTCACAGGCTGCTCCCCTGACCAATTTGACAAAAGGGAAGGAGTCTGTCATGATCAAATGGACCATTGAAGCAGAAGCAGCTTTTGAGGTCCTATGTTGTCATCCAGTGTTGTACTGTCCTGACTTTTCAAAGGACTTTGTGGTCCAAACTTATGCATCAGATGTTAGGAGCTGTATTGTCTCAAGAGGGATGAACATCCCATTATTTACCTCAGCCGGAAACTGAAGGCCCATGAAGTAAATTATGTCACCATTAAAAAAGAGTGTTTAGCAATACTATCTCTTGGTTAGACATTTTAAGCTGGTAAAAGATCATGCTCCATTAAAGTAGATGACATGAAACAAAGAGACCAATAGGAGGGTGAATGGGTGGTTCCTAGCTCTTCAAGAATTTAGCTGTACAGTGAAAAACCGCCTAGGTGTTATGATAGGGAATGCAGATGCTTTCTCCTAAGTTCACGCATGTGTGGAAACCTGTGTTCTAATCCTAGGGTTGAAACAAGAGAGGAGGGGGAATGTACAGAGTCAATTGTACAAAGATTATCAGAAAAAAGTGAATGATTTGAGGTGCCGTAACTAAAAGTGCTTAGTGCCAAATAAATAAATAAATACATGAATATTTAATTATATAGTTGAATAAAATAAGGTGATAGAATACATAATATATAAATACAATATTAAATAAAGTACATTAATTCATCCAGTGCAACAACATTGTCATCCAGTGCAAAAAAATTCCACCACAATAGTGACAAAGTGCTCTGACAAGCCCTCTTGCTTATAAGAGGAAGTGCTTGCTTATAAAGTGCTTGTGCTCGTGTTATCCTTCACCCATTGGTATGAGGGTAACTCACCAGAAAACAGAGGGCCTCCAGGACCCAGCTTGCTCTCTTGTTAACCAGATAGCCTCCTTGGGTAAAGGATGTACTTAAGATGGATGGCTCCCTGGGCTCACAAAATATCGTCATGAGCTTGCCCACCAATCATATGGTTAAGCCGTTTTCCCAAAAAAGTAAGAACATATAATTGCGTAAAATCGTTAGGTATTTATTTGTAAAATCATAAACAATAGTAAACCACTCACATTTAAAAGTGCCAATATCGGCACACGTGAACAGCTAAAGTGAATATATCTGATTGCCGCTCGATTCCAGCGTGCGTTCCAAGGTGCCAGCAAAGAGCGGATATGACGAACCTGGAAGTAGTAGCCTCTGGACCAACCTCAATGCATTTCACGGTAAGGCGCCATCAGGAAGTTACTTTTGGCTGTTCATGTGTGCCGATATTGGTTTTATGTTGAGTTACCCTCATACCAATGAGTGAAGGATAACACAAGCACATTATAAGCAAAAGGGGACTTTGTCACTATTGTGGTGAAATTTTTTTGCACTTGAGGAAAATCTTTTTGCACTGGATGAATTAATGGACTTTATTTAATATTGTATTTATATATTATATTCTATATTATATCACCTTATTTTATTCAACTATATAATTCAATATTTATGTATTTATTTATTTAGCACTTAGCACTTTTAATTACGGCGCCTCAAATCATTCACTTTTTTCTTGTATGTTTTTTTGGGGCACTCCAAAAAATTGATGGCATCCGTATCTATTAAATTCCATCGTATGTGTTATAATTTAACTCTTAGTATCACCCCACTGGGAGGCGCCATTTTTTATATCTTCATGTACAAAGATTATGACACAGATAAAATTAAGGGCTAATTTACATGGACGACTGGGGGAGCAGTAAAACCAGGTGGTGGAGCTGTGGTTTTATCGTCCCCCAACTGTCCACCTAATCAAAGCAATGCGGCCACTCAGAGCTTTACCCATGCTATGGCCGGGATGCTTTGCTTCACAGCCGCAGCAACAGTTAATTGGTATGTTGCATTGCATTCATCAGGCAGTACTACTCCCAAATGTGACCTATTCAAGTACAGTAAATGAGGTCAAGGGTTGCAACCGCATGCAATGCATGTTGTTATTGGCTGTTTTTTTGGAATTTTGAGCAGGCCCGTCTATAGCACACATGTAAATAAGCCCTAAAGGGCCCACTTTAAAACAGAGATTGGGAATTTTGCTATTCCTGAATTTTTAATCTCATTGCCCACATTCAGTCTACAGTATGGAACCTGCTATGTCCTACAAAGTTTTTTTTGTATAACACATGAACACTGGGTGTTTGCACAGCAATTCTGAATGCCTTTTCTCCTGGCAGGAAAAAAGAGGCATAAAAAACACACAAATATATTTAAGCGTGTCAAGCGCTTGGGGCGTTTATTCATTCCATTGCCCAGAATATTAATTTATTCCAGCCACTGAAATGAATGAATGCTCAAGAGCTAAATGCACCCAGTGTTTAGGTGTGTTTAGACACGTTGGGTATTTTTTCTGCCAAGTGATGTTTTTTTTCTGCTTCTAAACGCTCCAGTCTCTAAACGCCTGTAGACACAAATGTGTGCATGGACATATAGGCTAACATAAAGGGGTGTTTAGAGGCAGAAAAAAAAAAAGTCAAACACCCTTAAGAGCAGGAATTTAATGTCCAGTGTCCACTAGGCTTATTGCTGCAGAGAACATTCTAAGATGGGAATGGTCAATCACATGACTTTGACAGGTCATGTGACTAGGCTCTCCTGGCTACTTTGGTGTCCTTTTATGAAACGGAGATGAGCAGTGATCCTGCTGATCACAGCTCATTTCCGATCATTTTCAGTTTATGAAACAGAAATGATCAGCGGAGAACATGTTCTTCGCTGATCATCTCTTCACATGGGAATCTGTCATTGACTGACACAGAAATGGCCATGTTATGAAGCTGCGATCTCCGCACTTCACTGGCGATCTGTGCCAGAATTCACACTCCCGGATTCACCAGCCTGGAGCTTGTGAAGCGGGGAGTGAAGACCAAATCGGGGGAGAACTGAGGGGGAAAAACGAAGATTATCGACTTCCTTCTTCCTCGTTCAGACCCCCCAACACAGTAATCATGTCCCCCTGCCATATTTATGTATGTGTATATATATATATATATATATATATATATATATATACACACATACATGTAGATATATATTTAATGTGTCTATATATATAAAATATATGTGTGTGTGTATTCAATGTATATATATATATATATATATATATATATATATTTATATTTATGTAAGGGGACTATTATTTATTAACATTAGGGGGGATCCTGTACTCAGCAGTGATAATTTATCACTGCTTGTTAAAGAGCGCCAGTGATTTTCATACTACGGTAATCTCGCTTTGTCTCACGAGATTACAGGCGCTCCCATTCACTTCTACACAGATCTCAGCAATTCTCAGAGAAAACACTTCTCCTCTGATCACCCTGGGAGAACTGAAGTTCTCCGCTTCATAAAAAGGGTGCCAGAGGAGATCATTTCCCCCGGAGAACTGCAGAGAAGCGAACAGAGAAAAAAATTCACCCTTTCATAAACGTACACCTTTGTTTTCTCCAATTTATGAGTATATGTTACGGATGCGGTGAATAAGCCCATAAGTGTGTTCTTTGAAACACAGTAAAATTTATTTTAGAAAGGTATATTTTTAGACAAGCTGCACAGCACATGAGGAAGAAATTGACAGTTACTGTATGTGACAAGGTTAAAAAGTCCAGTAAAGTATTATGACAGAGATCAAGTAACTGAAAAATGTACCTCTTAGCAATTTAGAAGGACAAAGAAGGCTTAGACAATGTAATCTAATGCTTTGTAGTTTGAAAGGATTGCAAAGACTATTGACTTATCTCAGCTCTGAGTTTTGCATATTTAGTACCAGGAGGCAGCATCAGTTAAAGTATATCTAAATTCAAAACATTTTATTGGGATGACTCCTTCTTTAAAAGCACTTTAAAAAACTTTAAAAAAAATATCTCCTGCTTTGCCGTAAATTATCTGATGTCCTGAACAAATGGAAGACTAATCCTCCCTCCTGGTTTAGTAGATTGTACTCGGTGAAAAAATGAATGTTCTTCCGTGGATACTTTTTTTGCTTAGAACTATTCTGATGGCAATAAATATGTCAGAACTTAAAGTATAACTAAAGGCAAAACTTGTTCTTTAGTTTTTGGTAGAGTGGAGAGGGATTAGAATCCCTGTCAGTTTTTATTGCTGTCTGTGCCCCCATTAGAGAGATTTACCCTCTCATTTCCTGTTCTGGCTATGGGACAGGATGTGAAGGTAAATCTCCTCAATGGGGCAAAAAATAAACTAATAGGAATTATAACCCTCCCGTGCTCTATCCAAAGTGAAAAAAAATACCAATTGCCATATATGGAGCACTATAGAAAAGCCCAAATAGCATATTTATAAAATCTTGTTCCAATATAACCACTTCCACATCAATAGAACATCTTAGCAGGAACTTTATATCATACATTCAAAATACACTGCTCAAAAAAATTAAAGGAACACCTTTTAATCAGAGTATAGCATCAAGTTAATTGAACTCCTGGGATATTGATTTGGTCATTTAAGTAGCAGAGAGGGTTGTTAATCATTTTCAGCTGCTTTGGTGTTAATGAAATTAACAGGTGCACTAGATGGGCAACAATGAAACAATCTCCAATACAGTTATGGTTTTACAGGTGGAGGCCACAGATCTTTTTTTCCCTACTCATCTTTTATGACTGTTTTTCACTAGTTTTGCATTTGGCTAGGGTTAGTGTCACTACTGGTAGCATGAGGCGATACTTGGACCCTATAGAGGTTGCACAGGCAGTCCAACTCCTCCAGAATGGCACATCAATACGTGTCATTGCCAGAAGGTTTGCTGTGGCTCCCAGCACAGTCTCAAGAGTATGGAGGAGATTCCAGGAGACAGGCATTTACTCTAGAAGAACTGAACAGGGCCGTAGAAGGTCCTTAACCCATCAGCAGGACCAGTATCTGCTCCTTTGTGCAAGGAGGAACAGGATGAGCACTGCCAGAGCCCTACAAAATGACCTCCAGCAGGCCACTGGTGTGAATGTCTCTGACCAAACAATCAGAAACAGACTTCAGGAGGGTGGCCTGAGGGCCCGACAGCCTCTACTGGGCCCTGTGCTCACTGCTCGGCACCGTGGAGCTTGATTGGCATTTTCCATTGAACACCAGAATTGGCAGGTCCGCCACTGGTGCCCTGTGCTTTTCAGAGATGAGAGCAGGTTCACTTTGAGCACACGTGACAGAAGTAAAAGGGTCTGGAGAAGCCGTGGTAGGTCAGTAATGGTCTGGGGAGGCATATCCATGGAGGGACGCACAGATCTCTGCAGACTAGACGATGACACCCTGACTGCCATTGAGTATCAGGATAAAATCCTTGGACCCATTGTCAGACCCTACGCTGGTGCAGTGAGTCATGGGTTCCTCCTGGTGCACAACAATGCCCGACCTCATGGTGCAAAAGTATGCAGCCAGTTCCTGGAGAATGAAGGAATAGATACCATTAAATGGACCCCACGGTCATCTTACCTAGATCCAATAGAACACCTCTGGGACAATTATGTTTCGGTCCATCTGACGCCGCCAGATTGCACCTCAGTCTGTTCAGGAGCTCAGTGGTGCCCTGGTCCAGATCTGAAGGGAAATATCCCAGGACACCATCTGCTGTCTCATAAGGAGCATGCCCCAAAGTTATCAGGCATGCATACAAGCACATGAGGGTTATACAAACTACTGAGTACCATTTTGAGTGCTGCAATGAAATTTCAGCAAAATTTAACAGCCTGCTGCATCATTTTTTCACTTTGATTTTTGGGGTGTCTTTGAATTCAGCCCTCTGTAGGGTGATCATTTTCATTTTTATCAAACGATGTGGCATTTTTTAATTCCTAACACATTACCCAGTCCATATCAGTATAGATATCCAGCATGATATTTTTCCCCATTGAGATCTGATGTGTTTTCAAAGTGTTCCTTTAATTTTTTGAGCAGTGTTTATAACATACTTACTGCTATGTGTACCAAATTGTCCTATATGTACAGTACAAATGGGGAGAAAATATGGAAGAGAAGCTTGAAATAGATTACTAGTATAAATTAGCACTACAGGCCTCGAAACATTCATCAATACTACCATTATAGAGTCTAACTATAAAATACTTCTGAGGTAGTATATGGTTCCAACAAGAGTTGCCTTGTGTGTCCTTGGGGGCTTCTTCATTATGCTTTAGAGGTTGTGGCTTGGAGGGCACAGCATATGGTGGATATACTGTATCCATGGGTGAGGCGATTCTGGATACGTTTTTATAATTTTATCTATTCTCTTACCTAAGGGAATCTGTCAAAATGCCCCCAACAGGCATTACTGGGTTGCCAGGTGGGAGGCGGGGGGACTCCAAGACACATGAGGTGCCTAATCGCATTCATTTTTGTGGCTGGGAGAATTTCCATTACTAGATCTTGGAAAACGCCAGTTATCCCCTTTGAATTGATAAAAAACAAATTGTCATAGATCATGGTCAATGAATGCCTTTCAGTCATCCTACATGACAAACTGACTCTTTATGAGAAAATGTGGAACCCCTGGATCAGCTATTTGGTTAGAAGCACTTACCAAGTTAGCAATAGCCTAATTCTGGATCGGAGGGGCTATAAGTCTAAGTCTAAGACATCTATAAGTCTGTTTAAAATAGTGTGTGCTTTTTTCTGTCTGTTTTATGTTAAAGTGGAACTGAACTCAAAAAGTGAAGACGTGCTATGTAAGGGCTCATTTACGCTTGCAGTAACCCATGCCACCTCTCTGAAAAGCAGTCACAGAGGGTGTTTGACATGCAGCTGGAAGACAATTTGACCCCTCCCTACCTCCTATTTTAACCCTATTAGCCTACACCACAAGCAAGTGCATTGAACTCGGTTGTAGGGCGTTTGCAGCTTGGTCCCATTTACTTAAATGGGTCCTGTTCCCGCTGAATGCGACACGGGATATCATTATTGCCATGCTATTTGTACAGCCCACTGTGGCTGCGGTGTTGGGATAGGAGGAGCAGTCTGGGGGTGGTAGAACCGAAGTTCAACCGCCTATTTTTATCGCCATGCAGCTGCAATTGTAAGCTAGGCCTTATTGGGAACATCTAGAGGTATAAATTGTGTCTTGACAATTCAACTTTGTGGGCCTGGAGACTCCTGATACCAGGGCCGGTGCTAGACCATTTTGCACCCTAGGCAAGACCAGCTACGTGCGCACCCCCCCCCCTCCAAAATAAAAAATAACTGTACACATTGCCACCTTGTACTTAATGCCCCCTTTTAACACTATACTCTGCTACACCCCCTTCCTGCAAACACTGCCCCTCTTTAACCCTAAACCCCCTTACTATACACACTGCCCCTCTTTAACCCTACACCCCCCTTCCTATACACACTGTCCCTATTTAACCCTACACCCCCCTTCATATACACACTGCCCCCCTTTAACCCTACACCCCCCTTCATATACACACTGCCCCCCTTTAACCCCACACACCCCTTTATGTACAAAGTGCCCCCCTCTCTCGAGGTGACATCCACCGGGGATGAGGAGGTGACAGGAGAGGAATGTCTCACTGGCCATGGCTGCGGCCTAGGTGGTAGGGCGCCCTAGGTTGCCGCCTAGTTTGCCTAGTGGTAGCACCGGCCCTGCCTGATACATGATACCGCAGTGTGAAATTAGCCAACAGAAGGACATTTTTAATGAGTGAGAAAAATTTAAAATACAGTATACTAGAGAAAAAGAGTACAGGCAGGTGGTTATCTACAATAATTAAATAACCGCAGATGAAACAGTAGTGGAAAATTGGCCAGCAGTAGGATAGGTTAAGGGTGAACTCCAGGAATTCAGGCACTTTGTAAAATCAGCGGGCTTAATATGAGTTAAATCTGTTACCAAAAATATATGAGAGTTAATTTATCTCAGACAATATTTGGGTTAATAATGAGAGTTCTATGACTGTGTGAAAACTTCAACACAACAATTATTTATTCGTATAAGGTTTGCACAGCCTACGTAATTTACAACAATAATAACTATTGTACATACTACACAATGTATAATTTCCCTAGTTTAACTGAACAAATACAATGCATAGAGTATATACTCATATACACACACTATGACCGACACACAAATAAAATATACAATGTAAACTTACTCCTTAATCCATAATTACCTCTAGTGATGGCTCTAGCTCTCCCATGCCAAAACAGGAAGTCACCCTGTCTCACCGAACCTAATATAGACCCATATCCCATAGCCTTGTATAGGGCCATTCTCATTGGTTCAGCTATCTTGCTTGTCACTTCCTGTGGGCGTATCTCTTCCCAGATTGGACCATTTCCCCCTCCCATAGTTACGCCTCTTTCTAACCACTCCTTTTTCTGTGTGTGGGGGGGGGGGGGTGTTTACTCCTCACTGTGGAGTAACTCTGAAATGGCTACTTAAGATATGCAAGATGTGTCCTGGCTCCAGAAAGTCTCACTTCCAGGATGTAAACACGGGTTGATACTATGCGTAGGTATTTATATGTAAATAGCCAGCTGGCCTTTCAAAGGAATGTGTTACCCTGGATTAGTTAATTACTAAAAACCAGTCCGTCTGGCTCACGCAAATCTATCTACACTAAAATTCCCAAGTATGAGTTTGCAATCAAAAATGGGTACCATTACTACTTTCATTAATATATATATTTACAATTACTGATGGAGTTTTATACATAAACCCCTCATCCTCACCACACGGTAAGAGATTACGCCTAAACCCCATATGGCAACAAATCCAACAAGGTGCATGCAACCATGGTGGTGGTGAACCCGAACCTCATCCCAAGTTAACAGGACAAATAAACCCGGTATATCTCTCTGACAGCAGTTCTAACCCTTCTGTGGTTTACCCAAAATGAAAGAAAGAAAATGAAAGAAAAAAAAAATTTGCTTTCGGATATATTTTCATGAAATTTCCATACCTGGATAGAATGAAATAAAAAACCAAAGGCAAGAAGTCTAGTATTCAAAATGCCACATCTAAAAAAAACCTGATGTGTACCATGTGTGGCTTTGTGCCACAGTAAAATATTTGAAATCCCAAGCCACTATTACTAAATGACAATGCTAAAGTAAATCACATACAGTATGAACAAATACAGTTGTGCCTAATTATGGCTTTATTTTCACACGTGACCTACCTAAAGTGACACTAACCCTCGATTTATTTAAAAAACTTCTATTCAAGTATGCATTCCTAACTCAAAGGAGAGGTTTGGGAACTCAGTGGAGGATGTTTTAAGAGGGCAGAAAAATACAGTAAGAAACAATTTAAGAGTGTAATGTTATTGAACCCGTGGTGGGAACCACTATCTGGGTATCTATTTGTTTTACCAAATCTGATGCACGCCTGTGAAGTACATTGGGGGTGGGTGGTCCGCAAGTGGTAAAAGATCAATGTTGCCCTCAAAGCCACATTAAAAGACCCTCACCCTCATAGCAGTGCCCAGCATTTGCCCTAAAAATGACCGGAACTTAACAACATTCAACCCTGCACCCACACACACATGCAGACTTCACTAGGATTCCCCCTGTAAGTTTAGGTTCACCGAACTGCGAACAAGTATTGCATAACGCTTGGTAAACCAAATGCAGGTAATATTTGTCCTTTAAAACTGCTGATCTTCAAGATAACCCTTAATAGTTAATGACTACTCCAGCAGTTATTACAATAGGAAGATAAAAAGGGCAAAGATGTAACAAGGAAAGGGGAGTAAAAATTAAAAAAGGAGGAAAGGGAAGGTCTATGAGTAAAAGGAGGGTTGTTAGGGATGATTTTGGGATAAATGAAAGTCCCATAACTCCCAAACCTAATAATGTATCTGCAATATTATGGATTCTAGCTGTAATAACTTTCAATAATGTAATCTGCTTTATGTGGTCCCCAATTTAACATCATGGTATGGTATGTCACTGCTAAAATGTAGGTAGAAAGCTTTTTTCAATAATTGCTAGAAAAATGTAAGTGTACATTGCACTACATTATCCATGATTACTTTTGGTGTCATACCAGTCACAAGCCATACTGTTTGTTTGGCTTGTGATTAAATATTTTGTGATGCTAGTGACAGTTATTGCTGTCTGTCTTTTTATATGGTTTAATAATGGTTTTAAAAATAACAGTTAGTATGTCAGAGTGGGGTATTGCATTATTGAAGATAAATAGGTGGTTTGGTGCCACCTAGTGGAATTCTAGCAATATGCATAGTAAAAGGACCATGCTATAACAAGCCCTTACAGTCCCTTTGCAGTTAATTGTTTTTATGATGATTCACTATGACACAGACCTGTTTTGCAAAAGAGAAATGACAACTTATACGAATGCCAAAACTAACACTGCGTAAAATTTATATTGGTTACCAAACAAATTGATGAGGAAATTACTGTCTAGAATGCCAAAACTAACGCAGAAGCTTTAAGGAAATAAAAATAAAAATGAATAGCATGCCAGTGACTTTTATTTTGTTATCTGTAGCCTTGAATCCATTAAATGCCTTAATGTCAACAAAGAAATGTCCTTCATTTTTAGAAATATGATTTCTATGGGAAACGGATGAATCATTCAGTTATCTGTTCAATAACTTTATTGAAGCATTAAACAATTTTACAAGAATAAAGTACAAAAGGGCCCTTCACTGGAATTACACTGGCAGTGAAGCTTACACTACACATTCGATTGGAACAAGATGTATTGTATAATACAATGTCAATTTATAAGAAGCATTTAGTTTTACAAATACAATGGAATATAGAGCAATGATTGTGACCTTCACTGCAGGTGATTCTTCCTGGTGAATTTATTGTAATATACAGTGAATGATTAATCACCACTACATTTTTGGTGAATGTCATATTACATGTTTTATAGATATGCCCCTATTGTGTTGCTGTAATGTTCTGGTACCTTTGGGTACCCTAATTACTCTTTCATAAGTGTATGCGCCCCACCATTCTCTTTTGGTAAGGTGCTCATACACCTTTAAGTCTGATGCTGTCATCACTGAGCGCCGGACTGGATGGCTATTTAGATCGCCGGCTCTCACTCACATGTGTTCGTTCAAACTGCTTTGTGCCTTGATGCTAACCTGTCTTGAAGCTCACATGCTTGCAAGCATACCTCGCTGTCGGAACCACGCTGCGCTGATCCCTGTATCCCGCTACCGGATCATCCGCTCTTGCCGAACCTCTCCTCTGCTACATTGCTATTAGTGATAAGTACCCCACAGGGGAAACCTCTATAACCTTTATACTAAAGCTTACACTATCTAGCTCTGCATACTAAGGACTATTACTACATCTGCATTATCTAAGATTGCTAGCTCTTGAGCCTACTACCACCTGTTCTTGCACTGGGTTGATCTCTCTTGTATGTCCACCTGCTACTCTGTCATCTACTACCATACATGATTGCTAAACCTATCTGCATCCCATCTGCTACTATCTTACTTTCAAGAACATTTCCTTTCAAGTGTCTGTCATCTACCATCTCTACCCAACCTGTCTCTTCAGCCTATCATCACTGTGTTACTATATACATAAGTCACTCTAGGAAACATCTTATTGAGTGTGTGTATTTACTTGCTGAATTGAGATCATCCACACATGATGAGTCATTGAGAGTTGGGAATGGTGTCTCAGCGTTTCTCTACATGACTACTGAAGTGGAATATTTCTGCAGCTGAAAATCCACATCATACGTAAAACGCAGGAGCGTTACAGATTGAACGACCCACAAATGGATTCAGCAGAAATAACCACTCAGATGACACAATTAAAACAGCAAGTACCTGCGTTAATACACGCACTTGCTGAATTAAAAGAAGACAATCAGGCTCTGTCGCAGCAGGTAATTAGACTGACACAACTTACCACTGCTCAGTCCCCTGAACCCAAAATAAATCCTCCTTTGGTATTTACAGGCGATCGCAAAAAATTTTGCGAATTTAAAAACGCATGTGAGTTACTTTTCTTGCTAAAACCCTGTACCTACCTTACTGATCACATTAAGGTTTGTACTATTATTTCTTACCTAACAGGCGATCCTCGGGCCTGGGCAGACTCTCTTTTTGAGAAAAGCGACCAGCTTCTCAACTCCTATGCCTTGTTCCTAGCAGAACTCACTAGCCTATATGATGATCCCAATAGGCAGAGTACTGCCGATCTTCAATTAAGATCCTTGAAACAAGGTGGGAGACCTGTAGAAGACTTTGTCGCAGAATTCAAGAGATGGACCCTTGATTCAGAATGGAATGATGCATCTCTGAAATCCCAATTTAGGCTTGGCCTATCAGAGGCCGTTAAAGACGAGCTCGCCCGAGCGGATCTGCCAAAAACCCTGGATGCATTGATACAACTCAGTATCACCATAGATAGAAGACTACGAGAAAGAAAGGCTGAGAAAATGGGAATGCCATTATCCAGTTCTTCTCGGATTTCGGCCGTTGACCCCGTTCCTATGGAGGTAGGAACCATACGCCCACCTCTATCAACTATGGAAAGAGCCAGAAGACGATCTGGTAATCTCTGCTTGTACTGTGCATCCCCGGATCACAAGATAAACGTCTGTCCCCTAGTCTACAAAAAGAAGGGTGAGTGTTCACATGTCCTCCTAGGGGGATTGACAACTTCAATCACTAACCCTTACCTTTCTGTTTGCTTGACATTACAGTGGGACCAGAACAGGATTACTACTAAGGCCATGATTGACACATGATCTTGTGGAAATTATATTGACATACGTTTTGCTGCTTTAAATAAAGTTCCTGTTATTTCTAAACTTAAACCTGTCTCAGTGAGTCTTATTAACGGTGTTCCTTTATCCTCTGGTCCGATCACTGATCAGACACAGGCACTCCTAGTCACTACTAACGGGTCTCATATGGAGACCACTACCTTCGATCTAATACCTTCACCCCACTTTCCCATTGTTTTGGGACTTCCCTGGTTGCACACACATCAACCAACCATAGATTGGAATGAACGGACCCTGACCTTCCTCTCTTGCTATTGCGAGGGTACGTGTAACCTCCCGTCTTTCGGGAAGATCCTGTCTGTGGTGACAGATGAGATTGCACCACTATGTCATCAGGATCTCTCTGAGGTTTTTCTTGAGAAAAATGCTCAAGCACTACCTCCCCATCGAGACTATGATTGTAGCATTGATCTACTCCCAAATAGCAAATTGCCGTTCGGTCATGTTTATCCTCTTTCACAGGATGAACTTTCCCATCTCAAAGACTATTTGGATGAGAATTTGGAAAAAGGTTTTATTAGACCTTCCACTTCTTCCACAGCAGCAGGACTCTTTTTTGTCCGCAATAAGGACTCAAGTCTCAGGCCTATCATCGACTATAGGCAATTGAATGCTATTACAATAAAAGATCGCTATCCTCTACCGCTTATCCCTGAGCTCATTGAGCAGGTGCATGGAGCTACCTATTTTTCAAAATTGGACCTGAAAGGAGCATACAATCTCATTCGAATCCGTGATGGACACGAGTGGAAGACTGCATTCAGAACCAGATACGGATTGTTCGAATATCTTGTAATGCCATTCGGGCTATGCAACGCCTCTGCAGTTTTTCAACGATTTATAAACGATATTTTCAGAGACTTACTAGATGTCTGTGTTGTGGTATATCTGGACGATATACTTATATATTCACGATCCCTGTCTGAACACATAAGACATGTAAGACTAGTATTATCGAGATTGCTTGCACACAACCTTTATGTGAAACTGAAAAAATGCTTGTTTCATAATGAAGAGGTACTGTTTCTAGGCTACATCATATCCAAAACAGGAATCGAGATGGACATGAGTAAGATATCCTGCATTCAGGATTGGCCTACACCAACCACACGCAAGGCGCTACAGCGATTCCTTGGATTTTCGAATTGCTACAGGAAGTTCATTAGAAACTTCTCTGCCATTGTGAGACCCCTCACACAGCTCACTAGCATTAAAAAAACATTCAAATGGTCAGATGAAGCAAATAAAGCTTTTCACCTGTTAAAGACAAGGTTTACTTCTGCTCCCATATTACGCCATCCAGACCCATCCCTCCAATACATTCTGGAAGTAGATGCGTCAAACATGGCAGTAGGAGCAATACTCTCCCAACGACCAACTCACACTTCACCACTTCATCCAGTCGCCTTTTTTTCTAAATCCCTAAGCAGTCCAGAGATAAATTACCCCGTGGGTGAAAAGGAACTGCTTGCTATAAAACTGGCTCTGGAGAATTGGCGACATCTACTCGAAGGCACCCAATTACCAATACTTATATACACGGACCATAAAAATCTCCAATATCTTCAGAATAACAAAACTCTCTCGCACCGACAGGTACGATGGTCACTATTCTTTCTAAGGTTTAACTTCCTAGTGACCTACACACCTGCAGATAAGAACAAAAAGGCGGATGCACTATCACGACTAACTGAAGAAAACTACTTCGAAATCCCTTCCGTTCCTATAATACCTCACAAACGCATTATTGGAGTTGTCCGTTCCTTGAAGGAAGAGGTTTTGCATGGTATAAGTTTGGATTCACCCCCACCACAACTAAATACTGATGCAGAAGGCTTCCTCTACTACAACGACAAACTTTACATACCACCTACCATACGCACCAAGATCTTGGAATTATCGCATGATGTGCCTATGGCAGGACATATGGGTATGACAAAGACTCTTAATCTGATTACCAGGCAATTCTGGTGGCCTGACATGAAAACATCTATACAAAAATTCGTCTCTTCATGCAATGTCTGTGCCAGGTCCAAAATTGACACTACGAGACCATCCGGTCTACTATGCAGTCTACCAATACCCCAAACTCCATGGGAAGTTGTGTCCTTGGACTTTATAGTGGAATTGCCTCCTTCCAAAGGATTTAATACCATCTTAGTGTCAGTGGACCATCTGACAAAAATGGCACATTTCATTGCTATTCGCAGACTACCTTCGTCCAAACAAACGGCAGAACTCCTGATGAAACATGTCTTTAAGTTACATGGTATCCCAAAAACTCTTCTGTCTGACCGTGGATCACAATTTATTTCCAAGTTCTGGCAAGAACTATGTCACATACTACGGATCGAGCGGAAGCTCACTTCTCCTTACCATCCGCAGACCAACGGACAGACTGAAAGAGTCAACCAATGCATCGAGCAATATTTACGTTGTTACACTTCTTACCAACAGGATGATTGGGTGGATCTTCTCCCTCTGGCAGAATTTGCCTACAACAACGCAACCCACAGTACGACCAAGCAGAGTCCGTTCTACTTGAACTATGGGTTTCATCCCTCTATTCTTCCACCACGCATCCTTCCTTCAAATAACCCAGTAGCTTCAGACTATCTTACCCAAATAAAGGACTCTCTGGGTTTGCTTAATACTACCATTGCACACGCTCATAGTCAACAAAAGAAGTACTATGATCTTCGCAGAAGACCTTCTCCTCAGTACGCTATCGGGGACCTCGTTTGGCTCTCAACAAAAAATTTAAGACTGAAAATCCCTAGCAAAAAGCTTGGACCTCTGTTCTTGAGACCTTTCCCAATCAAGAAACTTATTGGAAAAGCTGCAGTACAGCTTACATTGCCAATAGACCTCAAAATACATCCCATTTTCCATGTGTCGCTACTGAAGCCCCATGTTCCTGACCAAGGAATAAGGCCTACTATCCCTCCTCCTCCTCCTGTACAAGTTGAAGGTGGAGAAGAATATGAGATAAAAGAGATTCTGGATTCTCGTATCCACAGAGGAAGACTTCAGTACTTGGTTCGATGGAAGAACTATGGGCCCCAAGACGACACCTGGCTAAACACCTCTAACATACATGCCTCTAGATTAATCCGCAATTTTCATGCGAAGTACCCAGACAAACCAGCTCCAGAGGCCTTCAGGAGCCGGCCTTAAGGGGGGGGTACTGTAATGTTCTGGTACCTTTGGGTACCCTAATTACTCTTTCATAAGTGTATGCGCCCCACCATTCTCTTTTGGTAAGGTGCGCATACACCTTTAAGTCTGATGCTGTCATCACTGAGCGCCGGATTGGATGGCTATTTAGATCGCCAGCTCTCACTCACATGTGTTCGTTCAAACTGCTTTGTGCCTTGATGCTAACCTGTCTTGAAGCTCACATGCTTGCAAGCATACCTCGCTGTCGGAACCACGCTGCGCTGATCCCTGTATCCCGCTACCGGATCATCCGCTCTTGCCGAACCTCTCCTCTGCTACATTGCTATTAGTGATAAGTACCCCACAGGGGAAACCTCTATAACCTTTATACTAAAGCTTACACTATCTAGCTCTGCATACTAAGGACTATTACTACATCTGCATTATCTAAGATTGCTAGCTCTTGAGCCTACTACCACCTGTTCTTGCACTGGGTTGATCTCTCTTGTATGTCCACCTGCAACTCTGTCATCTACTACCATACATGATTGCTAAACCTATCTGCATCCCATCTGCTACTATCTTACTTTCAAGAACATTTCCTTTCAAGTGTCTGTCATCTACCATCTCTACCCAATCTGTCTCTTCAGCCTATCATCACTGTGTTACTATATACATAAGTAACTCTAGGAAACATCTTATTGAGTGTGTGTATTTACTTGCTGAATTGAGATCATCCACACATGATGAGTCATTGAGAGTTGGGAATGGTGTCTCAGCGTTTCTCTACATGACTACTGAAGTGGAATATTTCTGCAGCTGAAAATCCACATCATACGTAAAACGCAGGAGCGTTACAGTTGCACACAAAGACCGTGCTTTACAAGTATTGCCAATTGTAACAAATACGCAAGATACTATTCTATATAAAGATCAGTGGCGTACCAATAGGGGGGGCGGGGGGGCGGTCCGCCCCGGGTGCCACACATCAGGGGGGTGTCAGCGAGCACCAGGGTGACACCCGGGGCCGGCCGCCGGACTGCCTCCGCCGCTCACTGACACAGGAGCGCAGAGGAGGAGAAAGAAACTGTATAGAACAGAATGGGAGAGAGACTCACGAGCCCTGCATACACAGCGCCGGGAAATGCCGAAGTTAACTGATGAGAAGGCGATTGGTTGCTAGGACCGCCTAGCAACCAATCACCGGCTCATTAACCAGCATTGTAAACTTCGGCATTTCCCGGCGCTGACCGCTGTGTATGCAGGGCTCGTGAGCCTCTCTCCCATTCTCTGCTTCAGTTCCTCCCTCTCTGCTCTCCTAATAAGGTAGGGGGGCGGGGGACAATTGTATTGTAAAGAAGTCGTTCTATTGGGGGGGGGGTCTGCATTGTAGAGGGGTTTTATTGGGGGGGGGGGGGTGTCTGCATTGTAGAGGGGTTTTATTGGGGGGGGGGGGGTCTGCATTGTAGAGGGGTTTTATTGGGGGGGGGAGTTGTCTGCATTGTAAAGGGGTTCTATTGGGGGGCTTGTATTGTAAAGTGGTTCTATTGGGGGGGTCTGCATTTTAGAGGGGTTCTATGGGGGGGTTTGTATTGTAAAGGGTTCTATGGGCGGGTTTGTATTGTAAAGGGGTACTATTGGGGGGTTTGTATTGTAAAGGGGTACTATTGGGGGTGTTTTTATGTAAAGGGGTTCTATTGGGGGGGTCTGCATTGTAAAGGGGTACTATTGGGGGTGTTTTTATGTAAAGGGGTTCTATTGGGGGGTTTGCATTGTAGAGGGGTTCTATTGGGGGGGGGGGGTTTGTATTGTAAAGGGGTTCTATTGGCGGGGGCTTTGTATTATTAAGGGGTTCTATTGGGGGCTGTATAATGTAAAGAGTTCTATTGAGGGGGGGCGAGGGCTATGTCATGTAAAGGGTTCTATTGGGGGGTGCGGAAACTGTGTAATGTAAAGGGTTCTATGGGGGGGGTGGGGGCTGTGTAATGTAAGGGGTTCTTTTGGGGGGCAGGGGCTGTGTAATGTGAAGGGTTCCATGGGGGATGGGGGCTGTGTAATGTAAGGGGTTCTATTGGGGGACGGGGGCTGTATAATGGAAAAGGTTCTATGGGGGGCGGGAGCTGTGTAACATAAAGGTTTCCATGAGGGGGGTGTGGGCTGTGTAATGTAAAGGGTTCCAATGGGGGGGGCTGTGTAATGTAAAGGGGTCCAGGGGTACGGGGGCTGTGTAATGTAAAGGGTTCCAATGGGGGGGCTGTGTAATGTAAAGTGTTCCAGTGGGGGGCTGTGTAATGTAAAGGGGTTCAGGGGTACGGGGGCTGTGTAATGTAAAGGGTTCCAATGGGGGGGCTGTGTAATGTAAAGGGTTCCAATGGGGGGGCTGTGTAATGTAAAGGGTTCCAATGGGGGGGCTGTGTAATGTAAAGGAGTCCAGGGGTACGGGGGCTGTGTAATGTAAAGGGGGTCTTCCTACATTTTACTCGCAGTTATTACTGCAGTCCTATAGATTTGTTTTCTGCATTTCTGAAAGCGCACCAAAAGTCTTGCATGCTGCATTTTTGGCGCGCTTTCAGAAAACAGGAAAATCATTTTTTGGGGGGGAGCGACACCATGGTTTACTGCACCAGGTGGCACCAACCCTAGTGACACCACTGGTAGTAGCACACAGTAAGTATGCCACTGCCAGTTACATGTATTTCTGTCTGGCGCCTCAAGTCAATCGGCGCCGTTTTTGCAGAGGAGGAGAGGCCTGGTCGCCGGGTCAATGTGCGGTTCGTCGCCTGCACGCCGGGGGGGGGGGGGGTGCCAGATATAGGATCCGCCCCGGGTGCCAAATGCTCTAGGTACGCCCCTGATAAAGATGTAAAATTATAAACACAAATATATACACCAATAGGCTGTTAGAATGTCATATTCCCTAATAATCCCAAGACAAAACCTTTTTTTCCTCTTTTTTCACCCCCATTGGACCATGCCAATCCCTGCCCCTGAATAGTATATGTGTTTCACAGGGGATAGGAGCAACAGCTGCTGGCTTGGTACTATGGAGGACAGCAAGGGCAGGAACAGACAGAGCCCGAGCTGAAACAGGATATGCAGCCGTAGTAGTAAATTGGTTTAGATATATTATTCATGTAAAAAAAATTACAGCTAAATTGATGTCAGTATTAAAAAAACGTTCATTCTTATTTCTTCTATCATAGTCCATCAAAATTAGCATAAAACAGAAAAAAAGGAGAATTTGACAATATAATGTTCACTACCCTGGAATGTCTACTTTTCGCTTTGGTGTCTTTTTGGGCTGCTTTTAATGTATTGACATCTTTCACCAACTACAAACAGGTGTACAAAGGTGTGTAAGTATAATCTGTTTCAGTGATTAGCACTGTTACTTTACCCTTTTTCATATGTCTGAAAGTTGAGAGCCATGGCAGTGGGATTACTTCTGTAAGAATATTTAATAATAATATCTTGCGCTCGTACTTAATTATGTCAGAATATTTATACTGCTCTGAATATAGCAGTGTCTCTATTTATGGTTAATAAGCAAAGATCTATGAGAAAGGAGAGTCTTCACCTATTGCCACAAATCAATGTCGAGAATTATTTTTAATTGATTAATTTCTTTTTAAAAGCATATACCAATCTTAGTGAGTACAGTCTACAGTATGGAATATATATAAAAATATTTATTCTCAAGATATATATTCACAATATATGATCAAACAAGAAGTGACACAAAAAAAACAACTCTACATAAAATACTAACTTCAAACAATTAATGCAATGTGATGTTTAGCTCAATAATGAAAGTGAAACTGAAACAAAGTGAAAGTAAAACGAAAGTAAGATTACCCTTTCTTCCCAGGTAAAGCATAACCCATATAAATAAATGTTCTATATAAACAGACTACAATGGTCTGCGCAATGCATAGCCGAAAGTCACTTCACTGCAGATGAGTTAGAATAAGCCATGCAAAACAGAAGACTTAAAATTGCAAATAATGCACTAAATCTGATATTAATAAAAATGTATAAAAACAAAAATCAGCTATTTAGAGAAAAATCTACTATGGTTTATACGGCTGGGATTGTAATCTTATTACCCTTTAAATATGCAATATAAAACCTATAAGGAAGGAATAAACAATATTGAATAAAATCAAATAACATAGCAAGGTTATATTTACCACACTAAAGATGGCCGCTAGCTTCAAATGGACGTTACCAGAGTCCTAAGATGGATGCCTTTCTTAAGATGGTGGCTTCCCTTCAAGTTTCAGATGAATGATGGACCAAATAGAGTATGTCTGGATGAGTCTATAGATGGACATAGTAGCGTGTGTGATGTAAGTGTAAGGTGTGTTGTCAGTAGTGTAATGTAATGATGTGTCTCTCATCTGGGTTGGTCTTTTATATGGTATGGACAAAGAGCTATTAAAATTACCATAAGTTAAACCCAGAGGGATGAAACATTATCTCCATTGGCTGGGATATTCTATACCTAAACTGGTGAGGTCAGAGTCACACCTCTTTAAATAATTAACCCAATACTTGGTATAATAAAATTAAAGGATGATTTCTCTATATGTAAGAGTAATCACAAAACACAACATAAAACTTTGTCCATACTTCCAGTACATACATAAATGTCCATCTGTATCTCCATCATTCACCTTGGCAAGTAATGCCATTTTAATAATTATATTTTTAATACAATATAATATTTCTATATGAGAAATATCTAAAAAATCCCAAAACTGCATTTGGTATTTCGTCTATAGAGGGCAGTATCGTACCGTTCATTAGATTTTGTGTGTAACAATAATAGAATATATTGTTATCTGATGACCTTATTGACTTCTAGCTAGTGAAGATCCATTTATTATTTGACCATGCCAAAGGCTGTCAGAAAAAGTCTAGGTTTGGAAGAATTTATGATACCTCTGAACACTTAGCCTAGTCTAAAGCAATTCTTATATAAACACTCCTACCACATACCTTAAAGTGAAGTAATTAGTATTCACTCTAGTCTTAAGTCTAAGTAAGATTACTACTGTAAGAATACAAACCCAAAATGGTATATAATATTCCTAAATATATACAGTATGTATATGCCTTACTTAATATAATGACATAATTATGGCTAATATCTTCTCACATATAATAATGTATCTATACAAACTTATATGGTTCATCTTTAAATGTCGAGTGAAGAACACTGAGCCATTGTCCATTGTTAAATACTTATAGACAGACTGGCACTACCATCCCCTTAACATCTGGTATAGCGTCAGGCTAACTGAGTCTTATCTGATAGAGATGTCAATGTATCACCTTATTTATGATTTTAAAAGAAATACAAAGATCTCTGTTGAAACCATAGACCCTTTGTAAACTTGTAAGAGACATTTTGCAACAAGACATATATGAACTCTTTGACCTTAAAAACAAGATGGGCGCTGTACCATTCAGAATCTCTTATGCATGATATGAAATTTTCTATTAGTTAATTACCTATTATTATTTGAATCACCCAATAATCCCGACACTTCATCACTGTGCTACTGCTATGCTGGTGTTTTTTGACCAAGCTGTGGAGGCTAAAGAATTGAATATGACATCTGACAGGATTATCTATATCAGTGCACTCCAAACTGTGGCCCACGGGCTGGATGCAGTAAATTTCTGCTTTTATCTGGCCTATGAGGCACTATTGCTCCCACTGATGTGAGGCATTATTCCTCCAACAGACACTAATAATGAGGCACCATTCCTTCCAATGACACCAACAATGGGGCATAATTCTTCCCACTGACACCAAGGATGGAGCACTATTCCTTTCACTGACATTAATGATGGGGCATTATTCCTTCCACTGACATCAAAAATGGTGCATATGTATTCCTACTGATATAAAGGATGGAACACTGTACTTCCCACTGACATCAGAGATGGGGCACCATTCTCCCTGCTGACACCAATGATGGGACACTATTCCTCCTGTCTGACACCAATAACACTATTTCTCCCACTGACACCAACAATGGGGCACTATTCCTCCCACTGCTACCAGCAAGGGAGCCACTATTCCTCCCACTGACAACAACAAGGGAGCATTATTCCTCCCACTGAAACCAACAATGAAAAACAGTGTAAATTTGCTGTCCTCTCAAAATAACTCAACACAGCCATTAATGTCTAAACCGTTGGCAACAAAAGTGAGTACACCCCTACGTGACAATGTCCAAATTGGGCCCAATTAGCCATTTTCCCTCCCCGGTGTCATGTGACTTGTTAGTATTAGAAAGTCTCAGGGGGGAATGGGGAGCAGGTGTTTTAAATTTGGTGTTATCACTCTCATTTTCTCATACTGGTCACTGGAAGTTCAACATGGCACCTCAACTCTCTTAGGATCTAAAAAAAAAGGAATTGTTGCTCTACATAAAGATGGCCTAGGCTATAAGAAGATTGCCAAGACCCTAAAACTGAGCTTCAGCATGGTGGCCAAGACCATACAGCGGTTTAACAGGACAGGTTCCACTCAGAACAGGCCTCGCCATGGTCGACCAAAGAAGTTGAATGCACGTGCTCCGCGTCATATCCAGAGGTTGTCTTTGGGAAATAGGCATATGAGTGCTACCAGCATTGCTGCAGAGGTTGAAGGGGTGGGGGGTCAGCCTGTCAGTGCTCAGACCATACGCTGCACACTGCATCAAATTGGCCTGCATGGCTGTCGTCCCAGAAGGAAGCCTCTTCTAAAGATGATGCACAAGAAAGCCTGCTAACAGTTTGCTGAAGACAAGCAGACTAAGGAGATGGATTACTGGAACCATGTCCTGTGGTCTGATGAGATCAAGATAAACATATTTGGTTTAGGTGATGTCAAGCGTGTGTGGCCGCAACCAGGTGAGGAGTACAAAGACAAGTGTGTCTTGCCTACAGTCAAGCATGGTGGTGGGAGTGTCATGGTCTGGGGCTGCATGAGTGCTGCCGGAACTGGGGAGCTACAGTTAATTGAGGGAACCATGTACTGTGACATACTGAAGCAGAGCATGATCTCCTCTATTTGGAGACTGGGCCCCAGGATGCTTAAAGTGAAACAATAAAAATGAAAAAAATATTTTAAATATCGTGCCTGGGGGGGTGCCCTTGGTCTGCCAGTAAAGTGGTGTATCTGTACCGTGCATAGAACCTGCTGCAGCAAAAGTGACATACATTCACCGGCAACTTTATTAGGTACACCTGTTCAATTGTTCTGTGCATACAAAACCTCCTGTTTTCAACTAATACATAAACATGGTTGGGCATAAAAACATGCTTGTGCATAGACATTGTTAAATAAAAAAATATATAAAAACAAATGGTATTATTTGCAATTCATAAAGTCCTATGCATAAAAAAGTTAGAATAAAGTGCTCCGTGCATCAGTGCAATATAAACAATGGTTCTTAAAGCGGTAGTATCCCGCTTTATGACACTTTTACCTACAGGTAAGCCTATAATAAGGCTTACCTGTAGGTACAAATAATATCTCCTAAACCGGCACGGTTTAGGAGATATTTACAGTGCATGCAGCCGCTCGCGCGAGCGGCGCATGCGCTCTGAAGGTCCAGGGGGACCTTCAATTAAGTTGCCGGGAGCTTCCCGGAAAAATCACTCCCGCGCGCATGCGCGGGAGTGACGTCATCGCGGCTCCGGCCAATCAGCGCGCCGCAGCCGTCTCTTCCGGGTTCGGCGGCTCCGGCGACGAGGGATCATGGCAGCGCCCGCATCGATGTCCGGGGGTCCGTGTCGGGGCTTCGTTTTAAGGTAAGTTACACATAATGGGCTAGTATGCGATGCATACTAGCTCATTATGCCTTTGTCTTGCAGGTTTTTTTTTTTTATAGGGTTTACAACCGCTTTAATTCAATGATAAATCTCAGTGGTGTGCTCCCCTCCTATGTCCTGCACTTACCGACAGCAAGAGTCAAACAAGCATATTTATATTTATATTATTTATATTGCACTTTTGCACGGAGCTTTTTATTTAAACATTTTTTATCCACAGGACTTCATGGATTGCAAATAACACCAATTATTTGTATATATATACAGTAAACCCCCGCTCCATCGCGGTTCAGTTTTTGCGGTCCCGGTATATTGCGATTTTTTCTGTAATGTTATTTTACTATATAAATCATTGAAAATGTAATATTTTTGTGTTTTCCATAGATCTTGCTCTGTCTTTCAGTATCTTTTATGTGTTTAAATGAGTTTCTGTTGTTTTTAACCGGTTGCCGACCGCCGCACGACTATATACTGCGGCGGTCAGCCCCGGCCAGGCAGAGTGACGTATCGGTACGTCACTCGCCTGTCACTGACTTGCGAGCCTATAGCGAGCGGGCGCGCGCCCGCCGAGGCGCGCGCCCGCCGCGGCTCGTTCACAGGCAAGTCAGTGCGTGTGACCGGCGGACTCGATGTCCGCCGGCCACACTACGATCGCTCCTGTGAAGGGAGAAAGACAGAGCAGCTTGTGTAAACAAGCTGCCTGTCAGTTCTCCCTGTGTAAAAGTAAAGATCTGACCGTTCTACTATGTAGAACGGTTGATCTTTGCTTTTACACCAATAGCAATGTCCCTACACAGTAGAAAGCACGCCCCTAGGACACACTTAACCCCTCCCTTCCCAATAAAGTTAACCCCTTCCCTGCCAGTGTCATTTTTGCAGTAACAGTGCATATGTATAGCACTGATTACTGCAGTAATGTCACTGGTAACCCCAAAAGTGTCAAAAATGTCAGTCAAGGGTCCGATCTGTCCGCCGCAATGTCGCAGTACCGAAAAAAAAATCGCAGATCGCCGCCATTACGCGTTAAAAAAAAAAACACCAAAAATGACAAAAATCTTTCTCTTTGTTAGTAAACGCGATAACTTTTGCGCAAACCAATCAAAATACGCTTTTTGCGATTTTTTTTACCAAACATAGGTAGCATAAAACAAATTGGCCGAAAAATGTTAAAAAATTTTGATTTTTACTTTTTTTTTTGGGGAATTTCATATAAAAAAATGTGAAAAATATTGTTATTTTTGCAAAATTTACGCTCTTTTTTTGTTTATAGCGCGTGATCAAAAAATCGCACAGGTGATCAAATACCACCAAAAGAAAGCTCTGTTTGTGGGAAAAAAAGGACGTCAAATTCGTTTAGGTACAGCGTCGCACGACCGCGCAATTGTCCGTTAAAGTCACGCAGTAAAAAATCGCAAAAAAACCCCTGGTCCTTTAGCAGCCAAATCCTCCGGGGCTTAAGTGGTTAAAGTGTGTTTAAAGACCTTAAAATGCTTTTAAAAGTACAGTGACAGTAAAAAAATCATGCCTACAGTGTATTTTAATAGGGTTTTTCTATTTTGCGGATTTTCACTTTTCACGGGTGGGTCCGGAACGTAACCCCCGCGATGGAGGGGGGTTTACTGTATATATTTTTTGTATATTTTTTTTATTTTTTTCATTTCTATGCACAAGCATGTTTTTATGCACAACCATGTTTATGTATTATCCTAACAGTTGATGAATTTATATATGTTATGATCAGACAGGAGGTTTTGTATGCACAGAACAGATGTTTAGTGGCAGCGCTGTAATTTCCCGGATTAGTATTGCAAGTTTTTTAACCATTCACACAGCAGCAGCCTGAACACACATTTGGATTGTTAATTTTGGTTAGGATTTATTTTATTTGTTCATTTTTCTACCAGCATGGCGCAGGTATACCTAAACAGCAACACCTGCTAAATTGCTTGGTAACAGAAATTGCTAATCAGCCAATCAATTGGCAGCAGCTCAATGCATTTAAGCATCAAGAAGTGGTGAAGACGACTTGCTGAGGTTCAAACCAAGCATCAGAATGGGAAAGAAAAAAGGATTTAAGTGACTTTGAACGTGGCACGGTTGTTGGTGCCAGACGGGCTGGTTTGAGTATTTCAAAAACTGCTGATCTACTGGGATTTTCACTCACAACCATCTCTAGGGTTTACAGAGAATTGTCCGAAAAGAGAAAATATCCAGTGAGCTGCAGTTGTGTGGACAAAAATGCCTTTTTGAAGTCAGAGGACAGAAGAGAATGGGCAGACTGGTTGACGGGCTGACTAGATGATAGAAAGGCAACAGTAACTCAAATAGCCTCTGGTTACAACCAAGTTATGCAGAATACCATCTCTGAACACACAACATATCGAACCTTGAAGCAGACGGGCTACAGCAGCAGAAGACCACATCGGGTGCCACTTCTTTTAGCTAAGAACAGGAAACTGAGGCTCCAATTTGCACAGGCTCACCGAAAATGGAAAACAGAAGGTTGGAAAAACGTTGCCTAGTCTGATAAGTCTCGATTTCAGCTGTAAAATACAGATGGTAGGGTCAGAATTTGGCATAAACAACATGAAAGCATGGATCCATCCTACCTTGTATCAACGGTTCAGGCTGGTGGTGGTGGTTTAATGGTGTGGGGATTATTTTCTTGGCACACTTTGGGCCCCTTAGTACCAATTGAGCATCGTTTATATGCCACGGCCCGTTTATATTGTTGCTGACCATGTCCATCCCTTTATGACTACAGTGTACCCATCTTCTGATGGCTCCTTCCAGCAGGATAATGCACCATGTCACAAAGCTCAAATCATCTCACCACTGGTTTCTTGAACATGAAAATGAGGTCACTGTACTCCAATAGCCTCAATCCAATAGAGCACTCTTGGGATGTGGTGAAATGAGAGATTCGCATCATGGATGTGCAGCCGACAAATCTGCAGAAACTTCGTGATTTTATGTCAATATGGACCAAAATCTCTGAGGAATATTTCCAACACCTTGTTGATTCTATACCACAAAGAATTAAGGCAGTTCTGAAGGGGGTCCAATCCCGTACTAGCAAGGTGTACCTAACAAAGTGGCCTGTGAGTGTGTGTATATATAAAAAAATAAATAAAAAATGACATTTCAATTGCTGGCAATACAATACCATTGCCGACAATACAAAAATGTTTTTAAAAAACGGCATGGGGTTCCCCCCAATCCATACTAGGCCCTTTGGGTCTGGTATCAATTTTAAGGTGAACCCCATGCCAAAAGGTAATAAAAAAACAGCCCCCCCCCCCTCAAATCCATACTAGACCCTTATCCGAGCAAGCAGCCCAGCAGGTCAGGAAGGGGGGAACGAGCCTATTTCCTATTTTTTTTTTTTTTTTAAAGTACCAACATTAAAAACACAGCTGAGGAGTCTGAAGGACAACTATCAGAAAGAAGTATGGGCCCAAAAGAAGGAATAAAGGAGTGTCACAGGTGAAGAAAAGAGAGTAAAGGCCCGTACACACGAGTAGAAATTCGGCCGGGAATTTTCACCCGACGACCGATCTGCCGATTTTCGGCTTGTTAGTATGATGCTTCCGACAACCGACTCCGACTTTTCGGCCGAAAAAATCCTGGTGTGCAGGCTATAAAATTTTTGTCAACCATCAAAACACGTCCGATTTTCGTCTCATTAGTACAGATTTCGATGGGGAAAAATCTTATGAGCAAGAATAGGCATGCTCAGAGATGAAAGAACACAAAGAAAGCAATCCAACACATGACATCACTTCTGAAGTAGAATTCTGTCGTGCGGGAAAATTCATGTGCAGTCTAGAGCACATTCCAACCAACAAACACGACTCTGGACAAAAGACAGACGACCGGTCGGCTGGAAATTCGTTGCCTGTGTACGAGGCTTAATACAGTAGAGTATACACTGTATATATCCATTTTGGGCAACTCGAATTCCTGAGGATGGTTATGGAGCCTTGTAAGTAATTGTGCCAAGATAAAAATTATATGATGTTTAATTGATTTACTGGCTAATTTTTGTTTTCATTTTCAATAAAACAGAGCCAAATGTTGATGATGGTGAGGGGAAGCAGCTTGTGGCACCACAGGAGAAGCATGCTGATGAAGCAGATGTGCAAAAATGTAAATGTAAAAAATGACAGTTGGTGAATAATTTTAGTCAGAAAATAACAATTGGAGAAAATGTTGTTGTCAGAATGAGTTAGTGAAAAAAGATCATGTAAAAAATGACAGTGTGTAAAATAAAAAAAAATTGTCAGAAAGTTACAATTTGTGACAGCTGGTAAAAATAATTGTGTCAAAAATGACAGTTGGTAATTTTTTTCATGAGAAAGTGATAGTTGGTGAAAAAATTTTGTATACATGACGACTTTTAATGGAGAACTTGTATATACTTGTAATATTGTTAAAAAAAACCATGGCAAAAATGATAGTTTGTGAATTTTTTTGTCAGAAAGTGACAGTTGGTAAAAAAAGACAACAAAAATAACAGTTGTGGAAATATTTTTCGCCAGAAACTGAAAATTGGGGACAGCTGGTGAAACAAAATTGCGTCAGTTGGTTGGTCTGGTGCCGATGTCCAGTCTGTTCCTGATGGTCCAGTATCCGATGTCCAGCTTTCAGCCTGCCCCAGATAGTCTGCTGCCCAATCTCCAACCTGCCCCTGATGGTTTGGTGTCTGATGCCCAGCCTGCCCCTGATGGTCCAGTGCTAAATGTCCAGTCTGCCTCCAATAATCTGGTGCTTGAAGCCCAGCCTGGCTCTGTTGGTCAACCGCTCGATGACCAGCCTGATCCTATTAATCCTCTGCCTACTACCCAGCACTGATAAGCGACACTGATGAGGCTACACCGATGGGCACTGAAGATGCTGCGCTGATGTGCACTGATGACGCTGCGCTGATGTGCACTGATGACGCTGCACTGGTGGGTACTGATAAGCTGCACTGATGAAGCTGCTCTGATGAGGCACATTGCAAGTGAAAAAGTCACTTATGGGAAGGAAAAACACTGCAAGTAAGCATTTTAAAATACTTGATTTTCTGTGCTTACCTGCAATTATTTTCATTTGGTGACAGGTTCTCTTTAGCCATCCCAATATTGGAAACTTTCACCCCCTTCCTACCCAGAGCAATTTTCAGATTTTAGTGCTGTCACACGCTGAATGAATTACTCGGGTATGCAACACTGTACCCAAATTAAATTTTTACCATTTCCATGTTCTGTGTACTGTAGGAGAAAGGATATAGAGAATGCAGGGTCCTGGCTTTAGTAACACTTTAGGTACAGCCAATGTCTGGGGTGAAGAGTTCTGTGACTTTACTGATATTTTCTACTTTCTGTTATAAAACATATCCAAAAAAAATCAACTTTCTTCATAAATTTAGGCCAAAATGTATTCTGCTACATGTCTTTGATAAAAAAAAAAAAAAAAAAAGGCCCAAATAATTCTATAATAATCACTTGACCTTCGCAAGATTTACCCTACCCTTCACGACCAGGCAACTTTTTGAGATAACGCACTGTGTTAATTTAACTGACAATTGTTTTTTTTTTTTGGGGGGGGGGGGATGGGTTTGTGTCTAGGTTCTGTTCAAAGTTAGGAATCTATATATTTTTGGCAGAGCTTTTATGGGTCTGGTCTGGGAAGAGGGAAAAGAACCTCATTTGTGGCGGTCTCTGTACTCCTTATAGGAATGGCTCAGTTGCTGGGAGCACTTGCACGGGGCCTGGAGCGTGTGAGCAGGCCTCACACTAGTGCGAGCCTCTAGCTTTTGTTTGGGGGGATTATTGAATCAGTGTGAATGGTGTTTAGGATGTCCCCCTTTTTTTTTCTCCTTCTTTCTCCGTTTGGGGTGGGGGATTTGGTCCTGTTTCGTGTTATATTATATGGATTATCCCTGATACCCTTTCTGTTGATACCACCTCTGACTTATGAAGGATAAAATCAGGGTTATCTCCTATTACGTCTGAGGGATGTGTTCCCCGATTAAACAAAATAAAATTTGGTTAGAACTAAGGCGTCTAAATCCCCAGATCATAATGCTGCAACAGACACATTTTAAGTCCTCTTCAACCCCCAAATTGCCTACATATACAGTATTTATATGACCCAAAAGGCCAGAGGGGTCCCTATAGCTATTCATAAGAATTGTCCTTTTCTGGTTAATGATTCCTGTATAGACCCTGAGGGCCCCTATGTATTCGTGAAGGGACATATCCAGGGCCAAATACATACCTTTGCTGTAATATATGCCCCTAATCTTCGTCAAATAACATTTATAGAAGGGGTTCTTTCAGAATTGGTAGTCTTCCGGGAGGGTATCCTAGTCCTGGGGGGAGATTTTATTCTAAGCCCCAACCCAAAGTTGGATATATCAACTGGAAGGTCAGTATTTTGCCAAATGGCCTTAAAGCGGTTTCGCAAGGCTATGCAGTCTAATCATTTACTGTAATTTACTGCTGGAGGTTGCTCAATGCATCTGAAAAGGACTATAGCTACTACTCTAAGTGTCAGTTCACACCGACTTCGGGGGCGACTAGTGAAGTCGCCGTGCACAGCGACTTCGGCGCGACTTGCACGGACTTCACATAATGGAAGTCAATGCAAGTCACTCAGTTGTCGCCACGAAGTAGTGCAGGAACTATTTTCTAAGTCGGAGCGACTTTAGTCGCTCCTATTAGAACGGTTCCCATTGCACTGAATGGACCGCGACTTGTCAGGCGGCCAAGTCGCCTGACAAGTCGCGGTAGTGTGAACTGGGACTAAAGCTGGATACACACTATACAATTGTCTTTAGATTTTTTCTTTTAGATTTACCAAAACCATATAATAGGAGGTCAGACCTAAACACTTTCAATTTGTATGCAATCAGGCAGGCCCTTGCACTATACAGTTGAAGGTAAATCTAAAGGAAATCTACCAACAAAAGTTGTATAGTGTATATCCAGCTTAAGGTACATAAGATGTACTCTAGATATGACTTGCTCTGGCTAGATCAGTTATATTAGATCTGCTGGGAGCAGCTATCGAACAGATCACGTTGTTGGATCATGCTCTGGTCTCAATCACAATTAGACCTCCCATTAGGATGGAGAGGGAATGGAAATGGCGCATGAACGACAACATCTTGGATTACCCTATTGCCTTAGCAGCAATTACTGAAGCAATTGCACCATATTTTTAGATAAACAATACAGATGAAGCTCCCAAAAAGATAATATGGGAAGGGTATAAAGCAGTTATTAGAGGAGTCCTGATTTTACAGAGTTTGAGGTTCAAGAAGCAAAAATCTGATACGACATTTGGTTTCAGAGGTACAGCACCTTAAAAACTTACATAAACACTCCCAATTTTCTATAATCGAGAGCCATCTTAATGAGTTACACAACAGATTGTCGTTGTTCCTGGACCAGCAGGTTAAGAAAAGATTAAGATTCTGGGCTCATAGGTTTTATGAACATGGCATAAAACCTGGGAAAATGCTGGCTAATGTTTTGAGAAAGAGAAAGGAGAAGTGCCATGTTCATAGGCTTTTGTCCCAGTATGGACAACAGGTTCTACAATCATCTAAAACAGTCAGACTGTTTCAGGAATTTTACTGCTTATATCCACACAGATTGTCACATGATTCTTCAAAATATAGAGATAGGATTAAGAGTTACCTAGCAGAGGTAAAATATTCAAAATTATCACTGGATTTAGTTGCTTCCTGTGAGAAACCAATTACTCAGGAAGAACCTGAGAATATCATCAAGAACCTTTTATTAACTCAATTCAAAAAACTCACAATGCCCCTTACTAAACAACTTGGACTGTCTACTTTCCAAAAAGGGGTCATTTGGGGGTATTTGTACTGTCCTGGCATTTTAGGGCCTCGGGAAATGAGATAGGCAGTCAGTACATCAGGATTGATCAATTTTCAAATATATCCATTATATACCATAATTTGTGGATGCTTTAACTTTCACACAGACTAATACATTGAGTTGGGTTATTTTAACCAAAGAAATGGGGTGGGCAACTACATGGCAGATGAGGTTTAATGTTGAAAAATGTAAAGTAATGCACTTGGGCGTCAGAAACACGAAAGCAAGCTACTCACTAGGGGGGGAAACCTCTGGGTGAATCTAAGATGGAAAAGGACCTGGGGGTACTAGTGGACAACAGGCTTGGCAGTGGCATGCAATGCCAAGCCGCTGCAAGCAAAGCCAACAGAATACTGGCAGAAATAAAGAGATTATTCTCCCATTCCCCAAGACTCTGGTCCGGCCACATCTGGAGTATGCTGTCCAGTTCTGGGCACCGGTCCTCAGGAAGGATGTGCTGGAACTGGAGAGAGTCCAGAGATGGGCAACAAAAATAATTAGGGGAATGGAGGACATCAGCTATGAGGAAAGACTACAAGCACTGAACTTATTCTCTCTGGAGAAGAGACGATTGAGGGGGGTTATGATATCAATGTACAAATACTGTACTGGCAACCCTAGCATAAGGAACAAACTTTTTAGAGAAAGGGAATACAATAAGACACGTGGCCACTCACTAAAACTAGAGGAAAAACGGTTTAACCTTAAAATACGTAAGGGGTTCTTCACTGTCAGAGCAGTAAGGATGTGGAATTCTCTTCCACAAGCAGTCGTATCAGCAGGGAGCATCGATAGTTTCAAAAAACTATTAGATGGGCACTTTAAAGACCACAACATACAGGGGTATACAATGTACGGCTAACAGCAAACACACACACACATCATAGGTTTAACTGGATGGACTGATGTCTTTTTTCAACCTCACAAACTATGTAACTATGTAGCGGACAATATTTTGACCTAATGCTGGCCATACACTAGACTAGTAGATTTTCCAAAAAGAATGAATGTACGAATGTTCAACTGAAAATTTCACTTGCTTTTAACCACTTGCCTACTCAACACTTTCACCCCCTTCCTGCCAAGGCCAATTTTCAGCTTTCAGTGCTGTCGCACTTTGAGTGACAATTGCGCGGTCATGCAACACTGTACCCAAACAAAATTTGTATAATTATAAGTATAATTATATATATTTTTAGACAGATATTGATTTCTTTTTTGTGGTATTTATCACCACTGGGTTTTTTATCTTTGCTAAACAAACAAAAAAAGACCAAAAATGTATATAAAAAAAACTGTTTTCTTAGTTTCTGTTATAAAATTTTGTAAATAAGTAATTTTTCACCTTCACTGATGTGGCTGCACTGATGGGCACTGATAGGTAGCACTAATGAGCACTGATTGGCAGCACTGATGGGCACTGTTGGGGCTGTACTGATAATCAGGGCACTGATGATCAGTGTAGATGTCCCCTGTGTGGGTGGCCTCTTATCATCTCTCCTTTTCTCATGCGCTGTAAGCCTGAGAAGAGGACTGACAATAACCGGAAAATCCTGTTTACACTGTGACACTTGGACACAGCTGGTCACATGGTTAATAGCCGCTGTGATAGGCTCTTTACCCTAATCTGTGATCAGCTGTGTCCGAAAGACACAGCAATCACAGAACCCTGCCAATGCACGCTGAAGGGGGCTCGCGAGAAGCGCGATCACTGGAGGACATCAATAGACTCCATCCCGGAAATTTGCGACTGCGTTGTACCTGTAATTCTTGAAGAGGTTATATATTCACTTTTAAAATTAAAGTAGAACTATAGGCAAAACTTTTTTTTTCATTCTGGATAGAGTAAGGGAGGGTTATAACACCTGTCATATTTTTTTTTTTCGCCATCTTTGTCCCATTGCGGAGATTTACCTTCACTTCCTGTCCCATAGCCAAACAGGAAGTGAGAGGAAATCCTTGCAAATTAAGGGGATTCCTTGGGGACCCCCAAGTCATCAGAAGATGTTTGCTTCTGGAGCAGCAACTTCTGCACCTAGTGTGCAAGTAAAATGTCTAGGATCCAGTTGGAAATTTACCACCTGCTTCAATTTTGAAATTCTCGCAATATGGTTGTACTTGTCCCCTTGTGAGAATTCTTCAATGACTTGTATTATTTCATCTAACTAATCATTTTTACCGAATGTTGTAATGAATATGAATAATTTTTATGAAATTTGTGATATTTTTCAAAGTAATTTAGAAGAACGTTGTAGTTGTGAATTGCCAATATAGTCCCGTTAATAGAGAGGGTTTTCTTTTGTCAGGTCATCAGAACTAGTGTCCCATGGGAAGATTTCCCCTCTATTACTTTTTCGGGGACAACCCAAAATTTCAGGTTTTTTTTTTTTACTTTCACTTACAATAATGATAAAAAGGACAAATACAGAGGATGAATTTCCATAATGGGGGCACACACAGCAATAAAACCTGACAGGTGTTCTAATCCCTCTCCACTCTATCCAAAACTAAAAAGAAAAGTTTTGCCTTCACTTATACTTTAATGTCATTTTTGAACGAAAACCACATACACTGTCCAAAATTAGTTTGTTCGAGAAACGTTTTCTATCTTGCTACTTAGAATTTTCCTGTCAATGTGGTAAAAAATTAGCTCTGATTTAACCCCACTAATTATTACAAAATTAAAGTTATGGAACAAACGTTCTCAAAACCAGAAAAAAACATACAAAACATGTACAGTGCATCCGGAAAGTATTCATGGCGCTTCACTTTTTCCACATTTTGTTATGTTACAGCCTTATTCCAAAATGGATTAAATTCATTATTTTCCTTGAAATTCTACAAACAATACCCCATAATATTAACGTGAAAGAAGTTTGTTGGAAACCTGCTAATTTTTTAAAAATAAAATAATTACATGTACATAAGTATTCACAGCCTTGACACTCAAAATTGAGCTCAGGTGCATCCTGTTTCCACCGATCATCCTTGAGATGTTTCTACAAATTAATTGGAGTCCAGCTGTGGTAAATTCAGTAGGTTTGGAAAGGCACACACCTGTCTATATAAAGTCCCACAGTTAACTGTGCATGTCAAGTCAAAGTCAAGTCAAATCTACTTTATTGTCAATTCTTCCACATGTACAATACATACATACAGAGAATCGAAATTACACTACTCTTAGACCCCCGGTGCATACAGATAACACTAACAATATAGCCTAAAAATCTAAAAACGCAAAAAAATAAATAAAAATAAGGAATAAATAAAAATAAGCACCAACCAAGCCATGAAACCCAAGGAATTTTCTGTAGACCTCTGAGACAGGATTGTATCGAGGCACAGATCTGGGGAAGGGTACAGAAAAATGTATTTGAAGGTCCCAATGAGTGGCCTCCATCATCCGTAAATAGAAGAAGTTTGGAACCACGAGGACTCTTCCTAGAGTGGGCTGCCTACCCAAACTGAGTGATCGGGGGAGAAGGGCATTAGTCAGAGAGGTGACCAAGAACCTGATGGTCATGCTGACAGGGCTCCAGCTTTCTCTGCATAGAGAGGAGAACCTTCCAGAATAACAACCATCTCTGCAGCACTCCACCAATCAGGCCTGTATGGTAGAGTGGCCAGACAGAAGTTGAAAGGTAATACCCCTTGGTAGGTATACTTCTGCTGGCTAGCCTCCCTTCAACCTGTAAAGAATTTACAAGCACTTGGAAATAAGACTTTAAGACAGGTATGATCTTTCAGCCTGTATTCGACTGGATTCTGTCTAATTAATTTAGCAATATGTTGCAAAATTTTAGAAGTGAATGCAGGACCTTTGTTTGAATCAATGGTTAATGGGCAACCCCACCTTGGGATTATTTCTTTACACAGAATTTTGGCTACTGTAAGTGTGTCCTCTTTATGAGTTCCAAAAGCTTCTAGCCACTTCCTAAATGTATCTACTATAATAACTAGTAGATACTTCCTTCTATTCCTACTACCTTTAGCCATGTGTGTGAAATCAATCTGCAATTCTTAAAATGGACCTTGGGGTGGCGGCAAATGATCATGTTTCCCACGTTGAGCACCCTGTGTATTGTTCCAAATACATGTTATGCATCTACTGGTCCTGGACTCTGTGTTTGATATTTTTAATGCAAAACCTTTTCTTCAATTCTTGTATTGTTAACTGTTGTCCTCTGTGTCCTATACTATTGAAACTGCGCTATAGTGATAGGTGCACTATTTTGAGATATGCCTATGATCCCCTCTTTTGTCATAAGACCATTTCGGTCGGGTGCCTCGACCTTAGTTGATACTCTGAGTATGTGATCATTGTAAAAAAAAGTCAGGTATCCATTGCCTGCAGCAGTTTATCATACCAAGAAAGGATAGCATGTCTTTCTTAGTAGCTGGACGGGGCAGACCCAGAATGGCTTGGATCCTAGACTGACTCACTTTGCGAGTGCCTTTTCTTAACGTGAAACCCAGATACTGAACAGATTCCTGGCAATATTGCATTTTGTGTTTTGCCACCTTGTGTCCTTCATTACCCAGGTATTCTAACAGAGATCTTCTATCCTGCCTACATGCCTCTCTGCTTGGGCTGCACAAAAGAATATCATCCACATACTGGAGCAACACAGAACCATGTGGTGGGGACCAACCCTGTAAGGATGCACAAAGGGCCATAGAGTACACCTCAGGTGAGTCTATGTAGCCTTGAGGCATTCTCCACCAGGTAAGCTGGCGTCCGTCAAATGTGAAACTCAGTAGTAGTTGTGTCTCTTGGTCCACTGGGACAGAAAAAAAAAAAAAAAAGTTTGACAAGTCCAAAACAGTGTAATACTGAGTGGTAAAGGGAATAGAGGTAATTAATGATGGAACATCTGGGACAATCAGTGCAACTGGGACTATCACGTTATTAATAGCCCTAAGGTCTTGGGTAGCTCTATAGGAGCCATCAGGCTTCTTCACTGGATTTATTGGGGTATTGTAGGGAGATATCACAGGTCTTAATATACCTTGTTCTAAAAAGGATTCACTTATTGGCCTAATGCCCTCTATTTTCTCTTGTGACAAAGGGTATTGTTTCTGGTACACAGGATTAGTGTAGGGATTCAGTGTAACTTTATAAGGTGTGCATGGAATGAACCCTATATCTAACTTTTCCTTTGACCATACCTGTGGATTTAAATAATCAAGTTTACCAGCTGCTAGAAAGCAATACGGTGATTCCATGTGTATGCCGCCATTAGGATCTACCTCTATTCTGCTCTCTAATTTGCCAAATAAGTCCCTTTCAAGTAAATTTACTGGAATAATTCTAAATGAATGTTGTAAAATGTTACCTTTAACATAAGGGTTGTTTACCTCAAGGGGTGGGGTCTCCCACGTATGAGTCAACACCCCATTTATTCCCACAGAAGGTTCTAACTCTGACAGGTACCCTTCATACAATTCTGATCGTACGTTGGATCGAGTCACACCTCTGTCTATTAGAAAATGGAGAATTTCACCATCTACCATTAAAGGTATTGTTGGCTGATCAGAATATTAAAAGGATATCTGAGGGAGCATGAGGGGACCACCTTCCGGGGAACCCTATTGTTGTTTTCTATACCATTGTAATGGGTATTAAATGGTATGCTGCTCAATATTACCCTGGAGTTGCTGTCTTTTTTTGGGGGTAGATTCCAGGATTATCTTGGGAATTCTTGATAACGTCCATGCAGTATTGCATGTCCATCGGTTTAACCATAACATAATTTCCAACTATGATATAAGGTGCTATTAAATCTGCAGATGGGAAGCGGATGCAATGGGGGAAGACGTACTGGGCCCAGCGATGGGAGTGGAGGCACTGGAACGAATTAAGGTACCACTTGTCAAAGTACTAGGGGACGTTATGGGAACCTGACTAACAAATCTCTCTTCTGTGTTAGCTGCCACTCCTTCCTCCTCAGTAGAGGATGTTACTATACCTCATTGGGCTCCCCCTCTTTGTTCATCCCACACAAAGGCTCCTGCAGAACTACCTGCCTGAACTGATTGCTGGGGAACCCCATCCCTGTCATCCCACTGTACGGGCGGAGTCCTGGGATGCTGAGGCCAAGGACGATTTGCATGCAGTCTAAAAACTGCTGCATCCTCATCCTCTGCTATTAACTGTGATGTTAGTGGTCATTGCGGGTATATCTGTGTATAATTAGGGGGCCCCGGGGGTGGAGCAGTAAGCTCCATTGTATCTAAAAGAAAAGGATTATTAGATTTTTTTATCTGCCTGGGATGGTCCTGAAGGTACATATCCCGGTGCATATTTTAACCACTTCCATACCGGTTTATAGACAAATGATGCCGGCAGGAAGGCTTTCTCGATCCGGGCGGCCGTCATATGACGTCCGCCCGCTCTCGCCGCTACTGCGCGCCCCCGGGGGCACGCATCGCGCCGATCGGGGGTGAGGCTCGTCCCTCGGACTGAGCCCAACCCCGATCAAGGTAAACAGCCAATGAAATTGGCTGTTTACCACGTGATCGGCTGTGTCAATCACAGCCGATCACATGAGCGGCTCCAGCGCGGCGATTGTGGACGAGGCTCGTCCCTCGGACAGAGCCCATCCCTGTTCTAGCTAAAGAGCCAATGAAATTGGCTTTTTACTACTTGACCGGCTGTCAATCACAGCCGGTCACAGAATGTCAACAGAGAACACGGTAACTAACTGTCACCGTGTTCTCCTCCTCACACACTGATCCTGTGCGAGTACTCTGATGACAGTCACTCGCGATCGTCCTCCGTGAAGGGAGAAAGGCAGGCGGCTGATGTAAACAAGCCGCCTGTCATTCTCCCCTGTGTAGGAATGGTGATCATACGGTTCTACTATGTAGGACCGTTGATCACTGTTCCTACACCAGTAGCCATGTCCAATCACAGTAAGAAGCACGCCCCTAGGGACAATCTTAACCCCTCCTTCCCCAATAAAGTTAACCCCTTCCCTGCCAGTGTCATTTTGCAGTAACAGTGCATATATATAGCACTGATTACTGTAGTAATGTCACTGGTAACCCCAAAAGTGTCAAAAATGTCAGTCAAGGGTCCGATCTGTCCGCCACAATGTCGCAGTACCGCAAAAAAAAATTGCAGATCGCCGCCATTACGCGTTAAAAAAAAAAACACCAAAAATGACAAAAATCTTTCCCATAGTTAGTAAACGCAATAACTTTTGCGCAAACCAATCAAAATACGCTTTTTGCAATTTTTTTTACCAAACATATGTAGCATAAAACAAATTGGCCTAAAATGTTAAAAAATTTTGATTTTTACATTTTTTTGGGGAATTTCATATAAAAAAATTTAAAAAATATTGTTATTTTTGCAAAATTTATGCTCTTTTTTTGTTTATAGCGCAAAAAGTAAAAATCGCACAGGTGATCAAATACCACCAAAAGAAAGCTCTGTTTGTGGGAAAAAAAGGACGTCAAATTTGTTTAGGTACAGCGTCGCACGACCGCGCAATTGTCCGTTAAATTCACGCAGTGCCGAATCGCAAAAAAAACCCTGGTCGGAATGGGGGTAAAATCTTACGGGGCTTAAGTGGTTAAGCATGACTATATAACATTTAAATAAAACATAATTCCAACATAATCTACTCCTCAGTAAAAGGCACATGACAGCCTACCTGGAGTTTGCCAAAAGGCACCTGAATGACTCTCAGACCATGAGAAACAAAATTTTCTGCTCTGATGAAACCAAGATTAAACTCTTTGGCCTAAATGGCAAGCTTCATGTTTGGAGGTAACCAGGCACCGCTCATCCCCTGGCCAATACCATCCCTACAGTGAAGCATAGCGGTGGCAACATCATGCTGTGGGGATGTTTTTCAGTGGCAGGAACTGGGAGATTAGTCAGAATTGAGGGAAAGATGAATGCAGCAATGTACAGAGACATCCTTGAGGAAAACTTGCTCCAGAGCGCTCTGGACCTCAGACTGGGGCGAAAGTTCTTCTTCCAACAGGACAATGACCCTAGTCACACAGTCAAGATAACAAAGGAGTAGCTATGAGACAACTCTGTGAATGTCCTTGAGTGGTCCAGCCAGAGCCCAGACTTGAACCCAACTGAACATCCCTGGAGAGATATGAAAATGGCTGTTCACCGATGCTCCCCATCCAACCTGATGGAGCTTAAGAGGTCCTGCAAAGAAGAAAAGTGGAAACTGCCCAAAAGAAGGGGTGCCAAGCTTATAGCGTCATACTCATAAAGACTTAAAGGCTGTAATTGGTGCCAAAGGTGCTTCAACAAAGTATTGGGCAAAGGCTGTGAATACTTATGTACATGTCATTTTATTTGTTTTTTTATTTTTATTAAATTTGCAAAGATTTCAAACAAACTTCTTTCACATTGTCATTATGGGGTATTGTTTGTAGAATTTTGAGGAAAATAATGAATTTAAATCAATTTTGGAATAAGACTGTAACATAACAAAATGTGGAAAAAGTGAAGCGCTGTGAATACATTCTGGATGCACTGTATAAAAAAAAAAAAACAGATTCGATGGACTCCCGGGTCTTTTTTTCTGCCATCACTTTTCTATGTTTCTATTTCCAAACAAAAATCTATATGTGTATCGAGAGCATGAATTTTTGAAGAAAGGTGGTTTATTTGCAAAATTTTAAAACAGAAACTAAAAATAAGTGTTTTTTTTTTCAGCATTTTTCTGCTTATATGGCAAATCATAAAAAAAACAAAAACAGTGGTGATTAAATACCACCAAAAGAAAGCTCTAGCTGTTTACCAAAATGGTAAATACTTCATATGGGTACAGTCAGGACTTATTTTATTAGAGAATAGGTGCAGAAACTCCCCCTTTCGGAGTTACCCCTTGTCTCCACACCTGCCTACCTCCGAGCACCATTCCTTGGTTCCACTACCTACCAACCTCCCAGTACTGCCCCTTTAAGAGCATACAGAACCAAGTAACATTTGTGGTACTAAGTAATTGGTATGGAATGTATTAATGATAACAAGAAAAGCAGTAAAATAGATCTAATAGATAAAATAGAAGCGTTCCTTCTGGGTACAGTACAGCGTTGCATGACTAAGTGATTGTCATTCAAAGTGTGACAGCACTGAAAACTGTTCTGGGCAGGAAGGAAGGGGTTGGAAGTGTCTAGACTGGAGGTGGTTAAACTATACATTATTAAGGCGAGGTTCCTTTCCTAATTACTAGGGCCGTTGATGGGGGGGGGGGGGGACCACCGGTCCTCTTGTAGGGGGCCGAGCACACAGGGGGGCCTACACAGGGAGAGGGATTAGTGACGGATGACAATTGTGTCTCTCTTCCTCCTGCAGATAAAATCTGGTCTCTTCTCCTCTCCCTGCTGCCAGCTTTCAGCTGCAAGGAGGAGGAGAGACACAATTGTCATCTGTCACTAATTCTCCTCTGTGGCGGTACTCACCGTCACTGGGAGTGAAAGACAGATACTTTATGGTTTGGATAACTTCAGATGGGAGTGTAATATTTATCAACAATATCTCTCAAGAAATATGTGAGGACTATTCCTGTTTGATTCTGAACATGTTCATTGAAAGAGCTAATCACATTGGCCTCTGTTCCATGTCCTTCAATGTCAGAGACAGGCTTTTCCTATTGTTTGTGTATTGAGATAATGTGTATTGTATGTCAGGAGCTCGAGGACGGAAAGTCTGCTAGTTAATTGGCTCAGGTTGATTGAATCATTTTCATCTGTTAGTTGCTGAGTGGAAATAGTATACTGTTTGAGTTGGTTGCTCTTTAGATATGTAAATTCTATTTCTGTATACAATTTCATCTGCAAAGGATAATGTAATCAGGCAACCCCTGACTTTTGTGTGGTAATCTGATCAGGAGGGGGAGGTCCATGCTGTATATAAATTCTGTGTGACTGTTCAATAAAGAGAAATTCAAGTACAAGCTAAGTTGTCGGCTAGCTTTGTATGTAGGGCGGTTGGGAAAATCTGGTATATACAGTATGTTCAAGACTGTAGGAAGCCGTATACTGACGGAAGTACACAAGAATAGTGTGGGTTGTGGTTCCATTACACCCTCCCTGTGTGAGCCCCCCCCCCTCTCAGTGCTGGCTCTAATATTGCTCTGCTAGGTGAGTTTGTTATCTTTGTAACTTTGTTTCTCTCCCTGCAGTTCTTCTTATACTCCTTGTCCCAGCATGTATATTTTTTTCATCTCTCTCCCCCTTTGCTTTGTCTCCCTGACACAGTCACAGCTGATCAGCTGCATTCCCATGGGGTGAGGAATTTACTGTTACACCGATTCCATAGCTGCCTGTTATCTTGTCTTAGTGAAATTGAATGTGCTTTATGTAGGTGGGCTTCCCACTCCTCTCCCCCAGACTGCCTCCTGACCTAAGCAACTTTGCTTCTTCTCATCTACACTGCCAGTTCCATTGAGGGAGCTGTGCTGTGCTGTGACCATGACTCCTGCGCGCATGCGAGTGAGTTACATCATCGCAGTTTGGCCAAACAACTGGAGCCCAAGAAACCAGGGAGAAGACCAGAGGAAGATGGAATCCCTCTCAGTAGTGACAGCACACCGCTGGAGAAATCTGTTTTTTTAGATAATTTTGTCATAATAATGATTTTATTGTATTTATATTGAAATATAGTTTTAATATGTTCTTTGGGGGGGGAGGGGGTGGGGGCTGTCAGGTAGCCTGTACGGTTTATGCTTTTTATGCTATTGTATATGTAGCACTACTCCCAAGGGAGCTGCTGAGTGTGGGTCCCCCTGGGTTACCGCTAGCAACAACAGTACCTTTCAGCATGGTTTTTCAAGTGTGAGCACCTAAGACAAGGACCAGTCCATTTTCTTTGGTTTTTAGGGTTTATTTGAGAACTTGGATGGGAGAAGGGAGAAGTGGGATACTCCAACAACCGAACTATGCACAATTAGGCAGGAACACTGAATGATACTGCTTGGCGCTATTTCGCGCTTCTCTGACGCTGGTTAACGCTGACTGATGCTGGTTAACGCTGACTGATGCTGGCCTCAGAAAGGCCAGTTACTAGAACTTCACCTCTGACTGTGGAAAAGTCCCTTAAAGCTCCCCAAGGTACTCCTTCCTGAGGTAGCTGTCTTTAAAGCAAACTGTATTGCTTAACACTTCAGGGCCCTTCCTGGCACCCCCTTTCACTCCCCAAGCTTCAGGGCTTTACTACTTATCACCCCCTTTACTGTGCACTCCTGTTAGCTGGCTCCTGGATCCCCCTTGACCTCTCTGGAGTGGTCCCCTCTCCTAGGCAGACCCCTGGACAGTTCTTGAGTATTCACAATACTGTTTTTCTTGAAGATCTCTGCCCAGCAGCTCCACTCGGTCAGCAACTCTGGATCCCTTGCAGCCCAGCTCAACCTCTGGTCCCTAGGCCGACTGCCTGGACCACCTTCACACTTTACAGGAGGAGAGACAGCCATCCCCACCTCCTGGGACTGATGCTTCCACCAAAAGACACTCTGTCACATCCTCCCCACAGATTTATTTCCAATCCCAGGGTGCACTGCGGCAAACCCCACCCACTGGGACAGTCGTAAACCCTGGTGTGCTATTGGCTAGGTCTCCTCCACTGTCCAACAAGATCCCTCATTGGATACAGTGGGGAGACTCCCCAGACTCAACAGGCCACACCTGGAAGCATGTGACAGATTAGCTAACAGATCAGGCCCTCCTGATAAGCAGACAGGGCCACATAACTGCTTTGTCCTAGCACCTACCTAGAAGGGTGCTACATCTTGTTTGCTTAAAGCGGAGTTCCAGCCATTTACTCACCTGTCCAACGGTCCAGCGATGCGGCCGCCGGAAGCCTCGATCCTCTCCCTCGGCGCCGGCATCACTGCTGTGGGCACCCGGCTGTTACAGTTTGCGGCTTCACAGCCGGGTACCCACTGCGCATGCGCGAGTCGCGCTGCGCGCCGTGATTGGCCGGCAATCTTCTGGGACCTCTGACGTGTCCCAGAAGATTGCAGGGAGGGAGGGGGAGAGGAGAACTTCCGCTCAGGGCGCCGCGGCGCTCCGAGCGGAAGTGGGAGCGGGTACCTGTCAAAACTAGGTACCCGCTCCCCCCCCCAAAAAATGACATGCCAAATGTGGCATGTCGGGGGGTCAGGACTCCCTAAAGCGGAAGTTCCACTTTTGGGTGGAACTCCGCTTTAACCACTTTACCGCTGCTCACTGAGCCTCTACTGCGTCAAAGTGGTTCGTTATCGTCTGGCGACGTAGACCTACGTCGCCAGACACTCCCCTTTCTCGGCGGTGCGCGCGCGCCCCCGGAGGCTCGCTCCTGCTGTATTCAGTCACAGCGGGAGTCGGGCCAGGGTGATCACCGCCGCTCTTCCCCGATCGTCGGGGAATCGAGTGTGGAGATCCGCCCACTTGTGTAAACAGAGCGGGCGGATCTCCTAAGTGACAGGCAGGGTCAGATTGCAGGGTTCAGCATAGCTGAACCTGCGATCTGTCCCTGTGTCACTCGGTCACCTCCCCCCACACATGTCAGTAAGCACCAGGCACACATTAACCCCTCCCTCTCCAATAAAATTAACCCCTTCCCTGCCAGTGTCATTTTTACAGTAACAGTGCATATGTATTGCAAATGTATGTAGATAGCTTAAAGGTAATGTGTTACCATAATCCCAAAATAGGTTTTGAAACAAAAACCCCCTTCCTTGTGGGACTTTAACCACTTTACCACCGGAGGATTTTCCTGCTAAAAGACCAGGGGTTATTTTGCGATTTTTTACTGCGTGACTTTAACGGACAATCGCGCGGTCGTGCGACGCTGTACCTAAACGAATTTCACGTCCTTTTTTTCCCACAAACAGAGCTTTCTTTTGGTGGTATTTGATCACCTGTGCGATTTTTTGATCACGCGCTATAAACAAAAAAAGAGCGTAATTTTTGCAAAAACAACAATATTTTTCACTTTTTTTTATATGAAATTCCCCCAAAAAAAATGTAAAAATCAAAATTTTTTAAAATTTTCGGCCAATTTGTTTTACGCTACCTATGTTTGGTAAAAAAAATCGCAAAAAGCGTATTTTGATTGGTTTGCGCAAAAGTTATCGCGTTTACTAACAAAGGGAAAGATTTTTGTCATTTTTGGTGTTTTTTTTTTTAACGAGTAATGGCGGCGATCTGCGATTTTTTTTGCGGTACTGCGACATTGCGGCGGACAGATCGGACCCTTGACTGACATTTTTGACACTTTTGGGGGTACCAGTGACATTACTGCAGTAATCAGTGCTATATATATGCACTGTTACTGCAAAAATGACACTGGCAGGGAAGGGGTTAACAGTATTGGACAGGGAGGGGTTAAGTGTGTCCTAGGGGCGTGATTCTAACTGTGCAGGGACAGGTCTACTAGTGTAAAAACAAAGATCAACAGTTCTACATAGTAGAACTGTCTGATCTTCATTTTTACACAGGGAGAACTGACAGGTGGCTTGTTTACACAAGCCGCTCTGTCTTTCTCCCGCTGTAGCGGCGATCGTAGTGTGACCGGCGGACATCGGGTCCGCCAGTCACACTCCCGCACTCCTCCGTGAACGAGCCGAGGCGGGCGCGCGCCTCAGCGGGCGCGCGCCCGCCCGCTATTGGCTCTGGAAGGAGTGACAGGCGAGCGACGTAGACCTACGTCACTCTGCCTGGCCGGGGCCGACTGCCGCAGTAAATATACTGTGCGCAGTCGGCAAGCGGTTAAGGGTAACAATAAAATATATTTTATAAAAGGTATTATCTTTAAAATGATTGATTTATTTGGATTCAAGTTTACATTTTTTAAGACATGATCATATCAACAGGTATTCCATACAGTGTTTAGACATATTAAATTCTATAGAATGATACATCGCAATCATCAGTACATAATATACATGATACTGTTAGAGGAGTGTTAGCAAAATCCAACGCGTTTCAAAAATATCAAATACACAAGTCTTCCTCAGGGAATTTGAATCCACTCCTGAAAAGGCATAATCAAATATAAATTATAAGTCCAACAGAGGACATACACATATCCGTATTACAGTGATATTTACATCAGTTCAAATAGAGAATATATGCATTAGCGACTATTTCTCCCTAGGGTGTTACTTGGAGAACCCCCCCCCCCCCCTCCACCATCCCAGGGGGATATAAGGGGAATCTGGGATGGTGGAGGTAACAGCCTAGGGAGAAATAGTCGCTAATGCATATATTCTCTTGAACTGATGTAAATATCACTGTAATTTTGTAACATTGTTTGTTTTGTATCATGTCATCCCATGTTCAGCCATTTCTCTTGTTTGTATCGCAACCTTTGACTAAATAAAGGAATGACAAAGAAAAAAGGGGCCTGCGATTTTTATCAGCAGCTCTGCCAATCACTCCAGGACAGCCAGTCACCTAACTTGTCCCCGCCTAGTTTTTTTAAGCAGCGCAAGATGCTGGGCCGGTCACGTGACACACTGACGTCTAGCCGGATCACATGACTCGGACGTCACGAAAGGTCCTTCAGCTGTATAGCAGGTTGGGGCTGTGCTCAGTGTACAGCTAATGACATCTTGCATCCTGTCGGCGATTAGCCGCCGTCGCAAATCATTATACCGAATACAAAGGCTTCCCTGGGGGAATCCTATCTCGTGGTCAGGTCGCGATTTGATCTCGGGCGATGATACCGTAGCTGTATGCCGAGTCGGCTGAGGCCGTCCCTGTGTGCCATGACGGATACGTGTGGTGTGGATGTGTGACAGGTGAACACACGTGTGTGTGGTATCGCGCAGTGCGGGGCCCGGTGTCCGGGTGACGTAGTTGAAGTGCCGGAATCGTGCGTGTCCCCGAGCAGCGGCCATCATGGCAGGCGGAGGAGGAGGAGGACAGGGCTGTGAGGGGAGCAGTCAGAGCGAACGTGACCGGCAGTACTGCGAGCTGTGCGGGAAGATGGAGGACCTGCTGCGCTGCGGCCGCTGCCGGAGTTCATTCTACTGCAGCAAGGAACACCAGAGACAGGACTGGAAGAAACACAAACTGGTGTGTAAGGGAAGCCCGGCCAAACCGCAGGACGAGGCCGCCTCTCCCCCGGACAGCAAGGAGCGGGAGGTGGTGGTCGGAGGGGCCACTCTGAGGGCCATCAAGGAGGAGGACTACACCCAGAGATCCGGCGAGGCGTGCGGGAGCGGTGCGGCCCGGGGAGGTGGGGAGGGCACAGAACGGCCCAATGGGCACACCAGGCCGCCCCTCCACAAGCTGGCCTTGGAGTACATCATCCCCTGTATGAACAAGCATGGCATCTGTGTGCTGGATGACTTCCTGGGCCAGGAGCTCGGGGATCGAATAGTGGGGGAGGTCCAGGCCCTGCACAGTACCGGCCGCTTTACCGATGGACAGCTAGTCAGTCAGAAGAGCGACTCCTCCCGGGACATCCGAGGGGACCAGATCACCTGGGTGGAGGGCAAGGAGGCGGCCTGCAAAGCCATCGGGCACCTAATGAACAGCATGGATGACCTGATCCGACACTGCGGAACCAAGCTGGGCAACTTCCGGATCAACGGCAGAACCAAGGTGAGGGCACAACTGACAGTTCCTGGGGAGAGGGGCACTGACAGTTCTCAGCATCCCGGGGAGAGGGGCACTGACAGTTCTCAGCATCCTGGGGAGACGGGCACTGACAGTTCTCAGCATCCCGGGGAGAGGGGCACTGACAGTTCTCAGCATCCTGGGGAGAGGGGGATGACAGTTCTCAGCATCCTGGGGAGAGGGGGATGACAGTTCTCAGCATCCTGGGGAGACTGGGACTGACAGTTCTCAGTATCCCTGGGAGAGGGACACTGACAGTTCTCAGCATCCTGGGGAGAGGGGGATGACAGTTCTCAGCATCCTGGGGAGAGGGGGATGACAGTTCTCAGCATCCCGGGGAGAGGGGGATGACAGTTCTCAGTATCCCTGGGAGACGGGCACTGACAGTTCTCAGCATCCTGGGGAGACGGGCACTGACAGTTCTCAGCATCCCGGGGAGAGGGGCACTGACAGTTCTCAGCATCCTGGGGAGAGGGGGATGACAGTTCTCAGCATCCTGGGGAGAGGGGGATGACAGTTCTCAGCATCCTGGGGAGACTGGGACTGACAGTTCTCAGTATCCCTGGGAGAGGGACACTGACAGTTCTCAGCATCCTGGGGAGAGGGGCACTGACAGTTCTCAGCATCCTGGGGAGAGGGGCACTGACAGTTCTCAGCATCCCGGGGAGACGGGCACTGACAGTTCTCAGCATCCCGGGGAGACGGGCACTGACAGTTCTCAGCATCCCGGGGAGACGGGCACTGACAGTTCTCAGCATCCTGGGGAGAGGGGCACTGACAGTTCTCAGCATCCTGGGGAGAGGGGCACTGACAGTTCTCAGCATCCCGGGGAGAGGGGCACTGACAGTTCTCAGCATCCCGGGGAGAGGGGCACTGACAGTTCTCAGCATCCCGGGGAGAGGGGCACTGACAGTTCTCAGCATCCCGGGGAGAGGGGCACTGACAGTTCTCAGCATCCCGGGGAGAGGGGCACTGACAGTTCTCAGCATCCCGGGGAGAGGGGCACTGACAGTTCTCAGCATCCCGGGGAGAGGGGCACTGACAGTTCTCAGCATCCCGGGGAGAGGGGCACTGACAGTTCTCAGCATCCCGGGGAGAGGGGCACTGACAGTTCTCAGCATCCCGGGGAGAGGGGCACTGACAGTTCTCAGCATCCCGGGGAGAGGGGCACTGACAGTTCTCAGCATCCCGGGGAGAGGGGCACTGACAGTTCTCAGCATCCCGGGGAGAGGGGCACTGACAGTTCTCAGCATCCCGGGGAGAGGGGCACTGACAGTTCTCAGCATCCTGGGGAGAGGGGCACTGACAGTTCTCAGCATCCTGGGGAGAGGGGGATGACAGTTCTCAGCATCCCGGGGAGAGGGGCACTGACAGTTCTCAGCATCCTGGGGAGAGGGGGATGACAGTTCTCAGCATCCTGGGGAGAGGGGGATGACAGTTCTCAGCATCCTGGGGAGAGGGGGATGACAGTTCTCAGCATCCTGGGGAGAGGGGGATGACAGTTCTCAGCATCCTGGGGAGACTGGGACTGACAGTTCTCAGTATCCCTGGGAGAGGGACACTGACAGTTCTCAGCATCCTGGGGAGAGGGGCACTGACAGTTCTCAGCATCCTGGGAGAGGGACACTGACAGTTCTCAGTATCCCTGGGAGAGGGACACTGACAGTTCTCAGCATCCTGGGGAGAGGGGCACTGACAGTTCTCAGCATCCTGGGGAGAGGGGCACTGACAGTTCTCAGCATCCTGGGGAGACGGGGACTGACAGTTCTCAGCATCCTGGGGAGACTGGGACTGACAGTTCTCAGCATCCCGGGGAGAGGGGCACTGACAGTTCTCAGCATCCCGGGGAGAGGGGGATGACAGTTCTCAGCATCCTGGGGAGAGTGGGATGACAGTTCTCAGCATCCTGGGGAGACTGGGACTGACAGTTCTCAGTATCCCTGGGAGAGGGACACTGACAGTTCTCAGCATCCTGGGGAGAGGGACACTGACAGTTCTCAGCATCCTGGGGAGAGGGGCACTGACAGTTCTCAGCATCCTGGGGAGAGGGGCACTGACAGTTCTCAGCATCCCGGGGAGACGGGCACTGACAGTTCTCAGCATCCCGGGGAGACGGGCACTGACAGTTCTCAGCATCCCGGGGAGACGGGCACTGACAGTTCTCAGCATCCTGGGGAGAGGGGCACTGACAGTTCTCAGCATCCTGGGGAGAGGGGCACTGACAGTTCTCAGCATCCTGGGGAGAGGGGCACTGACAGTTCTCAGCATCCTGGGGAGAGGGGCACTGACAGTTCTCAGCATCCTGGGGAGAGGGGCACTGACAGTTCTCAGCATCCTGGGGAGAGGGGCACTGACAGTTCTCAGCATCCTGGGGAGAGGGGCACTGACAGTTCTCAGCATCCTGGGGAGAGGGGCACTGACAGTTCTCAGCATCCCGGGGAGAGGGGCACTGACAGTTCTCAGCATCCCAGGGAGAGGGGCACTGACAGTTCTCAGCATCCCGGGGAGAGGGGCACTGACAGTTCTCAGCATCCTGGGGAGAGGGGCACTGACAGTTCTCAGCATCCTGGGGAGAGGGGCACTGACAGTTCTCAGCATCCTGGGGAGAGGGGCACTGACAGTTCTCAGCATCCCGGGGAGACGGGGACTGACAGTTCTCAGCATCCCGGGGAGACGGGCACTGACAGTTCTCAGCATCCCGGGGAGACGGGCACTGACAGTTCTCAGCATCCCGGGGAGACGGGCACTGACAGTTCTCAGCATCCCGGGGAGACGGGCACTGACAGTTCTCAGCATCCCGGGGAGACGGGCACTGACAGTTCTCAGCATCCTGGGGAGAGGGAGATGACGGTTCTCAGCATCCTGGGGAGAGGGAGATGACGGTTCTCAGCATCCTGGGGAGAGGGAGATGACGGTTCTCAGCATCCTGGGGAGAGGGGGATGACAGTTCTCAGCATCCTGGGGAGAGGGGGATGACAGTTCTCGGTATCCCGGGGAGACGGCGACTGACAGTTCTCGGCATCCCGGGGAGACGGCGACTGACAGTTCTCGGCATCCCGGGGAGACGGCGACTGACAGTTCTCGGCATCCCGGGGAGACGGCGACTGACAGTTCTCGGCATCCCGGGGAGACGGCGACTGACAGTTCTCGGCATCCCGGGGAGACGGCGACTGACAGTTCTCGGCATCCCGGGGAGACGGGCTCTGACAGTTCTCGGCATCCCGGGGAGACGGCGACTGACAGTTGTCGGCATCCCGGGGAGACGGGCTCTGACAGTTGTCGGCATCCCGGGAGACGGGCACTGACAGTTGTCGGCATCCCGGGAGACGGGCACTGGCAGTTGTCGGCATCCCGGGCAGACTGGCACTGGCAGTTGTCGGCATCCCGGGCAGACTGGCACTGGCAGTTGTCGGCATCCCGGGAAGACGGGCACTGACAGTTGTCGGCATCCCGGGAAGACGGGCACTGGCATCCCGGGAAGACGGGCACTGGCATCCCGGGGAGACGGGCTCTGACAGTTCTCGGCATCCCGGGGAGACGGGCTCTGACAGTTGTCGGCATCCCGGGCAGACGGGCACTGACAGTTGTCGGCATCCCGGGCAGACGGGCACTGACAGTTGTCGGCATCCCGGGCAGACGGGCACTGGCAGTTGTCTGCAGACGGGCACTGGCAGTTGTCGGCGTCCCGGGCACTGGCAGTTGTCGGCGTCCCGGGCACTGGCAGTTGTCGGCGTCCCGGGCACTGGCAGTTGTCGGCGTCCCGGGCACTGGCAGTTGTCGGCGTCCCGGGCACTGACAGTTGTCGGCGTCCCGGGCACTGACAGTTGTCGGCGTCCCGGGCACTGACAGTTGTCGGCGTCCCGGGCACTGACAGTTCTCGGTATCTGGGGCAGACGGGCACTGACAGTTCTCGGCATCTGGGGCAGACGGGCACTGACAGTTCTCGGCATCCCAGGTGGGGGGCTGACCATTCTTGGCTTCTTGGGGGGGGGGGGGGGGGGCTTCCCAAGGATCAGTAGGGGGTCAGTAGGATGTGGGGCAGTGCCCGGGGGGTCAGTAAGGAGGCATTGCCTGACTTCTGGCCCAGTTGGCTGATCTGAGTGCTAGTTTCTGTTTGGCTGGCTTCAGCCTGTCAGAGTAGTATACCTTGTGATAAGTAAAATGAGGTGAGGTGTAATAGTTCAGATTTAAATTCTATGTAATGCAAAGTGCAGTGGTCAGGAGTTAGCAGCAAGGCAGAGTTCATGGGCCAGGTAAGTAAAGGCTCATTCAGAAGTGCACTGATTCCCGTCCTCCATGAAGAGCTGATTTTTTTTTCTTCTTTCTGCATCTGTATTAACCTCGGAGCTGCATGCAGGCAGCCCATAGAAATAAATGCAGATGCAGTGGCTGCACGGATACAGTCTCATGTCAAAAATTTGATATGTGGGCAAGAGCAGGTGCATGGATCCGAACGCACACATTCCTGTAGAAATGGCGGTGCATATAAGTGGGTGCTGAAGTGACCTCAGGCTGGAACCATGTCCTGTCACCAGCACATCAAGAATATCCAGAGCGGGACCAAAACTTTAATCAGCGATCACAAAGTTATAGCGGCTTGCAACGTCTCTAAGCCACGCAGGACTTCTTCATCAGGTATGTGTCACACTTTGTCACACTTTGTCACATGCCTGATGAAGAGGTCCTGCTTGGCTCCAAAACGTTGCAAGCCGCTGTAAATTTGTGATCGCTGATTAAAGTTTTGCACCCGCTCTAGAGATTCTTGGTGTGCTGGTGACATTATTTTGCTCTGGGTCCGAGCACGGGCGCTGCGTTCAGATTCCTGCTCCTGCCTGCATGTCAGATAATGACATGCCACTGTGTGTCTGCATGAAATCACATAAAGAAGAGTCTATTGGGCAGATTTATAAAATGAGCTGAGAATCTTTACACAATAAATTGTGTGAATATTTACTTCAGTTATCCAATCATGGGCACATGAAATACTGTAGGTTAATGGGAATTATTTCACATAATTGGATGACTGAAGTAGATATTCACACAGTCTGTGTAAAGATTCCCAACTCCTTTAAGTAAATCTGCTTTAAGCTGGCCATAGATGGTGTGATTGCTTGATTTCCCCCATCAATGCAGTCAGTGTTGATGGGGGAATCCCTCATACAGAGCCCTTGTGGGGGAAGCTGGCCCGGCCTGGAAAACACAGTGACTATTGCTGTAGGCTGTAGCCATTGGCAGTACTCACACAACTCCAACATGCTGTTGTACCGAAGTCCATCGATGGATCAACTTTGGTACAATCAACCTGCGCATACGTGGTTCAAAACTCAGCCGGTCCCTGCAGAACTGGTTGAGATTCGAACAGTCTATGGCTGTATTTAGTGTGTAGATAATAGTTGCTTCTTTTGTAACAATATCAGAAACACTGTTAGTATTGCCTGTGATGTGGTTGATTTGGATGGTTGTGCTTCGCAATTGCTGGTATGTTGATGTGCCAAAAGATTGCCTTGCTGTGCCAAAATAAGAAAGCCATGTGCTCCAAGTAGGTGACTGTTGTATTTTGCTTGTGATATTAAAAATAAGTGTCTGTCTAATAGTTGCCATCTTCATTGGCTATACATGTTATTCAGTTGGCAATTATCATGTCACGCTGACAATTTGTAACTTGATACAGTTGTATCTTATATACTTTTGTGTTTTGTTGGTTTTTAATCTATGTATGTATATATGTGTGTGTGTGTGTGTGTGTGTGTGTATGTATGTATGTATGTATATATATATATATATATATATATATATATATATATATATATATATATATATATATTATTCCTGAAGTTTTATTTCAGAAATGTTCTTGATGTTTGAATTTATTTTAGATTTTTGTTTTCACCATTACTGACTGGTATTCTAACTTTATATCTATAAATATATTTTTTTAAGGCAATGGTGGCATGTTACCCTGGCAAAGGAACAGGCTATGTACGACATGTTGACAATCCTAATGGAGATGGAAGATGCGTCACTTGTATATACTATCTGAATAAAAACTGGGATGCAAAGGTATGAACTTTATGCTTTTCATAGCTGTTTTTTTTTCTGGTCCATTCCTTTCTTTTTTGAAAGGATTTTTTACTATATTGCAAAGACCTGGTGGTTGTGCTCTGAAGGCACTCCCTGCTATACGGTGGTAATGTGCTGTCATGGTTTCTCAATTTGTTTTCCTGTTTTGTCATAGGCTGGCTTTCAATGGGTGACTACAGGCAGCCATGCTGATGTACATTTTACAAGCATGAATCACAGTCAGTCTTTCTCCTGCACTGCATGGGTTAAATGTTAGTTTATACCTTGGGTTCCAGTAAAAAGGACTTTTCGCTTACAAAACCCCTTGCTGCCACAGGCTTCCTTCATACTAGAAGACTGCCACAGCCACTTTTTTTTTTTTAATGAACTTTAACCACTCACAGACCGCCAGCCTGTAATGTACTGCAGATGGGCGGCCTGAACAGACAAAGCGACGTACCTGCGTGTTGCTGCCGGCTTCTGGGTTTAGGCACCCACTTTGATTGTACACAGCAGGAGCTTGTCAGCAAGTCCTGGCCAATGATTCACAGCTGGGGCCTGCTGATTGGCAGTCAACACAGGGCTCTGTACAGAGGGAACACTCTCTCTCTCTCTTTCTTATCTCTGCAAAGCTGGAATAAGAAACAGAGAGATCTGTAGTAAAAAGCAGAACACATTACACATTGTTAGGCACACATTTGACCTCTATATTGCACTAGATGTTAATCCCTTCCTAGCCAGTGTCATAAGTTCAGTGACAGCGTATAGTATTAGCACTGATCTCTGTATTAATGTTACTCGGTAATGTCCCCCCAGCGTCAGTGTCGGATTGTCCATAGCACTGTTGCAGTCCCATTATAAGTTGCTGATCACTGCTATTAGCAGTAGTACAAATAAATAAAAATTCCTGTATGTGTGTGTGTGTGTGTGTGTGTGTGTGTATATATATATATATATATATATATATATATATATATATATATATATATATATATATATATATATCATAGTTTGTAGGTCCTATAACTTTCACGCAAGCCAGTAAAAGGTGTGTGTTTGTATATTAGAGGAACGCAGTGATCTCCCTTTTTCAATTTGATTATTCTGTCAATGATTCGATTCCGCGAAGTATCACAGTTACTGCCCATGGTTCTCATCACCAAATTCAAGCAGTCAGAAAAACTGAAGGATGGAAGAATCAAAGGAAGGGTGGAGGAATCTGGGGATAGGGAAGGAGGGATCCATGAATAGGAAAGGAAGGATGGAGGAGTTGGGGAAAGGGAAGGAGGAATCCATGGAAAGGAAGGATGGAGGAGTTAAGGAAAGGGAAGGAGGAATCCATGAATAGGAAAGGAAGGTTGGAGGAGTTTGGGGAAAGGGAAGGAGGAATCCATGAATAGGAAAGGAAGGATGGAGGAGTTTGGGGATAGGGAAGGAGGAATCCATGAATAGAAAAGGAAGGATGGAGGAGTTTGGGGAAAGGGAATGAGGCATCCATGAATAGGAAAGGAAGGATGGAGGAGTTTGGGGAAAGGGAAGGAGGAATCCATGAATAGGAAAGGAAGGATGGAGGAGTTGGGGAAAGGGAAGGAGGAATCCATGGAAAGGAAGAATGGAGGAGTTAAGGGAAGGAGGAATTCATGAATAGGAAAGGAAGGATGGAGGAGTTTGGGGAAAGGGAAGGAGGAATCCATGAATAGGAAAGGAAGGATGGAGGAGTTTGGGGAAAGGGAAGGAGGAATCCATGAATAGGAAAGGAAGGATGGAGGAGTTAAGGAAAGGGAAGGAGGAATCCATGAATAGGAAAGGAAGGATGGAGGAGTTTGGGGAAAGGGAAGGAGGAATCCATGAATAGGAAGGGAAGGATGGAGGAGTTAAGGAAAGGGAAGGAGGAATCCATGGAAAGGAAGGATGGAGGAGTTAAGGAAAGGGAAGGAGGAATCCATGAATAGGAAAGGAAGGATGGAGGAGTTGGGGAAAGGGAAGGAGGAATCCATGAATAGGAAAGGAAGGATGGAGGAGTTTGGGGAAAGGGAAGGAGGAATCCATGAATAGGAAAGGAAGGATGGAGGAGTTGGGGAAAGGGAAGGAGGAATCCATGAATAGGAAAGGAAGGATGGAGGAGTTTGGGAAAGGGAAGGAGGAATCCATGAAAAGGAAAGGAAGGATGGAGGAGTTTGGGCTAGGGAAGGAGGAATCCATGAATAAAAAAGGATTGAAGAATCTGAGGATAGGAATGGGAGGACTGGAAGAGTCCAGAAATATTATTCGATGGAGCAGTCTGGGGGGGCTGGGCTGATGGGAACTGAAGGATGGAGGGGTTCAGAGATAAGAATGGGTGGGACCTCAGATTGTTCAGAGTTGCATGAGGTGCAGGATGGAGACTGAATAGAGGTGAGTGGTGGTGGTTGCTATGCAGTGGCCATTGGTCTGATTAGGAGGTGGAAGAGGAATGGGCTGGGAGCCATGTCCATCTGATGTGGAGTTTGGGTGATCCGGGGGCAGTGACTGGGAGCAGTTTAAGATCTATAAAAGGAGGGTAGGGGTTTGAACGAGAGACACAGTGGGACCTGCGTGGGCAGGAACGGGCTGTGGAGGACATCAGGCAGTTTGACAGCCAGCTGGTAACATGCTGTCATATCTGCATTAAAAAAAATAAAGTTGGCGCTGTATGATTAGTTAGCAGCTAGCACACAGTTAATATACAACCTTTAATAGACAATAAAACAAAAAATGGTGTGCGGTGATAAATGTACAGAAGAGTCTTATTAAGTAATGAAAAAATATAGGGGTCAATTCACTAAGCTTTACCACATGCGGTAAGGGTATCGTGTTACTCATTTGCCTAAATTATCAAAAAAGTCATTTAAAAATAAATAAATAAAACATATTTGCAGTAAGCAACCAAAAAGATAAATAAGTGGCAGTAACCATCGCAAAAAATCATGCGGTAATCTGTTGGGTCCAATTCACAAACAAAACAGGAACGAAAAAAAGTGCGATCTTTAACACCACCCTTTTGGTGGCAGTAACCAGTGAGATACCAGAAAGCGGGGCCTATTGAAACCCTCAGGGGCATTCAACCCACAGAAACGGGACTTATTCCACTCATAGGAAGGGGTACTATTCCACCCACGGGGGTGCATCAGATGGTGCCAACAGGAAGACAAGGAGCTGGGTTAGACATCCGTATCCTGCAGAGGGATCCCGCATCTTGAGGGCGGTAACCATTCCCCTGGATTGAGGAGGGGACTTCAGTGACTTACATGGACCCAAGAAAGAGTCTTTGCCTTCAAGTTTTACTGAAGAGGGTGTTGTCAGCAAAACCTGTACATGGGGTGATGCTGGGAATGATCCAAGGTGAATATTAAGCCCAGTCCATCAAGCGACCCCAAGGAGTGTTGCCTTTTAGAGGAGAGAACATTACCCCTCAGGGGAACTACTCACTTAGACCTGGTGGTAAAACACGGGTCGAAGTTTAAGGTGAGAGGCCATCTTTAGGTGGTGGTGGTGGCGGTGGAAGCATTAGCACTTTCAAACACCTTCTTCAGCAATATTTTGCACAGGGCGGAGGAAGCTATACAATGGACTGATACATTTTATATGGACATTTATATGCATTTTATGAGAAGAACTATTTGTTTTGCGCTTTGTGATTGTTCTGCACATTAGCTTTTTGATTTGCATGGACTTTGAATTTTGCTTATTTGCACAGTGATATTGATGCTTGGCACTAAGTAGCGCTGTGCCGTTTGATATACTTTGAATTTTTTTGTTTTGCAGTGGAAAGCATAGTTGGTATAGCAGCTGCTTGTTTAGATTTGATTGATATTGTTTTATTAGTTGCGCTGATTTATTTATTTTTCACAACCCTTAAACTGACACGTGCAATAAATTGCCACATGAGAAAATGTGGTAGTTGCTGAGCAAAAATATTGCATTAGTTAACGCTAAATTTCTAGTGAATTGAACTTTCACAACTGATTTATCGCATGTGTTATTTTACTGCATTTTATTTGCCATTATTTAACTCTTAGTGAATTGATCCCAAAGTCCTGGGGAAAAAAAAAAAAGAATTTATATATATATATATATATATATATGTGTGTTATAGTGTGTGTGTATGTATGTAGTGTGTGTGTGTGTGTGTGTGTGTGTGTGTGTGTGTGTATGTGTATATATATATATATATATATATATATATATATATATATATATATATATATATCTCATTTTCTGATTTTGTTTGGTTACAGCGTTACATGACCGAGCAATCACCAGTTAAAGTAGCACACTGCTAAATAGCAAAAAATGGCCTGGTTATGAAGGGGGTAAAACTGTGCAGCTCAAGTGGTAAAGTAGTTCGTTTGGACCATACCATTTCCTTCACTAATATATACAGCATGTATGTCCACTGTATAAACTGTATGTAGCATCAGTTGATGGAACGTACAATTTATTCAGGGATGAGTTCACTAAAACCTGGAGTTGGGCTTAATGAATAAGCATTTGAAATGCAGGGATTGTAGCAATGCAGCGGTCTTCATAAAGTATGGTTACCATCTTAAAAGTGATTGTCTCGTGTTTTTTTTTTTTTTTTTTTTTTTCAATAACAAACATGTTAAAATTACCTCCTCTGTGCAGTTGGTTTTGCACAGGGCAGCCTGGATCCTCCTCTTCTCGGGTCCCTTGTTGCTGCTCCTGGCCCCTCTCCCTGGTCGAATGCCCCCACAGCAAGCCGCTTGCTATGGGGACACCGAGCCAAGCTGCAGCTCCCTGTGTCAATTCAGACATGGAGCTGCCATTCAGCCTCGCCTCCTCTCTCTTCTCCTTGACTAACTGACCAATGGCGCCGCGGCTGTGTCTCAGCCAATCAGGAGAGACCGCCCCAGATGGAGTAGGGACTCACACACATTGCTGGAGAGAGATGGGGCTCAAGTATTAGGGGGTGCTGGGGAGGCTGCTACGCCCATGTTTTTTATCTTAATGCATAGAATGCATTAAGATAAAAAACCTTCTGACTTTACAATTCCTTTAAGGGACATCTATAGTTGTCATATGTTTTAAAAGTTTTTATTTTTTTTTGTGTTTTTTTTTTTTTTTTTTGTTTTTATCTCTAAATGCCCCTCCATGTGTGCTTGCACACATAGGCATTTACAGGCGTTTAGAGGCAGAAAAAAAAATATCACTTCCAAATTCTGGAGGATAGTGTGGGCTTGAAAAAAAAGCCTTCAGCGCACCTTAAAGTGATTAACCCACTGTAAGAACTTTATATAATCCTCCTGGTCACCTAACGATAGGTGCTCCTGTGTCTGTTTTTAAAAAGAAAAAAGAAAAAAAAAAAAAAAAAAAAGAAGAAATGCAGCATATACCTCATTTCAGAGCGCCGATCGGCTCTCCCCTGACCGGCCAGCTCTCTCCCCTCTTCATCTGACAGATGCAGCGGGCGGGGCCTAGATTCCCCCACTGGCGTCAGTCTGAAGGGGAGGAGGGGAGAGCTGGCCAGCCACATGATTGGCGATCTGAAATTTAGGTATGTACTGCATTTTTCTTTTTTTACAAACAGACACAGGAGCTCCTTTTGTTGGGAGACAAGAGGATTATATATGATATGAAATGTTATTTCAGCAGCAAGTGGGGAGGGGGCAGGCACTGACACAGGAGCTGACAGGGAGGGAGGGGGGAGAGGAGGATAGGATAGCTGCCGATGACGGAGGCACGTAAACTGACCACGGTGTCAGGGCTCAGCAGCCATGGTATACTGTGGTCAGTTTACAGAGGGGAGGGCATAGCCAGGTATTTCAGGTGGTACAGGGGGGCCAAATTACACAGCACAAGCACTGTGCTCTGTATAACGTGCTTTAAGGGAACAGGATCTTTTTTCTTTTTTTTTTTTTTAGGTTAACAAACACTTCAACTCTAGGCGATTTTTAGACATGTCCATACATTCTGATAGCCAAAATAAAATAATATTCTGGCCAATAGAATGCAAACGCCAAATGCGCAAGTATTTACAAGTCTTTTCCCATGCATCTGCTCCTGTTCTTGGTTGTTGTTTTATTTATTTATTTTTTGTATGCAAAATCACCGTAAGGTAAAATGCAGCACTGGGCGATCATGCTCTTACTGTTAAATGGCTGTAATGGGCCATACACACTATAAGATTTTCTGAAGACTTTTTCCTTTAGATTTACCAAAACCATATAATATGAGGTCAAAGCTAAACACTTTCAATTTGTATGCAATCTGGCAGGCCCTTGCACTACATAGAAAAGGTAAATCTGAAGGAAAAAGTCTTCAGAAAATCTTATAGTGTGTATGGCCCTTTATAACCAGAAAAAGTTGGATGGGGGTTTTTGTTGTTGTTGATTTTAGCAGTGTATATTGACTATCTGTCCACTTTTTTTACTTTATGCAGGAAAATGGTGGAGTTCTAAGGATTTTCCCTGAAGGCAAATCTCAGTTTGCTGATATTGAACCAAAATTTGACAGATTATTGTTTTTTTGGTCTGATCGTCGAAACCCTCATGAAGTTCAACCTGCCTTTGCTACAAGGTAAAGTGTAGTTGACTATATTTAGGTTATTTGAATCCTCACCTTGTAAAACCACTCATTCACTTTAAAATCTTTAAAATCGAAATAAAAGGCAAAACATTTGTGTAACATAAATTATATATACACTCACCAACCACTTTATTAGGTACATCTGTTTAATTGCTTGGTAACACAAATTGCAAATAAGCCAATCACATGGCAGCAACTCAATACATTTAGGCATCTAGACGTGGTGAAGACAACTTGCCAACCAGTATTAGAATGGATATAATGAATGACTTTGAATGTGGCATGGTTGTTTGTGCCAGGTGGGCTGGTCTGAGTATTTAAAAAAACTGCTGATCATCTGGGATTTTCACTCACAACAATCTCTAGGGTTTACAGAGAATGGTCCGAAAAAGCAAAAATATCCTGGTGAGCGGCAGTGGAATGGCTGTGCAGGGTTGGGGGTGCATGTCAGGACAAGTCCGATCATTGGAGGAGAGCAGGCACAGCTAGAAAACTGACCACACTGTGCTCTTTTGCCAATTGTGGTCATGTTTTAATGGGAAAGCAGAAAGATTGGCAGGGACACCAGGGATTTCACACAAAGGGAGCAATATAAAGAGAATTGGATACTATTTCATATAACTACAGGGTACTGCAGGTGCATATCAAGAATTTGAAACATTTGGTTGACATTTTCTTTAAAGTGTTTCTGAACCCACAACCATAAACATTAGTCTGTATATACAGTAAAACTTGCTTGTTTTACTCGTTGTGGAAACTAAGGGGTAATCCTCTGCATTGTGTAAAAGGGCTGTTTGATCCTGTCTTCTCTGATCCTCACATCTTCCACTGTTCCTATTCCAGTTCCTGATAGTACGGAACCTTGGAGGCACTCTACACATGCTCAGTTTGGTGTGTATTGCTAGAGGTTTTTTTTTTTCTTTCTTAGAGTGCATGTGATCAGCACAGGGCCAATCAGCACTGTTTAGAAAGAGGGTCAGGGGTCATACAGCCTCATAGGACAGGCAGAGAATGAAAGCTCCTCCTATAAGCTTTAACCAGTGCTCGGCCAGACAATGATATGTCAGAAGAGTGCTATATACTGCTGATGAGAAAAGGTATTTAGCAATTTATATTTACTAAAACTATTGCATTTCCGTGTTCTGTGTACTGTGGGGGACCAGATAAAGTGAATGCAGGCTCTTGGGTTTAGTAACACTTTAACTTATTTCATGTGATTTTTTTTAACTTGAGTTTCTATGAGCAAATAGCTGCCTTTGCACATAATGTATATTATATATATATATATATATATATATATATATATATATAATATGATGGATGGATAGATACACTCACACGCCCTGGATTTTGCCCTGTCATTTTAAAGCAGCCAATCTTTTTAAATGCCTTCTGATTTAGATCTATCTGTTCTGTATCTTTATAAATGTATATCTGTTGTACAAGCAAACTCATTATCAGAGGTTATCAGTGATGTTTATTTCAATATGATTAATGATTAATAATTATTTTCTCAAATTAACCACTTCCGTCCACTGCACGTTCTTATAAATTTCCTCGGGTGGGAAGGGTAATATCATGGTCATCACTGCAACTGCAACAATGATCGAGGTATCATCCTTTAGGACCAGCGATTCTGCACAAAATAAAAGAGCCGCTGGATTACTTTTACCGGCAGTGGAAAGGGGAACCAGAGTGTTGGACCAGTTGACCATACCAACAGAAAAATGGGGAAAAATAGCTCTTCCAAAGACAAGGACAACCAGGCAGGAAGTGATGGATAAAATATTCCATTTTAATAGAATGATAAAGCCAACATCTTGGCGGGAGACCCCGGTATTAAAATGGGCACAGAAACCCATCCAGTTGAATGAGTGTGTAGCAGTACCTGAGGTGGGAGCCAGGAGTGCAGGGAGATGTCAACCAAGTCTCAAGGGCTAGATGGTGTGAAGATGGCCCGAGACAAGTCCTCACAGAGTGGAAGGAAGAGGGATCATCTGTCCACAGCCTGGGGAGTGCGAGTGATGGGATCCTCTGCCTTCTGAAGTGCAGTAGCCTGGCGTCTCCTCCGCTCGTCGGTCCCAAGTGGACCTGGGGGATGACGTCACAGGAAGTGGGCGGTGAACCCGAGGGAAGCCGCACCAGACAGCCGAAGGAGATGGAAAGTGGCAGCTATCCACCTGCAGGATCCCGGAGTATGCAGCCAAGAGGATAAACGCCAAACTGAGATGCCGGATTACATGTTTCGGGACAAGCCCTTCATCAGATCTCAAGAGATCTTATTGTTGTTATGATTCTATTAAACTGGGATATTTTATCCATCACTTTCTGCCTTGTTGTCCTTGTCTTTGGAAGCGCTATTTTTCCCCATTTTTCTGTTGGTATGGTGCTGTTCTCATTCAGGTCGGTGCATGGGTCCGCTGCACCTGGGACATGAGACTTAAGGCTGCTTTCCACCCTCATATTGTATTTTAAATTTTTTGGTTCCATTAGACAGAGCTTTGGATCCTCTGATTGATTAGATCTTAGCGCCAGGTTTCTTTTGTGTGGACCAGTTGACCAGCCTTCTTCAAAGTCACAGGCTTTAGTGGCATTACTGTTTAAAGCCCAAGTCCTGGACAGTTCTCTCCAAATCAGTGATTCTTTTGCTTTTGAAGGCTAGGAAGTCTACTTATGTAAAGTCTTCTCATTGTACATGGTAGGTTTGCTTTGCTTGGTGCAAGACAAGGAACTTTTCATTCCATAATATTCTCTGTGGGTTGGATCCTGATCTTTGTAAAAGTGGGTCTGAATTACCATCAATGGGTCAAATTTTGGTGCATGCAATTTTGTTCTAAAGACAACAGCTTCCCATTCCTTAAAGTTTAGCTATGGTCAATATTAAAATTCATATATTCATTTTACACATTGTATTTCCATTACTTCAAGTGCACTTCTATTAATCTAAATGATTCTGAAGTTTGTAAACTTTTATGAAGCTCCTCACATGCTTTTGTCCTTGAATTCTGTGGCACATATTGTAAGTAGGCACTGCTGTGTCAGAGTTCAGAGCCTGCCTTGTCAGCTATGTAGGTGCTGAGAGGAGGAGTTTCAGGAGGCGGAGACGCTACAGGAAGCACTGCTTGCAGGCAGCAAGGAACCATGGTATCTGAATTTGGTTCCCTATTACCAATCATAGCGATCACATGATACCCGGTTATCAATAAGTAATCCCATGTGTCTGCTGGACACATCGGTCACAGGAGTGGCTCAGGAGATTCAGAACTTTTTCCACCTTTTTTATTGTGACCTATAAACTGTACAACTCAATTGAAAAAACAAACTGAAATCTTTTAGGGGGGGTGAAGTAAAAATAAAATGTGGTTGCATAAGTGTGCACACCCTCTTATAACTGGGAATGTAGCTTCAGAATTAAGCCATCACATTCAAACTCATGTTAGCCCGCGTTCACATTGGGTTGATTTGACATGCAAATTAATATGTAAATTGCATGCTGAATTGGAGCCTAGTGTCGGCAATCTGTGCGACACAGGTGTAAAAAGTTCTGAAATGATTTATTTTTGTCTTTTTTTTACATTACAGAAACCTGACATTTTAACAGGAATGTGTAGACTTTTTTATAGCCACTGTATGTATCTGAGCTTGCACAATGTGCCTCCGCCGCAGTAAATGTAAAAAATAGGATAAAAGTGATTTTCTTCAACCATCTTTCAGAACAGAAGCCTGAGAGAGATTGGTTCCTCCCTCTACAGGAAACGCAATGAGAACCAGAACTTTACCCATAAGAACTTGCTTCTTGCTGGAGGCTGCCATTTTGCTGAAGCCCAGAGCTCCCAAACAGCAGTAAATCATAAAGTGGAACTAAACTTATTGATGGTTTCAAAAAACAGTTCCATTCCTGGAATGCCAGGATTGCTAACTGTCATATTTGCTTGTGTCCTCAGCCAAGCTGTCAAACACTGAAATGAGTGGTGTCATAACTGATCACATGTGCAGCACTATGGCAATTGCAGTTTAAACAGAAGCAGCATCCTTGCTGTAAAGAATAGATGGATTTATTCTGCTTTGTCAGCAGATCGGCCTCTACAACTTCAGCAGTGCCTAAAATGGGAGAGCAACTGAGCATGTGCAGAGCAGTGTGAGACAGTGTATTACTGGATTTTAAACAGTATAGATACTAGGGATGCACCGAAATTTTCGGCCAAAAATGGGCCTATCCCATTTGGGCTGAAAATGGGTTAAAAATGCAGAAATTAACGATCTGTGCATTAATGAACTAACAGACCAGGCGGGAGGGTGGGCTAGCAGCCGCTAATAGCTGTAACTATGTAAGCCTTCACTTCGCTGCAATTCCCTGTCAGCGGCACGATGTACATGAATTAACTGAAGTGACACACCGGGCGGAAGGGTGGGGGGAGCGGCCGCTAATAACTATAACTATGTGAGCCTTCACTTCCCTGTCAGATAGGTATCTCCTCTGACAGGGAAGTGAAGGCTCACGTAGTTATAGTTATTAGCGGCCGCTCCTCCTGCCCGAAGTGTCAGTTCATTAATGTACATCGTGCCGCTGACTGGGAAGTGAAGTGAAGGCTCACATAGTTATATCTATTAGCGGCTGCTCGCCCGCCCTCCCGCCCGGTGTGTCAGTTCATTCATGGACAGATCGTAGTAGTAGGGACATCACCGGGAGGCGGCCGGCCAGAGGCGTGTCTTTTGAATAATGGACACCAGAGGAGCTGAGGGGGGGTGGGGGGGTGCTGAGGCGAGCTTTTTTCGGTTTCGGCCCAAAATTTTCATTTCGGTAAATTCCCTAATAGATACTTATTTTTAATGTTTTACATAGCTATACCTGCAAAAGGGGCCAGCCTGAAGTGATCTAGCAGGACTTCATTTTCTGACTAAAGTTCCACTTTAACCACTTCCTTCCCGACATATAGCAGAATGACGGCAGCAAAGTGGTTAAGTTATCCTGACTGGGCATCATATGATGTTCAGCAGGATAAGCCGCTCGCTGGTCACATCCTAACCAGGAAGTGCCGTTTATCGGCTTTCCTCCATTCACGCTGACAAGGCGCGAGTAGAGGAGAGCAGATCGGCGGCTCTCCTGACGGGGGATCTGTGCTGATAATGAGCGCATTGATTATTTGTGCAGACCCATTAGGGATGCCCACTAGAGCCCACCAGGGATGCCAACCCATGGCCACCAGGGATGCCAATCAGTGCCTATTAGGGATTCCAATCAGTGCCCATTAGTAATGCCTGTCAGTGCCGACTATCAGTAGTGCCTATCAGTGCCACCAACAGTGCCCATTAGCGCCGCCTACAAGTGCTCATCAGTGTTGCATATTAGTGCCTCATCAGTGCCACCTCATCAGTGACTAAGTGCAGCCTCATCAATGCTCATTAGTGCAGGAGAAAACTTATTTACAACATTTTTAACGTAAACAAAGAATTTTTTTTTTTTCAAAATTTTCGGTCTTTTTTTATTTGTTTAGAAAAAAAGAAAAACCCAGAGATGATCAAATATCACCAAAAGAAAGCTCTATTTGTAGGAAAAAAAAATGATACAAATTTTTTTTGGTACAGTGTTGCATGACCACGCAATTATCATTCAAAATGTGACAGTGCTAAAAGCTGAAAATTGGCCTGGGCGGCAAGGGGGTGAAAGTGCCCGGTATTGAAGTGGTTGTAAAGTACATGCAATCCCCTCTGTGAGATGCCCTAGTGTCTGTGGAAAAACAAATATGCCGGATTGTACCTTATTTCATAGCGCCACTTACATTACTGCTCGCTGCTCCCTCTCCTGATATGACAGCTACAGCGGGTGGGGCCGAGAATCCCCCACTGGTGTCAGCTGGGAGGAGAGCAGCGAGCAGTCACGTGAGCGGTGCTGTGAAATAAGGTAGAAATCTGAATATTTTTTTACAAAGCATAGAACATTTTTCGAACAGGAGATAGCATGTACTATACAAAGTTTTTTTTTTTTTAAAGGAACAGGATCTTTTTTTTTTTTTTTTCATCGTAGCAAACACTTTAATCGCCTTTTAGATCAGCAGTCTCCCCCTTCCTGAGATGGGTCACTTTGGGCTTCCTGGTTCTTGGACTTCCTGCCACACTGGAAGGGTTCCCCCTTTCCTTTCTAGGACTTTGACCTTTGTATGTTTGGACTTTCCTCTCAAGTTTCTGTTCTGGCAGATGATTGTAGACTTATTGAAAATGGTATTTCTAGGAATTTTCCAGGAAAGCAAGCTCCCCCCCCCCCCCCCCACCTCAATTGGCACCTAAATATCCATAAACCTGGATGATGTCATTGTAAATGCACGCTAGAGACATATCTATATCTAATATATATATATATATATATATATTTTTTTATTCCAGGTACGCAATAACTGTGTGGTATTTTGATGCGGATGAAAGAGCTCGAGCTAAAGAAAAATATCTAACAGGTAATTTCTTTCAAGTTGCTTACCACTTAAGGACCAGGCCAATTTCTGACAAAATCAGTATTTTTTGCTAGTCAGTTACTTTTTTTTAGCAGAGACCTTAGAGAATAAAATGGAGATCGTTGCAAAACTTTGTCACACCGTATTTGCGCAGCGGTCTTCCAAACGCAGTTTTTTGGGAAAAATACACTTTTTAAAATTGAAAAATAAGAAAACCGTGAAGTTGGCCCAAATTTGTTCCTTTAATATGAAAGATAATGTTTTGCCGAGTAAGTAGATACCCAACATGTCATGCTTCAAAATTGCGCATGCTCGTGAAATAGCGACAAAACTTGGTACTTAAGAATCCCCATAGGCGATGGTTTAAAAATTCCTACAGGTTACAAGTTTAGAGTTACAGATGAGGTCTAGGGCTAGAATTATTGCTCTCGCTTTAACAATTACGGCAATACCTCACATGTGTGGTTTGAACACCGTTTACGTATGTGGGTGCGACTTGCGTATACATTCACTTGTGCATGAGAGCTCGGAGGGACGGGGTGCTTTACATTTTTTTAAATTTTTTTTTTTTTATTTTTTTTTACTGTTTAATTTTACACTGTCCCTTTTTAAAAAAATGTTTTGATCACTTTTATTCCTATTACAAGGAATGTAAACATGCCTTGTAATAGAAATAGACAGGACAGGTCCTCTTTAATGTGAGATCTGGGGTCAAAAAGACCTAAGATCTCACATCTACACTTAAAAGCAAAAGCAAAAGAAAAATGGGCCCTTTAAGACCGTTAAGGGGAAGCCACATATGACGCCGCTCCGGTCCTCCAAGGCCATAGAGTCGAGTCGGGGCCATCTTGCCCTCACTAGACTTCCTGCCTGGGATACGGGTAGACCAACGGCTCCTGTAAGCGTGGAAAACGACCGGGAGAGGGTGGGGGGATGCAATGCTCCTTACTCTTGTCATCGGGAAGAATTACCCCCTTACAGATAGCTAAAAGGAACAATGGTGTCATTGGGAACTTATCTGAGAGGCAGAAATAGCCCATTTCTCAAGGAACCCCTAGCAGCCTCAGGGGGAACCCTAGTGTTCCTCAGAACTCTGGTTAAAAAACCCTGCTGTAGATCATCTAGACCAGTGGTCCTCAACCCTGGTCCTCAGGGCCCACTAACAGGCCAGGTTTGCAAGCTAACTGAAATACAATCCAGGTGATATAATTTGCTGCTCAGCGATTGCAGTACTCTAGTCTGCATCTCCCCAAGGTAATACTTAAAATCTGGCCTGTTAGTGGGCCCTGTAGGCCAGGGTTGAGGACCACTGATCTAGACAATAAGACCATTATTGGCCCAATGGCTTTTAGGCTTCATTCACGCTTAAGTCGTGCAGCTTTGAAACCACTCTGGGTGGATGCAACTTTGGCTTTGACCAATGATGGGCGACTGTTGTATGCATAACATTCAGGTGTGACTTTTGAGGGTCCAAATTGCAGTCTATGGCACTCAAGTCGCATGAATGTTGGACCAAGGTAGTGCAGGAACCTTTTGAGTCAATGTGAATAAGTGGTACATTTTTGAACCGTTGTCACAAGGGATGCACTGATACCTTTTTTTTTTAATCGACGAGTACTGATACTTTGTCATGTACTCGCCAATACCGAGTACTGATACTTTGCGATGCGATTTGCATCCATACAAAATGGGCGCAAATCGTACTGCAAAGAATTTGCATGCATTTTGAACAGGAATGTGGTGCGATTCCTGTCTGATTTGCATGCGTTTTCCCCACCGCTCCTGTGTGAACCCAGGCTTATCATAGTAATTTTGAGCTGGAGTTCACATAGGAGTGGTGCGGGAATCCTCCCTGCATGATGAGTTCCTCCAGCTCCCATCCGACTGGATGGCTGCAGCTTGTACTCAGTCTCTTCCTGGGCCTCCCATGGCTTTTTTCCCCCCCATTTCCAGCGGCTCTTTCCCATGCCTCCTGAGCTCTCTTCCCCCCTACCCTACAGTAGTTCGAGCCATCCACTGGACCCACCACAACCCCTCTCCTGGTCACTCTATACCAGATTGCCTCAATCCCCTGGTCAGATGCCTAAAAACCCGCTTCACCGGTGTGGGAATTTTAAATATTTGTGGCTTTCTCTCCTCTCAGTAGTCTGTACTGTCAGCACTAGGAGATGGCTTGAACCGCTGTGGGGAACAAAGCCATGGGAGAGGCAGGAGGAGCTGGAGAGGCAGATGTCCACATTCGAATGGCAGCCAGAGCTGGTGGATCTGGTCATGTAGGGAGGTTTCCCGCACCCACTCCTGTGTAAACTTCACTATGAGAAGTTTGAGTTCACACGGGAGCAGTGTGGGAAACAGCATGCAATTCGGACAGGAATTGCACCACATTCCTATTCAAATCGCATGCAGTTCTTTGCATATATGTATATGTATGAATGTAAGTCACACTGCAAAGTATAGGTTTCAATATCGGTAGCATTTTTACTTGTAAAAATACTCGGTATCGGTGCATCACTAGTTTATCATTGTAAAACACGGGGTGCGACTTGTAAGGCTTCAGTGTCCAAAGTTGTATGACAAGTTGCACAAGTGTGAATGGAGCCTTTGTCAGCTTTTGCTATACATGTGCTACTAAGTCAGGGTTGTCTTGAGGGCCACAAACCAGGCAGAATTTTGGGGAAGATGCTATAATTTTTCCTTCACAAGTGAACCTGTGCTTTACTAATGCACCAAGAACACTTCACCTTTCCTTCACAGGGAGCAAAAGAAAGAATGGCCTAAGCAGGCTTAAAGTCATGACGCCTCTCCCTATGACAACCCTAGGGGCTTGATCAGCCAAAAACCAAGCAACAGCGCTGTTACTTAGGAGGAAAGGGGGCCACACCCAAATCACGGGTATAACTCTTCACTTCTGGCAGCTGAACAGATCAGCAAGGGAGCATAAGGGTGCTAAACAATATGTTGCAGGTAGGACTGTGATACGAAGAAAGAAATGGAGGAGGAGAAATTCAAAAGTGTGTTTTACATTTTGTGACAGTCTGGATTTAATGGTGTTGCAACGTACGTAGGCATTTGCTTAGTGATGCTGCAAATATATTGTCTTAAAAAGTTTTAGTATCTGCTATTCAAGTACTGACTGCAAAATGGTCCCCATTCTTAACCCATCAATTATAGTAATTTGTTATTAGTATATGTCTCTTTGCTGTGTACTCGAAAGGCAAAAGAGTTATGCAAGTGTAAGGATCTCAACAGCAGTATCTAGAGCAGCCTTTCTCAACCTTTTTTAACACAGTGGAATCCTTGAAATAAATTTCTGGTCTCAGGGTACCCCTGCTAAAAATTAAAAATGTACAGCTCATGACACATTAGTGTGACAGACAGTGGGAAGAATTCTCCTTACTCTTGTCATCATTGGGAAGAATTACCCCCTTACAGATGGCTAAAAGGAACAATGGTGTCATTGGGAACTTATCTGAGAGGCAGAAATTGCCCATTTCTCAAGGAACCCCTAGCAACCTCAGGAGGAACTCTAGGGTTACATGGAACCCTGGTTGAGAAACCCTGATCTAGTGGATGAAAGATTCAGAGACCATTCATATTGGAGGTGCCAAGGGATACCGAATTTCTGTTTATTTTGTATGTATTTTTGTAAACCTGGTTGTGGAAGCTACACAATAAGGCTGAATTTTTAAAATATTTCGTGCCTTAAAGCTGAGCTCCACCCAAAAGGGGACGCTCTGCTCATCTGCCTCCTTCCCCGCTCACCCACCCCACCTCTGTGCCACATTTGGCACCTTTCGGGCGTGCGGATACCTGGTCCTGACTCCTATGAAAGGTAGAGGCAACCTTGGGAATAAATGCTTGATCAGTCTTGAGATTAACCCTATCCTCCAATATCTGTAGAAAGTGCGCTTTGACTGATAAAGCTTGTAGTTCGCTGACTCTGCGAAGCAAAGTCATTGCGATGAGAAAAACAGTTTTAAGAAATCTTATGGATGCCTCCTTATAATGGCTCAAAGGGTTCTCCAATGACTGCTTTTAACACAATAGACAAGCCCCATGTTGGAATCTTATGACAAGGTACTGGTAATCTTAAAACTGCTTTACAGAATCTGTTTATGAGGGGGTCCTGCTGTAGGGAATGCTGTAAGTAAACTGATATGACTGCAATCTGTACCTTTAATTGTGCTTGAGGACAGGCCCTTATCAATGCCCTCCTGTAGAAACTAGAATCGTCGGAGAGTTAGACTCTTCTTTGCCTGATTCTGACAACCATAAATTAAACCTCCTCCATGCCTTTTGGTAAATTGCTCCTGTAACTGGTTTACGGCTCTGTAACAGAGTTTTTATCACTGTCTGAGAGAACCTTAGAGTTCAGGATCTCGGATTCAGATACCAAGCTGCCAAGTTTAGCATTACTGGTCTGGGAAGGAGTACTGGGCCCTGTGATGGCAGGTACTGGTTGGAGGGTAACATCTAGGGTGGTTAATCTGTTAAAGATAGTAGAAGTGATAACCATGCCCTTTTTGGCCAAAACGGGGCAATCGAGATTAGAGATGTTCTGTCCTGAATTTTGATAGGACCCTAGGAATTAAGTGTAGGGGCAGGAAGGCGTAACCTAGCCTTAAAATCCATGCAGTCTGTAGAGCATCGACTGCCAACGGTTGATCCCTTGGATTTAGTAAAAAAATTGTAGTTTGGTGTTTGACTTGTTGGGCAAAAAAGTTAATCTCTGGAAGGCCCCATCAGGATGTGATCTCTGGGGGAAGGGGGTGGGGGGGGGGGGGGGGGGGGGAGTCAGCACCGCTTGCTCTTACCATGTTCTATGAGCCCCCCCCCCCCCCCCCTCACTTCAGGTGACTCGATTTACGTCTGTGGACATCTTGAAAGAGGGCGCTGACGTCGCTTCTGGGCAGCCTGAAGCTGACAGAATATATGGGGTCCCCTTCTTCACTTGAAAGGCTGACCATAGGATACCAGGATGGGTCGATATAGGTATGTCCACCAACCTCTATGGGGGCAGGGTGGGAGCAGGGCAGGAAGCAGTTAAAGGCCCCTATGTTGTGGTTCCCTTTCTGAGACTGACCATGTCAGATGCCTCTCCCACCCTGACCTGCAGATCCTGCTGGCCAGGACAGCTCCGAGGTAAGCCAGAGCACTCTGGAGTGTCCTCTCTTTACCTCACCAACAAACTGCTTTTTCTTTGTTGTGTATGGCAACTGCCTGCCTCACTGGGTCCTTTGTGCTTACTTAGAAAGACCACAGAGGAGAAGAAGGCAAAGACCAGTAGCAAGGCATGCGCCTCTTGCGGTCACAAGTTCCCTCCAGAATGGAGAAAACCTCTATGCCAGAAATGCATCAATAAAATGGTGGCAAAAGAGTCACAGGGGTTCCTCAAAGACATGCTGAATTCTTTGAAAAAGGAGATTAAAAGCACAATTGTTCCCCTTCGTACAGCCATAAAAAACTGGAGGTTCCTGCAAGCTCCAGCCAGGCCAGCACATCACTCACCCCCTCATGCAGCAGGGAAGAGGTGGATCAGGTGGCGCAAGGATCTGAGGCAGATAGCTCAGAATCAAATCATGAAGGGGGCCTTTGCTTGGACTCAGTTAATGAGGACCCAGCCTCAAGGGGTAAACTTTTTCCCTTGGAAGACACGGATAATTAACAGAGAGCCATTACAGATACACTGGGTATCAAATAGCAAAAGACCGCAGAGCTTTATCTACATAAGATGTACAAAGGTTTATAATTAAAACAACCTAGAACATTCCCGGTACATGAGTCCCTAAAACTTGGTTAAAAAAGAATGGACAGAACCGGAAAAGAAGCGCTTTACCCCAACTGCTATTAAACTCCGGTATCCGTTCACAGAGATACTAAACCCTGGGCCAAATACCCCAGGTAGATGCCTCGCTCACCAGAATGGCTAACAAAGCTGATTTAGCTTTTGACGACTCTGGAACTCTCAGTGATCCTATGGATAAAATGAAAGAAGCACTTCTAAGAAGAGCCTGGGAAGCCGCAGCTGCAAATTTAAATCCAGCCATAGCCTCCACCTGCATGGCAAGGACCCTATTGGTCTGGTTGACACAGCTTCAAGAATTGCTAGAGGGGGACACCCCAAGAAAGGAAGTGATAGAAACCATTCCCACTCTAACCAGAGCGACCGCTTTCCTGATTGACACATCAGCAGAATCTGTAAGTCTATCAGCAAGAACTACTGGCCTAATTAATTCAGCTAGGAGAGGCCTGTGGCTGAAGTCATGGGAGGGAGACATCTCCTCCAAAAACAATTATGTGGCATCCCCTTTAAAGGCGATTTACTGTTTGGACCCGACCTGGAAACAGTATTGGACAGAACCCCAGCCAAAAACAAGGGATTTCCTCAAGTCAAAAAGAATAAGGGGAAAACGCCCTTTCTTTTTCGTTCATTAAAGGAGACCGCTTAATATCATCATTAGACGGATGGGTAATGCTACTCTTTTTAGGAGTAGGATACTAGGCAGAAAAGGTTTAACAAAAGTTAAAAAAAAAAAACAACTACGCCTATGGGGCAGTCCCAGGTGGTATACTCTCACTTCCTGCTCTTGGATCTCAGTTTCTTTCTGCCTAGTCAGGAGTAAGGACCTAGCTCCTTGCTGGGATCTCTGGTCCTGGCACTTTCCTTTTTTTAAACAGAATTTTTTCTTTTATTGTTTTCTTTGTCTACAATCTAGTTGTTCTTGTGAGAACTACTATCATCTGCCAGACTGGATGATGCACTGGATATCCTAAATCCTTACGGTCCTCCCAGTCTGGCCAGCGAGTGAGCCCATGCAGACCTTAGCTCCGCACTAGGTCGGCCGTGACAGGGTCCCATTGGGTTCTGGTCCAGGGAGGAGTCCAGTCTGCCGATCAACATCTGGAAATTAGAGCAATCAGGTTATGCCTGTCCCAGAGGACAGATCGTCTGCAGGGGTGTCGGGTGACGATTCAATCGGACAACGCCACAGTCGTGGCATATATCAATCACCAAGGGGGCACAAGAAAGGCCTAAGTGACCAGAGGTGGACGGTATTCTAAGTTGGGCAGAATGCTTTGTTCCAGCGCTGTCTGCTGTGCACATTCCAGGGGTGGAAAATTGGCAGGCGGACTATCTCAGTCGTCAGGCTCTGTGCCCGGGCGCATGGTCTCTTCACCCGGAAGTGTTTCAACAACTGTTTCTGGTAGGGGAACCCCGATGTGGACCTGTTGGCCTCTCGTCTCAACCGGAAGGTTTCAAGATTCGTTGCGAGGTCTCGGGATCCTCTGGCAGACGCTCTGGTGTTTAATTTTTAATGTTAAAATTATTCTCATACCTGACCCTTCTTTCCTACCGAAAGTCTCTTCAACCTTCCACAGAACTCAGGAGGTGATTATCCTCTCCCTTCCAGATTCTATGGATAGGAAAAGAGTCACTTATAACAAGCTGTAAGAAAGATCCTGATAGCTTACCTCAAAAGAACTAAAGTGTGGTGGAAAACAACCACGCTATTCATCCTTCACGCAGGAGTGAACAAAGTAAAGTCGGCTTTGAAAAGTACAATAGCAAGATGGATAAAGCCTGCTATTCAAACAGCTTACCAAGCACTAAACCTCGCTCCACCGAGCGGTGTCAGAGCCCACTCAATCAGAGCTTGGGCATCGTCAAGTGCAGATCTGCAGGGCAGCGACACGGTTGAGTTTCAATACCTTTGCAAGGCATTACCATATTGACCAGCTGTCCAGCCAAGATCAGATTTGTGATCGCAAGGTACTCCAGACTTTTTTCCCTACCTAGTAAGTGTTGTTTGAGACATCCATCAGGTGCTGCCCTGGAAGGCAATTAGAGAAGACAGAGTTAGGTACCTAGTAACTCTTTTTCTAAGAAGTCTTCCAGAGCAGCATCCATTCCCGCCCTAAACAACATTATAAAAGGTGCTTTGAGGATTCAAAGAACTTACTGAGGGGTTCTTCTGTACTTTGATATTACTGAGACTGAAGGTATGACTGACTTTTTTTATAATGATGGACTGCGCTTCCTGTTTCAGGTTGGAGGAGCCTATCTCTCAGGTGCTGCCCTTGAAGACTTCTTAGAAAGAGTTACCAGGTACCTAACTCTGTTGTTTTAGGCTACTTGAAAAGGGCCTTTTTTCTGGTTCTGACCATTCCTTGAGCACCATATCTATCTGTCATGAATTTGTGCACTGGGAAAACCTTGGGCTTCTGTTTGCTCAGCCCCTGATACATTCTATCATGCCTTGATAGCAGAGCTTCTTCCTCCTTAAGCTCTAAGGTTTTGTTGATAGCTCAGTGAAGTTCATCCACTTCCTCCAAAGAAAGTCTGAACCTGGTAGATTTTGAGACATTGTCCTGACCCTTCTCCTGTCCGGAGTCTGATTGGGAGGAATTCAGGTCAGAAATCTTAGGGGGGCTCTCCTGAGTCTGAAGCTACAGGAGTAGGAGAGGTGAGCATCTGATCTGACTGACTTGCAGCCGTGTTTGGCACCTGCTCATCTGCAATAAACTTTCAAAATGATTGAAATGTAAATTGCACCTCATCCTTGAAAGAGCAGAGAAATTTTGAAAATGGAGAATCTTCTTACTGCTGTAATGCATGTGGGACATAAGGTCTTAGAATAGCTAGTAAACAGCCTTGAAACAACTTTTCAGTCTTTGCAGCTGCTTTTTCTGATCTAGAAGTTTCTTTCTGAGAGGGGACAGATAGAAAAAAAAGGGGGGGAAAAAAAAGGGGAGTCTAAGACTGCCAGCCTACCTGTGATGAGCCGGTGCTTGCCTCCCCTAGAGCGTGGAATGCCTCCATGATGTCCCTCTGCTCGCGGTCACTGGCGCCTTATGCCTGTGCTTCCACGCCTTTAAGACACCGGCTCGGCCCTCCCCTTGTCTCTGCGCCTGGAGGCAGGAACCACGACCTCCGGCATGCAGTGATGACCTCCCATCCGCCGGAATTGACGCCCGGCATCTTCCAGTTTGCGGCGTCCTACAGCGAGCATGCCTAGGGCATTCCCCACTGCTGATGTCGCCGATGCTCAACCATCACTGCCCTCACTGGGCACTGGAGAGAGGGGGGCGGGAAACTCCAAACAACTGCGGAGGGAACCCAAGGCCAAAGGTTGCTCCCATGAAAAAAGGGGAGGGGAACTCCTGGCTGACGCTGGTAGCCCATAAGCGATGGAGCTCATCCAGCCCTCTCTTTGAATAGTTCCTCCAGGCAACATGTCTCTGGAGTGAGGAAACACAAAAAACTGACCAGGTGCCTGAGAGATTGCCTTTTAAAGAGCTAGTGGCAATGTGTTTCCTGTCCGGTGGGAGGAGCTCCATCTCTCAAGGGCTGTCCTGGAAGATGACTAGGGGAAACATTTTTTCACATAGCAACTTCTAAAAACGTCACATTTCAGCCTCTAGGAAAATGAAACAAGGAATTTGATTGCGATGGGAAGTTTTTTAAAAATGCAGCCATATGTGGTGTTATACAAGGATAATATTAGCTTAACCACTTCAATACAGGGCACTTTCACCCCCTTCCTGCCCAGGCCAATTTTCAGCTTTTAGCGCTGTTGCATTTTGAATGACAATTGCGCGGTCATACAACACTGTACCTAAACCAAATTTATGTAATTTTTCCCCCCACAAATAGAGCTTTCTTTTGGTGGTATTTGATCACCGCATGGTTTTTTCTGTTTTGCTAAACAAATAAAAAAAAGACCGAAAAGTTTGAAAAAAAAAAAAGTTTTTCTTTGTTTATGCTATACAATTTTGTAAATAAATGTTTTTTTCCAGCACTGATGAGGCTGCACTGACAGGCGCTGATGGGGAGGCGCTGATGAGGAGGCACTGATATGCAGCATTGGTGGGCACTGATAGGCAGCACTGATGGGCGGCATTGATGGGCACTGATAGGCGGCACTGATAGGCGGCACTGATTGGCACTGATAGGCGGCACTGGTGGGCAATAATGGGCACTGGTGGGCGGCACTGATAGATATATATATATGTGTATGTGTGTGTGTGTGTGTGTGTGTGTGTGTGTATATATATATATATATATATATATATATATATATATATTACACATACATACATATAATATTATAATTTGGCAGAGACCCCTACAGCGCTCACTTGAGTACTGTTCTGTGCAGGGGGCGGGAGTGGCTGGTTCAGTCTCCCTGCGGCTCACTGAGAGGCTGCTGGTCCAGGCATCGTCCTGGACCGGCTGAGTAATTTCAGCCAAAAGCGGGTCACAGGAGTGCAGAATGCCCTATGAACAAAAGCTTTGACCATACTTCTCTTTTAAGATAAAACTCAAGCCAAAACTTTAGTCTGTGTTTTAGTTTTATATTGTGAGTGGGGTGAGTCATCCTTTTCCTTCCCTTGTAAGCCCGGCCATGGACTGTTCGAATCCTGGCGGCTGAATGTACCAAGTTGATCGATCAACATGGATACAAGCAGCCTACTGGATTTTACTTGCAATTATTGCTAGAAGCTTCTAGCAATAATCACGTATTCTCCTGGCAGGGACGGCTTCCCTTGACCCCCCCCCCCCCCCCCCCTACCGGGAGAATACAATGTCTCGGAAGTAGGGATATCCCTGTCAGCACTCTGTGTTGATGTGAGAATCGTGCAAATTGTGCACTGTCTATGGCATGTTCACACTGTGTTCTAATACTAGTTACACCCCCCCCCCCCTTTTTTTTTCTTTTCCCCCAATTCACCCCTCTCCTCCCTTTTACAACTCTTTTCTCTTTTGATCAAAAAGGTTTTTACACCTTGGTGCTGATTTTTTATGATTCAATCATTGTTTGTTTGATCCTATTTTGTCAGATATCTTCTTGTCATTGTTGACTTTACGTTTGCCTTCTCCAGCCCTGTTTGCATGTACTGTTGTACTTTGTTATTTTAAGATGATTATTATCCTGTTGACTGTATTATTTTCTGGCACACCAACCACTTGTCATTTAATCTTAATTGCCGTCTTTTGTGCATCTTTAAATTAAAATGAAAAAGCAAAACGCAGGTAACTGCAATGACGCACCGAAAACAATAGTTTTCAATGTGGCTTGTTCACATCAGAATGCAGTGTTTCACTGCGTTTCAAAGAGGGTTGTGATAATATGCAACTTGTTTGCATTATATTACACCTCTCTGTATGAAGCCCTGCATGTCCCTGCACATCAAGCACACTGCTTTGCGATAATATGAATGAAGTGTCAAGGGAGCTCATCACACTGCCCTTCCAGACTGCTCACTGCAGCTAGAACCAGGGTGGATTTGATTTAAATTAAGTAGTAAAAAGTCATTACGTCATTCGGCGATTCGCAGTGTGTGCTGTGATGTATTTCAGGGCATGAAATTTCGCAGTATTACAAAGGAGATGAGCTGTACTGCGTGCTCTGCCCCACCTCCGCCCCGCCTCCTCTCAGTGAGCTGTATGTATGTATGTATGTATTGTATTGAGGCCGTGCTCCGCCCCGCCTCCTCTCAGTGAGCTCAGTGAGGATATAATGCTTTCAGTCCTCAGGCGGGGCGGAAGCACGGCCTCAATACAATACATACATACATACATACATACATACATACATACATACATACATACAGCTCACTGAGAGGAGGCGGGGCGGAGGTGGGGCAGAGCACGCAGTACAGCTCATCTCCTGTGTAATACTGTGAGATTTCATGCCCTGAAATACATCCCAGCACACACTGCGAATCGCCGAATGACATAATCGCGACCGGACCCGGAAGTGAGAAGAGGATAAATAAAGCAGAAAATAAGGTATTTACTAGCAAAAAAAAAAAAAAAAAACTTTCCATTGGTAAAAGTCATTTTAAAGGGGATTACATACATCTAAAGTCACTAAAATGGGTGGAACTCCACTTTAAATCATGATTTTTTTTTTAAAGAGGAACTGTCATTTCTTTCCCGCACCCTCTCCTCCTCTGACTCACTGACAGTCCCATTCACTTTAATGGGACAGCTGGTGATGCGGCATTGACACCACAAGGTGAGGTATGTGGCGGCAACAGGGGAGTGGATGCCCCCTACCTGGCGCTGCCATGATGGACCTGAAATGACAGGTGCTCCTTTTTAAATGTCATTCTTGCCTGTAGTTTGTGTGAAATTGTGTGAATGCATCAATGCAGAGTATGTTATTTTAGCTTGCAGAGCTTGGATTCATTGAAGGAGTTTACCAAAAATGTAAATATTGCAGAATATACAGCCTCATGCTATATAAGCTCCATTGCATGCTGAAAAAACTAAATTATTAATGTATCCTAAATATAAAATTATCTTTAGATAGATTTTTTACTCCAAAAGCATTCATTAAAATAAATTTTAATAATCAAAAATGTTTGTTTTTCTCTACCATTTTCCTTTTTCAGGAGAGAAATCTGTAAGGATTGAACTAAACAAGTCGTCGGATGGAATTGCGAAAGAAGTCTGAAAGGATTTGCAGCAATTCTTTTATTTAGACAATATTTGCCAAGTGGCCTGGTAACCGCGTACTTGCTGAATTGCAGCGTGTACAATGGAGTCCCCTTCAGAGGCGTGTTATGTTGTGAATGTAAATAATAGTAAAAAAAAGTATTATAATTATATTTTATCTGATGTACCAAAAACTCAAATTTTATTACTGGTCTAATGCACACAGACCAATCTTGACAATGCTTTTATGAAAAATATAAACAGACTATATCTATATATATATATCTGTGCATAACTGCACTCTAATTAAATGCTGACTTTTGTTTTTATTAACCTGATCTTGAATTTTTCCTAAAGTAGAAAATGTACTCTCATCCATTTATTTTGTTACAAGGTACAAAGTATGAAGTAACTTAATAAAACAGAGTTCATTCCTACATTAACGTTTAAGCACACAAACCTGCTTTATTAAAACTTTAGCAAAACTTAAAATCTATGTAAAACTGCCCTGACTGTATTTTAACTTGCTTGCATTTTTGTTAATTTTACCATTTAAGGTGAATTTACTAATTATTAAGAGTTTAAAAATATACTGATTGGATGATCTGCTTGAAAGAACACACAATTGTAGTATTCAATTGTCGGTTTTATAGGTTCAAAGTGTTTAAAATAAAATAACAAATATTGCAGGATTGTTTTCGAGAAAAAAAAGTTTAAACTGCTTTTATTCATTTTATTGAAGAGCTGTTTTCCTAAAGTACACCTGTCCATGAGAAAACTTCCTAATTGTCGTTGCTGTTCTGATCCTTTAAAAATTCTATTTGCCTGGCTTGAATATTTCAGTCGCAGGCCCCAACCAAGCAAAAGCCAGGGAGAGGTCATAATTTATGTACTTGCAGTGAATACCCTATATTTCTTCCGTGACTAGTGTCCTCCAAAAATGCAATTGTACCGCTATATCTGAGAAATATGTACATAAAGGAGTTGTTAAATATTATACTGGCATGTTTCACTTGAGTACATATGAACAGGTGTGACTGTATTACTTCAGTTATTGGATAGAATATGTTCACATAAATCGCTGATATTCAGACTTTGTTAATCTCTTTAGATTTACTAGATCTATTTTTGATTAATTCTGATCCTCCAGTACCTCCAATAATGCTTTTGGAAGTTATTTCATAGCAGCAGATGACATAAGTATTGACGCAGGGGAATATACTCATTTATCTAGACATGAATAAAGCGCCTCAAAATATGACTTGATGCGGAATTGCGATTGCTGGAACTAAAAAAAAAAAAAAATTGAGCTTTATTCCTAAATATTTATCTTGCATACTTGGTGCCTTATGTAGATGAATTGGCAGTTCCTGGAAAACTGCTTTTGTTTTTGGTGGTTCTCCTCCCCCCCCAATATTTTAGGGCACTGTGGTGCTTTGAGGCTTTTTTGACCCCCTAAGCAGCTTTAAAAAAAATAAATAAATAAAGCTGCTTTGTGTGCAATACTTCCCCTGATGACCCCCTACCATAATATTTTTCCACCACTAGATGCCCTCAGTCTTCTGGGTTAAAAGATACTTGGTGACATTGGGAGAGATTTACTAAAACTGATACAGCTGTGCATAGTAACCAATCCGCTTCTAATTTTAGCGTGTTCAAATAAAGTGTTACTAAACACACACTGTTTAATTTATATCGCCCCTTCTATTTCTGTATGTGGATGAGGGCAGGGCACTGTATTTTAATAATTAAAAAAAAAAAAAAAAAATCTAAGTACCTTTTTCCTAATCTATATACTGCTGTCACATGACCCTGGTCTTTCCCAGCCTGTCGGCAGGGACACATAAGTAGGGGGGAGCGTCTAGCCCTCTTCTGCTGGTCCCATGTTCAAAGAAAAAATAAAACCTTTGGTATGCAGAGTAAAAATAAATATCAAACTGTTTTAAATTGTCATAACATATATATTTCAGATTAAATCTTTATTATTTTGTGGAAATAGTCACTCCCTTCCAGCCTGTGTCTTAGAATAATTGGGAAGTGAATCGAGATGTGATATCCCGTCCCCATTGTGTTTAGCGTGTTAGTGGGCATGGAGAAGGGAGAGAGGAAGAAGGCTGTCATTTACCACTGTGTATACATCCACATATGACTCCCTATCACATCTGAGCAGCCCATGTGACTATAAAGGAAATGCTTACCATAGAAATTTACTGACAACTGAGCATGTGCAGAGTTGTCTCCACAGCTGTAAAATCCCTAGCCGAATTGGGTATATGAACAGAAGGTGGAGATGAAGAACAGCAGGACCAACCAGGTTTTTTTTGCAGAATACAGAAAACAACTCTCAAATTGTGTATGAACATCATGTAAAACCATTTATTGATAGTGGATTTTTTTTTTATGATGTGGCACTTTGACAATAAAACCTAGAAGTGAATTGGCTACTATGCTTAGCTGCAGATTATGTGTGCACGTGTTTTAGCAAATCTCCCCACTGCTTCCAGAAGACCCAAGCTTCCCATACGTTAGTCAGTTTTTTCAATTCACCGAGCAGGTTGAATGGGGGGAAAAAAAAGAATGTACCTAAATTTCCCTATCCACACTTCAAACATCAAACCGCCATTTTGATGTAGCCTGTGTTCTATACAGGACGGCAATGTTTGTGTAGTCTGACGGTCCTTTTGCTGTGGTTTGCCATTGAAAATAGCGGCCATGATAGTGGAGCTCTGTGTGTGCTGATTTCGGCGGTGGGAGCAACCTCCTCATTGCCTGGTACTGACTCCTTAATCATTTTACTTCCTGATCGCCGCATGTGTAGTGCAGATTATCCTGGCGGCTTCGAAGTGTCTTTTGGCTCAAGTGCTGGTCTGCGGATCAGACTTAAAAGAAAAAAGGCCTTGACTGATCTTCCTTTCCAAGCATATTGCCTGTTTGGAGCTACCCTGGATGACCTCATTAAAGGTCTCAGAAGGGGGAAAGAGTACCTTTCTTCTGCAGGCTACTAAGGGCAAGAAACCTCGTCGTAGACGTGTGCTCCCCTCCTCAGCTCATAAGAAATTTTTTCGTCCCTCAGGATCGAGTGTCAAGGGCTCGAAGCCTTTCAGGGCCTCTTCAGAAGGATCCAAACGAACCTGGTCTGGCAAACCAAGATGGGGCTTCTTCAGACCCGGGGAAAAGGCTCCTTCAGCATGAAGGTACGTCCTCCCCCCCACATCAGGGGTGGGGGGATGTCTTCGCTGGTTTCCAGACCCGTGGACCTTCCTAGCGCAAGACAAAGTGTGTCCAGGAAGTAATTTGGTCCGGCTACAACATTGAGTTTTGCTCTTGTCAACCGGCAAGGTTTTTTCCTTCCAACTTGCACCTGTCCCCAGATCGCTTACAGGGCCTGTTCGGGGCGGTACAAGACCTGTTCTTTCAAGGGGTGATTGTCCCGGTTCCGACTTTGGAACGTTTTCAGGTTTTTTACTCAAACCTGTTCACAGTCCCCAGGAAGGAAAGCAAAGTGTGTCCAATCCTGGACCTCAAGGTACTAAACTGCTTTGTGCAGGTTCAGCATTGAGTCTATTCGTACAGTGGTAGCATCCCTGCATCAGTGTGCTAGGCCTGATGGTGTCTACCTTTTGAGGCGGCTCGTTTTGCACATTCCAGAAGAGGTCCCTGCAAAGGGAGAATCTGACCAAATGGGACAAGAATCTCCAGTCTCTGAAAAATCAGATTCGGCTGGGTTGGGGGGGGGGGGGGGAACGACGGAGTCCTTGATATGGTGATTTCGTTCTTCGGCTGGGCAAATCCTTCCTCCCCTTGTATTGGACAATGGTCACCAGGGAGGGATGCCAGCCTGTCTGGCTGGGGAGGCGTCCTCAGCAAGAATTCTGCTCAGGGGATCTGGACGCTGGAAGAGTCCAGACTACCGATCAATGTCTGGGAACTCTGAGCAATCAGACGGTGTCTGGATCATTGGACAGATCATCTTCAGCGTTTTCCAGTGCGCATTCAATCGGACAATGCTATGGCTGTGGCTTATGTCAATCCTCAAGGGGCACAAGAAAGTGTCCTGGTGGCTCTGGAGGTAGCCGGAATTCTAAGGTGGGCAGACTGGTTTGTTCCAGCCCTCTGCTGTACACTTTTTCCGGGGTGGAAAATTGTCAGGCGGATTATCTCAGTCGGCAGGCGTTTGACCACGGGGAGTGGTCTCTTCACCCGGAGGGATTTCATCAGCTGTGTCCGGTGGGGCACCCCTGAGGTGGATCTGTTGGTGTCTTGGCCCAGAATGATGCAGAGGTTTGTAGCCTGGTCAAGGGATCCTCTGGCGGACACCACAGACGCGCTGGTGGCCCCTTGGGGTCAGTATGTGCTGATTTATGCCTTTCCTCCTCTCAAGCTACTGCCTAGAATTCTATGCAGGATGGAGGCAGAAGGGATTCTGGTCATCTTAGTGGCTCCGGACTGACCTTGCCAGGGTTGGTACGCCTGGTCGTCGACGTTCCTTTGGAAGCTTCCTCTGAGGGAGGATCTTCTCTCCCAAGGGCTAATATTCCATCCTGCTTTAGTTGCTGGCTTTGATGGCTTGACTGAATACAAAGTGCTGAAGGATAGGGGTTTACCGGAGTCGGTGATTCCTACCCTTTTGAAAGCTAGGAAATCTACTTCTAGGAAGACCTACCATCGTACGTGGAAGACGTACATTCCGTGGTGTGAGTCTCTTGCGGTTCCTCCTCGATCCTTCTCGGTGGCTTCGATCTTAACCTTCCTTCAACAGGGAGTTGAACAGAAATTGGCCTTGAGTACCATCAAGCGCCAAGTGTTGGCCTTGGCATTTTCTTCCGGTGACCTTTGGCCACACTCCCAGGTGCATACCTTTCTTCAGGGTGTCCGACATTTGGTTCCTTCATTGCGGCCTCGGGATCTGAATTTGATGTTTTCAGCTCCGCAGAAGCCTTCTTTTGAAAATATTTGGGCAATTCCTCTGCTTCTGTTGTCCCAGCAGGTGGCTATCGCTTCTGCCCGCAGGGTGTTGGAACTGGCGGTGTTATCCTGCCTTTCACCTTACCTGGTGATTCACAGGCATAAGGTGGTTCTTTGCCCCTGCCTGTCATTTCTTCCTAAGGTTGTCTCTGACTTTTATTTGATTGAAGATATTGTGTTGCCTTCCCTGTGTCCCATCATTAGGAAATTGCCTTGCATGCCTTGATTGTGGTCTGGGCAATTAGGGTGTACCTGGCAGCTACGGAGGGCGCTTAGTGCCTGCTGCTGGGCCTTCTGTCATCAGGCCTCAGTGACGCAGGTTTGCAAGGCGGCCACCTAGTCGACGGGCACACTTTCACAAAGTTTTATAAAATGAATGTGTTGGCATCTGTGGATGCTTCCTTTAGCTGCAAAGTTTTGCAGGCTGCTGTTTAAGAGGACCTGATCCTCTTTAAGGGTGTATTTTTTTTTTTTTTTTCAGGCTGGCTTTGGTTGTTTTGTTGAGCCCCTGTGGCCTGGTTGGCTAATGTTTTGCCTTGGGAACTTTTGGGTTGTTCCCACCCCTCATCTTTAACACTGCTTTAGGACATCCCAATGGTTATGAAAATCAGGAGCTGTGACCGCAAATGAATGAAAGAGAAAATGTGATTTTTGACTTAGTGTAAAATCCATTTCTCTGGTGTTCATTGACAGACACAGCACCCACCCCTCTGTGGAGCTTTTATTCTCCTGACACTGCTTGTTACAAAACTGAGTGGCTATAGCAGAGAGAGGGAGTATACCCCCTGGGACTGCCCATGGGTGTAGCCAGAATTTTTTTTTTTCTGCCTAGTGTCCTACTCCTGTAGAGGCGGTATAACCCAATGGTTATGGATACCAGGAGCTGTGTGCGTCAATGAGCATCAGAGAAATGGCTTTTACGGTAAGTTGAAAATACCATATTTTTCATAATCGGTCGCCTGTTGAAGAGGGTACGGGGGGGGGGGGTAGAGAAGGACCCACAATCCTGTAAAAAGGAGGGGGCTGTTTTGAGGTAGAGGCTCTGGACACTGATATTGTTTCATGTTACACGTTGAAGTGGTTGTAAATATAGTTGAGTGAGCACCTGGATGTCCGGGTTTGGCGGGTCCAGCCGAACTTAAAAAAAAAAGTCTGGGTTCGTGGCCCAGACTTAACCTGAACTTGACCCTGATCCCGAACCCCATTGAAGTCAATGGTGACCTGAACTTTTGAGCTCTAAAATGGCTCTAAAACAAACATGGAAGGGGCCAGAGGACTTCAAATGGCAGCAAAATCTTCTTAAGAGCATGGCAAGTGCTCTGCAAACAAATGTGGATAGGGAAATAACATAAAATACATAAAAATAAAAAATAATCTTGAATGATGTAAGAGGAGGACGAGGCCCATATGGAGTAGGAGGTTGAAGTGGAAGTGGTGGAGGACGAGGTAGCCAACACTGGTTTTGGTTTTTAATTAAATTTTTTTTTTAAATTAGCGTACACCCCAAAAGAGTAAGAAAGATCAAATACAACAATGGTTAGGTAAGGCCGGTATACTTGTCTATTCTGCACAAGGTACGGACAAGTCCTGTGGGATCCATGCCTGGTTCATTTTAATGAACGTGAGCTTGTCCACATTGGCTCTGGACAGGTGGCTGCGCTTGTCTGTGATAACGCCCCCAGCCGTGCTAAATACCCGTTCAGATAATACACAAGCTGCAGGGCAGGCCAGCACCTCCAAGGCATAAAGGGCAAGCTCAGGCCATATGCCCAACTTGGAGACCCAGAAGATGAAGGGGGCAGACCCGTCATTCAGTATGTCTAGGTGGGTGCACACATACTGCTCCACCATGTTAGTGCTGGGTTGTGGTCCTGCTGGTGGAGCTCCAGTTGCAAGGAGAGGACGTGGTCAATCTGGGCCAGCTACACGCACAAGTGAAACACCTTTCTCAGCTGCGAGTAGGCGACAGAACCTGCAGCAGTGTTTGGCAGTTCCTAATGCGCCTCTACAAATGTTGAGGCCAGAACAAGTACAGGCGATAGTAGATTGGGTTGCTGACAGTGCCTCCAGTTCCTTCACATTGTCTCCCACCCAGTCTTCTGCTGAAAGGTCAGAGTTGGCACCTGCCGCCGATGTCCATCAATCTTTCACCTCACCCCCTTGCAAATCAGCCAAGCAGTCTAAGCCCCAAGTCATGCAGCAGTCTCTTCTTTTTGATGACTCTGTTAGCATGGTTTCCCAGGGCCATCCACCTAGCCCTGCCCCAGAAGTGGAAGAGATTGAGTGCACTGATGCCCAACCACTTATGTCTCAAGATGAGTACATGGGAGGACCATCCCAGGACATCTCGGATGATGACGAAACACAGGTGCCAACTGCTGCGTAATTCTGAATTGTGGAGACCGACAAGGAGGGCAGGGGTGAAGACTGGGTGGAAGATGATGTGGAGGAAGATGAGGTCCTCGACCCCACATGGAATGAATGTCATGCAGGTGACCTGAGTAGTTTGGAGGAAGAGGCGGTGGTCGCACAGAGCCACCAGCACAGCAGAAGAGGGAGCAGGGTGCAAAAGTGGAGCGGCCGTGCCCTAGACACTACGCCTGCTACTGCCCAACGCAGCAAGGGACTGAGCACACCAAAGCCAGCTCAAAGGAGTTCCCTAGCGTGGCAGTTCTTCAGACAATGTGATGATGACCGGACACGAGTGGTTTGCACGCTGTGCAATCTGAGCCTGAAGCGAGGCATAATCCTTCTCAACCTGAGCACAACCTGCATGACCAGGCATCTAAGTGCAAAGCATGAGCTGCTGTGGAGTAGACACCTCAAAAACCAAGAAAGGTCTCTGGCTCCTCCTGCTTCCTCTTCTGCTGCAGTCTCGGCGTCTTCATCCACTTCTGTAATGACACTGGCACCTGCCACCCCGCAAACAGAGGATCTGCCAGCAACACCACCACCTGGGTCACCAACAACCATCTCCACAATGTCCCGTTGAAGCGTTCAGCTTTCTATCTCCCCAACACTGGAGCGGAAGAGGAAGTACCCACCCGCGATCCCTGGCCCTGAATGCCAGCATTTCAAAATTCCTGGCCTTTGAAATGCTGTCATTCCGTCTGGTGGAGACGCAGAGTTTTAAAAGCCTTACTGTGGTGGCTGTCCCACAGTACGTTGTGCCCAGCCGCCACTACTTTTCCAGGCAAGCCATCCATTCCCTGCACAACCAAGTGGGTGACAAAATCAGGTGTGCACTGCGCAACGCCATCTGTGGCAAGGTCCAACTAACTACGGATACGTGGACCAGTAAGCACGGTCAGGGACGTTATATCTCCCTAACGGCACACTGGGTAAATGCAGTGGCGGCTGGGCCTAAGGCGGTTAGCAGTTTGGCGCATGTCCTTCCACCACCGAGGATTGCAGGGCGCATCAGTTTGCCTCTTGTTCCTAACTCCTCCTACTCCGCTTCCTCATCCTCTACCGCCTCCTCATCTGGTCAGCGTAACACCTTCACCACCAACTTCAGCACAGCCAGAGGTAAACGACAGCAGGCAGTTTTAAAACTTGCCTGTTTGGGGGAAAAACCCCACACCGCGCAGCAGTTTTGGAGGAGCATGAAACAGCAGACCGATGAGTGGTTAGTGCCAGTGAGCCTCAAGCCCTGCCTGGTGGTGTGCGATAATGGGCAAAATCTTGTAGCAGCTCTGGGCCTAGCCGGTTTGACGCACATCCCTTGCCTGGCGCATGTGATGAATTTGGTGGTACAGAGCTTCCTTAAAATGACCCCGATATGTCAGAGTTGCTGCAGAAAGTGCAGACACATATGCACTGAGCTTGCATTACATGGCCGCTACACGCCGCACGCCTAACAGGTTGGATACTGTTGTTGTTCTATTCCGCTATTGAATAAAAAAAACATTTGAATGAAAAACTGAAAAATATTTTTTCCCCTAAAAACTAAAAAAAAAAATTTCCCCATAAACTGGTGCTATTTGAAGAGCAGATTAGAAAAGCAAATCAAGATTAAGCAGACACATATGCACTGAGCTTGCATTACATGGCCGCCGCACGCCGCCCACCTAACAGACTGATAAAAGTTTTTTTTTTCTCCCTCCTCCACACTGGGCTCAGGTCAGGGCAAAAAGATTGTGCACTGCACCCCCACACAATAAAATCAATGTAGATCGCTGTCTGATTAAAGAAGATTCTTCCTATTCTTTCCCTGAAAGCAATCATCAGCCTGCCCCTACAATAATTTCCTATTTCTCCCTCAGCAGCATCAGGAACCTGTCCCTACAGTAGTTAGAGCCGAGTGACGCGCGGCGCTATGTGACTCCAGCTTACATAGAGGCTGGGTCACATGCTGCACTGGCCAATCACAGCCATGCCATTAGTAGGCATGGCTGTGATGGCTTCTAAGGGCACACTAGTTAAACGCTTGCTGATTGGCTGCCTTGCAGCTGTTGAAACCGTGCCATTAAAACCGCGCCAAAACAAAACCGCGCCAAAACATGAAATAACATTACAGAACAACGGACTCTACCCTGAACATACAGTGAAATGTTCGGGTCTGTGTCTGGGTACCGAATACCCAAAAGTCCGGTACGATCCCGAACAATACAGTCCGGGTTCGCTCAACCCTAGTTGTAAACCCTCACATATACCCAGTCCCAGTGAAGTGCACAGCCTCAGATGATACACAGAGATGAAACAAATCCTTCTACACAAGTTTTACTTGTACTGTATACCTGCAGTCCTCCCCTCACTACACCCTTTGAAAAGTGCAGATTGTGTTAAAAATCTTTCTTCATTATTCAGCAGTACTTAGGGATGGTTGGAGAGACTGTATTTGCACTGTGAAAGCACTGATTTAAGGAAAGGCACACCCCCCCCCCCCATACATAGGTGGAGGAACAATGGAATGGGCAGAGCTGTATTCCGAATGGACAAGCTCCCTGCTTATCTCCCTCTCCGACACAAATTTTCAGCTACGGTTATCTCATTTGTCGGAGAACTTGTCAGCAGTGACTTATGCTGATAAGAGAGTAACAAATACCCAGAGAGAAATGGCACTTAGAGCTTTGGAGCGAGATAAGTAAGCACTACAGTATATGTGCTTAGATCAAATTTCAGGAAGAGGGTTTACAACCCCTTTAATTATAAATATCCATGTAACTTGAAATTTGGTCAGAAAGACTGACTTCTCTTTTAACGTAGTACAATGCCTCTAGGGACACTTGTGTAAATGAGTTAGTCTTCGTAGCAGAAAAAATTAATTCCAATGCCGTTACTTGTAAATGTTACAGATATATGACAATTCATCCTCAACCCATGGGTGTGGCTGTTAGGGATGGGCCAAACACCCCCCTGTTTTGTTCACGGCAGAACTCCTGAACAGGGGAAGTGTTCTAACCCGAACAATGAACCCTGTTGAAGTCTATAGGATCTGAACAGGAAAAATCAAGTGTGCCCATTTCGAAGGCTTACAGTGCCTTGCGAAAGTATTCGGCCCCCTTGAACTTTGCGACCTTTTGCCACATTTCAGGCTTCAAAGATAAAGATATAAAACTGTAATTTTTTGTGAAGAATCAACAACAAGTGGAACACAATCATGAAGTGTAACAAAATCTATTGGATATTTCAAACTTTGTTAACAAATAAAAAACTGAAAAATTGGGCGTGCAAAATTATTCAGCCCCTTTACTTCAGTGCAGTAAACTCTCTCCAGAAGTTCAGTGAGGATCTCTGAATGATCCAATGTTGACCTAAATGACTAATGATGATAAATAGAATCCACCTGTGTGTAATCAAGTCTCCGTATAAATGCACCTGCACTGTGATAGTCTCAGAGGTCCGTTTAAAGCGCAGAGAGCATCATGAAGAACAATGAACACATCAGGCAGGTCCGAGATACTGTTGTGGAGAAGTTTAAAGCTGGATTTGGATACAAAAAGATTTCCCAAGCTTTAAACATCCCAAGGAGCACTGTGCAAGCGATAATATTGAAATGGAAGGAGTATCAGACCACTGCAAATCTACGAAGACCTGGCCGTCATAGAGTCCTTTGTGTGGTGGCTTTCAGGTGACGGGCTAGCAAAAAGCGACCCCGCCTTCCCCTGCCTCATCTGTCTCATCAGATCCTGAATCTGATTCGGCCACTGCGGATGTGGGTCACCCTGCTGGGTCTTCGACCACACGTCTGGAATCCTCAGAGGATGACTCCTCCACATCTACAACCGCGCACGAAAAGGCGCTGGTGGATGCACTGATTGTATCTGTGCATGAGACATTTTAGATGGAGGACGCAGCTGCTACGGAGGTGCAGGTTCCCTTTGGCACTCACAAGCCATCCAGAATGGCAAAGGTGTTTCCTTTCCCCGCCTATTTTGACAGAATTGTTGCTAAAGAGTGGGGACGACCAAAGTGATTTACTAGGAGTTATCCCTATGAGGAGGCCCTTATTAAGAAGTGGACTGTTCCACCACTGGTGGACCTTTCCGGTTTCCAGGTTGAATGAGGCAACCATGATTCCGGTTAAAGAGTCCCCGGCCTTTAAGGATCCAGCTGACAGGAAGGCGGAGGCTGTGGCCTGCAATATGTAACCTGGAGGGAGAATAGCTCACCCTGCCATTGCTGAACTGGCGGACCAGCTGGTCCAGGGGCTGCAGTTTATCTGTGAGGCCTCTTTGGATGCGGCTCCCCTAGTGGCTCGGCTCTCTGTTTCGGCAGTGGTCCTTCGGCGTATCTTTTGGCTTAAATGCTGGTCTGCGGACCAGACTTCTAAAAAGGCCTTGACTGACCTTTCAACAGGATTGCGTTTGGAGCTACCATGGATGACATCATTAAAGGTCTCACAGGGGGAAAGAGTACCTTTCTTCCGTAGGCTACTAAGGGCAAGGAACCTCATCATAGACGTGGCCCCTCCTTCTCGGCTCATAAGAAGTTTTTTCGTCCCTTAGGGTTGACTGACAAGGGCTGGAAGCCTTTCAGGACCACCTCTAGAGGATCCAAACGAACCTGGACTGGCAAGCAAAGAGCAGGCTTTTCCAGACTCTTGGACAAGGCTCCTTCAGCATGAAGATGTGCCCTTACTCGTATTGGGGGTGGGGGGACATCTTTGTTGGTTTCCGGACCCGTGGACTTCCCTGGTACAGGACAAGTAAGTCCATGAAGTCTTTCAGTCCAGTTACAAGATCGACTTTTGCTCTTGTCCCCCGGCAAGGTTTTTCCTTGCAACTTGCGCCTGTCCCCAGACCGTTTACAACTTGCACCTGGTTCCGTCCACAAAGCTGGACTATCTGGGTCTAACTCCTTCCTCTTGACAAACTCCAGAAATTGCAGGCTGCAGTTCATCTCCTGCTGTCCAGCAGATGGTCAACCCTCCAGACTTGCATGTGGGTGCTGGTCCTGAAAGTGTCTACCTTCGGGCGGTTCTGTTTGCACAGTCCCATATAAGGTCCCTGCAAGGGAGATTCTGGCCAAATGGGACAAAACTCCCCAGTCTCTGGATCAGACCTGGCTGAGATGGGGAACGAAGGAGTCCCTGATATGGTGGCTTCTTTCTCCAGTGCTTCGGCTGGGCAAATCCTTCCTCCCCATATCTTGGACAGTAGTCACCACGGATGCCAACCTGCCTGGCTGGGGACGCGTCCTCGGCAAAAATTCTGCTCAGGGGATCTGGACACTGGAAGAGTCTAGACTACCGATCAATGTCTTGGAACCCTGACCGATCAGACTGTCTTGGACCATTGGAAGGATCGTCTTCAGCGATGTCCAGTGCACATTCATTCAGACAATGCCATGGCTTTGGCTTATGTCAATCACCAAGGGGGCACAAAAAGTGTCCTAGCGGCTCAGTAGTCAGCATTCTAAGGTGGGCAGAACTGTTCTTTCCAGCCCTCTCTGCCGTACACATTCCCGGAGTGGAAAACTGGCAGGCGGATTACCTCAGTCGGCAGGCGTTGGAGCAAGGGGAGTGGTCCCTTCATCCAGAGGTGTTTCATCAGTTGTTTCTCCCCGAGGGGGATCTTTTGGCATCTCGGCTCAACAGAAAGGTGCAGAGGTTTGTGGCTCGGTCACGGGATCCTCTGGCGGACGCCACAGACGTGCTGTTGGCCCCATGGGGTCAGTATCGTCTGATTTAAGCCTTCCCTCCTCTCATGCTTCTGCCAAGGCTTCTACGCAGAATTGAGGCAGAAAGGGTTCCGGTCATCTTAGTGGCTCCGGATTGGCCTCCCCAGGCTTGGTACGCAGATCTAGTGTGGCTGGTCGCCGACATCCCTTGGAAGCTTCCTCTCAGGGAGGATCTGCTGTCCCAAGGACCAATCTTCCATCCTACTTTACAATCGCTGGCTTTGATGGATTGGCTGTTGAATGCCAGGTGCTGATGTATAGAGGTTTATCTGAGTCTGTGATTTCAATGCTGTGAAAAGCTAGGAAATCTAGGGTGATAGGAGTTTCATCTCCTCTTATCCCTTTTTGCTTCCACTCTGGCATCTCTGTCCTTTCTCTTTTCTCATCTCGAGTTCTTCCTTTTCTTTCCTTTCCTCCTTTATGCTACCTCTTTTTTCCTCCCCTCTCATGGATTTCGGTATCACTAGCTCTCTCAGGACCTATCTTCGCCCAGCGTTTTTGTATGCCAAACCTAGTTAGTTGGGTTCAGGTTAGGGGTTTTTCCCCTTCCCAGTTTGCAGTAGGCACTTATCTTCTGCACACAGGTTCTCAGTTTTTGTACTTACTTGCTCTGACAGTGTCCCCGGACTCCGTTCTGGTCCACGGACATTTTAGTTCTACTATGTTTTTTGTCTTGCCTATATTATATTGCATTGTTTCTATTGGCCTCCTCACGCGGGCCCTTCACATGTGGGCCTTGATTGTGTTTTACTGTGAACCTGAATTTGGCTATGTTCCCTGAGACTGTATGTTGTTGTTATACTTTTGTCTTACAAAATAAAAAACTTTTGCAAGTAAAAAGCTAGGAAATCTACTTCTAGGAAGATCTATCATCGTATGTGGAAGACGTACATTGTGTGGTGTGATTCTCTTGAGGTTCATCCTCGCTCCTTCTCGGTGGCTCAGATTTTGATCTTCCTTCAACAGGGGGGGTGGGGGGGATTGAACAGAAATTGGTCTTGAGTACCATCAAGGGCCAGGTGTCGGCTTTGGCGGTCTTCTTCAAATGACCCTTGGCCATACACTCCTTGGTGCATAACTTTTTCGGGACTGGTTCCTCCAGTGCGGTCTCCGTTAACGCCTTGGGACCTCAATTTGGTGCTTTCGGTTCTCCAGAAGCCTCCCTTTGAGAAACCTCAGGAGATTCCCTTGCTTACACTGTCTCAGAAGGTGGCTTTTTTGATGGTTATCAGGGTGTCGGAACTGGTGGAGTTTTCCTGTCCAGAGATAAGGTGGTTTCCTGTCCGTCGTTCCTCCCAAAGTTTGTCTCTGATTTTCATTTGAATGAAGACATTGTGTTGCCTTCCCTGTGACCCAGCCCAAAACATCTGAAGTAAATTGCCTTGCATGCCTTGGATGTGGTCTGGGCAATTAGGGTGTACCTGGCAGCTACCGAGTCTTTTGATGTCAGGATATCAGACTCACTATTTGTGCTCACGGATGGACATTGGAAAGGGTTGTCCGCTTCCTCTGCAACCATTTCCAGATGGATCAGACGGTTATTCAGGCCTATTCCATCAGGGGTCACGTTCCTCCTTTCCCTTTCACGGAGCTTCCTGGGCCTTCCGTCATCAGGCATCAGTGATGCAGGTTTGCAAGGCTGCTACATAGTCAACGGTGCACACTTTCACAAATTTCTATATAGGGGATGTGTTGGCATCTGCGGATGCTTCTTTTGGCCGCAAGGTTTTGCAGGCTGCTGTTTAGAGGACCTGATCCTCTTGAGGGTGTAATTGTTTTTTCAGATGAGCTCCAGTTTTGGTTGAGCTGCTGTTGCCTGGTTGGCTACTGTTTAGCCTTGGGAATTTTTTTTTGCTGTTCCCACCCCTCATGTTTAACACTGTTTTGGGACGTCCCAATAATTATAAAGATCAGGAGCTGTGTCTGTCAATGAAGGAATGAAGGAAAGAGAAAATTAGATTTTTGACTTACCGTAAAATCAATTTCTCTGATGTTCATTGACGGACACGGCAACCACCCCTCTGAGGAGTTGTAATTCTTCTGACACTGCTTGTATCAAAAGTGAGTACCTATAGCAGAGAGAGGGAGTATATCCCCTGGGACTGCCCATAGGCATAGCCAGATTCTAGTGTCCTACTCCTGTCTGAAGCAGGATATCCCAATTGTTATGAAGATCAGGAGCTGTGTCCGTCAATTAACTTTAGATAAATGGATTTTATGGTAGGTCAAAAATCAAATTTTTTACTATTTAAAGTGAAACTATGATTCGCAAATTATTTAGACAATTGTTTATGGTGCACAATGTTTTAGCAAACTAAATATAAACGTTTGGGTTTAGATTTTCTTTGAGGAAAGAGAAAATGTATTTTAAGGATTGCACCAATACCAATACCAGTATCAGTGCCAATACTAAGCATTTGCCCGAGTATTCATACTCATGCAAATGCTCCGATACCTGAAACCAATGCCTTTGCGGTGCGATTTGAGCCCATACAAATGAATGTCATAGTGACTTCAGCCTGGGTTCACACAGGAGCAGTGTGAGAAACTGCATGTAATTAGGACAAGAATCGCACCGCTTTCCTGTTCATATCACATATGATTATTTGCAGTGCGATTTGAGCCCTCTTATTTTGAATGGGCTCAAATCACACTGCAAAGGTATCGGTACTCGGTATCGGCGAGTACTTGACCAAAAATATTTGTTCTCATACTCGCCAAAAAAATGGTATCGGTTTTACTAGTTCAAAATCAGTGGTAAGCATTGGTAAGCCTGTGTGCAGGTCACGTAAAATATAGGACCATATCATACTCAGTGTGCAGGTACTTATTCAGATGTGCGGAGGATAACTAAAAAGTTAAAAAAAAAAAAAGAGCAAGGCACTTCAGTACACTAAATATGTAATTTTTTAATCCTGTTTACAGGAATGACTTCCTGTACATGCTGTAAAATAGAAAGTAAATAATTGGATCATGCATGAAGTTGCTAAATGTAGTATAATGCTGCCATCTTGTGGATGATAATACTTATGACATTACAAAGTTGTGTTTCATTTGAAGGTAAAGTGATATTAAATCCAGAACATGTATGAAATTGCAGCTTAGCGGTGTTAATTTTTTTTTTTTAGTTTTTTTTTTTTAGGCTTTCTTACTTTTATTTTCATCTGGTGATCCAGCCAGTAAGTCGGCTATGTTTCAACAAAACAAGCTCTCCTGCAAATGTATCAGTTGAGTGTTGAGACAAACCATTGTGCTGATTCATCCAGAGTGGGGGCATGCTAAAAAAAAAAAAGTCATATTACTGTTCAGATCACCAGGTAAAAACAGAGACAAAAAAACTGTATCAATGCATTTGGAACATAGTTGTCTGTACCTGTAGCTATATTAACGCACTTGCAACAATAATGTCCCTGATACTTTTTTATTTGCACTAACAGTTACATTTTCAGGGCAAGCTTTTGGTACATAACCCCTTTTTCAAAGGTTCAAGCAGTACTGATACATAAAGCAATTAGGGTCTGGCACCAATGTTAAGAGCAACAATTTCTTTAGAAAAAAACAAACCCACAAACAATGATAATAAAAGGGAGAAAGTTAGTTAGAAAGGGGGGGTAAGGAAGAGAGCTATGGGATAGGAATGGGAGGGGAGACAAATGGAGAGTCACAGAAGTGCGAATGGTCCTAAAACTTTTTGGTAGTGTCTTAAAAAAATGAGGTCCACATTCACTCCGTTATCTTTTGTGCCGAAGAGAATTATCATTCAAAGTTCAAAGGCTTTCCTTTCCTGAGTATTTTAAAATTCCTTTTAGGAATCAAAAAATGTACTCCATAGAATGATCTGGTTGTGAAACATTAGGCCCAACAGGTGTGCAGTTGTTACTTACCTTCATTTTAATGCTGCTATGCTTCCTTTCCTCTTTGGCCCACAACATTTCCAAGCTTCCTGGCCTATGTTGTGTACAAAAACATAATTGGTACACGCCTATTTAAAGCTACTCCATCCCAGCCTCTGGTGCCAGAGTAATGTTTATCATGTGCCTCTGTGCTCCCTTCAGTGACTCCACTGCCTGCCTGTTTTGGAATGATTTTCTGTGTACCAATCTTAGCTCTCACCCTCAGTTTTGCTTGCCTGCTGTCAACCCTGACCTTTGGCTTGTTTCCAGATCTTCTATTTCTGACTCCATGTCTACCTCCTACATGTTAGAATGGGGTGAACTTGGAGGTCATGACCCGGTACCGTACCATCATGCAGTGAAATCCACCTCCACCATCAGGACTTCTCACCCTGGGAGATCCATGTTATCATTTTTCATTTCCACTCTACCACTTTCTATCATCTCAAACTTTACCAATTTCTATGTGCTGGGTCATTACCTTCACACATACGTGGACTCCAGAGCAGGCGAGAACTTCATCAAACCATCCTTTGCCCCAAAATTGGGTATTCCTTTTGTCACCTTGTCTATTTCCCTCTCAGTGTCTGTATATATATATATATATATTTAAAGCAAAAGATCAAAAAAAATTTGGGCACTGATGAAGTGGCACTGGTGGGCAGTGATCAGGAGGCACTGATGAGGCTGCACTTTAATGGGGCAGTGTTCATATTCAATGCAAATCATGTATTTATTTATCATTGGATCCCATACCTCCCAACCATCCCAGATTTTGTTGGCCTGTCCTGGGATTTCAACAAAATCACAATGTCTCACAGATCTTGGCTGAGTCCTGGAGCCCAGTGCCAAAACAAGTTCAGGCACTGGGCTCCAGTAATTCACCTAACAGGGGCACACTTGTGCTGGGAACCCAGGGCATGTGCCCTGTATCTCCTGCGAGGTGCCCTGGGTCCCTAACACCATGTTAGCCCACTCTACAGGAGCCAGCATCTCCCCCAGCCAGCTACTTGTAACAATAATAAATGGTCAGAGCTGAGGGAAGCTTTTGTTCACAGGTCCTGGGACCATCTCATCTGAGGAGGACAATTTTGGGGATGGGGGATGGGGGGGGGGGATTTGGGTAGGTGAGGTTAGGATTTGTACGAGGAGATCAAAAAAAATGTGGGCACTGATGAAGTGGCACTGGTGGGCAGTGATCAGGAGGCACTGATGAGGCTGCACTTTAATGGGGCAGTGTTCATATTCAATGCAAATCATGTATTTATATTTATCATTGGATCCCATACCTCCCAACCATCCCAGATTTTGTTCGCCTGTCCTGGGATTTCAACAAAATCACAATTTGGGCTGAGTCCTGGAGCCCAGTGCCAGAACAAGTTCAGGCACTGGGCTCCAGTAATTCACCTAGCAGGCGCACACTTGTGCTGGGAACCCAGGGCATGTGCCCTGTATCTCCTACGAGGTGCCCTGGGTCCCTGACACCATGTTAGCCCACTCTACAGGAGCCAGCATTTCCCCCAGCCAGCTACTTGTAACAATAATAAATGGTCAGGGCTGAGGGAAGCTTTTGTTCACAGGTCCTGGGACCTTCTCATCTGAGGATGACAATTTGGGGGATGGGGGGGGGGGGGGGATTTGGGTAGGTGAGGTTAGGATTTGTACAAGAAGATCCAAAAAAATTTGGGCACTGATGAAGTGGCACTGGTGGGCAGTGATCAGGAGGCACTGACGAGGCTGCACTTTAATGGGGCAGTGTTCATATTCAATGCAAATCATGTATTTATATTTATCATTGGATCCCATACCTCCCAACCATCCCAGATTTTGTTGGCCTGTCCTGGGATTTCAACAAAATCACAATGTCTCACAGATCTTGGCTGAGTCCTGGAGCCCAGTGCCAAAACAAGTTCAGGCACTGGGCTCCAGTAATTCACCTAGCAGGCGCACGCTTGTGCTGGGAACCCAGGGCATGTGCCCTGTATCTCCTGCGATGTGCCCTGGGTCCCTGACACCATGTTAGCCCACTCTACAGGAGCCAGCATCTCCCCCAGCCAGCTACTTGTAACAATAATAAATGGTCAGGGCTGAGGGAAGCTTTCGTTCACAGGTCCTGGGACCATCTCATCTGAGGAGGACAATTTTGGGGGGGGGGGGGGGGGATTTGGGTAGGTTAGGTTAGGATTTGTACAAGAAGGGGGCAGTTGTGCTAGTAGGGAGAAGAGGATATGTACTGGGAGGGGGAGGATTTGTACTAGAAGGGTGAAATGAATGTAAATTTGTGCTGGAAGGGGAAGAGGGTTTGTGCTAGGAGGTGAGATTTGGGGGTGGGGGATTTTTGCTGAAAGTGGGGGTTTGGGGGAGAGTATTTGTGCTAGAGGGGGGATATTTGGTGGGGGGGGGGGGGAGATAATTTGTACTAGAAGGGGACAGGGGAAAGGATATGTGCTTGGAGGGGGTTTCAGGGAGAACTTTGTACAAGAAGCGGGCATTGTATGTATGCAATACAAGTAGTTCCCCTTTACTGCTCATTTATGCTTTCCTATAGCAGTGTTTGTGTGCAACATAAATTATTTCCCTTTGATACTTTTTAAAGTTCTTATAGAGCAGTGCTCACCCCCATCTGGAGCAGCTTTTGTATGCAATGTAAATGATTCCTATTTGCTGCTATTTAGACCATAATAGAGAAATATTCATATGCAATGCAAATTATGTATTTGTGTATTATTAAATCCCACTGCAGCCTGGTTTTAATGCAGTACAAGTAATCCCCCTTTGCTGATAATTTATGCCAAACTAGAGCAGTATTTGTATGCAATGCAAATGATTTCCCTTTGATGCTCTTAAATGCCCCAATAGGGCAGTGTTCATATGCAATGCAAATGATGTATTTATCATTTAACCCACTCCAGCATTGTTTGTAGGCAATGCAAGTAACTTTTCTTTCCAGGTGCCTCACCATGCCAAAGTGCCCCCATCCCTCCGTGCTCGTGTGCAGAAGCGAACGCATGCATAAGTCACGCACGCATATGTAAACTGTGTTTTCTCCACATGTGTGAGGTACCACAGCAAAGCTAATGTAATAACAAACTGTTGTGGACATTGGCATCTGTGGTGCATGTTGGTAATAAGGTAAAGGGAATTGTCTAATACCCCCTGACACCCCAGCTGGGATCAAACGGTGTCACAGGGGAATGACAACACTCCTTGCTTTCCTCTTCTTTCAATGGGATAAAAGCCCTGCAGCATAGAGGTCCTACAAATAATGTAGAAAAGCATAGGATTGATATTAATAATAACATCAAGAGGAGTAAGAAAAATAAAAGACCAGTCAGAGCCAAGACGCCTGACTTGACTTTTAATATATGAACCTTGAGTCCTCTGGGGTTATTGAGGGAGGAGAAAGCAAAGGGGTCAGAGAGAACGTGAGGGGGAGACGAGAAAGAAAAAAGGGTGGAAATATTCCAGGGAGTAAAGATAGGAGACCAGGGTGGAATGAACAAGTTTTAGGAAATGGTGAGCTGATGTTTCTACAGGGCATCAGTATTTTCTTATACTTTGCCCATGGTTACCAGGTCCCCTCAAACCTCTCAGAAGAGTTTAAAAGCTTGACCATCTTCTCCTGGGCCATAATCCAGGAGATTTTTCTCTTAGCTCTAGGGAAGGAAACATATGGTTGCTTCCATGCGCTGGCGATGGTCAGTTTAGCTCCCGTTAATATGAGTAAAATGAGTCATTGAAGACTTTTAGCGGCAGAAAGGAAATTGAGAAGTGCAATATGAGGGGATTTTGTGATAGATAAGCCCGAGACCTTTAGAGCATGTTAAAGACTTTGTTTCAAAACCTTCTTATTTTGGGACAATCCCACCATACATGCAACATGTCTCCTATGTTTTCACAACCTCTGAAGCAGATTGGGGAAGAAGAGGGATAAAGTATAGCCAATCTTGTGGGGACTGGGTACCATCTCATCATAACTTTTAGGTTCGCTTCGGCCAAAGCTATGTTCAAAATGCTTTTGGAGGCCCTGAGGGAACTCTTATTCTATTTTTCAAAAACCCAAACATGAGCTAAATCTCTTTCCCAAGCTAAGATGTAAGGGGTCTTATTCCGGGCTGAGGAGAGTGAGCTGTATATCAATGAAATTCCCCCCCTCTGCTCCTTGACCACACCATCTTTTGTAGAGAGTGATAGTGGGTGGGCTAGGTTTTGTATCCCAAAGTTTATGAAGAAAATGTGAAATTTGAGAGAACCTGAACTTCTCGGAGGCCAGCATATCAAGTTTATTAACGCAGTACCCTTTAGATATTGGGACTGATGGGAGGAAAAAGTGACCAATTCTTTATAGCCCTTTGTTCAGCCACCACTTAACCACTTCCCTACCGGCCTATTGCAGAATGACGTCTGCAAGGTGGCTCAGTTATCCTGGACTGGGCGTCATATGACTTTCAGCAGAATAAGCTAGACGTCACCTGTCGCACAGATCTGCGATTGGTGGTGTGTCGCTCTGACACACTGCATCTCTGATCTTGGTAAAGAGCCTATGACGTAGGCTCTTTGCCATGTGATCAGCTGTGACCAATTACAGCTGATCACAGCTGTAACAAGGAAGTGCCAGTAATGAGCTTTCCTCAGTTCACGCTGACAAGGCGCAAGCAGTGGAGAGCTGATCGGTGGCTCTCCCGACAGTGGGGGGTCTTCGTTGAATATCAGAGGTGCCAATCACAGCAATCGATCATTGCCCATCAGATTCCCATGAGATGTCAATCAGTGCCTATCAAAAATGACAATCAGTGCCCATCAGTGATGCCTGTCAGTGCCCATCAGTGATGTCTGACAGTGCCCCTTACAGATGCCATCAGTGCCCATCAGTAATGCCTGTTAGTGCCTCCTCATCAGTGATGCCTATTAGTGGCCATCAGTGGCATCTATCAATGCCCATCAATGCTGCCCATCAGTGCCCATCAGTGCTGCCTATCAATGCCCATCATTGGCACCTATCAGTGCCGCCTATTAGTGCCCATGAGTGCCGCATATCAGTCCCCATCAGTGCCTCCTAACAGTGCCACCTATCAGTGCTGCATATTAGTGCCTCCCCATCAGTGCCACCTTATCAGTGCCCATTAGTTCAACCTTGTCATGCCCGTAGGTGAAGGTGAAAACTAAATTTTATAATGTAAAACGAAAACGAAAATATTTTCAAAAATGTTCGTCTTTTTTAATTTGTTTAGTAAAAAATAAAAAACCCATTGGGGATTAAATACCACCAAAAGAGTGGTCAAAGCTCTATTTGTGGGAATTAAATTATAAAGATGTAATTTGGGTACAGCATTGAATGACATGTGCAATTGTCATTCAAAAAGCGACAGCGTATTGAAGTGGTTAAAGGCTTGAAAATATGGGCCAAAGGGCTGATGGGGGATACTAGTAGCGTGTAAGTCCTAAGAGAGTCCCATAGAGCGAAAGAATGGGAGAGGGTTGGGGCAAGGATCAGGGGTCTTAATTTAGGAGGTAGTCTAAAGCATAGTGTGGAACTGCTTGCCTTTCCATACCTATCTAGTCGGGGAGTCCTGAGCGCTGGTACACCTCAGAGATTTGAGCTATTTTGGCCGCCTGGTAATACCAATGGATGTAAGGCAAGCCCAGGCCACCTTGTTTGCGAGAGTGGAAAAGCACTGCCTTGGACAAGTGGTGACCCTTTGATCCCCAGATGAGTTTGATAATTTTGGTCTGCAGGTATCTCAGGCAATGCCTAGGTATTGGGTTAGGAAGGGATATAAAAAAAAAGAACTTGAGGAAGCTGGTCATCTTTATCGAATTTGTCCGTCCTTGTCAAGACAGGTCCAGAGGGCCCACCGAGCCAGTTCAGATTCAACTTTTTTCATCAAGGGGGGGGTAATTAGCTTAATAAAGCTGGTCTATCCTGGAAGCTAGATTAACTCCCAGATATGGATTTTTTTTTTCACTCTAAGAGAACCCAAATTGTCCCCGAAGGGTTGTGACCAGGGAAGGTGGTAGGTTAATATTTAAAGCCTGTGATTTGTTGTTATTTACCGAGAGACCCGAAGCTTTGGCAAAGACCTCTAAGATGTGGCAGATATTAGGGAGAGACATCAAAGGGGAAGACGCAAATAGTAGGAGATTGTCAGCAATTACTGGCTGCCAAGTGGACAGGAGGCCACAGACCTAATGGGCAGCTAGCTGTGAGGAGGCTGGGTGACCTGTGTAGGCTCAAAGGGCAGTTCAGCTTTGGACCCCACATTGACACTTGCTTACTTATACCTGAGCCCTGCACTCTGTGGGTTACTTATACCTGAGCTCTGCAGTCTGTGGGCTACTTACACCTGAGCTCTGCACTCTGTGGGTTATGCACTCCTGGGCCCTGCACTCTATGTGTTTTGCATTCCTGAGGCCTGCACTCTCTGTGCTACACACTACTCTGCACTACTGTTGTACATTTAATACACCTGACTACTGCACTCTGCTTGGCTTTATATGACATACTCCTGACTAAGTACACTTTATATTCCTGAAGTTCTTTAAAGCCTAACTCCACTTTTGTTGGGAAAAATAACATCCCCCCTCTGGGTGATCTCTGTACATTGCAGGGATGTTACTAAACTTTGTTGCAGATTCCTACCTTTTGTTATTCTGAAGAAATCCCTGTTTGTTCCTCTGTGCCTTTATGCTGAGTGGGTCAAATGGGAGTGGTTTCATAATTATCTATCAGCTGTGCAGATGCAGAGCTCTGAGGAAAGCTGCTGGGCCTGCATCTCTTTAGATGTGTTCCTATTGGGAGTATCTCACCAAAAATGACATTTTTGTTGCAGGGAATGCCAGAAATTTGACTTTTATCTTAGGCAGACTTCTGGGGAAATTGGTGAGCCAATCACACAAGCGGGAAATTATGTTTTTGGGGTGTGGTCAGTACACATTCTGTGTACAGAACAGCTCCAGGTGGTCATATTGCATTGCATTTTCAGAAAATTACAACAGCTGCAGATTGAAAAGGAAAGGTCATTTTTAATAACATTCAAATACAAAATGATTTGTGTTACAATTGTATACGCTATATTGTTTTTTCTGTATTTGCTGATTTTTCCCCTCACAAAAGTGGAGTTACACTTTAAGGTAAACTGTGAAGAAAAGAAGTAAGGTAACATTTTTTTTTTTTTTTTAATGAGTCTGCTGTTTACACAATGAGTAGGCCCAGGTTTTATTAAACAATGCCTCTTTTAAGCCCCTCCCACAGTGCGGAATTGCCACACCTGGTATGCTGCTTTATTACTGTATTTTTATTAAATTTGTATCATGACATTGTAAGTCTGACTTCTGTATTCTATTATGTCCTAAGATATGTTGTGCTATTTCTGTACTGAGCACATTGCCAATTATACCATCCTAAAATGCATGACTGAAGAATTGCCAACTTCTAAATATGGAGACTGAAGCCTTTGGGAAAGTGTATCCTCTTCTTTCCTGACAACTGTGTACAAGGATTGCTCTAACCGATCACTTAGTACACATTATACCAGAGATTTTTGCATGTCTTAGCTTGTCTGTGGACTGTATGTAAAACATCTCTCAACCATACAAATTTACTGTACTTAAAATGTCACATGCATTATGTCATGCAGATCTTTTCTTAGCTTTCAGGTATGAGAAATAATAAGTTAGCATTTAAAAGAAATTCAGGACTTCAAAAGTGGTTACCTCTTTTAGGTGTCTTTGCCATTTTTAGAAGGATTTATCTATAATTTATAGTTTGAATAGAGGTGGTTGAACCAGGGAAACAGGGGTGTATCCAGAGCCCATATTTCCTTTAAGTTGCCTCTACATTGTTGACCGTTTGATATGATGTATCATTTTTTCTATCCATAATTTTTGGTTTTTCAAGTTTCGATTTTCCCAAATTTTGTCCAAAGTTAAAAAAAAAAAAAATGAAAGATTAAAAATACCAAAAAATACATATTCGTTACAAACCTAAATGACTTCTAATCAGCAATAAAAAAAAAATATATATATATATATTTATATATATACATATATATATATATATATTTATATACAGTATCTCACAAAAAGTGAGTACACCCCTCACATCTTTGTAAATATTTTATTCTATCTTTTCCTGCGACAACACTGAAGAAATTACACTTTGCTACACTGTAAAGTAGTGAGTGTAGAGCTTATAAAACAGTGTAAATTTGCTGTCCCCTCAAAATAACTCAACACACAGCCATTAATGTCTAAACCGTTGGCAACAAAAGTGAGTAGACCCCTAAGGGAAAATGTCCAAATTGGTCCCAAGGTGTCAATATTTTGTGTGGCCACCATTATTTTCCAGCACTGCCTTAACCATCTTGGGCAGGGAGTTCACCAGAGCTTCATAGGTTGCCACCGGAGTCCTCTTCCACTCCTCCATGACGACATCACGGAGCTGGTGGATGTTAGAGACCTTGCGCTTCTCCATCTTCCATTTGAGGATGCTCCACAGATGCTCAATAGGGTTTCGGTCTGGAGACATGCTTGGCCAGTCCATCACCTTTACCCTCAGCTTCTTTAGCAAGGCAGTGATTATCTTGGAGGTGTGCTTGGGGTTGTTATCATGGTGGAATACTGTCCTGCAGCCCAGTCTCCAAAGGGAGGGGGATTGTGCTCTGCTTCAGTATGTCACAGTACATGTTGGCATTAATGGTTCCCTCAATTAACTGTTGCTCCCCAGTGCCGGCAGCACTCATGCAGCCCCAGACCAAGACACTCCCACCACCATGCTTGACTGTAGGCAAGACATACTTGTCTTTGTACTCCTCACCTGGATGCCACCACACATGCTTGACACCATCTGAACCTCAAAATGTTATCTTGGTCTCATCAGACTACAGGTGTCCTTGTCCTTAGTCTGCTTGTCTTCAGCAAACTGTTTGCGGGCTTTCTTATGTATCATCTTAAGAAGAGGCTTCCTTCTGGGACGACAGCCATGCAGGCCATTGTGATGAAGTGTGCGGCATGTGGTCGGAGCACTGACAGATTGACCCCCCACCCCTCTACAGCAATGCTGGCAGCACTCATACGTCTATTTCCCAAAGACAACCTCTGGATGTGACCTTGAGCACGTGCACTCAACTTCTTTGGTCGACCGTGGCGAGGCCTGTTCTGAGTGGAACCTGTCCTGTTAAACCACTGTATGGTCTTTGCCACTGTGCTGCAGCTCAGTTTCAGGGTCTTGGCAATCTTCTTATAGCCTAGGCCATCTTTATGTAGAGCAACAATTCTTTTTTTTTCAGATCCTTAGAGAGTTCTTTGCCATGAGGTGCCATGTTGAACTTCCAGTGACCAGTATGAGAGAGTAAGAGCAATAACACCAGATTTAACACACCTGCTCCCCATTCACACCTGAGACCTTGTAATACTAATGCGTCACATGACACCGGGAGGGAAAATGGCTAATTGGGCCCAATTTGGACATCTTCACTCAGGGGTGTACTCACATTTGTTGCCAGCAGTTTAGACATTAATGGCTGTGTGCTGTTTTTTTTAGGGGACAGCAAATGTACACTGTTATACAAGTTGTACACTCACTACTTTACATTGTAGCAAAGTGTCATTTCTTCAGTGTTGTCACATACATGAAAAGATATAATAAAATATTTAAAAAAAGGTGAGGGGGTGTACTTACTTTTGTTAGATACTGTGTGTGTATATATATATATGTGTGTATATATATATATATATATATATATATATATATATATATATATATATATATATACATACATACATACATACATACATATATATACATATAGATACAGTGGGTCAAGATGTACAGTATGTGCAATGTTTGCATGTGAAACAAATTGTATTTCTTTACTCAGGATAAACAAGGCAACATTTTAAAGCAAATATACTCAAAATCTAATGTTCGGCTTTCTAAGAGCCCATTCACACTAGCACGACTTGTGAGGCGACTTGTGTAGCCCCAGGTCGCTTGACATAACAAAAGCAATGTTAATCAATCAGTGCTGTCTTAATTGGCACTACTGAAGTAGCTCCGACTTCAGAAAAGGGTCCTGTACTACTTTGAGGCGACCTGTGATCCGACTGTCCCATATACTTCAATGGGAGTTGCCTCCTTATCTTAATTGAAGCGACTTGTTATCAGACTTTCCAGGAAGAAGAAAGAGATTAGCCAGGCATTCCCCACAGACAAAGTCGCCTGTCTCTTCAAAGTAGTGCACAAGTCTCTTCCAAGTCTCTTCCAAGTCTCTTCAAGTCACGGGGCGACTTTCTGGTCGTGGTAGTGTGAACCGACTCTTAGGGTCCTTTCACAGGGGACGGAGTCCGTTCTGCTCAGCTGGGGATCGATCAGTCAGATGACAGCTCCGTCTCCGCTTTGTGTGTGGAGACGGAGCTGTCAGATCCCCGCTGTCCTCCATGGGGAGATCGGATGAGAACGGACCGACTGTCTGTTCTCATCCGATGCCATCCGATTAGATCCTCCAGACGTATGGAAAATAGGGTTTCCATCCGTCCGGATTTCACAGACAAGATCGGATCGGAGAGCAATGGGTGTCAGCGGAGATGTCTCTGCTGAAATCCGCTGCCCCATAGGAATGCATGGAGCATCCGATCAGGTCCGCCTGAAAAACTGACAGGTGGATCGGATCGCCTGTGTGAAAGTGGCCTAATAGTGATTAAATAGGCCAGTTTAACCTCCCTGGCAGTATTCCCGAGTGTGGCTCGGGGTTAATTTTCAGTACCAAAAGCAGTAACCCTGAGCCACACTCGGGATTACCCCGCAATGTTACTCACCTTCCCTGCGCTCCCCTACCATCCTCCCCGGCGTCTCCACTGTCTCACCGCTCTGTGCACCGCCGATTGCCGGCACTTGTCTTCCGGTTCCCTCCCTGCGAGCGTTGCGATGCAGGGGGGTGGAACCGGCGACAAATTCAAAAGTGTAAATACACTAAATGACATGATACAAAGCTGTGATCCTAACGGATTACACTGTATCATGCCATTTCACCACAGGATTGCACCTGGTGACTTTTCCAGTGCAGTGCCTGTGCTTTTCCAGTGCTTTGTGCCTGGAAAATTTTGAACGACCATGGCGTTCAAAAAGCATTTTTTTGCGCAAAAGTGCTTTTAGACGAACTGGAAAACAGCAACAGTGAAACGGAGTTACTTGAAGACCTGAGCGATAGTGATTAGTGGGGAAATTCGTCATCAGGTACAGAAAGTGACGACAGTGACGATTCTGATGTCTCTTTCTGGCACATAGCTTGTGGAATTTGGGAAATTAAATGATCAAATGATTCTTCAGAATTTCCAACGGAGCCATGTGCCAGAAAGAGACATCAGAATCATCGCTGTCGTCACTTTGCGTACCTGATGACGAATTTTCCCACTAATCGCTATCGCTCAGTTATTCAAGTAACTCAGCTTTGCTGTCGCTGTTTTCCAGTTAGTCTAAAAGCACTTTTGCGCAAAAAGAATGCTTTTTGGATGCCATGGTCATTCTCAATTTTCCAGGCACAAAGAACTGGAAAAGCACAGGTGAAATGGCATGATACAGTGTAATCCGTTAGGATCACAACTTTGTACCATGTCATTTAGTGTATTTACATTTTTTAAATTGCCACCGGTTCCACCCCCTGCGTTGCAACGCTCGCAGGGAAGGGAACCGGAAGACAGGTGCCGGCATCGGCCAAGCACACAGCAGGAGGATGGCGGGGGAGGACAGCAGGGGAGGACGGCAGGGGAGGACAGCAGGGGAGGACGGCAGGGGATCGCAGGGGAAGGTGAGTTTTAAAATGTAAAACAACAGATTTCCGTGCAAAACAATGTACCACTTTTAGCACAGAAATCCTGACATAATCATACTGCCAGGGAGGTTAAAGTGACAAAGCAAACCATTACAAAATGTACTTTTAGCATATAATTCTCAATTAGAGGAAACAAAGCATTTCCACACATACAACAATAGCACACACTTGGAGGAATTCATAAAGAGTGTTTATGACACACTTTGGAATTCTATTGTGCCTCTGCACAACAAAAGTCAGTGTAGGCAACAGATTTATGTACCTGTTGTAAAGGAATACAGTGGGGGGAAAAAATATTTAATCCCTTGCAGATTCTGTAAGTTTTCCCACTTACAAATAAATGAAGGGTCTATAATTGTTATCATAGGTGTATTTTAAATGACAGACAGAATATCAACCAAAAATCCAGAAAAAAACCCAAATACAAATGTTATAAATTGAGTTGCAGTTCCATGAGTAAAATACGTATTTGATCCCCTACCAACCAACAATATTTCTGGCTCCCACAGACTGGCTACAGTATGCGCTCATGTGGTACACAGATTAGTCCTGTCAATTTAAGAAGGTGTTCCTAATGACAACTCATTATGTGTATAAAAGACACCTGTCCATAGAATCTCTTTCTTCCATTCAAACCTCACTATCATGGGCAAGACCAAAGAGCTGTCAAAGGACGTCAGGCACAAGACTGTAGACCTGCATAAGGCTGGAATGAGCTACAAGGCCATCAGCAAGAAGCTTTGTGAGAAGGAGATAACTGTTGGTACAATTCTTCGCAAATGGAAAAATACAAAACAAACATCAATCGACCTCGGTCTGGAGCTCAATGCAAGATTTTGCCTCATAGCGTAAGGATGATCATGAGAAAAGTGAGGGATCAGCCCAGAACGAATTGAGAAGAGCTTGTGAATGATCTCAAGGCAGTTGGGACCACAATAGCGGGACGCTGCTTTTTACATGTTATTCGCTTGTGTTGATCTACTGCCATGTAAGTAGAACTTTGAATAAAGCTGTTTTTATACCGCCAAACGGGATTACGCTATGAATGCTTTTATCCTCTACATATTGCCATACATATCGGAGTCGTGTCTGGATCTATGAGCGACTGAGGGTTTGATGCAGTCTAGTGATACTTGGTCCGTTCATGCAGAGGAGAGAACCCAGTCCATAGGAGTTATTACTTTATGCTCTTAGTGGCCCATCCATTAATTTGGAGGCCCACTCATTGCGGTAAGCTGCCATCTTGCCTATCCGCACGGGTGACTGTTTTATTTCCATTGCTTTTCACATCTTGGGATCTTCACCCTTTAGTGGACTCTCCACCATCTATACATGCCGAATGGACTTATGACTTAGCGCAATTGATTCATTTTATTATATTGCATCGTTATCAATTGTGTATCAATTTATCAACTTTTTAAGCACAATTAATTTTGTTGTTCATAGCGCTGCACTACTTGACACACAATATGAATGAGATTACTATGAATCCAGTGTTCTAGCTGCTACCTTGTTTTATGTTAATTTATCATATCCTTTTTTATTCATTATTAAGCGCAGGATATCCCCCTTGATTTTAGTTGGGACCACAGTCAACAAACAAACCATTTAGGTCTGAAAATAACGATTATTTTCATAATCGATTAGTTGGCCGATTATTGTTTTGATTAATCAATTAATCGGATAATAACCTTTAAAAAAGTATGGTGTATAATTTAGTTAACAAACAACAAAAAGGTTATACTTACTGGCTCTGTGCAATGGTTTTGCACAGAGCAGCCCTGATTCTCCTCTTCTGTAGTCCTCACCGATGCTTCTGGCTCCTCCTGCCTTTAGAGTGCCCCAAAAGCAAGCTGCAAAGTATAATATAGAGTGCCCTGATAGCAAGGTAAAAAACCTCTGCCTTTAAGACTACTCACTTCCTGCCCAGGACTATATGTCCCATGAGGCATTGCTCCAAAACACAAGATGATGACCGCACTCAAGCATAGATGAAAGCATAGAAGTGTTTTATTCTTCACCACTAGTAACAAACATGACTAGTGCATCACAGAACAGGTATAAAGGTTGACGCGTTTCACGACACTGTTGATCGCTTACTCATAACCATACTTAACCAGGCATGGTTATGGTCCCTACTTATGGAGTGGCAGATTATACCTGAATCAATCAACCATTCCATCTCCCCTAGGAATATCCCATCAGGAGAACCCTTAGTAGAAGATGGTTACTGCTAAAAATTCCAAGAAACACATTTGAACCTTGAAAAGCGATAACATGATCTTTATGTTCTTCTGGAAATCAGAGTCTTTCTCGACACAAACCCACCCCCCTACTTATCCCGAGCAGTAGTGAGATGAATCCGGGTACAAGATACCCTTTTTTGGTTGTTGGAAAGGTAATCTAAATGTATGTGCCTTTCCAGAAAACTGGATATTTGCTGTTGCAAATACAAGGTTATATATTTCTTTTTTTTTTTTTTTTATTGTTCCTTTTTTTTCTTGTTTTACACCACAGTCAATACTGCCAAATTCTTTGAGATATTTCACACAGACACAGGCATTCTCAAGCGGGAAGATAATCATCCGTAGACTTCCTAAGATGTCTACTGAAAGACACTAACTTCTCATCACAGAACGCCAAGATTAAACAAGTTCCTTGAGACCTCCCTCACAGATGCTATCTTATTGGAAAAGTTTCTTTGAGGGACTCTCTCACATACCAATGGAAAGAAACAAGCTTCACACTGTGAGTACAGTCAGCACACATCTCATATACTTACTACTTAAGAGTTACAATTACCACTTTGTTCACTGAGGGAGTGCAGCTGTTGTAAACACAGCTGACCGTTCTTCTCTCTGGAATGATCACAGAGCACCTGTGATCCTTCTATATAGGATCACCGGTCTCTGTGATAATTTCACAAGCCCCGTCCCCATACAGTTAGATTCACTCCCCTAGGCTCACATTTAACCCCTTGATCACCCACAGTGTTAACCCCTTCCCTGCCCGTGTCATTATTAGCCACTTTACAACCGGAGGATTTTGCTGTCTTCCGTCCAGACCACTTTTTGTGCTTCGGCACTGTGCGACTTTAACTGACAATTGTGCGGTCATGCAATGTGGTACCCAAACGAAATTTACGTCCTTTTTTTCCCACAAACAGAGCTTTCTTTTGGTGGTATTTGATCACCTCTGCGCTTTTTATTTTTTGCGATATTAATAAAAAAAGAGCGAAAATTTTGCAAAAAAATGACATTTTCAACTTTGTCTTTTAAAAAATATCCAATATACTCAATTTATGTCATTTTTTTTGGCCAAAATATATTTAGCTACATGTCTTTGACAAAAAAAAATTCAATGAGCGTATTTTTATTGGTTTGCGCAAAAGTTATAGCGTCTACAAACTATGGTGTAAATACTGAAATTTTACGCAGCTTTAATTTCTGACTGCCTATCTCAATTCATGAAGTGCTAAAATGGCAGGGCAGTACAAGACCCCCCCAAATTACCACTTTTTGGAAAGTAGACATCCTAAGGAATGTTCTGAGATGCATGTTGAGCTCATTGAATATTTAATTTTTTTGTCACAGGTGTTTGAAAAATGAATAAAAAAAAAAAATTTTTTTTTTTTTAACACAAAGTTGTCACTAAAAGATAAATTTCTCACACATGCCATGGGTATATGTGTAATTACACCCCAAAATATATTCTGCTGCTTCTCCTGAGTACAGGGATACCACATATGTGAGACTTTTTGGGAGCCTAGCTGTGTACGGGACCCCGAAAATCAATCTCCATCTTTAGGTTTTCTAATGGCGTAAATTGCTGATTTTACTACTCACTACCCATCACAGTTTCGGAGGCCCTGAAATTTCAAGATAGCACAAAACCCCCCAAATGACCCCATTTTGCAAAGTAGACACCCCAAGCTATTTGCTGAGAGGCATGGTGAGTCCATGGAATATTTTATATTTTGCCACAAGTTTTGGGAAAATTACAATTTATTTATTTTTTTTTTTTTTAACACAAAGTTGTCACTAAAAGATAAATTTCTCACACATGACATGGGTATATGTGGAATGACACCCCAAAATACATTCTGCCGCTTCTCCTCAGTATGGGGATACCCCATGTGTGAGACTTTTTGGGAGCCTAGCTGTGTACGGGACCCCGAAAATGAATCTCCATCTTTAGGTTTTCTAATGGCGTAAATTGTTGATTTCACTCCTGACTACCCATCACAGTTTCGGAGGCCCTGAAATTTCAACATAGCACAAAACCCCCCCAAATGACCCCATTTTGCAAAGTAGACACCCCAAGCTATTTGCTGAGAGGCATGGTGAGTCCATGGAATATTTTATATTTTGCCACAAGTTCCGGGAAATATATTATTATTATTTTTTTTTTTGTTTTTTTACACAAAGTTGTCACTAAATGATATATTGCTCACACATGCCATGGGTATATGTGAAATGACACCCCAAAATACATTCTGCTGCTTCTCCTGAGTACAGGGATACCACATGTGTGAGACTTTTTTGCAGTCTAGCCGAGTACAGGTCCTCGAAAGCCAACCCCCACTTTCAGGCTTTCCAAGGGCGTAAATTGTTGATTTCACTCCTGACTACCTATCACAGTTTCGGAGGCCATGAAATGCCAAGACAGCACAACCCCCCCTCCAAATGACCCCTTTTCAGGAAGTAGACACCCTAAGCTATTTGCAGAGAGGCATGTTGGGTGTTTTGCAGATCTCACTTTTTGTCACAAAGTTTTGGAAATTGAAAAAAGAGGAAAAAAAATGCATTTTCCTGTTTTTTCTTCATTTTCCAAAAAAAATGAGAGATGCAAAATACTCACCATGCCTCTCAGCAAATAGATTAGAGTGTCTACTTTGCAAAATGGGGTCATTTTGGGGGGTTTGTGCCATCTTGGCGTTTCATGGCCTTCAAAAGTGTGATAGGTAGTAAGGAGTGAGATCAACAATTTACGCCCTTAGAAAGCCTGAAGGTGGGGAGTGGTTTTCCGGGTCCTGTACGCGGCTAGACTGCAAAAAAGTCTCACACATGGGGTATCCTTGTACTCAGGAGAAGCAGCAGAATGTATTTTGGGGTGTCATTTCACATATACCCATGGCATGTGTGAGCATTATATCATTTACTGACAACTTTGTGTAAAAAAAAAAAAAAAAAAAAATAATAATTTTCCTGAAACTTGTGGCAAAATATAAAATATTCCATGGACTCATCATGCCTCTCATCTAATAGCTTGGAGTGTCTACTTTGCAAAATGGGGTCATTTGGGGGGGTTTTGTGCCATTTTGGCATTTCATGGCCTTCAAAAGTGTGATAGGTAGTAAGGAGTGAGATCAACAATTTACGCCCTTAGAAAGCCTGAAGGTGGGGAGTGGTTTTCCGGGTCCTGTACGGGGCTAGACTGCAAAAAAGTCTCACACATGGGGTATCCTTGTACTCGGGAGAAGCAGCAGAATGTATTTTGGGGTGTCATTTCACATATACCCATGGCTTGTGTGAGCATTATATCATTTACTGACAACTTTGTGTAAAAAAAAAAAAAAATAATTTTCCTGAAACTTGTGGCAAAATATAACATATTCCATGGACTCATCATGCCTCTCATCTAATAGCTTGGAGTGTCTACTTTGCAAAATGGGGTCATTTGGGGGGGTTTTGTGCCATTTTGGCATTTCATGGCCTTCAAAAGTGTGATAGGTAGTAAGGAGTGAGATCAACAATTTACGCCCTTAGAAAGCCAGAAGGTGCGGATTGGTTTTCCGGGTCCTGTATGCGGCTAGACTGACAAAAAGTCTCACACATGGGGTATCCCTGTACTCCGGAGAAGCAGCAGAATGTATTTTGGGGTGTCATTTCACATATACCCATGGCATGCGTGAGCAATATATTATTTAGTGACAACTTTGTGTAAAAAAACAAAAAAAAAAAAACAAATTGTAATTTTCCTGAAACTTAGGGCAAAATATAAAATACTCCATGGACTCAATATGCCTCTCAGCAAATAGCTTTGGGTGTCTACTTTCCAAAAAGGGGTAATTTGGGGGGTGTTTGAACAGTCCTGGCATTTTATGCTCAATTTTAGCAACACATCACCCACTCTTCTAACCACTTGAAAACCAAGCCTTTTCTGTGAGTTTTTGTTTACATGAAAAAATATTTTTTTTTCACAAGAAAATTACTTTGAACCCCCAAACATTATATATTTTTTTAAAGCAGAGGCCCTACAGAACAAAATGGTGGATGTTGCAATTTTTTTTGTTACACGGTATTTGCGCACACATTTTCCAAACGCAATTTTTGCGTAAAAAAAACACTTTTTTTATTTTTAATGCAGAAATACACTATATAATTCCAAATTGTTTGGTAAAATTTAAAAGATGATCTTATGCCGAGTTCATAGACACCTAACATGACATGCTTTAAAAATTGCGCACGCCCGTGCCGCGGCAACAAACTACGTACGGTTTTAAAAGCCTTTAAAAGTCTTTACAGGTTACCACTTTGGACTTACAGAGGAGGTCTACCACAACAATTACTGCCCTCGACCTGGCGTTCACGGCGATACCTCACATGCATGCTGAAATTGCGGTTTACATATGACACTAGACCAACGCTTGTGCGCGCATTTGCACGCAAGCACGGGGGGACAGGGGGGCTTGATTTTTTTTTTTTTTTTTTTTTTTTTTTTTTTTTAATTTGCTTTCTTATGTTATTTTGACACCTTTTCTTTCATTTTTTTTTCTTTAATCATTTTTATTGTTATCACGGTGAATTTAAATTTCCTCTATGATAGCAATCTGTAGTGACAGGTACTCTTTTTAAAAAAAAATGGGGTCTTTTATACTCTAGATCTTTCCTCTGACCTTAACGCATCTGACCATACCAAAATTGGTGTGATAAAATACTTTCCCAATTTCCCAATGGCGCTGTTTATTTCTGGCGAAACAGAAGTCATGAAATGCTCGTAGCCTCCGGCATCTTAGGCCATAGAGATGATTGGAGCCATTCTCATCTCCAATCAGCTCTATGGTTAGATAATTGAACCACCGGCTGCACTCTCGGGTTAACCGGTGGGACAGGAGAGCCCGAGAAAAACCGTGGAAGGCAGCGGAAGGCGGCAGGAGGGGGGGGAGTCCCCTCCCACTGCATGTAAAAGCAGTCTAGCGGCCAATTATCCGCTAGGATTGCTTTTACATGTAAGCCGACCGCTTGCTGTAAAAAACGATACCAAGATGATGCCTAAATCTGCAGGCATCATCCTGGTATAACCACTCAAAGTCCAGCAACGTACCAGTACATTGCTGGTCTTTGTTTGGCATATAGGTTTTTTTTTTTCATGCAGCCTGTGGGCTGAACGAAAAAAAAGAGAACCTATCAGAAATCAGCACAGGAATAATGCGTAGTATTACTCATCATTAACCGCCCAAACAACCACCCACTGAATTTAATGATGGGTATACACGACACTATCCACGTATACCAAAATAGGATTTTAACTGCAGTGCTGAAATCAGAAAATCACCACAGCTGCTATCAGCAAAGGTATCCATATATGCTGAGCGCAAACGCTGTTTGTGTCAGAATATATAAAATCAATGCATGGTAGCCGACGAGTACCTGCAAGAGAAACAGGTCACAAAAGAATGAAAAAACAAACAAAGTACATTAAAAAAAAGTACATTAGGAAGAGTAGGACATATAAAATGACTGACACAACAAAAGTTTTTGGATTCTCATCATTAACTGCCCAAACAACCACCCACTGAATTTAATGATGGGTATACACGGCACTATCCACGTATACCAAAATAGGATTTTAACTGCAGTGCTGAAATCAGAAAATCACCACAGCTGCTATCAGCAAAGGTATCCATGTATGCTGAGCGCAAACACTGTTTGTGTCAGAATATATGAAATCAATGCGTGGTAGCCGACGAGTACCTGCAAGAGAAACAGGTCACAAAAGAATGAAAAACAAACAAAGTACATTAAAAGTACATAGGAAGTGTAGAAGAACATAAAAAATGACTGAGACGACAACTATTTTTGGCTTTTATGTATTTTTTTTTTTTTCTTCAAACGTCGAGTTCCAGGTTCCAGGTTCGGTTCTCTCAAAATGACGATAGCCATCGAACATCTTTTGAGACCCTGTGTAAATGTGCCCTAAACTGTGCCGTGCTGTACCCTATGCTAATAATCCACTAGTGTGTGGTAGCGACGGAAACAGTCACCGTGGCAAAGACCAGGTCGGTCAGGACAGTCGGGACAATAATTCCGGGTGTCACGCCTAAATCCGCGCTTGCTGCAGACACGGCATCTTTTTTGGGGGTATCGTTTGGTATCGGTACTCGGGAGGTATTGCGGAAAATGCCTCTCATGCAGCCGCCTCACTGCATCTGGTTGGGGAAGTTGGGCAGGAGCACCAGCTGAATACAGAAGGGCTCTGATTATCTCTTCTTGGAATTGAAAGAAGGATAATGTTCCAGCAGACGCTTTGTATAAGACAAAAGCGTTGTAAACAGCCAATTGAAATAGGTATACAGACACTTTTTTGTACCAGCGTCTGGCCTTACGGGCAATTAAGTACGGTCCCATCATCTGGTCGTTGAAGTCCACCCCTCCCATTTTACGGTTATAGTCGTGGACACAGAGGGGTTTCTCAACAACAACACCGGTGACCGTAGTAATTTGGACTGCCGTGTCTGGGTGAATGGAGGACAGCACGTAAACGTTTCGTTTGTCCCTCCACTTCACTGCAAGCAATTCCTCGCACCTCAAGCAGGCTCTCTCCCCCGAGCTCAGTGGGGCATTCACTAGCCGTTGGGGGAAGCCCCGGCGATTAGATCGCACGGTGCCACAAGCGCCAATTTGCAATTGATAGAGGTGTCTAAAAAGTGGCACGCTTGAATAGAAATTGTCCACGTACAAGTGGTACCCCTTTCCGAATAAGGGTGACACCAAGTCCCAAACTATCTTGCCGCTGCTCCCTATGTAGCCTGGGCAGTCGGGGGGCTCCACAGTGCTATCTTTTCCCTCATAGACACGGAAATTAACTGTATAGCCTGTGGCCCTGTCACAAAGCTTATACAACTTGACCCCGTATCTGGCACGCTTGCTGGGGAGGTACTGTTTGATAGCAAGGCGACCAGTAAACTTAATCAGGGACTCGTCAACGCAGACATCTTGTTGGGGGGTAAACAAGGCTGCGAACCGCTGATTGAAGTGGTCTATGAGGGGCCGAATTTTGTGGAGCCGATCATATTCAGGGTCTCCCCGAGGACGACAGAGTTCATTGTCGTTGAAATGCATGAACCGAAATATTTGTTGGTATCGAGCCCTGGACATAACAGCAGAGAACACGTACATTTGATGAATTGGGTCAGTGGACCAATATAACCGCAATTCATTCTTTCTTGTAATGCCCGTGTTGAAGGAAAGGCCCAGATAGGTTTTAAACTCCTGAATCGTAATAGGATTCCAGGCGAATGGTCTGGCAAGGGGTGAATTTGGGTTGGCGGCGATGAATTGTTGAGCGTACAAATTTGATTGGTCCACAATAGATCTGAAAAGATCTTCAGTGAAAAACAGCTCAAAAAAGTTTATGGGATTAAAACCAGCTGTTTCCACTTGGATTCCGGGTTGGGCGGTGAATGGGGGAAGTACTGGCGCTGTGGAATCTGTGGGCTGCCAATTAGGATATGCCAGCGCTTCAGGGAGGACACTATGGGCTCTACGGGCCTGTCTTCGGATACGCGGTGGCTGCGGGCCACTACTCGTGCTAGCCACCGCACCAGCTTCAACTGCACTCAGGTGACTCGCCACGTCACCAGGTGATACTGCAGTGCTGGTTGAAGGTCCAGGGTGTACTAGGCCGCTCGTGCTTGCCAGTTCACGAGAAGTGTGAGCGGCACTAGTACTGGCACTCTGCTGCATACCAGAAACCTCCAGTTCTTGCAAGTCAACAACTCCAGAATGGGGTCGGGTACGCCTGACCCTAGCAGGGACCCCTCTGTCGGAGCTATCTGTCAGGGAGCCGCTGCCGTCATCTGGTTCGTATATTGACCCTGATTCTGCCGGTGAGGCTTCCCCATCGCTCTCACTTGACATGGTCATTATACTGTATATAGCATCATCACTGAACGAACGTTTTGTCATTTTGGTAGCTAAATTTACTCGTACAGTGATGCGACTACTAGGTAATAAAAGCACCTGGTTGTCGAGGACTATTTGGTCGCTACAAAGAAAAACTGCTAGTGCTAACAGAGATCAGGCCTGACTCTGCTAACACAGCGGTTTTGTGTGATGTGTTTTTTGGAAGTGTCAGTAATCTATTGATTACTACACTTGCCTGGGTAAGGTGGGCTGGGCAGGGGTGCTAAACGCAGGTGCTAGCAGGAATCAGTGCTGATTGTGCAAACACTGCGTTTGGGGAACACTAAATTATGAGGACGCTAGTATAGTTCTGATCAGATCAGATATTGATCTGTTCAAACACTATACTAGTAACGGTGGTGTGTGTGTGTTAGTGTACTTGACTCTAACTGACGCTAAGTAACGGTGGTGTAGTGGGACCCTGACGCTAACTAGCTAGCCTAAGTTGTGTCACCCGTGACGCTAATACAGTGATCGGTAATCACTGTATATAGTGAACACTGTGACAGGGAAGTGAAGGGGTTAAACTGGGGGAGATCAAGGGGTTAAACCTTTATAGAGGATAGATGGCGGGTGGCCTAAACCTATTCGGGCCTAGCGCAAGCGCAAATTAGGGTCACCAGTGACACTAAATACAGTGATCAGTAGTTATCTGATATACTGTATATATTAGTGCACTGTTTTATATGGAGTGAAGGGGTTAACTGGGGAAGATCAAGCGGTTAAAAGTTTATTAGGGAATAGGTGGCGGGTGCCCTAACCCTATATGGGCTTAGCGCAAGCGCAAATTAGGGTCACTAGTGACACTAAATACAGTGATCAGTATTTACCTATATACTGTATTTAGTGCACAGAGTAATAGGTAGTGAAGGGGTTAACTGGGGCTGATCAAGGGGTAAAAACTTTATTAGGGGATAGGTGGCGGGTACCCTAACCCTATTTGGGCCTAACGCAGGCGCAAACTACGCTCACAAGTGACACTTATACAGTGATCAGTAAAATATCTGTATACCACTGTATATAGTGTTCACTGTGAGGGGTTTTGGGGGTGATCAGGGGGTGATCAGAGGTGATGAAGGGGTTAAATGTACCTATGTGAGGTGTGTCAGTGTAGTGTTGGTGGAACTCACGTTTTTACTGTGTCTCTGTCTCTCTCCTGGAACCGAAAGGACTCCAGGAAGGACAGTGACATCACTTCCCCTGTCTGTGTTTACATTACACAGACAGGGGACAGATTGCCATTGGTGGGGACCGATCTACAGACACTGACCAAAAATCATTGGTCAGTATCTGATGACTGATCGGTTCCCTACCGAATGACATCGGGATCGGGACCCGCGGCGCGCGGGAGCGCGCTCTGGAGCCGTGATCGCGCATCACGTTAATACTACGTGGCTGAGCGGTATCGTGCCGCTCTGCCGCAGTAGTATTACCGCGCGCGGTATTAAAGTGGTTAGAGTAACAGTGCATACTTTTAGCACTGATTACTGTAGTAATGTCACTGATCCCCCCAAAAGTGTCAAAAATGTGTCGGATCTGTCCGCCGCAATGTCGCAGTCCAGCTAAAAATCGCAGATCGCCGCCATTACTAGTAAAAAAAAAAAAAAAAACAATAAAAATTACATAAATCTTTCCCATAGTTAGTAGATGCAATAACTTTTGCGCAAACCAATCAAAATACACTTATTGTGATTTTTTTAACCAAAAATATGTAGCAGAAAACAAATTGGCCTAAAATGTTAAAAAAGTTTGATTTTTAAATCTTTTTTCCTGACAGACTCCATGGCAGCATACGTATCGGATTTGGCCCCCCCTCCAAACCTACCCATAGGACATCACTCCCATAAATCTTTGCACCTGTTCAGCACACATGTTCCTTTTTTGTCCTCCTAATGGATTACCTGTATCCTACCTGAAGATGGATCCCAGGAGATGGATGTCTCTACCATTCGGGTATTGAGTTCTCCAATAAGCCCCAGCTGTTGCGGGGTATGGAGCAGGGGTGAAGATTCTTCTGACGTGCACCTTGGCCAAAAAGCCCAGCTGCTGCGGGTGGCCTGTCCCCTTAAAGAATTATGAAGTCCGGTTGTATGCTCATCCATCCCTGGTGGCTAGCGGTTCGTTGGTGGTCGTGAGTACCTCTTGCCTGTTATATTTGTGTAACTCCATGGCAGCTTAAGTTTTTATTTCAGCCGGTTTGTATGTTCTTACCTTTATTTCCTGATATTCCCTGGTGGCTAGGGCTGCAGGGCCGGTCAGAGTGTACTTCCTGATCGGCCTCCAGTTTGCGAGCTACTGAGCATGTGCGGGCGACTTGGAACGAGGCTTGGTTCTCGCACATACTCAGTGACGATGCGGCGCATGCAGATGACATCAGCGGGCTCCATATTTAAAGCCTTCAGATGTCAGCAGAGTGTGTAGATTACACACTCTGCTGCTGGAAGTCATTATTTTGCTGTCGGTTTCTCGGTGTGTCTACCTGCTGCATCCGCTGCTGCTCTGCATTTGCCCATACAGTCTTCCTGGTGAGTACCGTTCCCCCTCTCCTCTTTCTTCCTCTCTGATCCCATTGTCCGGATCATCCCTGTAGGTCAGCGCCAAATGGAAGCCTCCTCGCCCTCTGGTGGTTTCGTCACGCAAGAGTGAACATCGTTTAAGTCCTCACCACCGGCACTCCTCCTCGAGATCTACTTGGAGGTCACAGTCAGGCTCCCATCATCATGGGAAATCATCTGCCTCAGCGGGCCCCTCGCGACGCCCAGATAGAGTGGGCTGTTGGGGTTGTGGTGCACGTGTCCCTGAAAGCAAGTCAATGTGCGACAAATGCTTCTCTCAAGCTGCGGGAGAGAGGGACAATCCAGACCAGCGACTGGAGGCCCTAGTCAAGAGGGTCGTCAAGGATTCCCTGGCAGACTTGGAAGTAGGTAGGGCGCAGATCCCAGAAGTGACTCCTCCAAGCCCTCCCCTTGGAAGACAGCCTAGGGAAGATCCTGAAACTTATCAACCTAGTCACCTGTCGACTTTCCTGTCAGAAAGTGATTCAGAAGTTGAAGATCCCTGCTTGGGGTTTGAGTATGCTCTCGTCCCCTCCTTAGTCAGTGCGGTAAGAGAGACCCTGAATTGGGAAGACTCGGCTGTTTCTCCTCCAAAACAGAAGAGATTCTTTAAGGACCGTGCCAGGGAAGCACGCACCTATAGGCCTGGCAGAGAATTTGGGCGCAACTGGAGAGCAAGACAAACCTCCTCGCAGAAACCTTCTAAGAGTGTCCCCTCCGGTGAACGTGATACGACCAAGTCTTTTTGAGATTGGGCCCACTCAGCCATGTCGGGTGGGGGCTTGGTTGCTACACTTCCGGCATGTCTGGGCGGCCTCAATCCGAGACTCCTGGACTGTCAGGACAGTCACGTACGGGCACAAGTGGACTTTCAGAGAAACACCAAGACCAAGGTTTCTTCCTACCTCCCTGCCACCCTTAGGAGAGAAGCGCCAGGCATTATTTTCCTACATAGAGTCACTGGTTTCTCAAGGGGCTGTCGTCTCCGTACCAGAACCAGAGTGCGGCCAGGGAATCTACTCCCCTCTTTTTGGTCCGCAAGAAAAACGGAACATGGAGGCCGGTCATAGCTTTGACCTTTCTAAATCAATTTATCAGAAAGGAAAGGTTCAAGATGGAAACTCTTCTTTCAATCCAACAGGTGGTTCAACCTGCAGACTGGATGGTGTCTATAGATTTAAAGGACACCTATGTCCATGTCCCTGTTGCAGAAGATTTCCAGAAATACCTCCGGTTTTTTTCGGGCTCTCCACTTCTCCACGAACCTTCTCGAAAGTTTTGCTGGCTGTGGTAGCTCTATTAAGAACAAAGGGCATTCGCTTGCACCATTACTTGGATGATCTGCTCCTCCTGTCCCAAGACAAATCTCAGCTGTTGCTGCACCTGGGCCAAGTGGTGTCCACCCTTCAGATGTTTGGGTGGCTGCTAAATCTGGAGAAAGTCATCTTATTCCCACCCAGTCCCTCGTCTACCTCGGGGCCTTGTTCAATACACTGACAGCGACAATCTCCCTTCCGGAGGAGAAAATCACGGTGGTCAGGGACAGAATTCTCCATGCCCTCTCATCACCTCACCTCCAAGCATGTCAGTGCCTGAGAATTATCGGGACCATGGTGGCTGTAGCTCCCATGGTAAAGTGGGCCCTATGGAGAATGAGGCCATTCCAAAAAGGCTTTCTTCGTCAATGGGACACCTGGCATCTGGATCAGACCATCTTCCTGACCCCAGCCATGAGAGCAAGTCTTCCATGGTGGCTGCAGCGGGAGCATCTTCTATGCTGCCATTCTCTTGTACAAACCTCATTGTTTGTGGTAACATCGGATGCCAGCAGCACAGGTTGGGGGGCTCATTGCCTCTCTGAAGTGGCTCAGGGTAAATGGAAATTCCCCTCCCAGGGGATAGTGTCCAACATTCTGGAGCTACGGGCGGCCCTTCAAGCTTTGAAAGTGTTCCCTCACTTGACAAAAGGTCTTCCAGTGATGCTAAGACTGGACAACACCTCAGCAGTCACATACATAAGGAAACAAGGAGGGACACGAGGTTGGTCCTTGCTGCGAGAGGTGGAACCAATTATGGTCTGGGCTCAAAAGAACTTGTCCGACCTGTCAGCAGTATATGTTCCGGGAGTCCAAAATGTCCAAGCCAACTTTCTATCTCGTGTGCAGTTGGTCAACAACGAGTGGTCTCTCCATGAAGAGGTCTTCGAGTGGATCCTGAGCCTGGGGTTCTCCCCAGGAGTAGACCTGTTTGCCTCTCCTCGCAACCGCAAGTTGAAAAAATATTATGCGAGGTTCAGGGATCCTCAAGCTCTAGGGATAGACGCCCTCACGGATTGTTGGAGGTTCAACAGGGCATATGCCTTTCCCCCAGTTTCCATAATCCTTCAGTTTCTCCGGAGACTCAGCTCGGAAGCAGCGGAAATAGTGGCGGTGATTCCATTCTGGCCCAACAGGCCCTGGTTCCCTCTTCTAACACTCCTCAGCGTTCAGGAACCAATTCCGTTGCCTCTCAGGCAAGATCTATTATGTCAAGGCACCATATTGCATCCTTGTCCAGCCCGGCTGCATCTGAAGGTTTGGCTGTTGAGAGGGGAAGTCTACAAGCCTTAGGGTGCCCTGAAGAGGCCATCTCTACACTTTTGAGTGCCAGACGGAGTTCAACTAATAAAGTGTATGAGAGAATTTGGTCAAGAGTTTCCTTGCATCTGGCCACTAGGTCCAACCCTCATTCAACCATCAGGATTCAGGATGTGCTAAGCTTTCTACAGTCTGGTCTAGATCTTCTTCTATCAGTGAGTTCTCTGAGAGTTCAGGAGTCGGCTATTTCAGCCTTTACCGGCATTTCTTGGGCTACCCATACGCTAGTCCGACAATTCTTCAAAGGGGCAATGAGACTCAGGCCCCAGAAGAAGCCAAGGTTTCCTAAGTGGGATCTCCCCTTAGTTCTGGACTTTCTATCACAACGATTAAGTGACACAGATGAAACTCTTACCATCAAGGAATTGACATTGATGACCGTGTTCCTGGTAGCCATTACATCGGCGAAAATAGTCTCTGAAATCGGAGCTTTAGGGGCACAGGAGCCCTTTCTAACCTTTTTTCCAGACAGGGTAGTCTTAATCCCTATGCTGGAGGCTAGACCGAAGGTTACTTCAGTTTTTCATGAAAACACGGAAATAGTTCTGCCTACTTTTAGGCAAGAGGAAGGTTCTTCTGTCCATCCGCTGGATGTTGGAAATTGCCTCAAGCAGTATCTGGAAGCTATGGTCTCCTTTCGACAATCAGATCATTTGTTTGTCATTTTCGGGGGAAAGAACAAGGATCTTCAGGCTTCTTCAAGGTCCATCTCTTCTTGGATCATCCAAACTTTCCAATGGGCTTATAGGGCTAAGGGCTTGTCCCCTCCAGTGGCGATTACGGCTCATTCAACTCGGAGTGTCTCTATGTCCTGGGCAGTGTCCAGACACGTCTCGCCTGAAGTGATTTGTAGAGCAGCATCCTGGTCCTCTATAAATACTTTTTGGTCTCACTATTGTGTTGAGCCGGCGGCTCTTTCTTCTGTTAACTTTGGTTTACAAGTGTTGTCTGTTTGACAGAGTAAAATTAAACTTTTTGTTCAGCACCTGTCCACCCTTTTGTGTACGGCGAGTTATTTCCCCGATACATATGCTGCCATGGAGTCTGTCAGGAAAACTGAAAAGTTATATCAAATACTTACCGTAATTTTCCTTTCCTGATGGACTCCATGGCAGCAGGAGTTCCCTCCCGGATTCTGAGGAGGATAGTTACAGAACACGTGTGCTGAACAGGTGCAAAGATTTATGGGAGTGATGTCCTATGGGTAGGTTTGGAGGCGGGGCCAAACCCGATACATATGCTGCCATGGAGTCCATCAGGAAAGGAAATTACGGTAAGTATTTGATATAAATTTTCCGTTATTGGGGATGTTATATAGCAGAAAGTGAAAAATATTGTTTTTTTTTCAGAATTGTCTTTTTTTTTTTGTTTATAGTGCAATAAAAACAATTTGCAGAGGTGATCAAATACCACCAAAAGAAAGCTCTATTTGTGGGAAAAAAAGGACATCAATTTTATTTGGGTATAGCGGCGCACGACAATTGCACGTGCAATTGTCTGTTAAAGTAACGCAGTGCCGAATCGCAAAAAATGGCCTGGTCATTAAGGGGGCAAATCCTTCCGTTCCAGAAGTGTTGAATACAAAAGACCTCAACCATCCAGCCAAAAGGAAATCTATGTGGAAAAAAGCCCATCGATTTAAATGCGACATCCTATGCGCACAGGAAACACATTTTTGTAACCAAACACCTCACAAATACTCCAATAGGAGCTTTCCATACATCTACACTGCTAACGCGGACTCAAAAGTAAAACAAGAGTAGTCCTTACGGCAATTAGAGACACTGCAGCTTCAGCTAGATGACACAGTAAGCTCTTAGTTTGCATCTTACATATTTTCTGATGTCACAGCACCATATATTTTACCAATACCCTGTGGAGATGCTGAGACATCCATTGATCCAAAATTTTCTTGAGCTTACAGTATACTCAAACACACTGCCTAAATTGAAAAGTAAAAGCAAACAACAATCTAGACATAGAGGAATGGAAAAAACAACAGCCAATAACTGTGAAACAACTGGCTGCAGGTGGTATCTGTTCCAAAAGGATATGTGGATTTGGTACGATCAGGCCGTCGATATCTTCATTTTATTTATTACTCTAAAATAATGGGTCACATATTAAGTTATTTTCAGACCTTTGACTTTCATTTTTATAGAAAATGTTCTCATTTATCCCATCCATCTGGGCTATATTAGGCGTTGTGTCTGCTGTAGTGTAAGAGCATCTTCTCTTAGTCTAATGTTCTTCTAATTCAAATGACCCCAAATCATAGATTTTTCTAATAACCTGTATACTTTCTCCTACATTTTGTGCATATTTTGCTATAACTGAAGCTCATCAGAGCAAGCTAAATAGGGTCAACAAATTTCTCATAGTGTTCTTTGAGGGACAGAGCAAGCTAACTTGTGTAAACAAATTTCCCGCCGCATTCATTGAGGGACTTTTGCGTATGTGCACTGCCGTTAAGATGTTGGACAGTACACAAAAATCAAAGGCACAGTCCGATTTAGAGGTTATACTCCTACGACTAGGGATGATCGAACGGTTCGGGTCGACCATCGGTTGGCCTGAACATTGGGTGTTCGAGGTTCGCCCGAATTTAGAACTTTTTGCCCAAAAAGTTCGGAATTCGGCAACCAGAACCGCCCAAAATGCAATGCTTCAGGAAATGGGCTTTAAAAGCCCGTGATTGGACCAGAACCATTAGCAAAAGCCAATTGAGGGGGCAGGAGAATGCTAGGAATGTGATTGGAGAGACTAGGGGGTCCCTAGACCAATCATTAGTGAATACGCCCCCCAGTATATAAGATCGCCCCCACCATATTCCTAGCATTGTTATCCTGGACATGGAAGAGAGTGGAAGCAGTTCTGTTAATTTTACTTTAAAAGTGTCATTTAGCTATTTATTAGTGTGAGGAAAGGGATATCTAGTGTAGTTAGAGTGCTCCTTTACACTTAAGTTAGCTTCAAAAATTTAGTTTCTGTAGGGAAAGTGTTAAGTGTAAGGGGACCGTAGTGTAGTGTAGGGTTAACTGGAAGTGACTGCTATGGCAGAGTGACAAAACCCTTCCATAGCAGGGTGACCGCTATAGAGACATGATCATTTCTCTGAATTGCTTCGGCACACCCATATGGCTTCTCACCAGCCAAGCATTTTTTATGCTGCAGGGGCTGCCACTGCCAGTGCTTTTTTGAGGACATGTTTGATGTCAGACATGACATCTGAACATGTGTATAGGGGGTATATATACACATATATGTCTGAATATATACCCCTAGACACATATAGGTGTGATAGTAGCAGAAATAAATGCTTGCGCTAATGAAATCATTTACAGTAATATATTTCTGCTACTATCACACCTATATATGTCTAGGGGTATATATTCAGACATATATGTGTATATATACCCCCTATACACATGTTCAGATGTTTTGCCTGCCTCAAAAGAACCCAAAAAAATGCCAAAAAAACGCTAGCGTCAAAAAAAGAATGCCCAGGTGTGTTTTTGCTGGCATTTTTTGGGGGGTTTTGGAGGCAGGCAAAACATCTGAACTTGTGTATAGTGGTGTATATACACATATCCATATATTTATATACACACCTAGACATATATAGGTGTGATAGTAGCAGAAATATATGCTTGCGCTAATGAAATCATTTACAGTAATATATTTCTGCTACTATCACACCTATATATGTCTAGGTGTGTATATAAATATATGTATGTGTGTATATATACCACTATACACAAGTTCAGATGTTTTGCCTGCTTCAAAAGAACCCAAAAAAATGCCAAAAAAACGCTAGCGTCAAAAAAAAAAAATGCCCAGGTGTGTTTTTGCTGGCATTTTTGGGGGGTTTTTGGAGGCAGGCAAAACATCAGAACTTGTGCACAGTACCACTATACACAAGTTCAGATGTTTTTCCTGACTGCAAAGAACCCAAAAAAATGCCTTCTATTAAACCGGCAAGGTGTTACAGCAGCGAAGCCAACCCCCTGAGCTGAAAGTTTTCTAATACAAACAATCTTTTTTTTTATGGTTCTGGACATGCTACAGAGCTGAAACTTAACATGTACACTTTTTAGACCCCCCAGATACTAAATCCAAAGTAAAAATCAAAAAATCTCTCTTTTTTATTATTTTTTTTTTTTCAATAATTGGCTTTTTTATCAAAAATGACAATTTTTAAGAACTTTTTTGTGTGATTTTGTGTCTGGGGGGTCTAAAAGGTGTACCTGTGAAGTTTCAGCTCTGTAGCATGTCCAGAACCAGAAAAAAAGGATTGTATGTATTAGAAAACTTTCAGCTCAGGGGGTTAGCTTCTCTCCACACCTTGCCGGTTTCAAAGCAGGCATTTTTTTGGGTTCTTTGCAGTCAGGAAAAACATCTGAACTTGTGTATAGTGGTACTGTGCACAAGTTCAGATGTTTTGCCTGCCTCCAAAACCCCCCAAAAAATGCCAGCAAAAACACACCTGGGCATTTTTTTTTGACGCTAGCGGTTTTTGGCATTTTTTTGGGTTCTTTTGAGGCAGGCAAAACATCTGAACTTGTGTATAGTGGTATATATACACACATACATATATTTATATACACACCTAGACATATATAGGTGTGATAGTAGCAGAAATATATTACTGTAAATGATTTCATTAGCGCAAGCATATATTTCTGCTACTATCACATCTATATATGTCTAGGTATGTATATAAATATATGGATGTGTGTATATACACCACTATACACAAGTTCAGATGTTTTGCCTGCCTCCAAAACCCCCCAAAAAATGCCAGCAAAAACACACCTGGGCATTTTTTTTTTTTTTTTGACGCTAGCGTTTTTTTGGCATTTTTTTGGGTTCTTTTGAGGCAGGCAAAACATCTGAACATGTGTATAGGGGGTATATATACACATATATGTCTGAATATATACCCCTAGACATATATAGGTGTGATAGTAGCAGAAATATATTACTGTAAATGATTTCATTAGCGCAAGCATTTATTTCTGCTACTATCACACCTATATATGTCTAGGGGTATATATTCAGACATATATGTCTATATATACCCCCTATACACATGTTCAGATGTCATGTCTGACATCAAACATGTCCTCAAAAAAGCACTGGCAGTGGCAGCCCCTGCAGCATAAAAAATGCTTGGCTGGTGAGAAGCCATATGGGTGTGCCGAAGCAATTCAGAGAAATGATCTTTTCTCTATAGCGGTCACCCTGCTATGGAAGGGTTTTGTCACCCTGCCATAGCAGTCACTGCCAGTTAACCCTACACTACACTACGGTCCCTTTACACTTAACACTTTCCCTACAGAAACTACATTTTTGAAGCTAACTTAAGTGTAAAGGAGCACTCTAACTACACTAGATATCCCTTTCCTCACACTAATAAATAAAAATCAAAAAATCTCTTTTTTTTTTTTTTCAATTTTTCAATAATTGGATTTTTTATCAAAAATTACATTTTTTAAGAACTTTTTTTGTGTGATTTTGTGTCTGGTGGGTCTAAAAGGTGTACCTGTGAAGTTTCAGCTCTGTAGCATGTCCAGAACCAGAAAAAAAGATCATATAGGTGTTAAAGGAGGGTCCCACATCCCTGTTCTACTGAAAAATTATCTTTTTTTTTTCATGGTTCTGGACATGCTACAGAGCTGAAACTTCACATGTACACTTTATAGACCCACCAGATACTAAATCCAAAATCAAAAAATCTCTCTTTTTTTTTTTTCAATAATTGGCTTTTTTTAATCAAAAATGACAATTTTTAAGAACTTTTTTTTGTGTGATTAATAGTTATTGGGGCATGACCCAGAACCCTAGGCACTTTTTAGGGGCATTTATTGGGTTTTAGGGCTTAAAAATGGTGTTTTTTGATTACCGAAGTTAGGGTCCCATTGATTTCAATGGGGTTCTGAAATCCGAACCGAACTTTTGGGAAATTCGGGTGTTCTGGTCGAACCGAACTTTTCAAAAGTTCGATCATCCCTACCTACGACCTCCATATTTGTATATTCACTGCCTTGCTTCTCTATGTTATACTAGAACCTCAGATTTGGATATATACTGCAGTGTCCATTACCAAGCTCATTCTCATACCAGATTCTTAGATTTGGATATTTACTGCAGAAGCCATTCTGCCCAGGTGTTATAGTGGACCCTCAGATCTAGATATTTATCACTGTGGGCAATAACCAGCTCAATGTCATATCAGACCCCAAGAATCATATGTTCACTGAGGATTCATTCCATCCATAATAAGTAGGATAAATGCAGTTGGTTCTGTTGTGTTTTCCTGTGGCAGAGGTGCAGTTGCTTGCTGTTCTAATTCCTTTTTATTGTCAGCTATCTTGTACTTTCTCTGTACTGCCCTTACCACTGTGTCAGAAAGCCAATACTCGAGCGCATGTGGCGGCACGCAGACAAAGAACTCTTGCCAAGTAGACCACGAAAACAAGAGAAGGGTGCACTGACCTAGTGCAATTCATTTATAAACTTATTAAAAGATACAGTAAAAGATGGTACACATAATACTCACAAACATATGATATATACATGCATGTCAAAGCAAAATAAAGACAAGTTGCCTCCAGGACCGCTAGAATATTCCAATGGTGTAAGGGGACCAGATGGCGCCTGTAATGGCTAAGCCAAGCCTGACCCTACACTGCGATTTCCAGATTCTGACCTAGGCTCATTACTGACTCTGCTCTGCTGTATCCTGGTGCTGACCTTGGCTTACCCCCCGACTATGCTTATTCCTGCTCCTCCATGTATGACCTTGTCCATGGTGTCCATCCTAGCTGACTTTGGCTTGTCTCTTGACCACAACTCAGATCCTGGCAGTTACCTCTTCCTGCCTCTAATTGAACTACTGTGAACTACTGCACAGTCTCCACACTGTGCTGCCAGGGGTCTTCTCCCGAGTGCCATCCTGCAGGCTCTTAACCACTATCTTCTCTTTGTGTGGTTCCACCGCTGCTGTTTACAGTCCAAATACTTCCTCTACCTGATCACTGGCACCAAGGCTACTTTGTGCATTTTGCCTCTGTCTCCATACTCAGCGGTACAGATTTCCTTTTTTCACTTAGTGAAGGGGAATTATTAGAGAATACATCTTTTCATCGGAATGCCATGAACATCCTGATTCAATATTTCTGTAATTCAAACTCTCAAACTCAAACTCAAAACTGAAGTATCACTAGGATTTTGACAGACCTAGGGTACCCTTGGGTAACCTAGGAAGACCACTTATGTGGGGCATAAACATGCTACGATGAATAATGTCTGTGTCCAAATTGCACCACAGGAGGGGCCAAAGGGGTATGGCCAAATAAAACCTGAGCCTGCCCACTGTATACAAGACACACATATTCCACAGTCCTTCCACATACTGGAATCTTACGCTTTTTTAATTCTAACTTACAGGAGAACTTCATTAAAATAATATGGGGCTAATTAGCAACCCGCAACTGTTGAGACCATAAATATTGTGATGCAGGAGCCAGGAGTCTGTAATACATAGAGCACATTGGTCAAGAGTACAAAGCACACATAGCACATGGGTCGGGAGTATGTAACGCACAGTCCAGGGGTCAGGAGTTTGTAACCCATCAACTACAGCAGACAGAAGTAAAAAAATTAACAAAGCACAGGGGACAGGACAATGTAATGTACCGATTTCAGCAGTCAGGAGTAAGTCACACATGAAGTACAGGGGTCAGTAGTATATTATGCACAGAGTGCAGGGCCAGGAATAACTTAAAGCACACAAGTCAAGAGTAAATAATGCACAGAGCATAGGGATCAAGTAAGTAAGTCATAGATCATAGGAGTCAGGAGTAGGTAATGAGTGCAGGGTCCAGAAATAAGTCCTGCTCAAAGCCAATGGGTCAAGAGTAAGTGACACATAGAGCTTAGGGGCTGAGTAGGCATGGCACAGAGCACAGGGGTCAGGAGTAAGTAACGCACAGAGTGCAGGGGCTGGGAATAAGTACCATTGAATGCATATGGTTCAAGAGTAAGTAGTGCACAGAATGCAGGATCAGAAGTAAGTAATCCACAGAATGCAGTTATGCACAAAGTGCAGAGGTCCAAAATGAGCAACATACAGAGCCCAGGATTCAGACAAATTAATTTCCCTTCTTTCAATAACGTTATCACCAAAACAAAACAGTCCCCAGCACAAATTCCCTTCCTGCCTGAAATGTACTCACATAGGTGTGACTTTGCTTATGTTGGTGAGTGTAAGAGCACCCAACGCTGTGAACACCCAAAAAAGTATATTCTCTGAAAAAAAAAAGTGAAAAAAAAAAAAAACGTTTTGGCTGGAGTTGGGCTTGCATCAGCTCTTCTGACTTTTTTTGAGCAAGCAGCAGTTTTAAGGGTTTATGTACACAGTTGCTTACTTTTGGTTCTGTCCTAGTTCAGTGAAACATTTTCCAGTGGATAGTTAATGATGTATTGCTGGCAATGTACATAGGGCTTACTAAATTAATTAGAGAAAGTGCAATACTGTTGAGGCTTGAGTGGAAAAGGAAGACACTTTAAGGTAAAAATGATAGCATGGGCTACCACTCTTTACACCTCCTGCAGCAGTACTTTTGATCAACTTCTGCCCTTTACACTAAGCACTGTACTTTGTTGGTGAGTGATTTGTGTTCTTTGGCAACGGCAGGTTCTGTCCCTGCCTGCCAGCTCATCCAGTGCCTGTCAGACTTTTTGCACAGAGTTGAAAAGGAGTTTTGGAGCACTTTCTTTGGCTCTGAGCTACAGGTCTGACAGGAAGTAGACAGATCAGTGGATGGGAACAAAAGCCATCAACTGCCGCACAAATAAATGAAAAAACAGTCCAAGGTCTCAGTACTAGTGATGCCCCTGGTGCCCCCCTTTTATAGTTACGGGGCTGACTTAAAGGGGTTGTAAACCCTTGTTTTTTTTTAATAAAAATATTAAACACACCTATACTTACTTGCTCTGTGCAATCGTTTTGCACAGAGCAGCCCCGATCCTATTTTTCTGGGGTGCACCGCCAGCGCACCAGGCCCCTCCTCTTCATCGCTCCCGAGTCCCGTTGCTGCGCCCATTGACACAGACAGTGGGACTTGGCCCTGAACCCTGTTCCTGTGTCACTGGATTTGATTGACAGCAGCAGGAGTCAATAGCTTCTGCGGCTATCAATCCATCCAATGAGGAGAGAGACAGCGGCACTCGTGCACATCACTGGATCAGATTGGGCTCAGGTAAGAAGAAGGGCGGGAACTACAGCACAGAAAGTTTTTCACTTTAATGCATAGAATGCATTAGGTTTAAAAACCTTGAGGCTTTAAAACCACTTTAACTATCAGCCCTCTTATTGGCTCTTCTTATACTGCTGTCCAAAGTTCAAAGGCCATACAATGCATTCCTGGGCGAATCTGCACATAAATTTGCTGCAATTGCAAATCTCAGACCCAAAGGATTTGCCTTAAACCCATGGTAGTGGCAAACCCAAATCTCATCTCTATTTAAAAAAAATTGAACATCTGTTGTTATGTATTTTTAGTATTTCTTTCCTTTTTAAATTGAGTGGCCTGTTTTCTCCTGGAGTAGAATGAGTTTACATCTTCAGCCAAGCATGAACTGAATGAAAAGCCAGGAGCACTGGTACAAATTAAAACAGTCAGTTTTATTTACAGTCTGCCGTGTTTTAGAAGTAAGAAAACATACAGTAAATCATAAAGTCAAATCAGGCAGTCCTGATCCAGCACTAAATGTATATAACAGACTGGCTTAGGGAGCCCAACAGCCACAACAAGATCATTGCAAGGGAAAGGGCATTATTCTATATTCATCTAAAATAAAAAGCTGGTTTCTATGACTGTATATGAAAGCCAGCAGAAGGCAGAAGTACTACCAGCTGCCATGTATCCTTCTTATAATGTGCCTGGACATGTGTAGTACATTACCACTGAAGCTAACCTCAGAAGTTAACTCACATTAGGATTGACCTACATTTCAAGTCGTATTTGCTGGCTTTTATTTCTGCTCTTCTGATTTGCACATGAAGAGATCAAGTTCTTTTTTCAGCCTAGTTTAACATCATTTAATGCCTCAGTTCTTTTTTGTTGTGCTTCATAACATTTTGTTTTCAACACAGACCTGCTTGGTCAGGGTCGGCCTTGCATGGCACCATGAGCAAACTTTTAGCATGGCACCAGAGTAATTTATCTGCATCTACAAATTTCTCTGGCTTCATGCTTTACCAAGGAAACAATTAAATATGCTAAAACTTTTTGGATCTTGCAGTGGCTTTGATGCATTCAATTTTGTAAGGGAAGCAGCTGAATACAAAATCCTATGAAATGGCATTGCTTCTTGGGGGCAGAGCTTGGTCATGGTGATGTAAGCACAATACCACCCTGGAATCTTGGTTTCATCCTGCAACACAGACTTTGATCACTGACCCTGGAGCACCCGAACAGCAGAAATTCAGAGCTACGTCACTGCTGCAAGGGATGTGGCTATCACCCTGATGGGCTCCAACAAGGTTTACTTATCTTCCCCACAAACTCAGTGGTTCCCCTGCCCAGCAGACTCTTTCACCAGCACCTGTAGTGAGTGCTTACCTTGTGGAGGTGGATTAAATAAAACAGGCAATATAACTCCTTTTAAGTGATTTTTTTTAAGAGTAATAATCAGTTGCAACAATTCTGAATTCGGATCCAAAGTTCTCTTCCATGCAGTAAGGCCATACACTATATCAACAGCCACCAATAAAAATGCAGGGCTTTCAGACATACAGAAGGTAAGTGATGTGTACTTTTCTTAAGCATCTTCAGAGGCTGAACTTCCTTTAGTAAGACCCTCCCAGTACTGCTGCTTTCTTAGACCAGCTGCTATGTGATAAACTGTAAACTGTCACTAGTCTAAGATACTGGTGCTTATGATGTAAAACCCCTTTTTGTCCTCTGTCCTCTCTCAAGAAAAGCTTCACATATACCTATGTTGTCCCTTTTCGTCAGACACTTGTCCCTAGCTGAAGGCCTATCTCTCCCTGACAAAATAGGCTCCTATCCCTGAGTACTAAGAGAGCTCTGTGTTCAATGGGATAGAGCCTGGAGTCCATGGCAAAGGACACATTGGTCCAAAGCGGGGCTTCCCCAGCGCCAGTAGTAAGGAACAGTCACAAAAGCACTCTGCTTACTACTATAATACAAGCAGGAAGAGACTGAGCAACAACTGACCGTATCACTCCCTGCCCTGTTAATCTGACAAGAGTGGCAGAAGCTTTCTTCAGGCTAAAAGGACCTACTGCTGCCACCTACTACATCCAGCTCAGCAATGAATCCACAGCTGCTCTCCTAAGGATCCCTGCCTGAGTATAAGGGAGAGAATGCAGCCACTATGGAGGGAGATGCTAATGGAGACCCAACAGCGAGGCCAAGATCCTCTCACAGGTCAGTCCCTACGCACACTGCAGCTAGCCTGTGCCCAGGACAGAGGGGCCAATATACCAGTGCCACACCCCTGCTGGTCATCCTTGCTGCTCAATTATACTCAATCCATGTCTCAACACAGTACATTGACCTAAATACAAAGTCACCTTCTGTGGAGTTTCCCACAAGCCCTACAGCAGAGGACATGAACTGTGGAAGGATACTGGCACTGCTAGGAACCCTCCTTACTGAGCCTGATTTTGATGGCCTAGCCTCCAGACTAGAAACTACACATAAGTAAGATATTTCTGAAATAAATGAACAGAATCAAGGACTTAGAGCAATCCAGTTTTATCTCATCCCAAATGTAGTCTTCCTAGACATGACCAAATCAACCTGGAAGACCTGTAGGATAGAAGTTGTTGGATCTATGTCTGAATCCAGGGCCTTCTTAAGGCCACTGACCAATACAGTCTTAAAAACACAGTATTGGGGATTTTAAAATCTTCTAGGGAAGCCCCCGAACAAAGTGGATAGAGTACACTGAATGGAGGACCTGAGGAATATGGCTGCTTAGACTGAATTAAGTATTCTTTTTTGATGTTAAGGAAAATGTCACACAGAAAGCTTTGCAGTTTAGTAAAATTGGATCAATAAAAATTCCTTTGGACATTTCCAGTGGCACTCTAAAGGAGAATGCAATGCTTAGACTTATGAAAAAATTAGGCAAGAAGGAGCAATCTACCGATGGGCATACCCATTGCACCTCATTGTCTAAAGAAAGAATACCACCTGTGTTATAAGAACAAAGGAAGATCTCACCAGGCTCTTTGAGTTCCTGAGCATCCCCTCTATTTCAGCCCCTGACTGGCTATAACCACTCGCTAGACAATTTCCACACCAATTTCCTCTCAACATCTTCACCCTTCCAAAGCCAAACAACAATCTCACTATTTAGGCTCAAAAAGACCTGAAATTACTTCTAAAAAAACTATAATATAGTGGTTTATAATCCGAATGGTCCAGCCCTTGGAGAAGACTCTTATTAACTCTTGATATACTTTTATCAGCTGCTGCTTTGGACAGCTATGAACTTTACAACCATGTTATGTTGTACATGAATTACCCACCCATTCAAGCCATAGCTTAACCTGCAAAAATCATGGTGGATTGCATCTTGGACTGATTTTGCCTGGAAGGGTTATTCTCCCATCTATGCCTCCTGCCTGATAAAACACCTAAAAAAACAACATCTACTTCACCGCATTCCAGCTTTTCCACACTTTTTGTATTTCTACCACCTACAATCTGACTCATCTACAGCTGGCCCACCAGTGGGAAAACAGCCTGGCTCAATATGAAAAACTCTTTGGTTCTGTACCTGAGACAATTTTCAAGTAACATGCTTTGTACTCATCTGATTGCCCATTCAGCCATACCACACCATAACTTCAGTCTGGTCCTGTGCTGTGGGCAGCCCCTACATTTACCTGAAGGCTGCTACGCAAAACAAAGTTTGAAATGGCCATGAAATTGTTGACAAAGGTAGCTGAGGAGTACATGATCGATAGATAATAGATGGCTACATAGTCACAGGTATGGGAATACCTTACTGTTTCAACATTGCCCATGTGTTTTCAGTCTGTATAATATACAGTTTCTTGTCTTAGGCACATAGTGTGCTCTACATGAGTAGTCTACCCCATTATCTATTTTCACAGTGCTAAGAGGCATTTTCTTACCCTTAATAGGGACCATTCACCTTTAGGGTCCATGCACACTAGGGAAAGAAAAAATGCTAGAACCTCTGGCAGAAAAAGCAGCATAAAAAAGCTCACAGTGGCTCATGTTGAACAATAATTTAAGAGCGTTTTTATGGGCATTTGTTCCAAAATATTTCCCTCTGCTCATTTTTCACTATAATAAAAGTACACTTGAAAATGCAAATATTCCTAAACACTGTGTGAGTTTATGAACATTAAGGGTTTTTTCTGCCTGAAAGCTCCTCTCAAAAATGTAATTCTGAATTGTTTTTATTTCTTTTTTGCCTCTTAGTGCTCCCCACGAAAATTTGCCTATAAACTCCCTAATGCACCTTGACACCTAGGCTAACATAGAGCTGCTTCTACAGGCTGAAGAAGAGGAAGAGGGGGTAGAGCTGACAAATCTTGCATCATCACCACTAGCTGTATGGAGACGTGGCGGCACAACAAGCTGCAGCACTGAGCTCTGTACTGCATCCTTCCAAATTGCAAGCAGAGTTACCCAGTGTGCTGTGAAGGTAATATAGCCTCCCTGACCATGCTTGCTGAAGCACATGTCAGCAGTAATGTGGACTTTGCGGCTGACTGCCTTGCACAATTATGCCACAACATTGCCTTCCACGTGAGGGTACAGAGCTGGAATGGCCTTATGTGAAAAGAAATAGCGACTGGGAATCTGCCATTGTGGTACAGCACATTCTGCAAATTTATAGAAGGGAGTAGAATTTACCAGACGAAAAGGCAAAAGATGTAAAGCCAGCAGCTTTGACAAGCTTGCATTTATATGCTGGGCATGCGGGTCGCAATGACTGTTTTTTTTTTTTCCGCTGCAGCAAATGGGGCAGAGACATTTGCTATAGTCTGCAGCTGGTGATGTGCTACTAGCAGATGTGCTGAAAGGACCTAGGACACCCAGCACTATACTATCATCTCAGTCAGTGGAGGCTGCTGAGAAGTCATGAGGTATAGCAGGGTTAAACTGAGGTGAGTAAGGAGGAGGAACAAAATTGCATCTTTTTTGTGTGGCTTTCAGGGGCTCTTGCAAATGGTTAAATGCCTTGTCAAGCATCTATCTATCTATCTATCTATCTATCTATCTATCTATCTATCTATCTATCTATCTATCTATCTATCTTTCTATCTATCTATCTATCTATCTATCTATCTATCTATCTATCTATCTATCTATCTATCTATCTATCTATCTATCTATCTATCTATCTATCTATCTATCTATCTATCTATCTATCTATCTATCTATCTATCTATCTATCTATCTATCTATCTATCTATCTATCTATCTATCTATCTATGGCACTTGGGTAATCATTTTTTTTAAGATGTCGGAAAAAATGCCACATCAACTGGAAGATCTCATGGCCATAGGTGGCGGCAAAGGGGGAAAGAAATTGGCCCAGGAAACAGAAGATCGTTTCTCCTCATTGTTACAAGAGGTGCAGCAGGAGAGGCGGTCCATGGATTCCTTTCTGAATCCCAACAATCCATGTGCGTAATTCTGCTGCACCCCTCTTCCACATGTTAGAGGCCATAGGAGGTGATCTGCAGCAGCAATGTATGGATAGCATCTTGGCAGTTGTTGTCCAATAAAGGAATGCCAAAAGGAGGGGCATGCCACTTTCTGGCTATCCAAACTTTGCTTTTCATGTTCTACCTGTGGCCCCTGGGACATTACTTGGACCATCTTCAAGACCCCCTGTCCCCAGCTACCATGGTGCTCCTGGAGCATGCCAGCCCCCACCTCCTCACTCATTTGAGATGCCAGATGCCTCATACATTCACCCCCCTATCCCAATCTTTCATGGAGATGGCAGGTCCCTCCTATACTCACCACCAATCCCAATCCTTCCTGGAAATGCCAGGTCCCTCCAATATTTGCTCCCAATTCCAATGCCCAGTGCAATTTTTACAAGGGCATAGTTATCCTGTTTATCAGAATTATTAATTCACTTAGTCATTTTTGTTTGTATTATTTATTTCTAGGATAATTTTTTATTAATTTAGTTTTGCAATTTTTTCAATGAAGTTTATGTTCTTTGTTTTTAAAATGTAATATTTTTTTTTTTTTTTGCAAAATCCATCTTGTTGCTGGTGTGTCTTCTTTCTTTTGTTTTTCTTATAATTTTTTTTTTTCATGTAGGGTAAATGCAGAAGACCCCCCCCCCCTCGCTAGTGGGATTTGTGCCCATTTTAGGAACAACTTTGGAAAGTCAGAGGCCCTCAATGTGTACCTCACAAGGAATAAACTAGACAATCTGATCTAGAACTTTCAGTGAAATCTGGGAAAAAACTACCCTTCAGATCTTTCTCAAAATTTTTCACTGAACTTTCCTCTCTTGTTACATACAATCAAACAAGAAATACAGCAATAGACTGTGGGAGCCATGCCATGGTTTGGTAGATGCTATATACAGTAATTAGGATGAACATCTTCCTTCAAAGGCTCTATGTGCCACTTACTTTTTGCTTCTCTTTTTTAACTTTATTTG